>NC_137289.1:152745000-153378387 GCF_054371585.1 Giraffa tippelskirchi | reverse complement strand
CTCGAATACAGAAGTTCCAAGCACTGAGAAACAAAGGCCCCGGAAATCAGTTAGCAGTGAAAGCAAGATAGATCATTTTTTCTGACCCTACGAGAGTCAACTGTGGGGGCTTCCCGGGTGGCTCAGACGGTAAAGAATCTGCCTGCAGTGCAGGAGACCCGGGTTCGATCCCGGAGTCAGGAAGATCTCCTGGGGAAGGAAATACAACCCACTCCAGCATTCTTCCCTGGGAAATCCCATAGACAGAGGAGGCTGGTGGGCTACAGTCGGTGCGTTGCAAAGAGTCAGACAGGACTGAGCGCCTACCGTTATTACCAGAGTCAACGGTGAGCTGCAGTATCTGGACCAAGGTTACCTGTTTGTGACGGACACTGCTCAGCTGCGCCAGGTGTGAACGTAGCAGGGTCTGTGATGTGCACCTGGGCCGGGTGGGTTCAACCTTGACCGCTGGCTCAGAGACATACGCTGGGAGAACACGGCATTTACGCAGAGCCCAGACAAGCGTTTCAGACGCACGCTGCAGGAAAACAGCCTCACATCAGAAATGAGAACCAAATAAAATTAAACCTGCCCCTCCAATTAACTGCTTTAACCCGCTAATTGCATGGGCCGAAATTAGTCGGTTATAAAAAAATAACAAGGGTCTACTTAGCCTTATAGTAGCTAAATTGCCTGTTTCTCCCCACAAAGGATATCTGTGGATTATACTGATTAATATTTTTCCTACTTTTAAAACACACTGGAAGGTCCTAGAAATGGGGGTTTAAAAAAAAAACAAAAAAACCCTCCAGCCTTTAGGCCTGGGTTAAAATTAAGTGAATTGTATTCATTATCAGCAGTGTTTCCTGAATTACCAAGGTGTAATTGCATCTCAGCACTTCTCATTGACTTCCAACTTCCATGTGGGAGGTTCGTCACGTCTGCTGTGGACGAGCTGGCTAGGCAGAAAGGCGGAAGGGTGAGGTGGTGACTGTCCCTGTTTTTGCCTGTGTGACCTCGCACAGCAGGGAAGGCACCCTGAGCACAGGGATGAATGGATCAGATGTAGATACAGATGGACATGGGTGATGGGGTGTTGCTGTTAGTACAGCTGTTTGCAGATAACACATAGGGGTATAGAGGTGTGGACGGTGGCACTGTGGTCAGGAATCTGCCTGCCAATGCAGGAGATGAAAGAGACTCAGGTTCGATCCTTGGGTTGGGAAGATGCCCTGGAGAAGGAAAGGGCAACCCACTCCAGTGTTCTTGCCTGGAGTATCCCATGGACAGAGGAGCCTGGGGCGGGGAGTGGCTACAGTCCATGGGGCCGCAGAGAGTCGGACACGACTGAGCATGCACATATGCTGTATGTGTGTGTTACGTTAGACAAGATACAGGCAGATAGAGAGATACAAGTGAAGCTTTAGAGACGGTGAGACATAGTGAAAAAGCAGTCGATTAGGGATAGAGGTAACTGCTAGAGCACTTCCCAGGTGACTCAGCGGTAAAACAATGATATCGATGTTCAGTTCAGTTCAGTTCAGCGGCTCAGTCATGTCCAACTCTTTGCGACCCCATGGACTGCAGCACGCCAGGCCTCCCCGTCCATCACCATCTCCCAGAGTTTGCTCAAACTCATGTCCATCGAGTTGGTGATGCCATCCAACCATCTCATCCTCTGTTGTCCCCTTCTCCTCCCACCTTCAATTTTTCCCAACATCGGGGTCTTTTCCAATGAGTCAATTCTTCCCATCAGGAGGCCAAAGTATTGGAGCTTCAGCTTCAGCATCTATCCTTCCAATGAATATTCAGGACTGATTTCCTTTAGGATGGACTGGTTGGATCTCCTTGCAGTCCAAGGAACTCTCAAGAGTCTTCTCCAACACCACAGTTCAAAAACATCGATTTTTCAGCGCTCAGCTTTCTTTATGGTCCAACTCTCACATCCAGACATGACTACTGGAAAAACTATAGCTTTGACTAGACGGACCTTTGTCGGCAAAGTAATGTCTCTGCTTTGTAATATGCTGTCTAGGTTGGTCATAGCTTTTCTTACAAGGAGCAAGCATCTTTTAATTTCATGGCTGCAGTCACCATCTGCAGTGATTTTGGAGCCCCCCAAAATAAAGTCTCTCATTGTTTCCACTGTTTCTCCATCAATTTGCCGTGAAGTGATGGGGCCAGATGCCGTGATTTTACTTTTCTGAACATGGAGTTTTAAGCCAACTTTTTCACTCTCCTCTTTCATGTTCATCAAGAGGCTCTTTTGTTCTTCTTCACTGTCTGCCATATGGGTGGTGTCATCTGCATATCTGAGGTTATTGATATTTCTCCCGGCAATCTTGATTCCAGCTTGTGCTTCATCCAGCCTGGCATTCCACATGATGTACTCTGCATATAAGTATATAGACATCATAAATAAATAAATAGATAGATGGTATAGATATATGGATGATATAGATGTAGACATGATATATAGATATAAGATGGTATAGATACATGATGATAGAGACATGATAAATAGATATATAGATGGTATAGATATATGAATGATAGAGATATAGATATGATAAATATATATATAGATGGTATAGATATATGGATGACATAGATATAGACATGATAAATAGATATATAGATGGTGTAGATATATGATAATATAGATATGATAAATAGATATATACATGGTATAGATATATGGATGATATAGATACAGATGTGATAAATAGATATATAGATGGTCCAGATATATGATGATGTAGACATGATAGACAAATGGATGGTCCAGATATATGATGATATAGATGTGATAAGTACATATACAGATGGTACAAAGGTATGATGATTAGACATGATAGACATATGGATGGTATAGATATGCTGCTGCTGCTGCTGAGTCACTTTAGTCATGTCCGATAGACGGCAGCCCACCAGGCTCCTCTGTCCCTGTGATTCTCCAGGCAAAGATACTGGAGTGGGTTGCCGTTCCATCCTCCAGGGGGTCTTATCGACCCAGAGGTTGAGCCCGCGTCTCTTGCGTCTCCTGTGTTGGCAGGCGGGTTCTTTACCACCAGCGCCATCTGGGAAGGCCATTAATCAGCTGTATCCCAATACAACACAAGAAGTTTAAAGTCTGAAAATTAATAATGAAGCAGGTAGTCTCAAGTGGGGGAGCCAGGAACTCCCCGCCAGAGCAAGGGGCCACTGAAGAAGGGCGGTCCTGGGACCCCATCAGTAAGACTCCCCGAGACTCTCCTGCAAAACTCTGATCCCACTAGACAGAGGGATGTTCACAGAGAAATGGCCTTGGAGAAGCTGTTTCTGTTCATATTTGCAGAAAAAGACAGTTGAGACCACCATGGTCACCTACTTGTGTGGACCTTGGGGAGGCATGGCCATCTGACCCCAGAGTGCCAAGTGGATGATCAGTTTTAGAGAAACAGGCTGGCTTAACGAGGTCCTCCCTGATCACTCAGTGGTAAAGAACCTGCTGCCAACGCAGGAGACCTGGGTTTGACCCCCGGGTCGGGAAGATCCCCTGGAGGAGGAGATGGCAACCCACTCCAGTATTCTTACCTGGAGAATCCCACGGACAGAGGAGGCTGGCAGGCTACAGTCCATGGGGTCGCAAAGGGTCGGAGGGAAGGGGGGAGAGGGAGCTGATGACAAAGAGCTCCTTGGTTTCAAGGCAAGAGGGACCCTCTCAACGGTGACCTGCAGCTTCGTTGTACGGGGGCCATGGGCTGAGTGCCAGCTGTGTTCCTGGCGGGGCCAAGCGTCCAGCCAGCATTATCTGCCCACTGAGTCTTCATTCCAATCCTTTGGCCACCTGATGCGAAGAACTGTCTCACTGGAAAAGACCCTGATGCTGGGAAAGATTGAAGGCGGGAGGAGAAGGGGACGACAGAGGATGAGATGGTTGGATGGCAGCACCGACTTGATGGACATGAGTTTAAGCAAACTCCAGCACTTGGTGATGGACAGGGAAGCCTGGCGTGCTTCAGTCCATGGGGTCGCAGAGAGTTGGACACAACTGAGCGACTTCACTTTCTTCTATTCTGGCTCCTTACCAAGTGAGCTATCAGGGCAGCCCCAGAGTCCCTTGGACAGCAAGGAGATCCAACCAGTCCATCCTAAAGGAAACCAGTCCTGAATATTCATTGAAAGGGCTGATGCTGAAGCTGAAGCTCCAATGCTTTGGCCACCTGATGCGAAGAGCAGACTCTGGAAAAGACCTTGATGCTGGGAAAGATTGAAGGCGGGAGGAGAAGGGGCAACAGAGGATGAGATGGTTGGATGGCATCACCGACTCGATGGACATGAGTTTGAGCAAGCTCCGGGAGGTGGTGATGGACGGGGAGGCCTGGCGCGCTGCAGTCCACGGGGTCGCAGAGTTGAACGCAACCAAGCGACTGAACAATGACAGCCGCCCGGGGAGCAGGAGGGTGGCTCAACAGACGCCACCCTGTGGACAGCGCCACCGCGATCCTTCGAGGTGGTCGCTTTTTTCAAACAGAAGCCTGGAAGGAAGAGGCAGCCAGCCTCCGAATGCAGGCACTGGAAGGTGCTGTCTGCTTTCTGCGGGCTCTGTTTAGACAAAAACAGCGACAACAGGAAAATCTCCATTTCCTTTTGTGGGAAATGAAGCTCAGTCTGGAGGAGCGGCCGGGTTTCCGGGTTTCCGCGTTTCCGAAGGCCTGTCCTCTCGGGCTCCGCTGGAAGCCGGCCAGGGTGCCCCTCTGGGTATCAGGGCAGGCCGCCCCCCAGCGGGCTCTGCCAGGCTGACCTGCCCCAGGAGGGGGCGGGGGTGCTGACAAAGGCAGACCCCCCCCCTCCAGCCGGGGGAAGGGGTGGTGGGAGTTGAGACCCTTCTGGGAGTCCAGGAAAAGAGACTTGCATGCGTGCATGTGTGTGTGTGTGTGCGCGCGCGTGCGTGAGCTATTTTCTCGTCCATAATAGAGAAAATCGTGGCGAGGTTAGATTAGAAAACTTCAATTAAGCCTTTCCAAAAAAAAAAAAAAAGACCATCTGCCGACCGATGACGGGGGTTGCGTGTAAACAAAAATGCCTGCGCCGATGACAAACAAATGATCTTATCCATTGTATTGTGTTACAAATTAAAATTAGATTAAGCCACCTACACGGTACCTCCTCCGCATGTACAATTGCCGGCGCACCCGAGCGGCGCTCCGCACATATTGAAACCGGGCGGAGGAGCCCTCATTATCTGCGCAGCGGCCTCGCTAACCACGCGCAGCATAATCAAACCCTGGGGGTACGTATTAATTATCCTTTTGAATAGTGATGAAATTTTAAAAACATCTCCTTTAGGCTCAGATCATCAGCAGATGAAACAAAGGCACCCACAGCTTGCGCGTGCAGCCCCGCATGTGTTTTTACATCTGTTCAGGATATTTCAATTTGAAGCTCAACAAGCAGAGACGGCGATTAAAGAGGAACATGGAGACAGACGGGGCGGGCGGGGGAGAAAGAGGGAATAAAGTAGAAAACCCTGCAATAACAAATAGACTCCCCCCGCCCCGCCCGCCCCGCCAGCTCATCAGCCAGAGAGGAAAATGAGGTTCCTTCCCAGAAAAAGCGCCCTTGTTCTATGAAGCGTCGGTAACGATTGGGATTCAGACAGCTAGAGTCACCGGCGGGGGGTCCACCTGTTACCTCCAGACTCGAGCGTCCGCTCTCGAACCTGCAAATCAGGGTGGCTTCCTGATGATTTTCGAGGTTGAGGCGCCAAATTCGCAGGATCTGTCAGCGAATTGTGCAATCTAACCCGAGCTAGAAAGCAACTGTGTGGTTGTTCAGTCACTTGGTCGTGTGCGATTGCTTGCAAACCCATGGACTGCAGCATGCCAGGCCTCCCTGTCCATCAACAACTCCCAGAGCTTGCTCAGACTCACATCCATCGAGTCGGCGATGCCATCCAACCATCTCATCCTCTGTCGTCCCCTTCTCCTCCCGCCTTCAATCTTTCCCAGCATCAGGGTCTTTTCCAATGAGTCGGCTCTTCATTTCAGGTGGTCAAAGTATTGGAGTTTCAGCTTCAACATCAGTCCCTGCAATGAACACCCAGGACTGATCTCCTTTAGGATGGACTGGTTGGATCTCCTTGCAGTCGAAGAGACTCTCAAGAGTCCTCCAGAACCTCAGTTCAAAAGCACTGATTCTTCAGCGCTCAGCTATCTTCATGGTCCAACTCTCACATCCATACATGACCACTGGAAAAGCCATAGCTTTGACTAGATGGACTTTGTTGGCAAAGTAATGTCTCTACTTTTTCATATGCTGTCTAGGTTGGTCATAGCTTTTCTTCCAAGGAATAAGAGTCTTAATTTCATGGCTGCAGTCACCATCTGCAGTGATTTTGGAGCCAAAAAAATAAAATTTGCCACTATTTCCACTGTTTCCCCATCTATTTGCCATGAAGTGATGGGGATGCCATGATCTTAGTTTTCTGAAGGCTGAGTTTTAAGCCAACGTTTTCACTCTCCTCTTTCACTTCCATCAAGAGGCTCTTTAGTTCTTCTTCACTTTCTGCCATAAGGGTGGTGTCATCTGCATATCTGAGCTTATTGATATTTCTCCCAGAAATCTTGATTCCAGCTTGTGCTTCATCCAGCCCAGCATTTCTCATGATGTACTCTGCATAGAAGTTAAATAAGCAGGGTGACAATATACGGCCTTGACACACTCCTTTCCCGATTTTGAACCTGTCCTTTGTTCTGGGTCCGGTTCTAACTGTTGCTACTTGTCCTGCCTCCAGGTCTCTCAGGAAGCAACTCTGGGAGCCCAGGAAGAGAAGAGTTCCTGCTGTGAGATGGTTAGGGTGATGAGAGCGGAGGTCTTTGGAAGATGAGGGGATATTTCATCGACTTCTCTGCCCTGGAGTGAAGGTTGGCAGACATGCAACCAGATGCCCTGCAGACTGAACTTGCCTGCGTGGGATTGAAATGTAGGGTCTCACATTAAACCCTGGATGCTCACAAATACTGATTTGCTTTTTTTTTTTGAAAGTTTTTTTTGATGTGGACTGTTTTAAAAGCCTTTCTTGAATTTATTACAGTATTATTTCTGTTTTATGTTTTGGGGGGTTTTTTTTGGCCACGAGGCATATGGGAATCTTACCTCCCTGACCAGGGATCAAACCCATATTCCTTGCATTGGAAGGTGAAGCCTTAACTGCTGGACCACCAGGGATGCCTCCAATTTGCTTTTAATTCCCTGTTTAAAGCGGTACAGAGGGTATCATGAAGTGGCAGCACCAAGAGTGGGTTTTGGAAAGATAATCCGGAAATCGGGGCTTCTCTGGTGACTCAGAGGGTAAAGAATCTGCCTACAATGTGGGGGACCTGGGTTCAATCGCTTGGTCAAGAAGGTTCCCTGGGGAAGGACACAGCGACCCACTTCAGCATTCTTGCCTGGAGAATCCCATGGACAGAGGAGCCTGGCGGGCTACAGTCCAGGGGGTCACAAAGAGTTGAACACGACTGAGCAATGAATACTTTCTCCTTTCTTTATCCAGAAATCAAAAGGTAATCAAAAACTGTTTGACGTGTACAACAGCTGTGTGACCGAAGGCATCTTTGAAATGGCATTTGACAAAACGCCCCTTATAACGCTACGCGTGATGAGAGCTTAACCCGAAAATACAGTAAAAATAAAATTCAGGGTCATTTTTTAAAATCTCTGAACCTGCTTTTCTGGACAATTGGAGATGAAAGAGTTCTTCCATTATGCACGCTGTGTGTTGTGATAAGTCACTCAGTCGTGTCTGACTCTTTGTGATCCCTAGCTCACCAGGCTCCTCTGTCCATAGGATTCTCCAGGCGAGAATACTGGAGTGGGTTGCCATGCCCTCCTCCAGGGAATCTTCCAGACCCAGGGATCAAACCCAGGTCTCTTGCATTACAGGTGGATTCTCTCATCATCTGAGCCACCAGGGAAGCTCATGTCGTATGAATGTACTAAGACCGTCCTGTGGCTTTAGTTGGTTAGTATCAGGTGGGGTGGATGGCCAGGAGATCTTAGAAAAACAAAAATTTGTTTTTTGTCATTTTTGGAGACCAGAACTTGGAAATCAAGTTGTTGGCAAGGCTGAGCTCCCTCCAGAGGCTCCAGGGGGGGTCCTTCCCGCCTCTTCCAGCTTCTGGGGGCTCCAGCTGTGTCCCTGGGCTTGTGGCTGCCTCCCTCCCGTCTCTGACTCCCTGGTTGCTTGGCCATGGAGAGTCAGGATTGATGGTGGTAATGCAGCCAGGAGGATGGAGCTGGGAGGAGACAAGCAGACCTCGGTGAAGGACAAAATCAGTCTGCTGGTGACGGTCAATCCTTCTACCCTGGGTTCAAAATAGCCCTGGGCTAAAACAGTCCTGAAGTCGATGTGAATTCGTCTAGGCTGAGAGTGTCCAATGCACAGGCCATCCAGATAACTCTATCCTACTCCAGCTCACCAGGTGGACAGAGGGCACAGAAAGGACCAGGGTGACTCCAGAATTGACCCCAATCAGGAGCACAGGCAAGACACAACCTCACAGGGAGGGCCCCTAGCTGACCCTAACCGTGTGGACCCAATGGGTTTATCTCCTTGAGGGAGTCCCACACTTGACCGCAACCCCATGGTCCCAAAGGGCACATCCTCCCAGGGGTGGTCTCCCAGCTAATCAGAGCTACACGGACCCAATGGGTATATCTCCTCGAGGGAGTCCCACATTTGACTGCAACCATGTAGATCCAAAGGACACATCTCCTTGGGGTGGTGCCACAGCTGATAGTGACCAATCATGTAGACCCAATGGGCACATCTCCCTGGGGTGGTCCCACAGCTGATAGTGACCAATCATGTAGACCCAATGGACACATCTCCTTGGGGTGGCCCCACAGCTGATAGTGACCAATCATGTAGACCCAATGGGCACATCTTCCTTGGGGTGGCCCCACGGCTGATAGTGACCAATCATGTAGACCCAATGGGCACATCTTCCCTGGGGTAGCCCCACAGCTGATAGTGACCAATCATGTAGGCCCAATGGACACATCTCCTTGGGGTGGCCCCACAGCTGATAGTGACCAGCCATGTAGACCCAATGGGCACATCTTCCTTGGGGTGGTCCCATGACTGACCCCAACACATGGGCCCAAAGGGCACATCTGCTTATGGCGGTCCCCTAGCTGACCCTATCCCCAGAGTGTCATTAGTTGGAAAGCTTCACGGGTAGAGAATCTTGTCAAAGGCATGCCCTAAACCTGGGGTCTTCACCTGAGTCCAGCAATGCCCAGAAACATCAGGGGCATCCTGATGTTATGGGGGGATTTTTTAATGTGTGTCTTCCTAAGAGGAGGTTCGACTTTTCACACATCCCACAGGGTTTTGTCTAAAGAAGCTTGAGATTTGCTGCCCTTGGAAGCTGAGAGACTTTATAAAAGGAGGAGCTGCCAAATGGAGGATGGAGAGGACACAGCTTCTAAGCCCAGCCTTTGGGTGACCCAGGAAGACAGTGGTCTGGTCAGATTAGTGCCTCAATGGCCACATCCATGGGCCTCCGGTCACACGACGTTCTTATCCTGTGACCCAGGACACGCGATTCCAGACAACGGAACCTTGTTCAGTTGTCCAGAATGACGGCCCCAAGTGGAAACGCATCCAGCCCCCAGACGATGAAAATCCAACCCCTCCTGGTTGAAACGCCCTTGAAATTCACCGTGACGGTCTCTTGAAATGACTAGATATATTTTTCTTTACACCGCCTTGATTTTTGTTTAATTGTGTCTTTTGCTCCGGGGCTGAGATTCTACGCCTCATTTCAGCCTACAGCGGTTTGAACGGCTGAGAGATAAAGTTCCTAAAAATAGGGTTCTTCCAGCCAAAGTGCTGATGTCACTTTATCTCCTGAGGAATGAAGGTGGCAGAACTATAATTAAAAGGACCCGGAGTACTCTGTCTTTGACTAACCTAAATAGCCATCAGGTTAACTTAAAGTTTCTCCGGATTACGGAAGGCTGTAGGACATGGAAACCGCGCTCTTCCGTGCCACCAAAACAGATTGCCCAATTCCGATGACAGGTGAAGAAAAGCGAGCCTGCCTGTGGGTTTCAAAATGACACTAATAAAATATTCTTTGAAAATGCACAGAGACCAGACCACAGATGGGGGCCCGGGCTGTGCAAGAAGCCGCTCAGCAATGGCTGCAATGATTCTCCCCGCGTTCACCCCAGTCTCAAAAGAGGCTTCAGCCCTGCTGTTTGATGGCGAGCGTAGCCGTTAATGCTTAAAATTGGATATTAGGTAATAAAAATAAACATTTCCCCTCCTGTATCTCTCTCTCTCTCTTTCTTTAAGTACTGTGGCTATTTTTTTTTTCTCTCTCTCTCTCTCCGTCCTCTGGATCTGATATTCTGTTGATTTCTTCAGTGTGTGAGGATGAGAGAGTCTGGGATGAGTTTTCATGTTCGTTCTGGCTTAATAATATTTTCTTCTGCGATTTCGTTGGACGCCTTGATAAAAGCTCTGCTGTTTTATAACTTGGCATTTTATGACTTCCCTTCAGCGTGGTTCCTGCAGTCACCCTGAGTTTTTCTTGCTTGCTTTCTCTCTCTTTCTCCTTCTCTTTTTTTCTTTCTCTTCCTTTCTTCTTTTTTCTTTCTTTCTCTCTTCCTTCCTTCCTTTCTCTCTCTCCCCCCTCTCTCTTCTTTCTCCTACTTCGGGCTTGCTTCACTCTTGCTCCTAATTCCCGACACAGTGTTGGGAAGTGAGGTTTTCCTAACCTGGTACAAGAAGGCATGTCTTGTTTTTTATTTTATGTGGATAAGTCGATCCACTGGAGATTCGCTGTGGATACTTTTCTTCTGACTAGGAAGGATGCGTGAGCCCTAAGATGGAGTATGGAAAGAAGTGAGGGATAAAGATGAAAATTATGTCCTTCAGCCCAGAGGAGGCAGAAGTAGGAGAAACAGTAAAATAATGGGACCGTTCGTGGAGATACAAGTCTTCCAGTGCCATGCAGCCATCATCATCACCAATATCATCACCAACTTCATTATCACCATCACCATCATCTTCACCACCATCACCCTTATCACCATCGCTAACATCATCACCATCATTAACATCATCATCACCACCATCATCACTGTCACCACCGTTATCATCACCACTATCAACATCCTCACCACCATCACCCTCATCACTATCATTAACATCATCATCACCACCATCCTTATCATCAAACATCATCATCACCACCATCATCACTGTCACCACCATCACCCTCACTACTGTCACCATCATCACCACCACCCTCATCACCATCCTTAACATCACCATCATCACCACCATCACCCTCATCAAAACCGTCATCACCACCACCACCAACACCATCACAACCATCATTACCATTGCCGTCGTCACCATCATCATCACTGTCACCATCATCATCACCATCACCAGTATCACCATCATTATCATCAACATCATCTCCGCCATCATCATCACTGTCAGCATAATTATAACCATCATCATCATCACCGTCATCATCACCATCATCATGATCACCATCGTCATTACCATTGTCATCATCCTCATCATGTTGACCATCACCACCATCACCACCATCACCATTATTATCATCAACATCATCACCATCGTCACCATCAACATCATTCTGACCATCATCAATATCACCGTAACCACCATCACCATCACCACCATGATCACCATCACCACCATCATTACCATTGTCATCATCACCATCACCATTACCACCATCACCATCACCAGCATCATCACCGCCACCACCATCACTGTCAGCTTCATCATCACCATCAACATCATTATGACCATCATCATGATCACCATCATCATTACCATCATCACCATCGCTGTCTCCATCACCATCATCATCGCCATCACCACCGTCATCACCATCACCACCATCATCACCACCACAACCACAATATAATGACCATCTCATGCATTTGGAGCACGTTCTTGAGTTCCCATGTGGCTTTCCAAGTTTCAAAACTGAGTTATCTTGGGACTTCCCAGGTGGCTCAGTCAGTAAAGGATTCACCTGATATGTAGGAGACCACCTGCGATGCAGGAGCCCAGGGTTCGATCCCTGGGTCGGGAAGATCCCCTGGAGATGACAATAACAACCCCCTTCAGTATTCTTGCCTGGAGCAGCCCATGGACAGAGGAGCCTGGAGGGCTACAGTCCACGGGGTCACAATAGTTGGACATGACTTAATGACTAAACCACCCACCACTACCCTTCCAAGAAGCCCTGTGGTTCTAGAAACCTCATGCCCAGACACTCTGATGCCCGCATCCAATTTCTGGCACTAGTCATCATTCAGAACTGCCCCTGGGTGTTAATGTCTGAGCCTGGGAATCCTGGCTCACTGTCTCAGGTCTCCATGATGGTAGAAATTTAACAGGCTTTGCTTATTTTTTTTTTTTTATCATTTTTGCAGACAGCATCTCAGAACTTTGGGAAGTTGATGACCTGGTGGCCTGTGAAGCTTGGGGGGTGCAGCAATGCCTTCATTCTTTTTATTTCAATAGAGAGAGTGTGGTTTTTGTCCTTGAGCTCAGAGCCAGGTTCCCAGGCCCTGGAAACGGTTGCCTATGCAGGCGGGGTCAGCGTCTGCAGGACGGTCTGGAAGCCGGGATGCGCGTTCGTCGCATGCCCTCTGCTGGGGAAATCCGAAGCTTCCCTCTCTTGCTTTCAGCTTCCCTACTTCCTGAAGCTGTTGGAGGGGGGATGGTTGCAAAGATAAGGCTGTGTTCGTAAGACAGGCTGCAGGAGGAAAAACCCAGGTGTGCATTGACCCTGCAATGCCACCAACGGTTGGGACCCGATGAGAACGCAAAGAAAAAGTATGTGGGCTGCTAGGGGTGATACTGTGACATTACTTATCCTAAAGACCACCGAGAGAGAAGCAGTCCATGCAGGGAGAGATGGTGGAGCTCACAGCTAACTCTGACAGACCCAGTATCCCCCAGCCCCTGGAAAGAAGTGGATGGTCATTGCATTGCTTCCAAGGGCTGCTGCAGGAACAGCTATGGGCTTCCCAGGTGTCTCAGTGGTAAAGAAGGCACCTTCCAACGTGGGAGACATGGGAGACACAGGTTCGATCCCTGGTCGGGGAAGATCCCCTGGAGAAGGAAAAGGTAACCCACTCCAGTATTCTTGCCTGGAAAATCCCACGGACAGAGGAGCCTGGTGGGCTATAGTCCATGGGGTCACAGAGTCGGACACAGCTGAGCGACTAACACAACACTACCTTTGGGAAAGAACCCGCCTGCCAATGCAGGAGACCTGGGTTTGACCCTTGGGTCGAGAAGATCCCCTGGAGGAGGAAATGGCTACTCACTCTGGTATTCTTGCCTGGAGAATCCCACGGACAGAGGAGCCGGGGGGCTACAGTCCATTGACTGACAAAGAGTTGGACATGACATAGCAACTGAACAACAGCAACAAAGAACAGCTACAGAAACAGGAGCTTAAACGGCGCACACATTTCTATTGCCTAACGGTTCTAGGGGCGAGAGGTCACAAAGGGCTAAAGATACGGTGTGGGCAGGGCTGGTCCCTTCGGGAGTTGACCCTGTGTCCTTCCCCTCTCAGCTCCTAGAGGTTTCCAGCATCCCCTGGCTTGTGGCCCATTCCTGCATCTTCCAAGGGCGTCACTGCAGCTTTGGTCCAGTCTCCACATCTCCTGACTCTGACCCTCTGACATCCCTCTTACGAGGGGTCACACTCATGCACCAGGGTTATCTTTTCATCTCAAGAGGCTTAATTCAATGACCTCTACAAAGCTGCTCTTCTCGGATAAGGCGACACTCAGAAATTCTAGAGGTCAGGACGCGAACACCCTTGGGGACATGACTCTGTCCACCACTCAAGGATCAGGACTTGGACATCCTGGAGGACATTACTCTGTACACCACATGGCGGCCAGGACGTGAACATCCTTAAGGGTGTCATTCTGTCCACCACAAAAATCTCTGAACTGAACACACCCGCCTGGCTGCCAGGATGACCCGAGGAGCCCTTTCCAACACCCAGGGCTCATCCTCAGGGGCCTTCAAGGTACCAAGCAGCGAAGGCCAAGCCACTCAAGGAGGGGCTGAACCCGAGGGTCAGTGTGTGAAGGGCAGGGTTGGGAAGGGGGCGGGCACAGTCCCGGTGGACCGAGCTGGCGTGCCAACCGATCAGCTCCTAGGTCTCAGGTCCCACCGTAACCACAGCCAGCATCCAGAAGGTTCCAGGCTCCAACACCCTTCCCTCATCCGCTTCCCTCCCCAGCTCCTCCAAGACCTATACATATATAGCTATGCTGCTGCTGCTAAGTCACTTCAGTCGTGTCCGACTCTGTGCGACCCCATAGACGGCAGCCCACCAGGCTCCTCCATCCGTGGGATTCTCCAGGCAAGAATGCTGAAGCGAGTTGCCATTCCCTCCTCCAGGGGATCGTCCCCACCCAGGGATCGAACCCTCATCTCCTGCATGGGCAGATGGAATCTTCACCACCGAGCCACGCGGGGAGGCCACTGAAACGGCGGGACAGCTAAATGCCTGGGAAATGCACCGCAATTCCGTTCCAAAGTACCAGCAGAGGTTACTTCCACTCTGAGCAGAAAGCCCTACTCTTGGCGGGGAGGGTGAACCCTGGAAGACTCGAGACCCCGGGGAAAGAAACATCCTTGTTTCTGATTTGTATCCTGTTGATGAGTTTCACTCGAGTTCTTGTTCTGGGCTGCGGAGGTGGGGCAAGGGTTACGGTTTAATTTCCTTCTCTCTCGTGTATTTGTAATTAAAAATCTGGAGGACAGAGGAAAGAAACCTAATATGGCCCCTGCTCGCGAAGGCTCCAAGGAAGGGCGTTTTTCCTCTTCTGCGATGGGTCAGGGTTAAGTGATGCCCACACGGAACCCACGGCCCAGTGGGAGCCCGTCAGCCCTGCAAGTGGAGCGGGATTGCCCGGCCTTGGACACACACGGCATGCACACACAGGAGGCCAGCTGACACGGAGCGCCTGCCTTCTGGGACCCTGTTCCCCTCTGTGGAACCACGACCATCTCCTGCGAGAGTTTGACCACTGAAAACAAAGAGGAAAAAAAAAGCACCGTTCTGACTTGTATTATATATCACATGGTCTTGTTCAGTAGCTCAGTCGTGTTCGACTCTCTGCAACCCCGTGGACTGCAGCACACCAGGCCTCCCTGTCCATTACCAGCTCCCAGAGTTTACCCAAACTCACGTCCATTGAGTCAGTGATGCCATCCAACCATCTCATCCTCTGTCGTCCCCTTCCCCTCCCACCCTCAATCTTTCCCAGCATCAGCGTCTTTTCCAGTGAGTCGGTTCTTCGAATCAGGTGGCCAAAGTATTGGAGCTTCAGCTTCAGTCCTTCCAATGAATCTTCAGGGTTGACTTTCTTTAGTCCACTGTTTAGTTTATTGCAATTTATTTTACGCAGTTCCATGAATTTGGTCTGTGGAAGCACACACACACACACACACACACACACACACACACACACACACACACATGCGCACACACACACACACGTTGCCCTGAGCCTTGAAAATAGACAGCCCGCTGCAGGAGAGTGGTGTTTTTACCTGGAAGTACTCAACACTTCCACCAACCCTTGGAATCTCACATTGCCTTTGAAGGTAATGGCAACAATTATCTGGGCTTCATAAATACGGAATTACCCTGTAATACTCGTGGTTATTAACCGGGGTATGGCTTTTAAAGAGACGGGTCCGCCGTGGAGAGCCTTCACCAGAGGAATTAAATCAGTTCCTAGGAGGCGGGAACACAGCTTTGATGTCTGGGCTGTAGAGAACCCCACGGAGGTGGGAGCTGGCTCCGTTTGTTTGCGGCTGGAAAAGGTCCGGGAGAGGCTGAGGCCCCGGGGTCCCCTGCCTGTCCCCTGCAACCCCCTCTCCGATGGTCGGCGGGGAGTAAAATCTTTCCTGGTGAGCTGGGAGCGGAACATGGGAATATGGACGTGCACAGACTTTCTTTTCCTTCAGAGGGTGGGAAAAACCTGGGGATCTCATGATCCAGAGACAGAACTATGTCCCCAAGGACGTCCACGTCCTGACCCCAGTGTGGCGGACAGAACCGCGTCCCCAAGGTTGTCTGCCCACCCACCCCCAATTTCTGGAGGCTAGAATCTGAGCTCAAGGAGTCAGCAAGGCTGGTTCCTCCTGAAGCCTCGGTCTTCGGCGTGTGGACGGCCGTCTCCTCCCCGAGTCCCCAGGTGGTCATCCCTCTGTGTGTGTCTGTGTCCTGACTTCCTCCTCTTATGAGGACCCCAGTGCTGCGGGACCAGGACCCACCCTAGTGATCTCATTCCACCATCAACCCCTCTTTAGAGACACTCATCTCCAAACAGAGTCTGGGGTCCTGGGGGTTAGAAGTTCAATACAGCAGTTCGAGAGGGACTCATTTCACCCGCTAACCATCAGCATCCGTTGCATCGCTGTAGTTTTAACCCCGTGAATTCCTTGTTTCATCAGTACCTCTGAGCTTCCCAGGGCGCCAGCGAGCAGTCACGGCCATCAAGCCCTCGGGCACCGCAGCCGTCCCAGCGGCCCAGGCTGAGGGGGCTCAGGATGGAGAGGAACAGGACATGGGCCTCAGATAGCTGGGCCACACATCAAAGGAATGACTTCCATGAGCCCAGGCTCTTGCGGGCTTCCCTGGAGGCTCAGCTGGTAAAGAATCCACCTGCAAGGCAGGAGATCCCGGTTTGATCCCTGGGTTGGGAAGACCCTCTAGAGAAGGAAACCGCAACCCACTCCAGTATTCTGGGGCTTCCCTTGTGGCTCAGCTGATAATCTGCCTGCACTGAGGAGACCTGGCTTTGATCCCTGAGTCAGGAAGATCCCCTGGAGCCCACTCCAGCATTCTTGCCTGGAGAATCCCATGGACAGAGGAGCCCGGTGGGCTACAGTCCGTGGGGTCACAAAGAGTTGGGTACGACTGAGCGACTAACGCTAGCAGCTGCTTTACAAGGCTGTGTCCGTTTCTGCTGTACAGGAAAGTGAATCAGCTGTGAAGTGAAACTGTTAGTCGCTCCAACATGTGTGACCCCATGGACTGCAGCCTGCCAGGCTCCTCTGTCCGTGGGATTCTCCAGGCAAGAATACTGGAGTGGGGTGCCATGCCCTCCTCCAGGGGATCTTCTCAACTCAGGGATCAAACCCGTGTCTCCTGCATTGGCAGGCAGGTTCTTCACCACTGAGCCACTTGGGGAGCCTTTAACACATCGGATAGGAAGTGACCTCTTTACTATCACTGTTGTTGTTCAGTCACTACGTTGTGTCCCACCCTTTGTGACCCCGTGGACTGCAGCACGCCAGGCCTCCCTGTCCTTCACCACCTCCCAGAGCTGGCTCAAACTCATGTCCATCGAGTCGGGGATGCCATCCAACCATCTCATCCTCTGTCGTCACCATCTTCTCCCGCCCTCAATCTTTCCCAGCATCAGGGTCTTTTCCAGTGAGTCAGCTCTTTGCATCAGATGGACACAGTATTGGAGCTTCAGCTTCAGCATCAGTCCTTCCAATGAATATTCAGGAGTGATGTCCTTTAGGGTGGACTGGCTGGATCTCCTTGCAGTCCAAGAGACTCAAGAGTCTTCTCCAGAACCACAGTTCAAAAGCATCAGATGTGGAGGCTGCTAACCGCCCCCTGGGACGGAATCACTTTCATGGACAGAGGGTCCTGAGGGACTGCAGTCCACAGGGTCACAAAGAGTCAGACTCGACTGAGCAAGTAACACTTTCACGAAGTGTGTCTTCGTCCTGTGGACTGTAGGCTGCCTGGTTTGTGATGAGGACCCAACACGGAGTGAGTGCGGCCTTCAACGCCCCAGGGGCGCCCCATTTGGAGGGCTCGGGAGGCGCCCACCTCGTCAGCATCCGCTGGGGAGGAGTCCAGCCTCCCAAGCAAACGCACTCTCCCCGCCTGCCTTTGTTTGCAGCGGACGTGATCTATTAGCCGAGTCCCACGCTTCCCTCTTTCAACCTCTCAAATTGGCATTTGCTCCTAATGGGAGACAGAGGGGTCCGGCGGGTCCCCGGCACGCTCGTTAGCATCTGCGGGCAGGACCGGGCCTGATGAGGTGCTAATCGGATACAGCACAGGCAGAAGAGGCCCCCACGTCTCTGCCTCACGTCTGGGTAAAATACGGCCCTGATCTGTGCAGCTTTCATGTGGCCGTCTGCAGGAATGCGTGTGCCCCCCCAGACCCCCTCACCCACCCTACCAGCCTCTCCCCACACCCCACCCCCGGCCTCACCCAACCCCTGCTGGAGCCTTTGAAAGCCTGAGCCGGGTTTCCTGAACGCGGAGGTCCTCCGGGTCGGCCCGCTCCCACGCAGGGGAAGGGATAGGCCGCCGTGCCGTGTGTGTCCTCGGCTGGGTTTCCGTCCAAATGGGAACCTGCAGAGCTTTCTTCCCCTAGTGGCTCAGGGGTCAGGCATCCGCCTGCCAATGCAGGAGACATGGGTTTGATATGTAGATGACTGCTAGACAGATACATACGTATGTGGATCACAGATAGATCATAGATGAGAGAGATGATAGATACGGATGGATGGACAGACAGATAAATGATAGGGAAGAGAGATGGATGGATGGATGGATAGATAGTAGAGATAGATGGATGGGTGGATTGACAGACAAACGGATGGGTGGGTGGGTGGTTAAATGGATAGATAGATGATTGCTAGATGGATACATATATATATATATATATCATATATACATAATAGATGAGAGAGATGATATAGATAGACGGACAGACAGATAGCTGATAGAGAATAGAGGTAGATGGATGGATACAGAGACAAACGGATGGGTGGGTGGTTAAATGGATAGATGATTGCTAGATGGATACATACATATGTAGATCACAGATAGATCATAGATGAGAGAGATGATAGATACAGGTAGACAGGCAGAGAATAGACACGGATGTATGATGGATAGATGCTAGATAGAGAACAGAAGTGGATGGAAGGATAGACAGACAAGTGAATGGAAATGGACAGACAGATGATTGCTAGATAGATATATCCCTATATAGATCACAGATAGATCAAAGATGAGAGAGATGATGTAGATAGACAGACAGATAGATAGACAGGCAGATAGGTAAAGTAGATTCAGAATACCAGACAGACAGACAGTCTCCTGCAGTTTGACCAGAGGTTCTTCATGCCAGCATCTCAATACCCGGGTCAGGACGACCCTCTGGCCTCAGGAGCATCAGCCCTGGTCTCCCCCTACCACGGGCCTGGAGCCCCCCTCCCCCACCGACCATGACGACGGGAAACGTCCCCAAGGGCCCCAGGGAGGGGAGTGTCGCCCTGTTTGAAAATCCCTGTCGTGGTGGCTTCTCTGCTGGGGGTCTGGAAGGCCCTCCTGCACCCCCGGTGCCTCTCCAGGGCTGCAAAAATGCTTCTGAAGGAGGAAACAGAACAGGCTCCGTCTTGAAAGCAGGACTCCATCTCGGGGGGACGGTGGGCTTTGGGCTCTATGCCCAGTGTCTATGGAAACGACATACAGGCTGGAAAACCAGACCCCCAGAAGGAAGAGCCCCAGGGCTCTCCGCCGCCTAAAAGGATACCCTAATTATCTGTGTAAGCGAATAGAATCATACACTGTATTCTGCTTATTGGGGTATGACCACAGGCCTCTGGAAAATTGTCCACTGTTAACTACCTAGCCTTGAGGCATATGAATCTCGGGCTGACTTTGATTGTATCTTTCTTTTTCCTTTGTTCCGACTAGTTTCAGGGAATCTGGGGAGGTGGGTTTGAGCACGTCCGCTGATGGTATATAAGGTTTTCACAAAACCTGGTCGGGGCCCTTGGCTAAGAGGAGACTCTGCCTGGGGCCCGCGGTGTCATTAACCACTGCACTCTCTGCATTGTCCCCCTGAATGGGTTCGTCTCCCTGAGCGGGTGGCTATAACACTTTCCCCGGCAGGGTCACGCTTTGCCACCCCGAATACTCTGCGGAATTTACCACCCAGGAAAGGGAAAGGCTCAAGTCTCTCCCCTGCTTCTGGGTCCAGAATTGCGTTTCTGCACCAAGAAAGCCCGACACGGCGGTTTGGCGTCTCAACCCCAGGGAGGCTCAGGGCACGTCTGTCTCCCGAGGTCCATCCGGGAAATAACTCTCCTCGCCCCAGGGTGACCCAACATGCCCAAGGCCCATTTCCCGCTTAACAGATCACCTTCTACCGGGCTTTGCACAAAACTCTAGTCTGACGGAAACCTCGTGAAAGAAAGCTTCCCTTTCAGTAATAGCCTCCAACTTTGTCTTTTTTTTTTTTTAAGGAGAAAAAAAAATACTAACCATAGAACACTTCCTTTATTTATTTGCTCCACCACCCCAGCCCCCAAACAATAAACTATTTAGGCAATGCCGTCCTTGGCTTCTCACCTCGGTGGTCAAGTCATTAATTACGAAGCCTGGCCGGCTGCTAAAGGGCTCTGCTGGCCGGCTCCCGCGTGGGGTGCAGAGAGCAGTACAGTGGGGAGCTTGTCCGGCCCTGGGGGAGGGTGGGGGCCCCCCTAAAAGGGCTACTGTGGCCGCCAGGGGGATGGAGGGAGGTGGGACCTGCCGCCCGCCCGGCAGGACTGAGTTCTCTTTCTGCGTCTCTGGAGGAGGCAGCCCGCGGGGCTGGCGGACAATCGGGATTTTATGCAGACTCACGTTGAACCTGATGCTGGGAAAGCTTGAAGGTGGGAGGAGAAGGGGGCGACGGAGGATAAGAGGGTTGGATGGCATCACCGACTCGATGGACATGAGTTTGGGTGGACTCCGGGAGTTGGTGATGGACAGAGAGGCCTGGCGTGCAGCAGTCCATGGGGTCGCAGAGAGTCGGACACGACTGAGTGACTAAACTGAACTGAACGCGGATCTGGGGCTTCCCAGGTGGTGCTACTGGTGAAGAACCTGCCTCCTGACACAGAATATATAAGAGACTTGGGTTCGCTCCCTGGGTCAGGAAGATCCCCTGGAGGAGGGCTTGGCGACCCACTCCAGTGTTCCTGCCTGGAGAATCCCATGGACAGAGGAGCCTGGCAGGCTACAGTCCACGGGGTTCAAAGGGTCAGACACGACTGAGCGACTGGGCGGGCAGGCGTAAGTGATTCCCACGTGCATGCTGGATGCCGACGCTGGGCGAGCTCAGGTGTCAAGGTCTCGTCTTTCTCCCTCTCTTCCATCCCTGCTTCCCACCCAGGAACTCTACATCCTGCAAAACAGGACCGATGGCTGCAGACACATCACCCCTGGGAGAGGACCGCGGCGAGCACACCACACACCTCTCCCGGTCCACAGCATCAGCTGCCACAAAGCCCCCTGGACAAAGAGGGGGTCACTGTGTTTCTGAGAGGGGTGGTCAGTTTACACTCAGTGGGTCAGCGATGCCTTCGATCCTGAGGAAGGAAGTGAAAGTGTTAGTCGCTCTGTTGTGTCCGACTCTTTGTGACCCCGTGGACTGCAGCCCGCCAGGCCTCCCTGTCCATCACCAACTCCCAGAGCTTGCTCAAACAGTCCATCGAGTCGGGGATGCCATCCAACCATCTCATCCTCTGTCATCCCCTTCTCCTCCCGCCTTCAATCTTTCCCAGCATCAGGGTCTTTGCAAATGTATACGTTGCACATATTTTCAACTCCACCACAGACTGAGATGTCATGGAAATTTTTCCTTCCTAGTTCTAGTTCTTCAGTATCTAAAAAAAAAAAAAAGAATTTAAAAAAAATTTAATGGGGACAGACTCTTGGTTTTGGATGACGAAAGTGTGCTGGAGATAAATGTTGGGGATGGATACGCAGTGAAGTAAAAGTCTTTCGTGGGCCACAGAACTCTGCACTTCAGGGTGCAAATTTAATTCCGCCCGTGCTGCACCGCAATAAGCGCTACATGCAGAAATTCATTCGCTTCTTTTATTTCTCATTGACTTTCCTCGTACACCCCCGGCTGTAACGTGAACGCACGCTTCAATACCTGTTACCCTCAGGATGTCATAAAAATCCTACTGAAGGATAATATAAACCATCCTTTTTCCCGTGAGAGTTCGGCCTCGTGAGGAATTGGGGCCGCCGTCTTCAACTCCAGCGTCGTTTAGATGGAACACCTTGACGTCTGTAAGCGAACCGTCAGGAATTCGGCGTGTTCTGGTTTGAGTTTTCGCAAAGCGCTATTATGGAGAGGGGCGAGGGGCGGAGGGAAAAGGCGGTCCCCACTTCCGCCGTGGGTCACCCCAACCCAGGCACCCACGGCAGGTCACATACCTGGTCCACACAACCCTTTCTTCCTCTGCTAAGAAAAGAGGAGATTTTCAGAAACAAAAATGCGCTGAAAGGGAAATGGGCAGAGATTAAAAATTCACTCACATCATTTTCGCCAGACCCATCCACCCCAAAAATACCAGGGGGAAATCTGTAGCATTTTAACTGGAAATAGTTTGGGCGTTAAGAAATCATATAATCATAAATCCCACCTATAGAGCTCGGCCATTAATGAGTTTCACCTGTTTGAGGGGGGCGGTTGTAAGTCACGCCAGACCCCGAATTTCAGAACTTAACGCAATGAAACCTAACACTTCAGCCTGGACTGTTGGGTTAAGTGACACAGTCACCCCACCTCGTGTTTTTTTCAAATGGAAAAAAAGAAAATCGCGGAGACTTTGAGTTAGTTAAGCAGGCAGAGAAGGTGACATTTCATTTTACGTGCTTCTTAATAATATTTTTTATGAGGCTTAATCCAATTGCAAATTCTTCGCAAGGACCATTCGCTTGGATTTTTCAAAAACACAAAGCCTCAAAGTGCAGAGGCAGTGGAGAGGAACAGACCCTGCTTGTGTGGCTCACATGTGACCTCCTACAGGCGCGGGGGTCCGTGTCTCTTGCTCAGTCGTGTCCGACTCTCTGCGACCCCACGGACTGCAGCACGCCAGGCCTCCCTGTCCATCACCAACTCCCAGAGCTTGGTCAAACTCATGTCCATCGAGTCGGTGATGCCATCCACCCGTCTCATCTTCTGTCGCCCCCTTCTCCTCCCACCTTCAATCCTTGCCAGCATCAGAGCGTTTTCCAATGAGTCAGCTCTTCGCATCAGGTGGCCAAAGTATTAGAGATTCAACTTCAACATCAGTCCTTCCAATTAATCTTCACGGCTGATTTCCTTTAGGATGGACTGGTTGGATGTCTTTGCAGTCCAAGGGACTCTCAAGAGTCTTCTCCAATACCACATTTAGAAAGCATCAGTTCTTCGGCGCTCCACCTTCTTTGTGGTCCAGCTCTCACATCCTTACACGACCACTGGAAAAACCATAGCTTCGACTAGATGAACCTTTGTTGGCAAAGGGATGTCTCTGCTTTAAAATAAAAAAATTAAATGTAAGGGAAAAAGCGAAAGCACCTTCATCGTCCTGAAAGCAAGCTGACTCCAAGGCTGTACCATTGGTACCCATCACCCAACCAGACCCAGGTGAGTAAACTGGGAAGTGTCTGGAGCTCCCAGTAGCTGTGAAGTATCCCCCAGCCTCATCGCTCTTCCTTCTCCGGGGGCGGCCCCTCCTGGTCCCCACCGTGATTTCTCAGCTACTCTTTTATTCAGAAACGGGAAGCTCTCTGGCTCTCTGCTTCTCTTCACATTCACCCTCAACATGACCCTGCCCCGTTTACCATAGTCCAAGACTTCTGAGCAAATCGCCAAACTCCAGCCGCCTGGGATCCACGGAGCAACCACCGTCTTCCCCTAGGATGACGTTGAGCTGAAGCAGGAACGCCCGATTTGGACATCTTGGCTTCCCTGGTGGCTCGGATGGGAAAGAATCCGCCTGCCAATACAGGAAACTCAGGTTCGATCCCTGGGTCAGGAAAATCCCCTGAAGAAGGAAATGACAACCCACGCCAATATTCTTGCCTGGAGAATCCCATGGACAGAGGAGCATGGCGGGCTACGGTCCACGGGGTCGCAGAGTCGGGACACGACTGCAGCGACTGAGCGTGCAGGCCTGCACACCCTGGTTCCGTGTCCCTGGGTGACCGATCAGCAGGTGCGTGAGTGTCCAGGTAACAAGACCGACCTTGGGGGAAAGAGTGGGCTTCCTGGGTATGACTTGATTACCCCTGGGGTAGGGAGGTCTGTCTGTCACACCCGCTGTGGAGTTTGGGGGAATGCAGGGCGCACAGTGGGCTCTTAACAGCCCTTCCATTTAGCTTTTTATTTTTGCTTTTTTGTTTTTTAAACCAAATAAGGTCTACTAGAGAAGCTGCAGGTGTCTGCTGTCCCCTGGTGGCAGCTGCAGTGTATGGCCCGTGCTCCCAGCCTGTCTCCTAGGAGGGCTTCCCAGGTGGCTCAGAGGGTGAAGAATCCACCTTCATTGCAGGTTCGATCCCTAGGCTGGAAGATCCCCTGGAGGAGGGCATGGCAACCCACTTCAGCATTCTTGCCTGGAGAATGCCGTGGACAGAGGGGCCTGGCCGGCTACAGTTCATGCGGAATCAAAGAGCCACACACGACTGAGGGATTCAACAGCAGCAAAATATCAGAATAAAAATATCTAATTTTATGGATTGAGGCAGAAGTAGATGGCAAAATAAAGTGTATCTAATCTTATGCGTTTGTCTAGAAATAAGTAGAATAAACTATATGTAACCTTATGCATTTAGGCAGAAATAAGTAGCAGAATAAAAATATGTCATTTTCATTTCTCCAAAGAAGACATACAGATGGCTAACAAACACATGAAAAGATGCTCAACATCACTCATTATTAGAGAAATGCAAATCAAAACCACAATGAGGTATCATTTCACACCAGTCAGAATGGCTGCTATCCAAAAGTCTACAAGCAATAAATGCTGGAGAGGGTGTGGAGAAAAGGGAACCCTCTTGCACTGTTGGTGGGAATGCAAACTAGTACAGCCACTATGGAGAACAGTGTGGAGATTCCTTAAAAAACTGGGAATAGAACTGCCATATGACCCAGCAATCCCACTGCTGGGCATATACACCGAGGAAACCAGAATTGAAAGAGACGCGTGTACCCCAATGTTCATCGCAGCACTGTTTACAATAGCCAGGACATGGAAGCAACCTAGATGTCCATCAGCAGACGAATGGATAAGGAAGCTGTGGTACATATACACAATGGAATATTACTCAGCCATTAAAAAAAATACATTTGAATCGGTTCTACTGAGATGGATGAAACTGGAGCCCATTATACAGAGTGAAGTAAGCCAGAAAGAAAAACAACAATACAGTATACTAATGCATATATATGGAATTTGAAAGATGGTAACGATAACCCTATATGCGAGACAGAATAAGAGACACAGATGCATGGAACAATTATATGGACTCTGAGGGAGAAGGTGAGGGTGGGACGTTCTGGGAGAATGGCATTGAGACATGTGTATTGTCATATGTGAAACAGAGCACCATTCCATGTTCGATGCATGTGACAAGGGCTCAGGGCCAGGGCAATGGGATGACCCAGAGGGATGGGATGGGGAGGGAGGTGGGTGGGGGGTCCGGGAAGGGGAACACATGTAAACCCATGGCTGATTCATGTCAATGTATGGCAAAAACTATTACAATATTGTAAAGTAATTAGCCCCCAACTAAAATAAATAAATTTATTAAAAAAAAAAAATGTCATTTTATACATGTAGGCAGAAATAAATAGAATAAAAGCATCCAATCCTATGCATTTATGCAGAAATTTTAGAATAAGCTATATCCAATCATATGCATTTAGGCAGAAATAAATAGTAGAATAACCTATATCAAAACTTATGCTTTTAGCCAGAAGTAAATAGTGGAATAAGCTATGTATAACCTCCTGCATTCATGCAGAAATAGATCGCAGAATAAACTATATCTAATGTTATGCATTTAGGCAAGAATAAATAGAATAAACTACATTGAAACTTACCCACTTAGGCAGAAATAAATCGTAAAATAAACTGCATGTAAACTTATGCATTTAGGTAGAAATAAATAGTAAAATAAATTATATGTAACCTGGGCTCCCCTGGTGGCTCAGCTGGTAAAGAATCCACCTGCAATGTGGGAGACCTGGGTTCAATCCCTGGGTTGGGAAGATCCCCTGGAGAAGGGAACGGCTACCCACTCCAGTATTCTGGCCTGGAGAATTCCATGGACTGTCTAGTCCATTGGGTCGCAAAGAGTCAGACATGACTGAGCGACTTTAACTTTCACTTTTATGCATTTAAGCAGAAGTAAAGCATAGAATAAACCATATGCATTTAGGCAGAAATAGCTAGAATAAACTACATCCAATCCTATGCATTTAGGTAGAAATGTAGAGTGGACGAAATATATCTAATCTTATGCACTTTTTTGCCTAAAGAGGAAGGTTTTTGTATACAGGAATGATAAGCAATCAGAAAAAAAAGCAAAGCTTTTACGTCACATCCGACAGCTTCATTCTGATTCCAGCATCAGGCTTCCTAAGAAATGTTATACATAAATGGGCATCTCAAACCTGTGCTGCCAGCGGTGGCTGTTCTGTCCACGATTCCCTCCGAGGGAATGCTGGGAAATTCAGCATTTGAGATGCTGCGCTGGGTGCCAGGATCTAAGAGGAAGTCTTGCGTGTGTTCGGATCACAGGACATCACTCTTGCAAATTCCTTTGGGTCATTTTTTTCTTCACTTTTTTTTTTTCTATTGGGGAAGAATTGCTTTGCAATATTCTGTTGGCCTCTGTCCTTGTATCATTTTTAAAAATGGACAGAAAGATGAAAGGTGGGGGCTGACGCCTGCTGCCGTCAACAGCCTATTTTCCATCATGGACTCATGTGATTCTCTTCCAACAGCTCAGAGGAGGCGACTGATCAGTGAGGGGACTTGAGGATGCTCTTTCTGGGAAATGGGGACGGGGTGAAGGCAGGTGCGTGCCAGGGCGTGAAAATGAAGATGCATTCGACTGGAATCTTCCTTCCTTTCAGGAAAGGAAGTAACTTTTCTCCACCTTCGGGAAAGGAATTTATGCACACTCTTGATGGCACCCAGAGAACAGGAAGCAGGAGACTGAATTCAGGGAAATTCACCTTCTCTCCCGGAAGGAAAACTGAAAGCCGATCAGCAAGGAGGGACTGAATCAGCAGCAACATCCAAACGCCAGCTTGGCCGTGAAGAAAGTGGTGGAAAGGCAATGACTGGGGGCAGGAGAGAAGTGCTTTGGGGTCAGATTCCGGGCGGGTGGGTGGGGAGGAGACGCAGGAGAGAGAGGATACACGTGTACGTACAGCTGATCCACGCTGTTGTACAGAGGAAACCGATAGAACGCTGTAAACCAACTAGGCGAGCTCGGCCGCCTCCGTCGTGTCCGGCTGTGAGACGCCGTGGACCGTAGTCAGGTCCCCCTCTGAAAGCAATTAGGCTCCAAACAAAAATAAATTTAAGAAAACAGTAACTCAAGTGCATCGATTGCTAAGGCGGATAAATTTGATAGTACATTTGATAAAATTGATTGGAAGCTGATTAATTGCTAAGGCTGAGCACACGGTGGAAAAAAAAGTGAAAGCGTTTGTCTCGCAGTCATTTCTGACTCTTTTCAACCACATGGACCGCAGCCCCGCCAGACTCCTCTGTCCATGGGATTCTCCAGGCAAGAGGACCCGAGTGGATGGACATGCCCTCCTCCAGGGGATCTTCCCAAACCAGGGATGCAACCCCAGTCTCCTGTATTGCAGGCCGATTCTTTACCGTCTGAGCCACCAAGGAAGACCCAAAGGGAGGAGAGTAGATTAGCAAAATATCTACTGCATGTCTAGCCCCTGCTAGTGAAAACTTAGAAAGTAAAATTTTAAACTAATGTATAAAGAAGTATAAAAAAATTACATGTACACCAGAAACTCCAAATATCGATACTTAAATCTAGCAAAATAAATTCAGCACTTCTTTCAGAAAGCATTCATAAAACTTGAACACATATGATGATCATCAATTTCGTTTGGTGGTAAAAACTCAGTAAACATTTCCATTTCCCTATATTGCTCATGGATTTAAGGGAATTCTAATTAAAAAAATCTTTGCTGATTTTTTTTTTTAAAGTAGCATTAACACATATGCATCGCCATATGTAAATTAGAGAGCCAGCAGGAATTTGTTGAAAGAGCTCAAACCGGGGCCTCTGTGACAACCTCGAGGGGTGGGAAGGGCAGGGACGTTTAACAAGGAAGGGACATGTGTCTACCTGCGGCTGCTTCACGCTGATGTTCAGCAAAAACCAACACCATATTGTAAAGCAATTACCCTCCAATTAAAGACAATGCAATTTTTTAAAAACAAGAAAGAATTGCTTTGCACATATGGTGACCCGCCCGGGGGTCAGAGGGCTAAGGAAACAAGGCCTGCGGCCCCAGGCGCCCACAGGGTCAGGGGTCACTGAGGAGACCTGGTACCCAGAGCCGCATGTGGAAGGCGGATGGGGCCCGGAGAGGTGAGGGCTGCAGGTGGGCGGGGGGCAGGCACCCCGTCTGGAAGCAGGGAAAGCGTGCCCCCCGGGGGGAATAAATCCGAAGAGGTGAGGGGCCACTGGGCATGTTTCAGGAACAGGCAGTCAGGATTGCACCTGCTGGGCCATCGGGCGTCCAGCTGGGTCCCCAGACCTTGGAATCTCAACACAGGGGTGACCCCGTGGGCAAACTGTGCGTGGCATCGGTGAGCGTTTGCTAGAAGACCACACGCTACCTTTTCCCTTCATCCCAGGAAGAGACAGCGTCCCAGATGTGACCATACACACTAGTTCAGTTTTGTGCGGAGCCATCACTTCTTGGGAAGGTGTTTCTGTGTTGAGGGGGAAGGGGTGTGGGATCTGCCACTATGGCAGAAAACTTTTTGAGCCGAAGGCCGTTGAGCTCCTGAAATTCTTCATCTGCCTGAAAGTAGAGTCTCCCCCTCAACACGACTGTCCTACACCCACTTCCTGGATGCAACGCTAATCTTGTTTTCTGGGCAGTGAGGATGGGACCACACCCCACACAGACGTCACTACACAAATATCATATCTCCCATCTGTTCTACGAAGGGCACATTTACCTTCTGTTCTGAGAAGGGCACCTTTATCTTCCCAGTCATTTGTTTTTCCTTAAGTGCCCTTTGTCTCCACATTTCCAGGAAGCCATTTCTTCTCCCAAAAATGTCCTCTTCCTCTCTTCCTTCCCGATGAACAAGATATAGAAAGCCCCTAATGATTCCGATTTCGCTGTGAATTCCTGTCCATATACATATGCATCGTTCAATGGTTTATTCCCTTGGTAAGCCAGCTTTTATCAGCTTAATTTGCACACCCCAATGAACGCACCTAACAGGGTGGAGGGAAAGTTATTACTCCTTGACAATATTGATAGAGGGAAAGATGATACAGACTGGCTGGACCCGCGTATCCCCACCTCCTCTGCTCCCCTATAGTAACCTTGCCTCTTTTTTTCTTCCTTTTCCCCTCTTCAAATTTCTTCCTCCCCAGATACCAACGCAGGAGACCCAGGTTCGATCCCAGGGTTGGGAAGATCCCCTGGGGGAGGAAATGGCAGCCCACTCCAGTATTCTTGCCTGAAGAATCCCATGGACAGAGGAGCCTGGTGGACTACGGTTCAAGGGGTTACAAAGAGTCGGACACGACTGAGTGACTAACACTTTCACTTTTCAGATACCAACGAAATGCAAGCTTTGAGCTTCCTTGAAATCATTTCTCTTGTGACCCTGAGGTTGGACCAGAGAGAAAGGTGTCCCCCTGCAAGTATCTAGGAAACGGTCCCTGGGACGTTGGTGATGGGCGGGACTGCAGGAAAGGATTCTCAGGGGGCCCTAACAGGAAACCTGGGAAGGCAAGTCCAGGCCCTTGACCAAGGTTCTCTCAGATCTGGTGCCAAACTTCTCAGGTGACTTGGGTTATTGTATGGGCTTCTCTGCTGCCCACTGTCTGCAGGAAGAAAACTTTTCCATGCTAGGAGGCTGAGCTACTGTCTCTGTACACCAGTGGATGACCACAAGGGTATATACATCAAGCCTGTGTGAGTTGAGTTACAGTGAGTCGGGCCTTAAGAAAAAATGCTGACTCTTGGAATTCTGGTGAAGTTAGATTTCTGAGTCTGTCAGTTTTGAGGGGGCAGTTTCGATACTGGTGGAAGTCAAGCTAAGGAAACCCATTTTATACGTCGTGGGCTACCATCCAAAGGACTTTAGTTGTAAGCGCTATTCACTCAGTCATGTCCGAGTCTTTGCAACCCCATGGACTGTAGTCCCCCAGGTCCCTCTGTCCATGGAATTCTCCAGGCAAGAATACTGGAGTGGGTTGCCATTCCCTTCTCCACGGGGTTTTCCCATCCAGGGACTGAACCTGGGTCTCCTGCATTGCAGGTAGATTCTCTAAAGCCCATTTAGTTATAAAGAGCTGAGAAAAAAAGCTGTAAAATATTGCTGATAGGAAAAAAAAAGTTCCAAAATGTTACTGAAAATGGAATCAAGTGATAATACACCATATTTCCACATATTTCAGTCGTTCAGTCGTTCATTCGTGTCCGACTCTTTGCGGCCCCATGGACTGCAGCACGCCAGGCCTCCCGGTCCATCACCAACTCCCGGAGTATACTCAGACTCATGTCCATTGAGTCGGTGATGCCATCCACACAAGAAATGAGGCCATTTCCACGTAAGACTCTCTGTATTTCAAGCAGACGGCTGGTCTGCAAATTCACCTGGTGACCCCGCCCAACTGCAACCACAATTTCTACAGTTTTTTTCCCCATTGTTATTGACCAGTTATTTATAAAGGATGTATGGAAATTCAAAAGGGCTTAGATTCGCCCAACAGAAGGGGTGGAGGAGGGAGGGAGGCAGAGAGAGAGAAGAAACAGGAACCACATCCTAGCAGACAGTCAGATGTCACGTTTATTTGTTGCTGTTGTTCAGTTGCTCGGTCGTGTTCAGCTCTTTGTGACCCTGTAGACTGCAGCACACCAGGCTTCCCTGTCTTCACTGTCTCCTGGAATTTGCTCAAACACCTGTCCATTAAGTCAGTGATGCCACCCAAACATCTCATCCTCTGTCGTCTCCTTCTCCTCCCGCCTTCAGTCTTTCCCAGCATCAGGGTCTTTTCCAGTGAGTCGGTTCTTTCCATCAGGTGGCCAAAGTATTGGAATTTCAGCTTCAGCATCAGTCCTTCCAGTGAATATTCAGGACTGATTTCCTTTAGGATGGACTGGTTGGATCTCCTTGCAGTCCGAGGGACTCTCAAGAGGCTTCTCCAGCACCACAGTTCAAAAGCATCCATTCTTTTTATGGCTGAGTAATATTCCATTGTGTATATGCACGACAACTTCTTTATCCGTTCATCTGTCGATGGATATCTACGTTGCTTCCATGTTCTAGCCATTGTAAGTAGTGCTGCAATGAACAATGGGATACATGTGTCTCTTTCAATTTTGGTTTCCTCAGGGCATATGCCTAGGAGTGGGATTGATGGATCATATGGTGGTTTTATTCCTAGTTTTTTAAGGAATCTCCATACTGTCTTCCATAGTGACTGTATCAATTTACATTCCCACCAACAGTGCAAGAGCGTTCCCTTTTCTCCACACCCTCTCCAGCATTTATTGTTTGTAGACTTTTTGATGATGGCCATTCTGACCGGTGTGGGTGAACCTACAGCGTATTACACAGAGTGAAGTAAGTCAGAAAGAGAAAGATAAATATCGAATTCTAATGCATATATACGGAATGTAGAAAAATGGTACTGAAAGATTTACTTACAGGGCAGCAACTAAGAAAGAGACATAGAGAACAGAATTAGAGGGGAGAGGGGAGGAGAGGGTGAGATGTATGGAGAGAGTAACATAGAAACTTCCATTGCCATATGTAAAATAGCTAGCCAACGGAAATTTGCTGTATGGCTCAGGGAACTCAAACAGGGGCTCCGTGTCAACCTAGAGGGGTGGGATGGGGACGGAGATGGGAGGGAGGTTCAAAAGGGAGGGGACATCTGTATACCTATGGCTGATTCATGTTGCGTTTTGACAGAAAACAGCAAAATTCTATAAGGCAATTATCCTTCAATAAAAAATAAATTTAAAAAATAGCAATAAAAAAAGAGAAATAAAATAAAAACCTGAAAAAAAAAAAGCATCATTTCTTCGGTTCTCAGCTTTCTTGATGGTCCAACTCTCACACGCATACATGACTGCTGGAAAAAATGTAGCTTTGTTTATATGGACTTTGTCGGCAAAGTAACATCTCTGCTTTTCCATATTAAACCGTTAGAGCACTCAGAAACTCAGACAGGAGGCGTGATGTACCACCGGGGGAAGGGGGACTTGTTTATATGAAAATGCACAGAACAAGATAGTCGGGGAAAGACTGATGGATCCAAGCGTCTCTGGACAGTAGGGTGAAACCTCATTTCCTGCTAGAGACGGTTTCCCCAAGTCCCTTCCAAACACTTTCCCTGTCTTTCTAACATATTTCTTGCTTACCCAGAGAACTGCACCTCCTTAGAACTCTCTGATCCCCTGGAGGAGGGCATGGAGACCCACTCCAGGGTTCTCGCCAGGAGAATCCCATGGACAGAGGAGCCTGGGGGGCTACAGTCCCTGGGGTCGCCAAGAGTCGGACAAGACTGAGCGACTAACACCAGACTAGACTAGAAATCTCTAGAATTGTGTGCCTGTGTGTTTCTTCCTTTTTCTTAGGAGCATTGTTTTATCTATTTAAATACTGCCCTGGCACCGTGTCATTGGCAGGCTTATGTTTATCTGGGGAGGGCATGGCTTTAGCACACGCACCCCCATGAGCTCGTTGTCACAGAACAGTGCTGCTTTAGACCAGAATCCTGGCTTCTGTTGGCTTCCGTCGGCTTCCGTCGGCTTCCGTCGGCTTCCGTCGGCTTCCGTCGGCTTCCCTCGGCTTCCGTTGGCTTCCCTCGGCTTCCGTCGGCTTCCCTCGGCTTCCATCCGGCTCCACGCTGATCCCCAGAGGCAGGAAGTCGCCACCCCTAACCCCTCCCCAGGCGCCAACCGGCAGTCTTGCTGCTGAGAATAAAACAGAGTTGCACAGAAAGCCTGATTTCTCGCCCAAAGAAACCCCAAATCCGGGGGGATGCTGGTTTAGCCGCTCAGTGGTGTCCAACTCTTTTTGACCCCATAGACTATAGCCCGCCAGGCTCCTCTGTCCACGGGATGCTCCAGGCAAGGATACTGGAGTGGGTTGCCATGCCCTCCTCCAGACCCAGGAATCGAACCCACGAAGCCACCAGGAAAGCTTGGAGAATAAGGCTACACAAATGCCTCCTCAAGGGGGAGTTACTTCCCAAACTCAGAAAATCGCCTCCCTTAAAAAAAAAAAAAAAAGATTAAAAAAATAAGAAGAACCTCCTCCCACCCCAATCCCTTCTCCAGCAGAGCTGATATCATTGAAGGAGTCGGAAAAATTGTCATACTCCTAGAGACTCACGTCATTACAAACTTTCTTATCTCAGTTTGTGCTCCGAAAACCCACTTGCTCCTCCAGAAAGTCACTTGTTTTCCTCGTGGTGCCTTTTGACCCAGCCAGCCTCCCACGCTCTCACTTCCTAAGATGTTAGCCCCCGAAATCCTAGCCAATGTCACGTGTGACTCACAACACGTCACCCCCGGCAATGCCACTTCAGCCTGTGGATGGTTTGCACCTAAAAGTCACAGAGAACCAGTAGATTCCGAGGAAGCTGTCCGTGTTCTCTTTCCAACTGTGATGGAAATGCTCCTTTGTAAAGTTGAATGTCTGCTTTTTAATACGCTGCCTAGGTTTTTCATAGCTTTTCTTCCAAGGAGCAAGCATCTTTTAAAAGCACAGACATCACTTTGCCGACAAAGGTCTGTCCAGTCAAAGCAATGGTTTTTCCAGCAGTCGTGTATGGATGTGACTTTGGACCATAAAGAAGGCTGAGTGTTGAAGAATTGATGCTTTTGAGCTGTGGTGTGGGAGAAGACTCTTGAGAGTCCCTTGGACTGCCAGGAGATCCAACCAGTCCATCCTAAAGGAGATCAGTCCTGAATATTCATTGGAAGGACCGATGCTGAAGCTGAAACTGCAATACTTTGGCCACCTGATGTGAAGAGCTGACTCATTTGAAAAGACCCTGATGCTGGGGAAAATTGAAGACAAGAGGAGAAGGGGACGACAGAGGATGAGATGGTTGGATGGCATCACCGACTCGGTGGACATGAGTTTGAATAAGCTCTGGGAGTTGGTGAAGGACAGGGAAGCCTGGTGTGCTGCGGTCCATGGGGTCGCAAAGAGTTGGACACGACTGAGTGACTGAACGGCAAATGATGAATCTGTCTCCCATACTGGGAAAAAAGGAGGACTCGGAAGAACTTCTATCAATAGACAAAGAGGCCACTTAGGGTAAACCTAGAGTCTGTCATACACGGTGAAGTAAGTCAGAAAGAGAAAAACAAATACTATATCTTAGTGCATATATACGGAATCCTGAAAAATGGTGCAGATGAACATGTGTACAGAGAAGACGTGAGCGTGCAGAGGTCGAGACTGGACGTGTGGACACAGCAGGGGAAGGAGAGGCTGGAACGGATGGAGAGAGCAGCACTGACATGTGTACATATATTTTTAAAATAATTTTTAGGTTAAAAAATAATATTTTTTAAAGGTAAAAAATAGAGAAGGCAGCCACTTAACTCTGCATAACAAATGCTAATAAATACCCTATGTCACCAGACTTTCCTAGGCAGCTCCCCATAATTTCTCTTCTCCCCCAATCTGTTTCCCTCTGATTAGCTTTAAAAGGTATATAAGGACCCCTTGGAGTTATTGGCCTCTGGGGGCTGCCAAGTGTGAATGAGATGCTAGGTTAATAAATTCGAGTTTGTCTTTCTCTTGTAGATCTGTCTGTGGCCGACCTCGGTCCTAGGGTTCCACACAGAGAACTTAAGATGAACAGAGGAAAAGTTTGTCTTTTCTTCCATATTCTCATCACTGAATTTTGCTGGAATTATGCACGTTGCAGGCATAAATCAGCTCTGGCATGGTTCCCCCCCTACCTTTCTTATTAATCTTTTGTTAGTTTAATTCACAGGCCCTAGGCACAGAGCCTAAGAGGTTAGAGGAAAATTGTTTTTCCCCTACAGTTCAAACCTCACTATGGCACTATCCTCACAGACCAATTCCTCTTGAGAACCACTTGCAAGGAGAGAATTCTGTAGCCATCTAGGTCTTGGGCCAGATTCTTGGGTCTTGTTCCAAACGCTTCATCTCCGCCATGCACCTAGTTGGCTTGGGGTGTGATGGACATGATAAGAATGTCCCCGACTCAGCAGGAGGGTCCATAATGGGGATCTTATGGGGGAAAAAATGCAGGTTATCAGAGTCTATAAATATTCAGAAAAGGAAGCCTGGATTCCGGGAAGTCCTGACATGGCCATACCTTTGTGACTTGATCCTTCACCAGGAACCAGTGGCTGACATGGTTGGGTGGGCCTTGTCCAATCAGTTGAAGGTCTGCATAGAACAAAAGCTTGAACTCTTTTGAATAGAACAAAAGCCTGACACCTTGCCGATTGCTTGATTTCAGTCACGGAAACAGATCCTAAGTAGAAAACCCAGCTCAGAAGTGTGTATGACACACACATTATATGTTGTCAATATGGCCAAATGTGTTTGTCATAATGTGCTATCATGCAGCATAGCTAAATAAAACAATCTCTAACTCACAATTTATATGCAAACCTACCTAGATGGAATACACACAGACATACAATTAGGAAGCTATTTTAACTTCTAGGAGGGAATAGGAAGCTTTATTTATGGCATCAGGATAGGAAATGATGTGTTTAAGCAAAAGAGCAGACACTGACCCTAGACACCAAAAGTATTCTACGCATCCAAGAGTGTGAGTCCATAAAAATATTGTGTTCCATGTGAACAAGCAAAGGGTCCTCAATGTGGGTCATCAGTCATCACCCTTTGGATTTTATGTTTGAGGGAATCCAGGGGAGTCTGTCACTGGCCAGAATTCCTAAATGTGGGTGAGCCCAAGATATGTAATGACTGTCATCATATGAGAAACACCGTCTTCCAAGGAGACATTTACGACTCTTTTCCTCCAAGGGGATTCGGATGCAGGAGGCAAATGATGCAGACCTTAAACATGTCGTTGCTTCTGCTGAAATGAGCTTCCGGAATCCCATATTTCCAGCAGAATAGGTGGGGACCACCCAGATGTGAGATGTGGGAGGTGGGAGAATGGAGGAAAATTGAAATATTCACTGTTTACCAAGTTCTGGGTCTCACAGCCCAGGGAAGGTAAACAGAGAACCTGAGAAAGTAGGGTCAGCAGGTAACACACATGGAAATCACTCACTCCCTTGTTATAAAATTCAACTGTTTGCAAAATTCCTTCCACAAAAATCTGGGGGTATTAGAGTGTGAATATGTGAGTGCGTCTGTCCCAGCTTGATTTTGCATCCATGAACTTGGTTTTAAAAAATGTGATTTTTGACTTAAGACTGGGAGCCTCTGAATTTATACAGCTCAGCAGCTCTTAAATTCATGAGGTTTTTTGGCAGGCACACAGAGGCACGATGTGGAGACTTCAAATATGCCTCTTAGGGGATTTTTTTTAATTGAAGAAAATGTGAAAATAGAGTCAGCAGTGATGTTAACAAAATATGGACATTTTTACTACTTTTTTTTTTTTTTTTTCAAGAAAGAAAACACAGGCCCCTCACAAGGCCTGGGAAAAGTCTGGAATTTTTTTCTATTAAAATCCCCTTTGCCCTGTGTGACAGAAACAAGCCCAGAGGGCATTCAGCACTTCTCACCTGGTGGGTGACAAGGTAAAAAGATTCTTCTGACAAACACAGGCAGAACATATTATTTAAAGGAGGACCCGTTTATTTTGTGGCATTTTTTGAGCATATATTTTCCCCAGAATCCATTGTTATGTCATATTTCCAACAGAAAGCTCCTTCTTTCTATCAGGATTCCCTCAGAAATTTTATCATTTCTCTCAGAAATCACGTTATTTCACTAAGACTTCCAAGAGATTTATCCATTTATCTGCTAGGATTCTCTCAGAAATCTGCTTGCTGTCAGGTGTACAGAAGTCTCCTACTCTCAGGATTCCCTCAGAAATCTTTCTTCCTCTCAGGTTTTCAGAGAAAACTTCTTTCTCTCAGGTTTTAGATTCAAACCTCCCTCTTTTAGCAGAATTTCACCAAAAAACCATATTCTTCTTCAAGACTCTACCTCAAACCTCTTTCTTTTCATCAGACTATACTTCAAATTAACTTATACCATCAGATTTTATTTCAAAAGTACCTTACTTACGTTAGATATTACCTCAGAATTACTTAGTTTCAGTCAGATTTGCCTCAGAACACTGAGTTCAGGTCAGATTTTAGCTCAGAAGCTTCTAGATTCTATCAGATTTGAACTAAGATCCCCGTAGTTTCCATCAGATTTTATGTAAAAATCCCCTAGTTTCTCTCAGATTTTACACCAGAACTCCCTAGTTCCTATCAGATTTTGCCTCAGAAGACCCTACTTTCTCAGAAACACCCGACTTTCTCAGAAGACCCTAGATTCTGTGATATATTAAATGAAAAACACCAAGTTTCTGTAAGATTTGATCTCAGAGTTCCCTAGTTTCTGTCAGATTTTATCTCAGAACCCCCCAGTTTCTGTCAGATTTTGCCTCAGAAGACCCTACTTTCTCTCAGATTTTGCTGCAGAAAATGCCTTCTTTTATTGTATTTATAAAAGAAGCCCCCAAGTTCTGTCACATTTTGGCTCAGAACACCCTAAATTCTCCCAGACATGCCTTACAAGGTGCTCCTTTTGGACAAATTTTGCCTCAGAGGTACTTCTTTCTGCCAGATTTTACCCCAGAAGGTCCTTCTTTCTGTCGGATTTTGCTTCAGAAAGACTGTCTTCTTGTCAGATTCTACCTCAGAAGGTCCTTTCTCTCAGATTTTACCTCAGAAGGGCCTTCTCTCTGTCAGATTTTACCGCAGAAGGTCCTTCTGTCTAATTTTACCTCAGAAGGCCCTTCTGTCAGATTTTACCTAATAGATTCTTTCTGTCAGATTTTACCTCAGAAGGTCCTTCTTTTTATCAGTTTTTACCTCAGAACCTCCTAGTTTCTGTCAGATTTTACCTCAGAACCCCTTAGTTTCTGTCAGTTTTCCTCAGAACCCCCTAACTCACGTCAGATTACACCACAGAACTCCCTTCAGTCAGTTCAGTGGCTCAGTCCTGTCCAACTCTTTGTGACCCCATGGACTGCAGCACGCCAGGCCTCCCTGCCCATCACCAACTCCTGGAGTTTACTCAAACTCATGTCCATCGAATCGATGATGCCATCCAGCCATCTCATCCTCTGTCGTCCTCTTCTCCTCCCGCCTTCGATCTTTCCCAGCATCAAGGATGGTCTCTGAAGAGAACAGTTGACATCTAAATGTTGTAAAAAATAAACCTTTAAATGATTTACAATTTGTTTTCCTATCCAAACATCAAAAGATTTGATTAAAATGTTTATCTACTTGGCTATCTGTTATTTTATGCCATTTCTAGCCACTTAGATACTGTTCTGTTTTTATGATTCTTTAAAGAAAACCTACAAAAATAATGGGTGGATAAAGTTGAAGGGTTTTTACAACCAGGAAATTTTCTAGAGTTGAACAGCTTCTTGTTGTTGTTCAGTTTCTCCGTCATGTCTGACTCTTTGCGACCCCGTGGACTGCAGCACGCCAGGCCTCTCTGTCCATCACCAACTCTCGGAGTTCACCCAAACCCATGTCCATGGAGTCGGTGATGCCATCCAACCATCTCATCCTCTGTCGTCCCCTTCTCCTCCTGCCCTCAATCCTTCCCAGCATCAGGGTCTTTTCAAATGAGTCAGCTCTTTCCATCTGGTGCCCAAAGGATTGGAGTTTCAGCTTCAGCGTCAGTCGTTTCAGTGAATATTCAGGACTGATTTCCTTTAGGATGGACTGGTTGGATCTCCTTGCTGTCCCAGGGACTCTCAAGAGTCTTCTCCCCAACCAGGGATCAAACCGAGGCCCCCTGCATCGGGAGTGTGGAGTCCTAGCCACTGGACCACCAGGGAAGTCCCTCAGCGGCTCGGGACCAGCAGAAAACCTTTTGTAGAAGAATTGCTTGATTGCCTGAACTCCCCGTTGACCAAAATCACATATACACTGACCCTCCCCCTGACCTCTCTGGAGCAGTTCCTCAGGGCTCTCTGCGGCGCTGTCTTCCAGGCTGCAGTCCTCATTTCGCTAACCCTAACCCTCTCTGCTGGACAAGGGAGCCCCGAAATCCCGGACAGGGGCTTTCCTCACCTGACCTGTGCAAAAGAGCAGGAAAGGAGGCCCCATGGGATCCTCCCACATAAAGCCCCGAATTCCCACCCACTCAGAAATGAAGGCTACACACTACGTTTTCTCTCTTGAAGCAGAGTTGATTTGCAAGGCTGTGTTAGTTTTCAGCGTGCAGCATAGCGATTCAGTAACATTTCTCAGATTCTTCTCCGTTATAGTTTATGATAATATATCGAGTAGAATCCTCTGTGCAATGCAGCAGGTCCTTGTGCTGAAGCTGAAACTCCAATCCTTTGGCCACCTGATGCGAAGAACTGACTCATTGGAAAAGACCCTGATGCTGGGAAAGATTGAAGGCGGGAGGAGAAGGGGACGACAGAGGATGAGATGGTTGGATGGCATCACCGACTCGATGGACATGAGTTTGAGCAGCTCCAGGAGACGGTGAAGGACAGGGAGGCCTGGCGTGCTGCAGTCCACGGGGTCACAAAGAGTCGGACACGACTGAGCGAGTGAACTGAACTCAACTGTGGAATATCTGTTTTATACATTGCAGTGTGTGTCTGTCAACCCCAAACTCCGGATATATCCCTCCACCACTTTTCCCCTTGGGTAACCTTAAATTTGTTTTCTATGTCTGTGTGATGTGAAGGGAAACGGATGGTTGCTCAGTTGTGTCCGCCAACTCTCTTCGACCCCCTGGACTGTAGCTCACCGGCTCCTCTGTCCGTGGAATTCTCCAGAGAAGAATACTGGAGTGGCTGGCCATTTCCGGGTGATATTCCCGACCCAGGAATTGAACCCAGGTCTCCCTCACGGCAGAGATTCTTTACCGTCTGAGCCACCAGTGAAGCCCAAGAATACTGCAGTTGGTAGCCTATCCCTTCTCCAGGGGATCTTCCCCGCCCAGGAATGGAACCCAGGTCTGCTACGTTGCAGGCAGACTCTTTACCATCTGAGCCGCCAGCGAAGTCCTGAGGGTCTGAGCCTCCGCCAGAGAAAACGCTCACGATGCTTTTGACCCAAGCAGGGTGTACGCCTGTGTGGTCTCCGCGTGGAGAGAGTCTCCATTCTCCCTGAACAGCAGGAAAATGTGTCACGTCCGTGGTGACCTTGAGTTCCTGAGGTTACCTACGACCCCGCAGGGTAAAGAGTCAGCCGGTAGAGACACAGCGGGTGAGGGGTGGGGAGAGGGGGACCCCTGCTGGTCACCCTGCCGCACCTGCAAGAGGTCACCGGCCGCAAGCTCTCCAAAGCCCCGAGGTTTAGGGGTTCATGGAGGAGCTGCGGGCGGTTAAGTCTCTCGGCAGGGCTGAGCAGCTAAGTCTCCAGGCCCTCCTCTCCCCTCCCTGGAGGGCAGGGCGGGGTGGGGCTGAAAATTCCAACCCTCTAAACACTGGGTTGGTTTCCCTGGCAACCAGCCTCGGTCCAGAAGGCTTCCAGGGACCCCTGTAGGGCTGAAAGGGGCTTACTATGAATAACAAAAGATGTCCATCTCCCCACAATCCTCAGGACATCCTGGGGATTTTTAGGACTTCTGATTCTGGAACCTAGACAGAGAATCTCCGTTAATAATGGTTAAGTCAATATGAAAAGATCTGTCCAGTCAAAGCTACACTTTTCCCAGTAGTCACTTATAGATGTGAGAGCTGGACTTAAAGAAAGCTGAGCACAGAAGAATTGATGCTTTTGAACTGTGGTGTTGGAGAAGACTCTTGAGAGTCCCTTGGACTGCAAGGAGATCCAACCAGTCCATCCTAAAGGAGATCAGTCCTGGGTGTTCATTGGAAGGACTGATGTTGAAGCTGAAACTCCAATACTTTGGCCACATGATGTGAAGAGGTGACTCATTGGAAAAGACCCTGATTCTGGGAAAGATTGAAGGCAGGAGGAGAAGGGGATGACAGAGGATGAGATGGTTGGATGGCATCACTGACTCAATGGACATGAGTATGAGCAAACTTTGGGAGTTGGTGATGGACAGGGAGACCTGGCGTGCTGCAGTCCATGAGATTGCAGACAGTCGGTCACGACTGAACAACTGAACTGAACTGAACTGAACATATATACAACGGAATATTACACAGCTGTAAAAAGGAATGAAACTGAGTCATTTTTGGGTTTTTATTTGCATTAGTAACAAATTCCCGAAGACCCAGAATATCATGCATAAGATAAATAATAGCTAGTATGGGTAACAATATGGACAATTGTATAATATATGTTCTGTTGAGTAAATCCCATGCAATGGATTCATCTTTCATAATGTCCGCGAACCAAGTTTATTATTAACTCTGCAAACTTCTGGACTTCCCAAGTGGCTCAGCAGTAATGAATCCACCTGCCATTGCAAGAGATGAGAGTTCGATCCCCGGGTCAGGAAGATTCCCTGGAGAAGGAAATGGCAACCCACTCCAGCATTGTTGCCTGGAGAATCCCATGGACATAGGAGCCTGGCGGGCTACAGTCCACAGGGTCTTAAAGAGTCAGAGGCAACTGAATACACACACACACACACACACACACACACACACACACACACACACCCTACAAACTTCTTGGGAGGTAGAGAAATACTCTCTTTTATAAATGAGCCTGAAATGGGTTCATCTGAAAATAGATTTCTCTCTGGTAAATTGTACAGATTAATGTTCCCCAGGGAGAGTCTCTCACCCACAGGAATGGAAGTGGAAGATGTGGAAATCCAAGTGGAAGAGGAGTCTAACTCCACCTCCCTAGTTTAAAGGGCTTTGCAAACCCCTGCTTCCATCCTGTCCCTGTTCATTCCTCCAGCTGCCCTGGGCGGGACTGCAGGCTTTCAGAACAGACAGGCTCAGAGAGGTCCCTACCCTGCCTGAGGCCACACAGCACACCGCCATCTGACTCCAAGCCGCTGAGTCACTCTCTCCGAAGCTCCGGCCCCACGCCGGGCTGCGTTCCCGGGCCACTGGGAGAGTGGACGTATGCCCTTTGTGCAAAAACATTCCATCTGCCTTTTCCCACCGTCTGGGACCGCCGGGCACATGGGCGCTCAGCTGGGGTTTTCAGGGGTGTGCGGCTAAAGCCCGTGAGAGTCATTTCCAAGGTTGATTAGGGTGATAAACATGCCCCCCAGGGACGCAGGGAAAACAAGGCGAGGTGAGGAGAAGGAGTAGCCGGAAAGAGAGGGTAGATAGCATCTCTGAGTCATGACCTTCCTGTACAACAGCCCCTGTCTTGGGGTGTGTTAGGAGCTTGGCGTCAAGGACATCCCCTCCCAAAAAAGAAGTCAAAATGTGAGAAGAATCGCTCCGGTGCTGTGTCGGAGTGCGGGGGAGTTGGCGGTAGAGTCCCTTGTCCTGACTTCCATCCTTGGAACTGGTCATCACGGAGCTCCGGCGTGGGGCGCAGGGCAGGTTTAGCAGCGTTGTGTTTTCACGGCTGGCGTGTGCGTCCTGAATGAGGGAGGGAGACCACCCCTCCAGGGAGACCAGTCTTTGTTCCAGCAGAGCCTTTGGCCTGCAACTCGGTGACAAACGGGCAGGGCCATCTGCTGGGCCCCTTCCTGAGACCCCCCAAGCCTCAGAGCACAACCCCACCCCCTACCCGGCCGGAGAGGGTGCTGGTGGCTCTAAGGAGCAGGAATTCTAAACCTCACTGAGGTCCCCAACACCCCACGGCTGATCCTCTGCATGAAGACGGACACTGGAGCTCCCTGGAAAGGGGTCTGGGTCCCCTCATTCCACAGTCCACCAAGGGGCAGGACCCCTGGTCCCCTTCTCCAGGGTTTCAGCCATACGCTTGGTCAGTCAGTCATGTCTGACTGTTTGTGACCCCGTGGACTGTAGCCCGCCAGGCTCCTCTGTCCATGGGATTCTCCAGGCAAGAACACTGGAGTGGGTTGCCACGTCCTCCTCCAGGGCATCTTCCCCACCCAGGGACCAAACCTGGGTCTCCCACATTGCAGGCAGATTCTTAACTCACTGAGCCATGAGGACCTAAACCTTAGTCCTGTAAGGGTAAGTGTAGCTTTATCTCATACCTGAAATGACAAGGTTTCTGACATAGCGGAGCTCAGCCCAGAGTGTAAATCAGATCTGGTACCAAAAGGTCACTTATGGTTCCCAGGGGGAAGGGTGGGGGAACGGATAGTTAGGGAGTCTGGGATGGACATGGACACACTGCTGTGTTTAACGTGGAGAACCAGCAAGGACCTGCTGGACAGCACAGGGAACTCTGCTCAATACTCTGTAATAACCTTATGGTTCCCAGGGGGAAGGATGGGGGAAGGGATAGTCAGGGAGTTTGGGATGGACATGGACACACTGCTGTATTTAACATGGGGAACCACCAAGGACCTGCTGGACAGGACAGGGAGCTCTGCTCAATGTCACGTGGCAGCCTGGATGGGAGGGGAGTCTGGGGGAGAATGGGTACACATATATGTACGGCTGAGTCCCTTCGCTGTCCACTTGCAACCATCACAGTACCATTAACTGGCTATAACTCAATAAAGGAGGAAAAGTTCATAATCTGCTCTTTGACTCAGGGGACTCAAACCATAGCTCCGTGACACCCTAGAGGGGTGGGGTGGGGTGAGTGTGAGGGAGACTCAAGAGGAAGGGGACATACATATACCTATAGCTGATCCCCTTAAAGAATCTGCCTGCCGATGCATGAGATGCGAGTTCGATCCCTGGTTGGGGAAGATCCCTGGAGGAGGGCAGGGCAACCCACTCCAGCATTCTTGCCTGGAGAATCCCATGGACAGAGGAGCCTGGTGGGCTACAGTCCACGAGGTCGCAAAGAGTCGGACACGACTGAAGCCTCTTAGCACAGCACAGCACGAGGCCGATGCATGTGGATGTAGGCCAGAGACCGACACAATGTTATAATCATCCTTCAGTCAAACATGAATCAGTTAAGAAAAGAAAAGAAGTGGTCGAGTGTTGAAACCCATCCCACATAGGGATGGGGAGAGGGGTCCTGCCTCCCTCGATTCATCGATGCCTGTCTGGAGACCAGCACTGGAAACAGGGTCAAACCCAGGGCGCCCGTGAGAGCTCTGAGCAGGGCTGCTAAAATGCATTCATACCTTCCTTTCTCTGAACTGTTCGGGGCCGTGGCATGCAGTGGTTTCAGAACAAACCGGTTTTTCTAAAACAGGATGTTCTAAACTTTCTCTTGCCTCGCAAAGTCCCCGGCCCCTACGCTACCGCCCACCTTGGGATCTGCCTCGCCGATCAGTGACTTTTGGGGTCCCTGCTCCCCAGCTGGCCACCCTGCACACCACCTCTGACCCAGGAATGACCCTTCCATACCAGGAGCGATCAGGTGGATGCCCAGCCTTCGGGGACAGGCTCGGGGACTGATTGCAGCTGGAAAACTGGCCCCAGATTGCAAAACCCACATCCCACAGATACAAGACACGTAGCCGTGTTTTCTGGAAACTGCCCAGGAATGGGCGGCTGAGCTGAAAAAAATGGGATGAGAGTCTTTCTCTGTTTGCAATACCCTGTCAAGCGGGCCTCCTGCGATGGGTGTTGCATTCTGGTGTCAACTAAAAATCAGTGAGCACCTGAAACCAGAGGGTTATTTTATTTGGTGGGAATGTGTGTAGGACCCCAAGCCCCGGGGACAGCATCTCTGCAGCTCTGAGGAAACAGCTCCGAGGAGCTGGGAGGGGGAGTCAGGCTGTATGCATGTTTGCAACAAAGGGAGCAGGCGGTCTGAAGGTCAAAGATCAGGTATCAAGGGCAGGAACTGAGTCTTCTATCTGTGGGAGGATGCAAGCGTGTGGGCTCACTGAATTCACTCCTTTCAAATGCAACTCTGCTGTCTGGGGCCAAGCCTGTTTCCTTGTTTACCTTAAGGAGTGAAAGAGGTCAGGGATGGCTGATTCGTGCATTTCCCCCCAGCTCCTCAGCCCCTTACTGATCACCGTGGGGTGTGGGGTGTGGGGTGGCATCTTCTGGATCCTAGTTTTGGGAGCTCACATTCGTATTTGTCCCTTGGACTTCAAGGAGATCCAATCAGTCCATCCTAAAGGAAATCAGTCCCGAATATTCACTGGAAGGACTGATGCTGAAGCTGAAGCTCCAGTCCTCTGCCCACCTGATATGAAGAGCTGACTCATTGGAAAAGACCCTGATGCTGGGAAAGATTGAAGGCGGGAGGAGAAGGGGACGACAGAGGATGAGATGGTTGGATGGCATCACTGAGTCCATGGACGTGAGTTTGAGTAAACTCCGGGAGTTGGTGATGGACAGGGAGGCCTGGCGTGCTGTAGTCCATGGGGTCGCAAACGGTCAGACACGCTTTGGCGACTGACCAACATTCGCATTTGGAGGGGAGAAATCGCTGATGGCGTGACATGTCTCCTTTATTTGACATGGCAGGAGATATTCTCACTTCACACTGGCTTGCTGTTTGTCCACTGATAAAGGTGTTTTCTCTCCATTTCTACCTTTGTGGAGGGGTGTTCTAGGGTGGGGAGACATTCTGCTAAATTAGACATCCTCGACACCACACAGACACACACACACACACACACACACCCCTCCAGGTTATCTGATCAAGCTTGTTGACTGCATCCTGCAGACACAGACAAGATAAACTCAGTGCCAGCCTGAACAAAAAAACAAAAACAAAAAACGGAGAAGTCAGTCCTCTAGACGACTAGAAAGCTCCTGTATCTGAAGTCTAAGGGGATCAAACTGCTATTCTCCCGTCTCCACGAACAGCAGCAGCCCGCTTACATTCTGCCATAGTTCTCATGCACACACTTGTTAAAAATTTTCAACATATTAAAAAAAAACCAGTAATGTACATTCACCCTGGGAGGCTTTGAGTGTTACTGCAGAGCTCCTTTACATTCAAATATCTCCCAGGAGCAAGGTCCTGAGTCCCTAGTTAAATAAAACCCTGGTTCCTAAAATGCCTCAGTGATTGCAGAAAGGGGCTTTTGTGCCTCCTCCGGGGCAGGAGGCGGGTGGCTGGTGTCCGTAAAGCGGGTGTTCTGCGGCCTCGCTTGTTGGGTACGTGTGATGAGTGACAGATGGTCCAGGAACCACTTGTGAGTGGAAATATGGACAGGACAGGAGCGGGAGGGTGGGCCTGTGCAAAGCAGGGTGGCCTTGGTCATCTTCCCTTACGGTTTACGTGAGCCAGGTGTCAGCAAGAACCAGCCCAACCAAGCGTCTGCCACCTACAGGCAGTCCACCTGCAAGCCGTTGGATGTCGGCATGAATGGGATGCGTTGGTTGGGGGTGTAGGGGCCCTGGGTGAGCTCACATACGGGTTGGGGCGTTGGGGCACTGCGTGACTTTAGACATCAGCATCCTTGGTTCCGGGGAGTCCCGTTCATGGCGGGGTTTTTTTGGGCCCCCGAGATGTTCTCCCAGGTCCTCAAACATCAGTGTAGATTGGGATGTTGGCTTGTGAGTTTGCACCCCCTCATAACATCATGTAAGAGTTGTCGCCCATCACAAACGCGAAATCCCCAAGAGAGACCACTCCACGGCCCTGGGGCGGCTGGCCAGGGAGCTGGCCGGAGTCCCCGGCAGCCTCTTCCTCCGCGGTCTGTGGGTACAACGGGCTCGTCATCACCACGGTCTTGGGCTTCTCGGTCTCGGTCGGCTGGACGACCACGGCGTCTTCTGGGGCACACTCCAGCTCCCCGTCTTCCATTTTGTTCAAGGACGCCACGTTCTGTGTGTCTTTGATCCACTCCTGCAAGGATGAAATGCTGTGGCTCACATTAGAAAGCATGAAATACCATTTGCATCAACATGGATGGACCTAAAGGGTGTCATACTGAATAAAGTAAGTCAGACAGAGAGGGAAAAATATACGATATCCCTTTCCTGTGAAATCTAAAGAGAAATGATACACATAAACTTACTGGCAAAACAGAAAGAGACTCAAAGGTGTAGAAAATGAACGTACGGTTGCTAGGGAAAAGGGACGGTTATGGAATTCAGGAAGGCCATGGACACACTGTTATATTTTAAATGGATAGCCATCGAGGACCTGCTGGACAGCACAGGGAACTCTGCTCAATACTCTGTAATAACCTCATGGTTCCCAGGGAGAAGGATGGGGGAAGGGATAGTCAGGGAGTCTGGGATGGACATGGACACACTGCTGTATTTCACATGGAGAACCAACAAGGACCTGCTGGACGGCACAGAGAACTCTGCTCAATGTCACATGGCAGCCTGGATGGGAGGGGAGTTTGGGGGAGAATGGATACATGTATATGGATGGCTGAGTCCACTTGCTGTTCACATTGTTCATCATCTATACCCCAATACAAAACGTTTTTGGTGTTAAAAATTTTTTTAATTAAAAAAATTATTGTGGCTCAGACTCTGCGCCGAAAAGCCCCGCCTTCGGAGCTGGTGCATCTTCACACACATCCCTGGCAGGGACGCTTTCCCCGGTTGGGGCAAAAAAGCTCTCGTGTCTAGCGTCTCTGTACGGAATCCTGTGGTTTGCACACCTGCCTTTTGTCATCAGCCTCAACGCGCCGGCCTGTGGTCACTCCGGACACACGAGGGCGCCTGATCGTCTTTTCAGAAACCCAGATCCGTTCTCCATCCCCAGGTATATTGTCTGAGATCAGAGTGACGACCTTTCAGAAGGATGACCTTCTGTCAGCAGGTCCGAGGGGGCGGACGCTGAATTTCTAACAGGTGACCCAAGACTTCCTGAGGCTGGGAGCTCCATGGGACTGTCCTCCTCAAGGGGACTCCTCACTCCCTTCTCACATCCCTCCCCGGCTCCTTCTTCTAGCCCCAATTTTTGAAAAAATTGAGATTCCCTGTCCTCAATTCTGTTATAATCCCCTTTGCTCTCCCTTGAAGGGGACCGGGACACCACTCCCAAATCTGCCCCTTTGACGTGCGGAGGATGCTGACCTGAAGGCAGTTAAGTACGAAGCGCTGTAGAGGGTGTTCTCTGCTCTCCACTAATCCTCGCTAAAATTGATATTAATATTAACTGATGCCCCTTTGGGAAAGTAAATGTACATTTGGAAGAGTCACCCGGTCCCTTCCAACTCCAGAGACAATGCTTATCACCTGAAAGAGCCTGAGTCTGCATAAAATCTTACTAAACACCCCTCACTTCTCATGCATTTCCGAGACACGTCCTCACATCTCACCTGCCACTCACAGGTCCCCAACCCCTTTTCCTTTGCCTGGTCTCTTCCAAACACTCTATCATCCTTTGCTAAAATAGCAAATCAGCCCCAAGGTCTAACTACATCTTGGGGGTGTTCAGGTCTCTCTCTTTAATCTTTCTGGTCGGTTTAATTTGCAGGGCCCCAGGGGCAACACTTAAGAGAGTAGAAGAATTCTTTTTTTTTTTTTTTCTCATCTCCTACACCTAATTAGTTTTACAATTCACTTTGCTCCTCTAGGAAGCTGAATGGACTTCCCAGGTGGCAATAGTGGTGGGAAAAAACAAAAAACGCCTGCCAATGCAGAGGACCTAAGAGATAGAGTTCAATCCCTGAGTCGGGACGATCCCCTGAAGAAGGAAATGGCAACCCACTTCAGCATTCTTGCCTGGAGAATCCCATGGACAGAGGGGCCTCGGGGGCTGCAATCGATGGGGTTGCAAAGAGCTGGATACAACTGAAGCAACTGAGCCAAAAAACAAGCAAACAAACAAACAAAAGGAAGCGAAACAGTGCGCTGTTTCCAAAATAATGATCTACCCAAGGGCTACCCCTCAGAACCTGGGAACAGGACTTAATTTGGAAGCAAGGTCTCTGCAGAGGTGATGGAGCGAAGGGTCTGAGATGAGGTTCCTCCTGGATGGGGGTGCCCTAAACCCCATGACGGGGTCCTCATAAGACACAGAAGAGGGGAGACACCGACACAGAGGAGAAGCCACGTGGAGACGGAGGCGGAGACGGGAGGGAGGCGGCCACCAGCCCAGGGACGATGCCCGGAGCCCCCAGAAGCTGGAAGAGGCGGGGAGGAGCCTCCCCTGGAGCCTCTGCAGGGAGCTCAGCCCTGGGACCCCTTGATCTCAGACATGTGGCCCCCAGGACCGGGGGGAGGATGAGTGTATGATGCTTTGCACCCCCAGGTTTATGGCAGCCCCGGGGAATGCACAGCGCTCTGATCCCGGCGTCCTATAAAATCCACGCCTGGTGATGGGGGGAGCCGGACCCCCCTTCGCTCCGTGGTCCCCAGCTCCTCCTCGGCCCCCCACCCCCCGTAAGCGTTTATCACAGGAAGGACATTAACGACCATAAACGTTGAAAAGCGGAAATGCAGGTTTCGCTGACGGCCCCCTGCAGTGGGAGCGGAGTAAGAACGGAACCTCCTGATAAGATCGGAAGGCGAGGAGGCTGGAAAATCCCATGGTCCTGGGGCGGAGGGGACACCGATCTGAAGCTGATTTCAAGAGAAGCCGCCCTCGGAGACCCTTGGATCCACTTTCTCTGACCGAAAGAGAAAAACAGTAAACTGCTGCTTTCGGATTCGAAGAGGCTCCCAGGCGTTCAAAGAGGAATAAAAGCCGTTTGTTGGTTTGCTTTTTTTTTTTTTTTCTTTTTCATTAATGGTGAATCAGCTCCAATGTTCATTGCAACTCTGCTTTCAGTGGCCCCGATACAGATGCGGCCTAAGTGTCCGTCGACACAGTAATGAGCACACATCTCCTTCTCCAGAGGATCTTCCCGATCCAGGCATCGAACCCAGGCCTCCTGTTTTGCAGGCGGATTCTTTACCATCTCAGCCACCGGGAAAGCCCCCGGTAAAGGACATGTGGTAAATATATACACACTGGAATGTTGCTTACTCATCAAAAGGATGAAATAAATGCCCTTTGAAGCAACAGAGATGGACCTAGAGATTATCATACTAAATGAAGTTAAGTCACAGAGAAGGAGAAATATCATATGACATCCCTTATATGCAGACTCTAAAAAGAAATGATACAAATGAGCTTATGTACAAAACAGGCTCACAGGCTCAGAGAATGAATTTATGGTTGCTAGAAGAGAAGGAATATCTTTCCTTTTCTCCTTTGCTTTTCGCTTCTCTTCTTTTCCCAGCTATTCGTAAGGCCTCCTCAGACAGCCATTTTGCTTTTTTGCATTTCTTTTTCTTGGGGATGGTCTTGATCCCTTTCTCCTGTACAGTGTCACGAACCTCTGTCCATAGTTCATCAGGCACTCTGTCTATCAGATCTAGTCCCTTAAATCTATTTCTCACTTCTACTGTATAATCATAAGGGATTTGATTTAGGTCATACCTGAATGGTCTAGTGGTTTTCCCTACTTTCTTCAATTTAAGCAAAGGAGAAAAGGAAAGATATTCCCATCTGAATGCAGAGTTCCAAAGAATAGCAAGGAGAGATAAGAAAGCCTTCCTCAGTGATCAATGCAAAGAAATAGAGGAAAACAACAGAATGGGAAAGACTAGAGATCTCGTCAAGAAAATTAGAGATACCAAGGGAACATTTCAGGCAAAGATGGGCTCGATCAAGGACAGAAATGGTATGGACCTAACAGAGGTAGAAGATATTAAGAAGAGGTGGCAAGAATACACAGAAGAACTGTACAAAAAAGATCTTCACGACCCAGATAATCATGATGGTGTGATCACTCACCTAGAGCCAGACATCCTGGAATGTGAAGTCAAGTGGGCCTTAGAAAGCATCACTACGAACAAAGCTAGTGGAGGTGATGGAATTCCAGTTGAGTTATTTCAAATCCTGAAAGATGATGCTGTGAAAGTGCTGCGCTCAATATGCCAGCAAATCTGGAAAACTCAGCTATGGCCACAGGACTAGAAAAAGTCAGTTTTCATTCCAATCCCAAAGAAAGGCAATGCCAAAGAATGCTCGAACTACTGCACAATTGCACTCATCTCACACGCTAGTAAAGTAATGCTCAAAATTCTCCAAGCCTGGCTTCAGCAATATGTGAACTGTGAACTTCCAGATGTTCAAGCTGGTTTTAGAAAAGGCAGAGGAACCAGAGATCAAACTGCCAACATCCGCTGGATCATCGAAAAAGCAAGAGAGTTTCAGAAAAACATCTACTTCTGCCTTATTGACTATGCCAAAGCCTTTGACTGTGTGGATCACATTAAACTGTGGAAAATTCTTCAAGAGATGGGAATACCAGACCATCTGACCTGTCTCTTGAGAAACCTGTATGCAGGTCAGGAAGCAACAGTTCGAACTGGACATGGAACAACAGACTGGTTCCAAATAGGAAAAGGAGTACGTCAAGGCTGTATATTGTCACCCTGCTTATTTAACTTATATGCAGAGTACATCATGAGAAATGCTGGGCTGGAAGAAACACAAGCTAGAATCAAGATTGCCGGGAGAAATATCAATAACCTCAGATATGCAGATGACACCACCCTTACGGCGGAAAGCGAAGAAGAGCTAAAGAGCCTCTCAATGAAAGTGAAAGAGGAGAGTGAAAAAGTTGGCTTAAAACTCAACATTCAGAAAACTAAGATCATGGCATCTAGTCCTATCACTTCATGGCAGATAGATGGGGAAACAGTGGAAACAGTGGCAGACTTTATTTTTCTGGGCTCCAAAATCACTGCTGCTGGTGATTGCAGCCATGAAATTAAAAGACGCTTACTCCTTGGAAGGAAGGTTATGACCAATCTAGATAGCATATTTAAAAGCAGAGACATTACTTTGCCAACAAAGGTCCGTCTAGTCAAGGCTATGGTTTTTCCAGTGGTCATGTATGGATGTGCGAGTTGGACGGTGAAGAAAGCTGAGCGCCGAAGAATTGATGCTTTTGAACTGTGGTGTTGGAGAAGACTCTTGAGAGTGACTGCAAGGAGATCCAACCAGTCCATCCTACAGGAGATCAGTCCTGGGTGTTCATTGGAAGGACTGATGTTGAAGCTGAAACTCCAATACTTTGGCCACCTCATGCGAAGAGTTGACTCATTGGAAAAGACCCTGATGCTGGGTAGGATTGGGGGCAGGAGGAGAAGGGGACGACAGAGGATGAGATGGTTGGATGGCATCACCGACTCGATGGACATGGGTTTGGGTAAACTCCGGGAGTTGGTGATGGGCAGGGAGGTCTGGCGTGCTGCGATTCATGGGGTCGCAAAGAGTCGGACACGACTGAGCGACTGAACTAAGAAGGGAAGGGTGTGGGGAAAGGATAGTCAGGGAGTTTGGGATGGGCATGGACACGCTGCTGTATTTAACATGGAGAACTAGCAAGGACCTGCTGGACAGCACAGGGAACTCTGCTCAATGTCACGTGGCAGCCTGGATGGGAGGGGAGTTTGGGGGAGAATGGATACATGTACGTGTATGGCTGAGTCTCTTTGGTGTCCAGCTGAAACTGTCATTAATAGGCTATACCCCAAAGCAAAATAAAAAGTTGATTAAAAAAATACCTCTAAGCAGAAAAAATAAAATATTGCAGAGGGGTGATACTAGGGCCGCCCAGAGCAAGCTTGCACAAGGAGACGCTGCTTACCTGGAAGTTACCTTGGTGGGATTCAAAGAGCCCCAAGAAGGAGAACTTGGGATCAGGAACGCTGGGCATGAGAACCTTCTTAATCCTGAAATGGACATGGACAGTCTGTTCAGACGGGCTGGCACCCCCAAACAGGGCATCCAAGTGGAAAGACCCCCACCAGGGACCCACGACAGCTGCATATGGATCTCGGGGTCTCAGCACCTTGGCGGAAAAAGCAGAGCCAGGAGACGCTCTCTGCCCTCCCCCATCTGCCTGAAAGGAGAGCATCAGTTTCCCTCCTGATTAAAGCAATGATTCCATTCATAAAAGTGGGCCCTCTCCTGTAGCAGGAAATGGACAGTGAATCATATCACCAAGATGGTGTCAAGACGATTCCATTCAGACAAGCTTCATCTGCGTGCAGTTGGTCTCACACATCTCTTAATCACTTCCTCACAATTTATGCCCATTCAGACTCCCTGTTCCCTTGTCTAGTGACTTTTCCACAGATTATTGCCCTTTGTTAAAATGCTATAAAAGTCTCCAGATGAAATGCCTGGTTAGGTGTTCACTTGCTTCCTGTGAATGACTTGTGCACTTAAAAATATTGCATCAGAAAAGAAATATAGACATATTCTTCTATTACTGTCTTTGGCCAGTTTAATTTGCAGGCCCCTAGGAACAGAGCCTAAGAGAAGCTCTCATCTGATAGGATGCTAATCCAACGGGAGTGGGATCCTTATAATAAGAGGAGGTCAAGACACAGACACACACACACACAGACGGAGGAGCACGTGAGGACTCGGAGGAGATGGCCGTCTACACGCCCAGGAGAGAGGCCTCGGGAGGAACCAGTCCTGCCCACGCCGGGACCTCAGGCTCCAGCCTCCAGGACTGGGAGAAATACAGGTCTGTTGTTTGAGCCCTCAGTCTTTGGTCCCTTGTTATGGCAGCTCCGGGAATATAATACGATCCATTAGACCACTCACTGTAACAGAAGCTTTCTTAAAGACAGGAGGAGTCTGTTTCCCCCCAAGAAGTGTATTCCTCGGATTCCTTGTGGGGTGATTTCAGTTTTGAATTAAAAGCACCCAAAGCAAAATAACAAGAAGAGCAAAAAACAGCAGACCCGTCGCTTGTCGACACCCCTATCTGACTGCTTCATCTCCTCCTGACTCCCTACCGCCTCTATTCCCCAACAGAGAATGATGAAGATGACATCTGTCTGAGCTGGTGAAAGCGGGAAATCTAGACTGAAGAATTAATGGGCCGTGGGCAAGAATTAAGAGAATTACCCCCATGCTCTATCCAGCCATGAGGGAAGGTCCTTGAAACTGTCTAACTCAGCCTGGCTCAGACCCAGTGAGAGTGGTCCAGAATGGCACCCCATCTTTTGCTATGCAGCACTCCCCTTGTTGCTATGGAAACGGCAATCGAAGAAATAAAGATGGCGCCCACAGTCCTGGGCATCAGTCCCTTCAAACATCCTCCACAATCAAATGCCTGGCACAACTAAGCTTGAATAAAGCTGGAAATGGCAGCAGTTAAATTTATTGCCTGGAAGGATAAGAGAGAGAACTATTTTAATATCATATTTTTGAAAGGCTTTCTACAGTTTCAAAGAATCTTGTTTTGGTGTATCTGTAACTGGATTTACAAACCAGACAAACTTTGCTTATCTCATCACATCACTCACCAGGTTGTCCAGTTTAATAAATGTCAATAAAAATTAAAATATGTTCTACATGCTTGTCATTCTAATATGATAGGCGGACAGAGCTCAGTGGAGTGTGCGTCTGAAGCAAGGTAACTACAATAAACTTAGACCAACTATTAAAAAGCAGAGACATCACTGACAAAGGTCTGGATAGTCATAGGTGTGTTTTTTCCAGTAGTCATGTACAGATGTGAGAACTGGACAGTAAAGAAGGCTGAGGGCTGAAGAATTGATGCTTTCAAACTGTGGTGTTGGAGAAGACTCTTGAGAATCCTTGAACAGAAAGGAGATCAAACCAATCCTAAAGGAAATCTGTCCTGAATATTCATTGGAAGGACTGATGCTGAAGCTGAAACTCCAATACTTTGGCTACCTGGTGCGAAGAACCGACTCATTGGAAAAGACCCTGATGCTGGGGAAGATTGAAGGTGGGAGGAGAAGGGGATGACAGAGGATGAGATGGTTGGATGGCATCATCGACTCAACGGACATGAGTTTGAGTAAACTCCGGGAGTTGGTGATGGACAGAGAGGCCTGACGTGCTGCAGTCCCTGGGGTCGCAATGAGTCGGACACGACTGAGTGATTGAACAGCAGTAACACTCATAGGAATGAACATTCCTGCATCCTATGGTCTCCAAGAGAATATTCCTCAATAAATTCTGCAGGTATCTCCGCACCTTTGGCACTATTCACCTCTCCGTTTTCTTGTCATATGCCATGTACATTAGAGAGAAAGTGATATTCAGCTAAATAACCACACCACACAATTTTTTTTTCCCCCAACTCACTATATATGGAAACCAGAGCCCATGCATCTGAGGATTCCGGTGGGGACATCCTTACCTGTGTAGCTTCCATAGAGACAGAAGCAGAAGGAAGACTGTCAGGGAGGAGACCATGCCAGCAATTAAAATAAATCTGGGGAAAAGGCTGTTTTCCCAGCACGAATCTGAAGGGAAACAGAATGAGGGCTGTGAAGTTTTCAACACGAGACCGGGTGGCGCTCTAATCGCCCGCCGCTTTCCCTCGAGAAACGTCAGGGTCGGCAGATCTTGATTTTGGTGTGAAACATCCTGGAAGGAAAGGCGGGTCCACTGGAGACGCAAACGTCGGGCAGAAGGGAGCACAGACTCACCTCCGTCCGTCTATCATCTATCTGTCTCCCTGGGACCTCCCCCCTGGGCAGCAGTAAAGAATCCGCCTGCCAATGCAGGAGACGTAAGAGACCTGGGTTCGAACCCTGGGTCGGGAAGGTGCCCCGGAGAAGGAAATGGCAACCCACTCCAGTATTCTGGCCTGGAGAATCCCATGGACAGAGGAGCCTGGCGGGCTACAGTCCACGGAGTCTCAGAGTCGGACACGACTGAAGAGAATGAGCAGGCATCCACGCACCTGTCTATCATCTATCTGTCTATTATCTATTATCCATCGGCTTGTCCACCGCCTGTCATGCATCTGTGTTGATCTATATATCTCATCTATCTGTCTCTGCCATCTGTCTAGCATCAACTTATCTACACCTGCGTCCTAAGTCACTTCAGTCGTGTCTGACTCTGCCACCCCATGGACTGTAGCCCACCAGGCTCCTCAGTCCATGGGATTCTCCAGGCAAGAACACTGGAGTGGGTTGCCATGCCCTCCTTCAGGGGATCTTCCCCACTGAGGGATTGAACCCCCGTTTCCTCCATTGTAGGCAGATTCTTTACCACTAAGCCATTGGGGAAACCCCTGCTTTCCTATATCTGTAACCTATCATCATCTATCATCTATCCATTAAGCATCTATGGTCTAACAACCATTTATCATCTATTTATCTATAGATCTATCTACGTCTCTATACCTATATCCACGGAACAACATTCAGTCATGTCTGACTCTTTGTGACACCACGGACTATACCATCCATGGGATTCTCCAGGCCAGAATACTGGAGTGGGTAGCCTCTCCCTTCTCCAGGGGAATCTTCCCGACCCAGGGATCAAACCCAGGTCTCCCGCATTGCAGGCGGATTCTTTACCAGCTGAGCCACCAGGGAAGCCCAACAACATTCATAAATAACACTTATTATTCTTGCTGGGTCAATAGAAATAAAAGTGAAGCTTGGTCTGATGATAACGGCCACAGGAAGAGGCATTGCTTCCACAGTGACCTCTGCAGAAGGCCTTAGGACCATCCATGTTTTCAGGAGCCCCACTCCACCCTCCCCGCACGTAGCCCACTGGCCCCTGTCGGGCAGCGACGCTGCGTGAGAAGCATTACCTCTCAGCTCACCCCTCTGCTGGTGCGTCACCTCTGACCAGTCACTGGGGTATGTGTCCGAGCCGTAGCTGAACTCCAGGGCTTTCACCCTGGCCCGGAAGAAATAACACTTCTCAGTATCCAAACCGCCGATGGTAACATTACAAGTTTCTGCCTCTGCGGACTGGAGCGGACAAAACACACACGATGAGCCATGACTGAGGCTTTACCCTGACGGCTCATCTTGTACCAGAGATGCTCACGAGATTCCTGCTTCCAGGACTTCCTCCTCCTGTTTCACTTCTCTCTGGGCAGACGTTTATCCTCAAAACAACAGCCAAAAAAAAAAAAAAAAAATGCGGAGACAGCTCTGCCTTTCCCTCCAAAAAGGAAATAAATCCACCATAACAAATATGATGAAAGAAGCTTTTGAAGATTTTCTAAGTTCTTCCTTTTTACAAAAGTAAATTTAAAAAAAATGTATTTATTTATTTTGCTGCGTCAGGTCTCAGTTGCAGCACGTGGGAGCTTCATTGCAGAACACGGGCTCAGTCATTGCCTCATGGGCTGAGTTTCCCAGACGCCTGGGAATCCTGGGTTCGTGGACCAGGGATGGAACCCACCCACGTGGCCTGCTTTGCAAGGCGGATTCCTAACCACTGGACCACCAGGGAAAGTGAAAAAGAAAGTGTTAGCCGCTCAGTCGTGCCCGACTCTCTGCGACCCTGGGGACTGTCGCCCACCAGGCTCCTCTCTGTCCGTGGAATTCTCCAAGCAAGAATCCTGGAGTGGGTTTGCCATGTCTTTCTCCAGGGGATCTTCACGACCCAGGGATCGAACCCGGGTCTGCTGCATTGCAGGAGGATTGTTTAGCGTCTGAGCCACTAGGGAAGCCCAAACAAGTCTGGATATTGGTGTCTCTCTGTCTCTCCATCCCAGGGACGCCTACTCACACCCGACCCGAGACCATGTCCCCTCACCTGCCACTCCGTGTCAAAGACGGTCTTGTACTGGACTTCATACTGGAGATCGTTGTATCCCAGATTGGGGCAGGTCACCATCACGGCTTCCTCACGCCACTGGAAGCTCAGGTCGCCGGGCGTTCTGGGTTTCACTAAGAACGGAAAGAGCACGGTGACTAACACCTCTGAGAAGATAAACATGGCCCATCTCTGAACTCACAGCGGTCCCTGGGCTTCGATTCACTTTCCTCTCTGCCTGCTCCCCATCCTTTCCCCAATACTTCATGAGACATGAGCTTTCCTTGTCTTTAGCACATGGGCAATTGGAAGGGTTACCCAGCTCTCCAAGGACCCGTGGGGGTCTCATGGAAAGGAGCTCCCCTGAAACTGGTGGAGAAAGTTTTCGGGATGGGTCATGAAATGAATTGTGTTCCCACCAGAAAAAGATGCCTTGAACTCCTGGCCCCTAGCCCTTCACGATCTCTGGAAAGAGGATCATTACAGAGGTAACGGTTTAAGATAAGATGAGGTTGTAGAGACCGTGGAATTGAACAAAGTTAGTCAGACAGAGAGGCAAAAACTTATCCTATGGCATCCGTTATATGCAGAATCTAAAAAGACACGATACAAATGAATGTAGTTACAAAACAGAAAGAGATAGACTTAGAGAAGGTACTTAGGGTTACCAGGGGGAAAGGATGCGGGAAGGGATAGTCAGGGAATCTGGGATGGACATGGACACACTGCTGTGTTTAACATGGAGAACCCACAGGGACCTTCTGTCCAGCACAGGGAACTCTGCTCAATACTCTGTAATAACCTTATGGTTCCCAGGGGGAAGGATGGGGGAAGGGATAGTCAGGGAGTCTGGGATGGACATGGACACACTGCTGTGTTTAACATGGAGAACCCACAAGGACCTGCACAGGGAGCTCTGCTCCATGTCGTGTGGCAGCCTGGATGGGAGGGGAGTTTAGGGGAGAATTGATACATGTATATGTATGGCTGAGTCCCTCAGCTGTCCACCTGGAGTCATCACAGCATTGTTAATCGGCGATATTGTTGTTGCTGAGTCGGTAAGTCATGTCCGACTCTTGCGACCCCATGGACTGTAGCCCCACCAGGCTCCTCTGTCCATGGGATTCTCCAGGCAAGAACACTGGAGTGGGTTGCCATTTCCTTCTCCAGGGGATCTTCCCAACCCAAGGGTCGAACCTCACGTTGGATTTTAACAGGGACCTCTGACATTCCAGCCCTCAAAAAAAAAAAAGAAAGAAAGGACCATTACATCACAGAAACGTAGACCAAAACAGGAATCTTTGGAGAGACTGGTTCACGCCATTTGTACAATGTCTCCTAACCCAAGAAGCATAGTCAGCCTTCAAGGTCCTTAATACGTACGGTAAGCGCTAATCGCTAGGTCCTTGGTGAGGAGAGGCTGTGTTCCATTCCGGATGGAAAAATATAGCGGTCCATCTCTTTGCACCTCCAGGAGGCACCCGGCCCTGTAGCCTTGCTGCAGGATATAGTTGGAGCACGGTTTGTAGTCCTCATTTTTATCTAGTCTGTAATTTTAAAAAGAGAATCACTCAGTCATGTAGGGCCCTTCAAAATAACCTCTTGGGGCTTCCCTGGTGGCTCAGTGGTAAAGAACCCGCCTGCCGATGCAGGAGACTCAGGTTCGATCCCTGGGACGGAAAGATCCCTCGTGCCGCCGAGCAGCTAAGGCCGTGAACCGACGGATCCTACCCTCTAGCACCCGCAGGCTGTGACTAGTGAAGCCCATGAACGTACAGTGTGTGTGCTCCACGACAGGGGAAGGTGGCGCGCGACAACTGGAGACAATTCCACACAGCGGCAAAGGCTCAGCACAGCCAACGTCATACACGTAAATAAAGTAAAAACTAAATAGCATCTCAAGGGCCGTTCCTTTGCCCCGCGTCTCTGCCACGGACTCAGATTGCATACCGGGTCATGTGCTTCGATGACCTCCCTCCCCTTACGACTACAGCAAGACCTGTCAAAACAGACAAGGAGCCTCCCCTCTCTCAAATGTTGATTCCCCTTCGATAGATCCCGTAGGGGTTGAATGGTGGCTCTGCAAAGGGCACGCCTACCCGCTAACCCGGAACCTGTGAACAAAACCTTATTAAGAAACAGGGTCTCTGCAGAGGTGATGGAGTGAAGGGTCTGAGATGAGGCCCTCCTGGATGGCGGTGGCCCTAAACCCCACAACAGGGTCCTTATAAGACACACAAGAGGAGAGACATGGACACAGAGGAGAAGCCACGTGGAGATGAAGGCGGAGACAGGAGGGAGGCGGGCACCAGCCCAGGGACGGACGCCAGGAGCCCCCAGAAGCCGGAAGAGGCGAGGAGGACCCTCTACTGGAGCCTCTGGACGGAGCTCAGCCCTGGGACCCCTGACCTCAGATGTCTGGGTCTCAGGACTCATGGAGGATACATTTTTTTTGCCATTGTTCCAAGTTACTCAGCTTGTGGTAGTTTGTTGAGACCATCTAGGATACTATTAATGGTATCAATAATAATAATTGCTGCCACATATCAATACCATGAGCAATTAATAAACTGGTATCAATAAATAATTGACCTCCAGAGCAACCAAGCCCTTGATTCAAGGATGTGCTTTTAATACGGATGTGCCGAAACTGGATAAACCTTTGAGACTACCCTGCAGTGTATTAACAGGAAGCCGAGATGGGTTTACGCTCCATCCTTAAGTCTTCAACCCCAATCTGTGATGAGATCAAGAATTATCTCCTGTATGACAGAACAGCTGCTTGGGAGAGAAAAAAAACAAAACGAGCTATCTGTGAGACCACCTATACCATCCGACACTTTTTTGTTTGCCCCGTGAGTCTTACTTTCCTAACAAATACATCTTAAAAACTTCCCTCTTCTGTTCGCCTTCCCGCCTATCTCGTGTTTTATCAGATGGCAACAACTCAAGCCCTCACCAAACACCTCACTCTTTACGGAACTGAGACCAAATTCGTTGGAAAAAAACCCCTGCCTCCCACGTGGGCACCCAGGTCATTGAGTCAGGCAAGGCAAAGCGCCCTATGAAAGGAGGAGATGTGTTTATTTTTTTTGGAAGGCGGCCCCTGGTAAGCAGGGAATATAGTTGAAGGCAACAGAGACGCAGGCAAAGACAGCTGCTGGGACGTTGCAGAGAGCCCCACGGGGTCAGCCCGCTCTGTGCACGTCCTGTGAGAATCCAGGTGGTTTTGAGCGAGACTAGAAGGTTAAAAGGTCTGGGAGCTGCAGCTGTGCTTGTGGTAATACTGGGGGGGTCCAGAGGGCACACACTCACATTCACATTTCACTTACGGTTCCTCACACCTTCCCTTCCTGGCTGGCCCCCTCGGTGCCATCTTCCTAGGGGAAATGCTTTAGCCAAAGTCATGGTTTTCTGGGGAGCCAGGGTGGGGTGAGAGGGGGCTTACTTGCAGACGAGCCTGAAATGAATCCCAGTGACGGCACTTACTTGTAAATGAACGTGAAATTCATCCCAGCGTATGCACTTGCGTTCCACGTAACCTGCACGGTTTCAAAATTAAAGTTGATCACCTGAAGTTGCAACGCGTTTCCTGTGCAGAAAACAAAGAAAAAAAAGACACACGGAGAGGACTCTGAGGCGATGCTGGAAAGACTTTGAAATTTGTAAAATGATCTCAGCACTCGCAACAATGATACGGTGTTTTCTTAAAAAAAAAATTTGATGGTGTATCTTATTTAGCCCAGTATGACCAGAATATTGGCCTTCCGTGATGGCTCAGTGGGTTAAGAAGCCACCCGCAATGCGGAAGTCACAGGAAACGTGGGTTCGATCCCTGGGCCGGGAAGATCCCCTGGAGGAGGAAGTGGCACCCCACTCCAGTATTCTGGCCTGGAGAATCCCATGGACAGAGGAGCCTGGGGGGCTACAGTCCATGGGGCCACAAAGAGTCGGACACGACTGAGTCGCTAAGCATGCACGCAGCCAGAATATTGGCATTGGAACATGTTAGCTGTCATCATCATCATTATATCCTCAAGTTATTATCCATCTACTATCTGTATTTATATATCTATCAATCACCTATCATCTATGGCATCTATCTAGGTAACTATCTATGTAAATATGTACAGCTATCTAGCTAGCTATCTATAATCATCAAGACATTTTATATTTTTACCGTGTGTCCAGAGTCTCTGTGTTTCACACTTTCAATACAAGAATGATGCAGTTCTTCAAAGGGAGTATAAAAAACATTTTATAATAACTGTAAAGGGAGCATGGCTTTTCAAAGAGGAGACTCACTATGCTGCAAGTTATATTAATTTATATTAAGTGATATTCATATGTGATGCATGGGCTATGCCTGCGAGCACGCGTGCTCAGTCGTGTCCGACTCTCTGCGACCCCGTGGACTACAGCCCGCCGGGCTCCTCTGTCCGTGGGATTCTCCAGGCAAGAACACTGCAGTCAACTGCTACGCCCTCCTCCAGGGGATCTTCCCCCCTCAGAAATCGAACCCGAGCTTTCTGTGGCCGCCGCTTTGCAGGCGGAACCTTGACCGCTGGGCCACCGGGGACGCTCATGCATCAGCTCTGCTTCAACTAAAAATTCTGTAAAGCGATTATCCTTCTATTAAAAAAGAAACGTTTTATTTTTTAAAAAAGGATCGGGTTGTGTGCTTTAAAGAGCTGAATCATCGGGCCTGTGAATTAACAGCCCAACAAAGCTGTTAACCAGAACGTCACCCCCCCGCCCCGGCCCCGATACACCTTTTTTGCCTAATTTCATTTCCCCCGGATCCTCCTCACATCTGACACAGACTTTGTCATCTATCACTGGTGAGCAAGGAACCCCCAGGGAGAAGGTCTTGAAAACGGGAGCCTCCTATCACATAGATCCAGACGGTTCTGAAAGGTCTGGGGGCTTTTGTAACATGACTGGTTCTGTAACCTCTGGGGTTTTTTTGTTTTGTTTTTCTTAACTTTTTCTCAGAAACCCACCAAGGTCGCGAGCAATCTGGACATGAACAAACATACCAGCTGCGGGTCTCCGATAGGCAGACACATCTTGTAAATACCAAGAATTCCTCGCCTGCCCGCAGGGGTAGAACCTGCTTCCCATTTTGGAGAGCGTATCGAAAACATGATGGATGAATCAGAGGCATTTGTTCCAGCGAGCTCGGGCGCTCAGAGGGACTTTGAGCCCAGCCCCGCTGGGTATTTCCAAAGGGGTGTGAGTCGTGGGGGGAATCGGCATACGTTACATCATTTGATGTACAGTCCTGGGGTCTTTTTCCATCCAAGTGAGTTGCAGCGGTTCAAGCAGCCTTGGCTATAACAGATACCACACGGGTTTTATATCTATACATGCTGCTGCTGCTAAGTCGCTTCAGTTGTGTCCGACTCTTTGCAACCCCAAGGACTGTAGCCCACCAGGCTCCTCTGCCCCTGGTATTCTCCAGGCAAGAATACTGGAGTGGGGGTGCCATTTCCTTCTCCATATCTATACCTACATATACATATATAATTTCATCTCACTAGCTTCCCAGGTGGCACTAATGGTAAAGAATCCACCTAATACAGGAGCCAATACAGGAGACATAAGAGATGCATGTTCAATCCCTGGGTGGGGAAGATCCCCTGGAGGAGGGCATAGCAACCCACTCCAGTATTCTTGCCTGGAGAACCCCATGGACAGAGGAGCCTGGCGGACTACAGTCCACGGGGTCACAGAGAGTCAGATATGACCGAGCGACTCAGCAACATACCCGTGCTTCCTCACACACACTCCATCTCTTGCCCACACCACCTTCTTCTACAGCAGCTCGTGAACTCAGGGGCACAGCAGCGAAGACCCAGCAACGCCCAAAAGTAAAGACATAGATAAAATAAACAATAGCATCTTGAGAGCCGTTCCTTTGTCCCGCGTCTCTGCCACGGACTCAGACTGGCTACCGGGTCGTCAGCTTCGACGACCTCCCTCTCCTTACAACTACAGCAAGACCTGTCAAACAGAAAAGGAGCCCCCTCTCTCTCCAATGTTAGCATCCCTTGAACAGATCCTGCAGGGCTTGAACTGCGGCTCTCCAAATGGCATGCTTACATGCTCACCCCAGAATCTGGGGAGAGGACCTCATTAAGAAATGGGGTCTTTGCAGGTGTGATGAAGGGGAGGGTCTGAGATGAGGCCCTCCTGGATGGGGGTGGCCTAAACCCCATGACAAGGTCCTTATAAGACACAGAAGAGGGGAGACAAGGACATAGAGAAGCCACGTGGAGACGGAGGCGGAGACGGGAGGGAGGCGGCCACCAGCCCAGGGACGATGCCCTGGAGCCCCCAGAAGCTGGAAGAGGCGGTGAGGACCCTTCCCTGGAGACTCTGGAGAGAACTCAGCTCTGGGACACCGTGACCTCGGATGTCTGGTCCCCAGGGCTGGGGGAGGATGCATTTTCCTTGCAAGTTCAAGGACATTTTTTGGATGGCAAAGGTGCCTCATCAGTAGCTCAGTAGCCCTGCCGTCAACACATGGTGGCCTCGGATGGAAATACTATCTGATAGTCCACTGCAGCCATTAAGTCTGACTCTGTTGGTTAAAAATGGATCGATTGGGTAGAAATGTCCCCTGAGGGGTCTCGTGACACAACTCTGGGACCTTGGGTGGGAAGAGGGGCTGCTTTATTAAGACCATGCCCAGTGGGTTCTTAGGGTCTCACATCTGTAATGACCTCAGGCAAACAAAGGCCATTCATAAAGTGAGTCCTGCATTTTCCCAGGAAGTTCCTACGAAGGTTCTGAGTGAGCCCAGCTTCACAGGGGAATGAGCCCTCCGCCCTTTCAAGGTCTCTCCATATTCCCATGTCCTTGAAAGAAAAGCAACGACAAACCTAGACAGCGTATTAAAAAGCAGAGATGTCACTTTGCCAACAAAGGTCCGTCTAGTCAAAGCTATGATTTTCCCAGTAGTCATGTATGGATGTGAGAGTTGGACCGTAAAGAAGGCTGAGCGCTGAAGAATTGATGCTTTTGAACTGTGGTGTTGGAGAAGACTCTTAAGAGTCCCTTGGACAGCAAGGAGATCCAACCAGTCCCTCCTAAAGGAAATCAGTCCTGAATATTCATTGGAAGGACTGATGATGAAGCTGAAACTCCAATGCTTCGGCCACCTGATGCGAAGAACGGACTCATTGGAAAAGACCCTGATGCTGGGAAAGATTGAGGGCAGGAGGAGAAGGGGACGACAGAGGATGAGATGGTTGGATGGCATCACCGACTCAATGGACATGAGTTTGGGTAAACTCCGGGAGTTGGTGATGGACAGGAAGGCCTGGCGTGCTGCAGTCCATGGGGTCGCAGAGAGTCGGACACGACTGAGCAACTGAACAACAACAACAAAATCTTACTATTGTATCTGTGCTTCAAGAGGTTCAGATTCCAGAGCTGGTCTAAACTGTACTTTTCCACCCAAACTCCACGTGCAGGAGTGGGAGTCAGGAGGAAGCTACAGCCCTCAAGGAGTCTGTGGCCATGACCACGCCAAGCATAGCCAGGTCCTCCTCCCTTACGTCTGTCACTGGAAGATGGGAGGCCAGATCTGGACTTGTGAAGACAGATCGTGGGCGCTGCACACAGCTTGGGAAATTACGTGAGTGTCAGGCCTGGGGACTCTCCACGTCCAGGCTCCCTCCCTCTCCCCGCTGCGTCTGCTGGAAGCACAGTTTCCACCCCCTCAGGGCTGCAGCCCGGAAGGTCCCCGAGGACCCGTCCAAACCAGCTGGGCAACAGGCCGCCTTGGGCAGGGGTGGTCTAGCGTGGGGTGATGCCCGCAGACAGTTCACAAGAAGAACGTCAGGAACATGCCATCGCCAGCTCCTACCTGGGCGTGAAAGTGGCAGTCACTCAGTCGTACCGACTCTTTGTGACCCCACGGACGGTAGCCCGCCAGGCTCCTCTGTCCATGGGGATTCTCCAGGCCAGAATACTGGAGTGGGTAGCCATTCCCTTCTTCAGGGCATCTTCCCAACCCAGAGATCGAACCTGGGTCTCCTGCACTGGCAGGTGGGTTCTTTACTGTCTGAACCATCAGGGAAGCCCCACAACGGAAAGGTAAGTATTAATTTAAGCAAAAGGCTTGCACCTCTTTGCAGGCAGACAGCACAGTGAAACCACACAGATTCTCAGTTTTCTAGACACGGTCTCTCATATTTCTTTATTTTTCCATCTGAACGTAATCCTGGACGCAATGAATAGGGGGTCCTTTACAACAGGCAGACTCAGGTTTGTAGAGACTTCAGTCGTACCCTATTCTTTGCGACCCCCATAGAGTGTAGCCCGCCAGGCTCCTCTGTCCATGAGGATTCTCCAGGCAAGAACACTGGAGTGGGTAGCCATTCCCTTCTCCAGGGGGTCTTCCCAACTCAGGGAGGGAAACCTGTAAAAGCTGTTGTCAGTTTCACAAAGAAAACCGTGAGTTTGCAGAAGACATCGTAAAAAAAAAAAAAAAAAAAGCAGAGATGTTGAAAGCAAGGGCACTTCACACAGACAGGCGGCTACGGCTGCAAGCAAGACTTACGTGGCTTGGTTTTCCCTGATGCATTCGCGTGTCCCAGCAAGAAGACAGCGGCGGCCGCCCAGGGCAGAAAGAGATGCCTCATAGTGGAAGCAGGAGGTGGAGGCAACGAGCAGAAGGTCGACTCCTCCAAGGGGACTTCGGCTCATGACTAACGTACGAAGGTCACCCCTTTTTTTTAAAAAGCGGAAAAAAAACTGGGGAAATGACTACAGGAAACAGTCACGCTTTTATTTTAAAAGATGACTCCGGTCAGAAAGGAAAAAAAAAAATGCAGAATCATTTTTTCAGCCTCGCCGATCATTTGTGCAGCCCCGCCGGATACAACCGTCTAGAGAGGCTGATCAGATACTGGATGTTGTCCAGCCAGGGTTCTCAGCCCCTGGTGGTCGTCCTGTGTTTGGAGACGGAGGCCCAGGCAGGTCTCAGCTCGCTGATGCTTTCTGGCTGCTCATCCAGTGTCAAGGAGATTTGGTCCAGTTGCCGATGACACCAAGGGAAGCATGGGACAGCATGATGTCTGCGTAAGGGACAAAGTTTGCTGGTCTGCAGGGTCTCAATGGAGAATCACTTCCCAGAGGTTATCAGGGTGATATGTCAGTGGGCTTTGCCCTGCAGAACAAAGCCTGGGCTGACCATCAGGTGCCGACTAACCCCCACCCCCTCAGGTCATAAAACCAGTCCATCCTAAAGGAAATCAAACCTGAACATTCATCGGAAGGACTGACAGTGAAAGCTCCAATGCTTTGGCCACCTGATGCGAAGAGCTGACTCACTGGAAAAGACCCCGATGCTGGGAAAGATTGAGGGCAGGAGGAGAAGGGGACGACAGAGGATGAGACGCTTGGATGGCATCACCCACTCAATGGACATGAGTTTGAGCAAGTTCCTGGAGATGGTGATGGACAGGGAGGCCTGGTGTGCTGCAGTCCGTGGGGTGGCAAAGAGCTGGACACGGCTGAGTGACTGGACAATAACTCACATCTGCATCCAGAAGCACTCCTGGGAGCCTGTGTTATCGTTCAGTCAATGTCGTACCCGACTCTCTTCAACTCTTACTAAAAATAACACCCAGCATGATAACCTTCCTTGTAAAATCATGTTAAAAAAAAACCTGCAAAGCTCTAGGACCTCCCTGGCGGTCCAGGGGTTAAGAATCCACCTTCCAACGCAGGGAACACAGTTTCAATCCCTGGTTGCAAGCTAAGCTTCTACGTGCCTTGGGGCAACTAAGCCGATGCGCCAGAGCTAAAGACGGTGTGGGCCGCAGCAAAAGACCCAACATGTTGAAACTGAGACCCAGTGCTGCCAAAGAAATAAATTTAAGACAAATTGGAAAAAAAAAAAGAAAAAAACTACCAACCCCTTTCACAGATATCCACTGATGGAATCTGTGAGCCATGGACAAAGTGAGTTAGAAGCATTTCAGAGTTAGAACCTGACTTTTCCGGAAGCTAACAGCGGCTGCACGCGTGCAGGCATGTCAAGTCACTCCAGTCGTGTCTGACTCTCTGCAACCCCATGGACGGTAGCCCACCCGGCTCCTCTGTCCATGGGATTCTCCAGGCAAGAACACTGGAGTGGGTTGCCATGCCCTCCTCCAGGGGATCTTCCTGACACAGGGATTGAACCCTGGCTGATGGACCTCAAATTGTTCATTGCGATGCAGGCTGAGATTCAGGTCTTCCTGGCTCCAGACTAGGGGTGCTTCAGCCATGACCATCCTTCTGGACGTGAGAGGCTCAACACTGTGGTCTCTGGGCTAAAATCCAGGTGTAGAGTAAGTAGATAGATAGATAAATAGAATAAGTAAATAGACAGAACAAGTAGATAGAACAAGTAGACAGAATAAGTAGGTAGGTAGATAGAATAAGTTCATTTCAGTTCAGTCACTCAGTCGTGTCCGACTCTTTGCGACCCCATGGACTGCAGCACGCCAGGCCTCCCTGTCCATCACCAACTCCCGGAGCTTGCTGAAACTCATGTCCATCGAGTCGGTGATGCCATCCAACCACCTGATCCTCTGTCGTCCCCTTCTCCTCCCACCTTCAATCTTTCCCAGCATCAGGGTCTTTTCGAATGAATCAGCTCTTCACATCAGGTGGCCAAAGGATTGGAGTTTCAGCTTCAACATCAGTCCTTCCAAGGAATATTCAGGACTGATTTCCTTCAGGATGGACTGGTTGGATCTCCTTGCCGTCCAAGGGACTCTCGAGAATAAGTACGTAGAGTAAGCAGATACACAGACAGAATAACTAGATGCATAGAATAAGCAGACGAACAGACTCAGTAGACAGAGAGAATAACTAGGTAGATAAATAGAATAAGAAGACAGGTTTAATAAGAAGATAGCTGGAGTGAGTGGATAGAGAGAGAGAGCATAAGCAGATGGACAATTACACCGTCCTCACGTAGGTCAGGATTTCCCAGCCTCACTCTCACGGATGTGTGGAGGGATGGATGGACGGATGGATGCATGCGTAGAGAGGATACATATGTGATTAGAGAGTGACGCCAGTTCAGGGTTTCTCAGCCTCAGCAGTGCTGACGCCGGGGGCTGGACGACTCTCTGAGGCGGGGCGTCCTGGGTCCTGCGGGTGTGCAGCAGAGTCCCTGGGGTGCCCCCACCGCACGCTGGGAGCAACCCCTCCGCCACCAGCCGTGAGACTGAAAGGTGCCTGGACATCTGTGCCCACCGCCCCACGCCCCACCTCCCTCCTCCCTGCCTCATGCCTCCTCCAGAGAAGCTGGAGCTTCAAGCCCTTCTCCGGGGCTCCACCTAGCCCTCCAGGAAATTTTCATTTCAGACATTTTAACCTGAAAAGGGAAAAAAGCCCAGGGAGAGGTGCCCGGGGCGGTGTGAGGTCACAGGGTGCAGCAAGACCAAGGTGCTGCTTTCCTGGGCGGGACTGGGAATCTGGGGAGATGAGTGTTTCACGAGACCAGAGATGCGTGCTTCCCAAAGGCAGAGTCTCCCAGACTCCCTGGGGTCTGTTTGTCCTTTGAGGGAACAAAGGGAGAACAAAGGAAGTTCAGAATCCACGATGTCCTCCAGCGTCTCCTGGGAAATCATAAGAGAGAGACCGTGTCCTGGACATGTTAACGCCTGGGCTTCTGCAGTCTCAGTGGACTACCCAAGAACCTCTTACTTTCTCTGGTCTTGCTCTTCAAGAGGACATAAACCCGGAGGAGAGGGCGGCCGAAAATAATCAAGCAAACCTCCCCACTCCCCGCCCGGAACTTCCCCGGCTCCCTTCCAGAGTCCAGGATGGAAACGCTCAGTCCACGCGAATCCCGAAGACCACCGGCGTCACCTCTCATGCGGATGACACACCGCCCCTCCCGGGAACCTCCTTCCCCACACCCCCCGCATTGCACGCAAAACCACAAACCGATAGGATTCCTACCGCGCATTTCTTCCACCCGGTCAGGCGCAGGGACTGAGTCAGCAAGCCAAGAGAGGCAGGACGGAGGTGGGAAGACGTGGTTGTCCCAGCGGAGCTAGAAACGTCAGCCTTTCTGTCTCGCGGGTGTGGCCGCACTCCTGCATACGTGGGGATGACTTGGGTGGGCTGTGCATGTGTCTTGTGACGCCAAGACGGTTGGAGGCATCTGTGAGCAGTGGCCGGTCATGTGTCCTGATTGACAGGGTGGGAGCGCCTGGGAAGTTCTGCTCGGGGCTGGGTGGGACCACGCTCAAGGGGAGGCTTGAGTGCAGGGGAATGTTTCAGCACCTTCACACACACACACACACACACTCACACACACACACACACACGGCCGCTGAGCTTGACAAGTAACCCGACAGCTTGAGGGGTCTCTTCACCGGCTGGGAGACTTGATTTGACGGTCCACCTTCCCGAGGGTCTGGTCACTTCGGCTATCATCCTCCGGCCAAACCCAGTCATGAGCCAGCCCAGACTCCAGACGCACAGAGCATCCTCGGGAGAAGCTGTAAAGAATTCACAGCCGGGCTTCCCTGCTGCTCCAGGGGTTAAGAATCTGCCTTCTTGCAGGAGGCAATGGCAACCCACCCTAGTATTCTTGCCTGGAGAATCCCACGGACAGAGGGGCCGGGAGGGCTACCGTCCACGGGGTCCCAAAGAGTCAGATGCGACTGAGCAACTACCCCTTTCACACTTTCTTTTCGTTTACATAAAATAGTGTTTCCTCTCCCTGAAAAAAACAAAATATTTGCCTTTCAGTGCAGGGGACATTCCATCGATCATCGATCTCCGGTCTGGGGTGGGGGGGAGGAGGCGGGGGGTGGATACCACACCCACCGGAGCAACTAAGCGTCAAAGCTGCAACTACTCAGCCCTGTGCCACAGCTCCTGAGCCCACACGCCTGAGAGCCCGTGTTTGGAAACAAGAGAATCCACTGCAGGGAGAAGCCTTCTCACCACGACTAGAGAGTAGCCCCCCCACAGCCCCATTCACTTTAACTAGAGAAACCCGGCGAGCAGCAATGAACACCCAGCACAGTCAAACAGAAAAAACATTAAAAAAAAAACAAAAAATGAATTCACACCCGTACGGATGTCTGTTCGATAAGACTCAGCGTGCCTTCCAAAGAAAGACAGTCGAGTCTTGCATGAGTTCAAGATAAGATGGGCTCACGGTGACAAAGCCCGACTGCGAGGATGGTTCCGCCGCCTTCGACGTCAAAGCCTCCAGCCACAGGTCGCTCTGTCAGAACGTGCGGCGTGACACGGCCTCTTATCTCTCCCCCGGCCGCCTCGTTTTTTGAACCTGCCCAGCCCCGGTGGATGTTCCGCGGCCAGCTCTCACAGGCCAGCCCCGTACCGCCAGCCCCGCAGTGGTTTGCTATCAGATCCATCTGTCGGGTCTGACACTCCGGTGAGAAGTGTTACATAACAGGAGGGTTTCCCCGCCCCGGCGGGGGGCAGAGGCCGCTCTGTGCAGCACGGAGGCTGTGGGAAGCTCTCTCCTGCTTCACCTGTTTGGAGAGAGATTGGAAGACGGGCAGAGGTGGCGATCAAGAACCTTGGAAAAGGAGGGATTGGCTTCAGGCGGTGCAAGAGTGGAACGCAGGGGCCACAGGGGGTCTGCACCACGCAGACCATACTTGTTGCTGCTTTTCAGTCGCCAGGCTGTGCCTGACTCCGTGCGACCCCGCGGACGGCAGCACGCCAGGCCTCCCTGTCCATCACCAACTCCCGGAGTTTGCTCAAACTCACTTCCATCGAGTCGGTGATGCCATCCCGCCATCTCATCCTCTGTCGTCCCCTTCTCCTCCCACCTTCAATCTTTCCCAGCATCACAGTGTTTTCCAATGAGTCAGCTCTCCGCATCAGGTGGCCAGAGTGTTGGAGTTTCAGCTTCAGCATCAGTCCTTCCAATGAGTATCCAGGGTTGATTTCTTTCAGGACTGACGGGTAGACCATGCTGTGTCAGTCCCTCATTGGTGTCAAACTCTTTTGCGACCGCATGAACTGTAGCCCGCCAGGCTCCTCTATCGGTGGGATTCTCCAGGCAAGAATACTGGAGTGGGTTGCCATGCCCTCCTCCAGGGGATCTTCCCGACCCGGGGATCAAACCCGGGCCAGTGCACAATGCCTACATCTCAAGGCAGAGAAAAGACAACCTCTTAACTGTCTTGGCCAGACCGTTACAACGTTAAGCTCTGGGGCCTCCCTCCGCCGGGTACACAACCTCTTAAGCGCATGGAACCCACCCTGCTGACGCTTTGATTTTGGACTCCTGGCTCCCAGAACTTCCAGACGATACATTTCTGCTGTTTCCAGCCACCCTGCCTGTGGTGCTGTGCCACGACCAAGCCGGGAAGCTCACACAGGTGCCACCGAAGCCGTAAGCTTGGACCTTCTGTCTGGTGTCCAAGTGGCTGCAACGGACCGAAAGTCCACCTGTTCCCTACAACCTGGCCTGTCCTCTGACTGCACGGAAAAACCCATCTCCGTGGGAGCCCCATTCAGATAGCTGAGGGTGGCAAATGCTACCTTGATTTCCAGGTCAAAGGAGCCTCCTTCTTTGCTGAGCTCCAAGACTCTTCAGTAGCCTGATATCGTGTCAGATTCAAGAGGCTGGGCGACCCTCCACACACTTCCTTCGGGTGCCCAAACCGTAATGATGGAAAGGGTACGAGTGCGTCGGAGAAAGGGCACTGCACGGGCAGGCACGAGTGAAACACAGTTCTGTAAGATTCTGGGCTAAGAAAGAGGATTGGCTCTTTCAGAGATGGAAAGATCCAAGAAGGGGAAGGAAGGGAAAAAAGAAAAAAAAAAAAATCTTTTCCCTCTGTCCTCTTAGATTCTGTCCCTGTGCCCCTGCAAATTAAATAGACAGAAGATGGGTTTGTAGGAAAGAAGAAAGCAGAGTTTACATGTTCAGCATGCATACATGGGGGCGGGGGGCGGGGAAATTCGGTGATGAGTAATTCCAAGGAATGGTGAGAGTTTGGGGTTTGTGTAGCTAACTTGGGCTTCCCAGGTGGCTCAGTGGCGAAGAATCTGCCTGCCAATGCGGGACGTGCAGGTTTGATCCGTGTGTTGGGAAGATCCCCTGGAGAAGACAACGGCGACCCACTCCAGTATTCTTGGCTGAGAAATCCCACGGACGGAGGAGCCTGGTGGGCTGCGGTCCATGGGGTCGCAAAAGATTCGGACGTGACTGAGTGACTGACCAGCAACAGCATGCCTAACTCAGCAGGTGATGGGGAGGTGGGTGAAGCCCACTCAGGGGAAAACAAACCGCTTTTAGACACATAAGTGCGTTTCCAGAACAAACAGGAGACGAGAGAGTGTGACACCATTTGTTTACACAGACAAGAGTGAATTTTCCACCTCCTTCACGGCTGCAAAATTGCCCTGGAGATGGAATTTGGGGGTTGGGGGTGGGGGTTTTTACAGTCTTCTCCCACCTGGGAGTACACCCACCCTGTAGAGGTATTCATGGAGCGCTATTTCTCAGAAATTGCTGCTTTTGATCAGATAGGGAAGCTCCAAGAAGACTTTTTTTCTCCCCCTGCGTCTGTTGCAGTTCAAAGGGCTTCAGCTTAAAACAATCTTGACACACAAAAAATGTCATCTTTTGGGTGTGGCGTATTCGAATCCCACAGCTGAGAAGTAGCCCGTGGAGCCCCTTTGGCCTGGAGGAGCCCTAGTAAGGCAGGAGGCTTAGAAGAAGCAGGTGGAAGGGGAGAGATGGATATCCAGCAAGACGGAAGGACTCACAGCAGCTCCTGGAAGAAGCGAACCAGAAAGCGGTCCTGAAGTGGGGTTGACCAGCCAGCACTATTCGATGAGAACACCCTGAAAGGGAATCTGTTATTTTCCGCCGCACCCCCCCAAGAAATCTGTACACTGGAATTTCCCTGGTGGGCTGGTGGTTAAGAACCCCGCTTTGCCCTGCAAGGGATGCACCTCGCTTTCCCTGTCCACCGCTTCCCCTTTGTGGCAGCCGTGTCTCGGAACCGGCCGTGGGGAGCCGGGCGGGGCTGCAGCTTCGAGGGTGTGTGTGGGTGCGTCAACCGCTTTGCAGTCCCAGCACACACCTCTCTCCCGCCTAACTCCATCCCTGGGCGGGGAACTAGGATCCCTCATGCTGGAGCAAGGCAGCCGGCACGTCGAGACGACCCAACTCCCCTCGCGCCCGAGTGAAGAGCGTCAGTGCCAAAAGTGAGCTCCGACGCAGACGAGTAAAGATAAACCTGTATTTTTTTAATTGAAGATTAACTGCTTTGGGCTTCCCTGGTGGCTCAGCCGGTAAAGAATCCATCTGCAATGCTGGAGACCTGGGTTCCATCCCTGGGTTGGGAAGACCCCCCTGGAGAAGGGAACGGCTACCCACTCCAGTATTCTGGCCTGGAGAATTCCAGGGAGTGTATAGTCCATGGGGTCACAAAGAGTCGGACACGACTGAGTGACCTTCACTTCACTTTTAACCGCCTTACAGAATTTTGTTGCTTTCTCTCAAACATCGACAATAAACAAATACTAAAGAAAAAAAAAGTCAAGCTGTATTAAGCATGATCTTTAGAGTCAGGGCTTCCCCGGTAGCTCAGATGATAAAGAATCCGCCTGCAATGTGGGAGACCCAGGTTCAATTGCTGGGTCGGGAAGATCCCTGGAGAAGGAAATGGCAACCCACTCCAGTATTCCTGCCTGGAAAATTCCATGGACGGAGGAGCCTGGCGGGCTATAGTCCACAGGGTAACAAGGAGTCGGACACGACTGAGAGACTTCACTCACTTTCAGAGTTCTGGGTTAGCCAAGCGGAGAACTGGCAAAGAGAAAGAGGGGTTCCAGGTGTGGAGGGGTGACTGACAAGATGCAGGATCTCTTTCTTTTTTTTCCTGCCATGCTCTCTGGATGTGGCATCCTAGGTCACCTCACGCCTCCTCAAAGTTGGGCTCCTTCACATGGGCTATAAGGAGATCCAACCAGTCCATCCTAAAGGAAACCCACCCTGAATATTCTTTGGAAGGACTGAGGCTGAAGTTCCAATAGTTTGGCCATCTGATGCGAAGAACTGTCTCATTGGAGAAGACCCTGATGCTGGGAAAGATTGAAGGCGGGAGGAGAAGGGGACGACAGAGGATGAGATGGTTGGCTGGCATCACCGACTCAATGGGCATGAGTTTCAGCAAGCTCCGGGAGATGGTGAAGGACAGGGAAGCCTGGTGGGCTGCAGTCCACGGGATCTCAGAGACTGAGATGGGACTTGGTGACTCAACAGCAAAAACAGCAAATGTGCTTCCTCTGGAAGGAACCAGACTCGCACCTCTGCCGTCTCTCCCTGCCCCCAACCCCGCCCCGATCGGTAACACGCAGGAGGAACACTTACGTGTTCTCTGGACGCGCTGCAGACAGTAGCCCAGCAGATTCATGGTCACAAGGGGGAAGGGGGCGGAGGGAGCCCCCAGAGGGGGCGTCTTTCTCTTCCGTATAGACTGTATTTTTAGAGCACTTTTACGTTTGCAGCCAACTTGAGAGGGAAGTACAGGGCTTCCCCATTCGCGTCCTTTCCCCCACACGGCGAGTTTCCCCTGGTATTAACAGCCACCGTCGGTCCGGCATGCCACGCCCGTTAGATTGACATCGATATATGTTCACTGACACACTGATGGCTATCAGTGTGTGATGAGAGCGATGCTCTGAATACCCAGGTACATATGTGCCTGACGTCATTAATCTTGTTGTTTAGTCTCTGAGTCGCGTCCGACTCTGGGTGACCCCCTGACTGCAGCCCGCCAGGCTCCTCTGTCCATGGGATTCTCCAGGCAGGAATCCTGGAGTGGGTTGCCATGCCCCTCTCCAGGGGATCTTCCCGACCCAAGGATCGAACGTAGGTCTCGTGTATTGGCAGGCAGGTATCTTTACCACTGAGCCACCTGGTAAGTCCCTGTTTCAGGCAAAGGACCCAAACACAGAAGGAAAAGACCAACAGTAGGAAAAGCCAGCAACTCTAACATCTCCGTAGTTTGTAAAACAGCAGAAGGGTGACCTTCCATGGCCTGCCGTGTCTAAAGTTCGTCCTTTTGTTTGGCACAGAGCTTACGTGGGCTTCCCAGGAGGCACTTGTGGTAAAGAACCCGCCTGCCGATACAGGAGACACAGGAGATGCGGGTTCGATCCTTGGGTGGGGAAGATCCCCTGGAGGAGGGCATGGTAACTCACTCCGGGATCCTTGCCTGGAGCATCCTGTGGACAGAGGAGCCTGGCGGGCTGCAGTCCACCGGGTCGCAGAGAATCAGATACGCCTGAAGTGACTCAGCATGCACATGTCCTGCGTAAGCCACGGGGTCTTTCTAGCTCACTGTCCGTGTCCCCTACTTCCCCTTTGCGGCAGATGTGCCTCCGAGGACCGGCCGTGGGGCACCGGGCGGGGGTGCAGCTGTGTGCATGCGTGGGCGTGTGTCACCTGCTCTGGAGTCGCGGCCACGTCTAACTCCGTGGTCGCGGATCATGCCCAGCGGAGTGATTTCTACAAATATCCCCTGCCACCCACGGTCCTGACTCACGGGCACATGAGCGGGGGCTGGGGGTGGCATTGCACCAGGAGCCCATGTGAGGTTGCAGAGACAGGAGCCCAAAGCTGGTCGGTCCGTGGGAAGATACGGCAGACTCAAACCCAGCAGCCTGCCCGTCAGAGCTTCAGACCCCGTTCCTGGGCGGTGGGGTATCTGGGAACCCGCAGGCTTTTCAAAACATGCCCCTGGCTGCTGGTCTGTTTCAAGCTCATGTTCACTTTCCCTGCACAACGTCCACTACTTTCCTGAAAGATATCACCTCCCCGGAAGACAGGAGAGGGAAGTGTTGGGAGTTTAGGGGTTAGCAGCTGCAAACCTGGGCTTCCCTGGTGGCTCAGGCAGTAAAGAATCCGCCTGCAATGCAGGAGGCTTGTGTTCTACTCCTGGGTCGGGAAGATGCCCTGGAGAAGGGAACAGGTCAGACTACTATATAAATATATATATATATATGTATATATAGGATGGATAATCAACAAGATCTTACTGTAGAGCACAGGGACCTATAATATCCTATGATAAACCACAAAGGAAAAGAATATGAAAAAGTATATATATATAAGTACTTATATATATATGTATATATGAATCGTTTGTTATACAGCAGACATTAGCACAACATTGTAAATGTACTATGGAGCTGTTGTTCAGCTGCTCAGTCGTGTCCGACTCTTTGTGACCCCATGGACTGTAGTACACCAGGCCTCCCAGTCCATCACCATCTCCTGCGGTTTGCTCAGATTCATGTCCATCGAGTCGGTGATGCCATCCAACCGTCTCATCCTCTGTCACCCCCTTCTCCTCCCGCCCTCAATCTTTCCCAGCATCGGGGTCTTTTCAAATGAGTCAGCTCTTCCCTTCAGGTGGCCAAAGGATTGGAGTTTCAGCTTCGACATCAGTCCTTCCAATGAATATTCAGGACTGGCTTCCTTTAGCGCGGACTGGTCAGATCTCCTTGCAGTCCAAAAGGGACTCTCAACTATAATTTAAAGGAAAAAAAAAGACACCCGTCACCGAATTGTCGACACAAAGTCGGGCCTGCCCCCACAAGTGAAAAGTCTGATGCTCTAAACTGCCTGAAAACTTCACGATCCTTTTCCCAGAAAGTCACACTTTTTTCCTTTGCTGTTGCTGTGATCACGACATGTGTCTTTCCTTCTTCCTGAGTTGGCGGCTGGAACACCCAGAATATTCCTCCAACAGCGCGAAGCACGTTCCTAGCAGCTCCAGAGCCCAGTTAGCCCTGTGCCTTCCTGCCTGCTTCGGTAGCATTGTAAGCGCGGACAAAAAAAAATTACACATAAGCCCTTCTTCACGACACATATACTGCGGGATACATTTCCGTTTTCTTGTATATCAGTGATTGAAATTCCAGCCCGAGATTCAGTAACTATAAAATAAGTTGAAAGTGGATATTTTACCCCAGGAAATAGCCCTCCAGGGAGTCACTGCTGACTGAGGCTGACTTTTTGGGAAACCAGCTTTTGTAACCTTTAAAAGCACTCAGAGAGGGCTCCGTCTGTGTACTGAGAGAGGGTTTTCAGGAATTCCCGGGCGACCCTTCGAACTTTTGCACTCCAGGCTTGGAAAAAAACACTGGGTGGCTGTGTCCTTCCCTTCCCCCCGAAAGTCCATCACCTACTCCCCGCCCCGGCTCCCAACCCCAACCTACACACCGCCCTGTCTGGCTTGGTCCTGGGACTCTTTGCAGGGCTAGTGAGCTGACAGGCACTTGCAAGCTCCATGCAGACGACGGTAAGTAGAAATGAAGCGCTAAATGCCTGGGTTATTCACCAGAGTGAAGCACCTAAAATTTAGAGCTTCCGTAGTGACTCAGACGGTAAAGAATCGGCCTGCAGTGCGTGAGACCTGGGTTTGATCCCTGGGGCGGGAAGATCCCCTGGAGGAGGGCATGGCAACCCACTCCAGTATCCTTGCCTGGAGAATCCCATGGACGGAGGAGCCTGGCGGGCTGCAGTCCATGGGTTGGCACAAGAGTTAGACACGATTTAGCTGCTAAACAGCAACACAGCCCTTAGAAAGGTAGCCGAATTCATCTATGGATCGAGAGATGGCATCACGCAGGCCCTCTAAGACCTGTGTGTGGCATGTGCTTGCTCGCTCAGACGTGTCCGACTGCTTGCGTCCCCATGGACGGTAGCCCACCAGGCTCCTCTACAAACCCCGGGGCTGTTTAATGAAGCCCTGAGGTGGAGGCAGGTTGCTCAAGCAGACGCTGAGTTGCTGACACAGAGCCCCTCCCCGTGAGGGACCCTGTCTTTCCTGTCCTGGGACTTGTCATCGAGGCTCAGGGACTGTGTCTGAGGGGTGGAAAAATCGGGGGTGATTCTGGGGTCTCTGCGGTGGTTGATAGAAATCGGGGATGGTCTTGCAGAAGTCTTTGGGCAGAGTGGTGAAGAATCTGGGGTGATCTTAAGGTTCTTGAGGGATGAGGGATGGAAATTTGGGGTGACTGAGGATGGTTCTCTGGGGGTGATGGATGGAAATTTAGGGCAAACGGGGAGGGCTCAGATCTGGAATGAATGATGGACGTTTGAAGTGAGTGCAGGGTGTCTGGGTGAAGGAATGGAGAAGGGAATGGTTACCCACTCCAGGTTCTTGCCTGGAGAATCCCATGGACAGAGCAGGCTCAGTCCCATGGGTCGCAGAGAGTCGGACACAACTTAGTGACTACACCACCAAAAGGAATTTGGAGTGAGTGGGGTTACTCCCCGGGTGATGGATACCAATGTGGGGTGAATCGGGGTCTTTAGGGTGAGTGGTGGCAATCTGGGGTGAGTGAGGATGTCTAGGGTGAGATGGAAATTTGGGGTGAATGGGGATGTCAGAGGTGATTGGTGGAAGTGTGGGGTGAGCCCAAGGGTCTCTGAGATCAGCCACAGAAATCTGGAAGGAGTGGGGGTCTCTGGGGGTGAGTGTAGAAAGCCCGGGTGACTAGAGGGTCTCTTGGGTGGGAGATGGGAAGCTGGGCTGAGTGGGAGGGGGGTGTCCCTGGAGTGAGCCTGGGTGTCCTCAGAAATCCAGTGACCCTAAAGCTGCCAGTACACAACAGATCTGAGCAGGAAAGTGCAAGAGCACTGAAAACTTATCTCTTCTCCCGGTCCTTGAGAGAGAGAGAGAGACACAGTCCAGTCGCTCAGCCGCGTCCGACTCTCTGCGACCCCATGGGCTGCAGCGCGCCAGGCCTCCCTGTCCATCTCCAACTCCCGGAGCTCCCTCAGACTCACATCCTAATCGTTGGACAAGATGCACAAATGAGACACACACACGGCCGGGAAAAACAACAGCGAACACACATCAGTGCCCGGAGAGATCAAGCCGGGGCCTTGGGGGGGTCACGCAGACCCCGGGCAGAGCCGGGCGCTTCCAGATGCCCTCTCACCTCCGAGAGGCAGAGAGCAACGACCCCACCCCGCCCCCGCCCCAATCTCTCCTGCATCTAACCTCTCCCCACCAATTACCTTGTTTTTTTAAATTTTTTCCAGGAACAGAAGCTCCTGGGGGTTGGGAGGGGGTTTCCGAAACTGCAGCAACAATGGAGATAAGCCCGGCAGATAAGCACGCTAATCTCCTGTTTAAATTAAAAAAAAAAAAAAAAAATGTGAGTGAGCTGGTTCTGCAACCACCTGGAAAAAAAAATCTGCAGTTATTTCTGCCTTCGGCTCTGATGGGCGGGGACGAGTTGCCTGGTGTGGAAGAAAAAAAATCTGAATAAAGCAGGAGGGGATGTGGGTACACCTATGGCTGATTCGTGTTGATGTCTGACGGAAAACAGCAAAATTCTGTAAAGCAATTATGCTTCAAGTAAAAATTAAATAATTTCTTTTTTTTAAAAAAGGAGGCTTCCTTGGGGGTGGGGGTGGTGCACAGTGGGTGGCCCGGGCTCCATTTGATCGGGACTTCTTTGTGACTGACTCTGTGCTTCCCTGGTGGCTCAGGGGGAAATCTGCCCACAATGCAGGAGATGCGGTTCAGTCCCTGGATGGGGAAGATCCCCTGGAGGAGGGAATGGCGACTCACTCCAGAATTCTGGCCTGGAGAATCCCATGGACAGAGGAGGCTGGCGGGTTACAGTCCATGGGGTCGCACAGAGTCAGACACGACTGAGGGACTGACACTTTCACTTTCACTGTCTGTGCCCTCAGGTGGTCTCACACCGGTCCCTGGGGGGGCTGGGCGGTGGTCTCTGGCTGAGCTTGGAAACCTGAGGACCCAGAGGCCAACGGTTTGTCTCCTGTGTTTGCATCAGAGTGCAACCCAGGGAAGAATCAGTCAGTTCAGTGGCTCAGTCGTGTCCGACTCTGTGCGACCCCGTGGACTGCAGCACGCCAGGCCTCCCGGTCCATCGCCAACTCCCTGAGCTTGCTCTAAGCAGAGAAGAACAGCTTTTGCATTTGAAGGAGAATCTGGGTTGTAGGCGTTCTGAGAACCACTCCCCCATTCCAGCATGACCCCTGCGCCCAGTGACACCTCTCCCACACTCAGGGGGTGGGAGTGTATTGCTTACTCAGTCACTCAGTCGTGTCTGACTCTTTACAACCCTGCGGGCTGTAGCCCCCGCCAGGCTCCTCTGTCCATGGGATTCTCCAGGCAAGAATACTGGAGTGGGTTGCCAGGCCCTCCTGCAGGGGATCTTCCCGACCCAGGGATCGAACCCACGTCTCCTCCGTTGGCAGGTGGGTTCTTTACCGTCTCAGCAGGGTGAGTGGGCTCATAGAAACCCCACGCTCCTTACACCCAGCCCTAAGAACACTCCTGCTTGGCCAAAGATGAGTTTCTGATATTCGTGCCTATGGGAGGCCCCGTTCAAGGGCAGCAACTCCTTGGACGCCAGCTGGCCTGGATCGGGCTTGCAGAGAGCGCTACTGACCCCTAGCGACGAAAACTTCCAAACCGCACCAAGACCCCCGCTACCTCAGCAGCTCAAAGAGCCTGGAGTGGGGATTGACCCTGCCCAGCTCCATCCGGCGGGACCAGAGGGCACAGGCTTTCGGGGCAGCTCAGGGTTTGCTAAGTCAGAAGGCGGAGGGTGCTTTAGTCAGTGTGGGTAGAATAGTTTCTGTTCAGTTTCTCAGTCATGTCTGACTCTTTGCGACCCCCTGGACTGCAGCACGCCAGGCCTCCCTGTCCATCACCAACTCCCGGAGCTTGCTCAAACTGATGTCCGTCGAGTCGGTGATGCCATCCAACCGTCTCATCCTCTGTCGTCCCCTTCTCCTCCTGCCTTCAGTCTTTTCCCAGCATCAGGGTCTTTTCCAACGAGTCAGTTCTTTGCATCAGGGGGCCAGAGGGCTGGAGTTGCTGCAGCTTCAGCATCCGTCCTCCCAGTGAAGGCTGGTGCCAGCACGGAATCTGGAAGTTTCGGTCAGTAGGGGTCAGCAGCGCTCCTTGCACACTAGCGCAGGCGCGCAGGCGTGCTCCGTCGCCGCGTTCCCGGCGAGCAAAGTGCGGCCTGGGGCCATTCCTTCCTCCGGGAGAGCTGCCCTCCACAGAGGACAGAGGAGGCAGAGACGTGAGCCTGGGGCGGCGAGGGGCGCGGGGCCTGCGGTCTAGCACCCGGGAGGCTCCAGGGCGACGAGATGATGGGCCAGGCACGTCTCCCCGGGGGGCAGCTCAGGGGTGGCCGTCCCCGTGGAGGGACCGCCCAGCACGAGACTAAGTCCTGGACTACGCGTCTCCGGGGGCTGCAGGTAAGGAGGTCGCCTTGTTCCTTTAAGCATTTCACTGATGTGTGTATTTTGGGCTAACGCTGGGTCTGCAGTTGCTGCACACGCGGGCTTTTCTCTAGTTGAGGCGGGCAGGGTGGGGTGGCTGGGGGGGTGTGCAACCTGGGGTGCAACCTCTTTGTTGGGGTGCGCGGGCGTACTTGGGGTTCATGGAATGAGGGTTTTTTTTTTTTTCCCTGGACCAGGGAGTGAATCGGTGTCTCCTGCACCGGTAGGCAGATTGTTTACCACTGAGCCACCAGGGACGCCCCTGGCTATCATTGAAGGTGCATGCTGTGCCCTGCATTCTTCCCCGTCTTTCTTCCGCCCAGCGTTTACTCCGGGTGATGTTTGTTTGACCCTCCCTTCCCCTGTGGGTTGCTCTCCGAGCTTTCTGTAACGTCTTTAATGTCTGTGGAGGCTTTTCTGTTCTTTCTGCAAAGCAGGGCAGAAGGGGAGGAAGCCAGAGTCTTACCTATTTTTTATTTTTGCAGTATTAGTTTATTTGGCCGTGCCAAGCCTTAGTTGTGGCAGGCGGGCTCTTTGATCTTTAGTTGCTACCTGTGGGGTCTAGTTCCCTGAACCAAGGATCGAACCCAGGCCCCCTGCACTGGGAGCTCAGAGTTTTAGCCACTGGACCAGGAGGGAAGTCCCAGCTCTTACCTTTCTAAGAATGGTTCTTACCTATGTCTACTGACCTTCAGCTTTCTATAGATAATGTATTTTTTTTCAAATTGTTTTCCATTGTAGGTTATGGCAAGATATGAACGTATTTCCCTGTGTTATAAAGTAAATCCTTGCTTTTGCATATTTTATACGACATACTTGTGCTTCCCTTGTAGCTCAGTCGGTAAGGAATCTGCCTGCAATGCAGGAGACCCCGGTTCGATCCCTGGGTCAGGAAGATCCCCCGGAGAAGGGGTAGGCTACCCACTCCAGCATTCTTGCCTGGAGAATCCCACGGACAGAGGAGCCTGGTGGGCTACAGTCCAGGGGGTCGCAAAGAGTCGGACACGACTGAGAGACTAAACCACCACCCCCGTATGAGATATTGACTAGAAGTCCCGGTGGTATGCAGGAGGTCCTTGCTGGTTATCTATTTTACGTATAGTAAATACGTATAGTAAATACATATAGTGTATACGTCCATCCCCATCTCGTAATTTACCCCATCCCCCAACCCCCGACTTGCAACCGCAAATCTGTTCTGCACGTCTGTGAGTCTGATTCGGAGATAAGTTCGTTTGTGTCATATTTTAGATTTCACATCCAAGTGATACCATGTGATGTTTGCCTGACTTTGCCTGACTCACTTCCCTTAGTGTGATCAGCTCTAGGTCCACCTCTGTAGCTACGAACGGCATCATTTCATTCTTTTTCATGGCTGAGTAATATTCCACTGTGTATACGGACCGTGTCTTCTTTATGCACTCCTCTGTTGGTGGACGCTGAGGTTGCTTCCCAGGGTGGGTTTTCTTTTAAACATTAATAAATGTAATTTTTGGCTGGGCTGGGTCTTTGTTGCTGTGCGCAGGGTCCCTCTAGGTGCAGCTCACAGGCTCTAGAGCGCAGGTTCAGTGCTTGGGGCACGTGTGCTAGGTTACTCTGTGGCATGTAGGATCTTCCCTGCCCAGGGATTGAACCCGTCTCCTCTGCTTTGGCAGCGGTTTCTTTACCACTGAGCCACCAAGGAAGGCCTCGGTGTTAAATTTTTAAGAGTAGGTCTTACTTATGTCTTCTGACTTTAAGCATTATATATATGCATATATAAATACAAATATATATATATATATTCCAGATTATTTTCCATTATAGGCTTCCCTGGTGGCTCACACGGTAAAGAGGCTGCCTGCAATTGTGGGAGACCCGGTTCGATCCCTGGGTTGGGAAGATCCCCTGGAAAAGGAAATGGCAGCCCACTCCAGTGCTCTTGCCTGGAGAATGCCATGGACGGAGGAGCCTGGCGGGCTACAGTCCGTGGGGTTGCAGAGAGTCGGACACGATCGAGTGACTTCACGTAAACGTTGTTACAGGATTTTAATACTGTTCCCTGTACAGTAAACCATTGCTTCTATACATTTTATATAAGGCATTGTGTATGGTTCCCCACACTGTACTTGTATGTTATCTATTTTGCATATAGCAGTGGGTATCTGTAAATTCCAAACTCCCGGTTTATCAGCGCTTGGCAACCACAAGTGTGTTCTGTATGTCTATGAGTCTGTTTCTGCTTCATAGGTAAGTTCATTTATGTCTTTTTTTTTTGATTCCACATATAAGCTATATCATATGATATTTGTCTTTTTCTGTCTGACTTATTCCACTAGTATGATCATCTCTGTTTACATCTGTATCGCTGCCAATGGCATCGTTTCATTCTTTTTCATGGCTGAGTAATACTCCATTGTATATGTGGACCACACCTTCTCTATTACCCATCAGTGGATGGACTCCAAGGTTGCTTGGAGGGGAATTCCATCCCCTCCGCTAGCTTTGTTCGTAGTGATGCTTTCCAAGGCCCACTGGACTTCACATTCCAGGATGTCTGGCTCTAGGTGAGTGATCACACCATCGTGATTATCTGGGTCATGAAGATCTTTTTTGTACAGTTCTTCTGTGTATTCTTGCCACCTCTTCTTAACATCTTCTGCTTCTGTTAGGTCCATACCGTTTCTGTCCTTTATCAAGCCTATCTTTGCATGAAATGTTCCTTTGGTATCTCTAATTTTCTTGAAGAGATCTCTAGTCTTTCCCAATCTGTTGTTTTGCTCTATTTCCTTGCATTGATCGCTGAGGAAGGCGTTATTATCTCTCCTTGCTATTCTTTGGAACTCTGCATTCAGATGGGAATATCTTTCCTTTTCTCCTTTGCTTTTCGCTTCTCTTCTTTTCACAGCTATAGGAGTTGGATAGTCACAGGTTCACACGACTATATATGAAATAAATAAACAACAAAGGCCTGCTCTGTAGCACAGGGAACTATATTCACCGTCATGTAATAAGCTATAGGGGAAATGGATCTGAAAAAAATACACGTGTATTTATCTATATATGTATGTTACCGAATCACTTTGCTGTACAGCTAAGACTAACACAGTATCAGTAGTCAGCTATACTTCCTTTGGGCGTCTCTGGTGGCTCACGGTAAATAATCTGCCTGCAGTGCAGGAGACCCGGGTTCGACCGCTGAATTGGAAAGATTCCCTGGAGGAGGGCATGGCAACGCACCCCAGGGTTCTTGCCTGGAGAATCCCACGGACTGAGGACCCTGGCAGGGGGCTACAGTCCACGGGGTCGCAGAGAGTCGGACACGACTGAGCAACTAATATTTTCACTGCACTTTCCTACTCCAATTAAAAAACACTAAGATGGGGGCTTCCCTGGCGGTCCACTGGTTAAGACTGGGAGCTTGCCCTTTAGGAGGGGTTCTGGGTTCGATTCCTGGTCAGGGAACTAAGATCTCGTCCTCTTGTATGGCCGATGATAATAATAAGAGATAAAATGAAACCTAAAAAAAAAGAGGAAAAAAAACCAGCGCAAGCCTTCCTGTTGCCTGAAGATCTTTGCCCCGGAGCCTGGGCGGAAGTGAAGCCAGCTGTCCCATCCCCCGCCCTGAGTGTGAGGCCCCCCTCCCCCGCTCAGCCCGTCAGGAAATTGAGAAACCTTGACTGGTTGTTTGGAAACGCGTCTCCCGCTGTCTGGTTTCTTTTCTGGGAAAATCGATGTTATAACTCCGTGGGCTCCAGCCTCCCCTGCACGCGGGCTCACTGAGGTCCTGCCGCCCACACCTCCGTTTTTGTCTGAAAGAGGCGCTGACCCCTGCTTCCCCAGGACCCCTGCTCTTCCCTGACCCAGAGGAGAGTCTGGGACGGGCGGAAACAGTGGGATTCGGGCAGAGGAGGGGGTGGGGAGGAGCTGGTGTCTGCAGAGAGGGCAGAGGTGCTGTCGCCGAGAGCCTGCGCTGAGCTGGTCAGCCTCAGCCCACTGAGGTCTGGGGCTGGATGAGGCTCTGAGGGGGGCGTCCTGGGCCCTGTGTGGGGCGTGGGGGAGTGTCCCTGGTCTCCCCCCACCGCACGCCAGGGCCACCCCCTGCCCCCATCGCTGTCACAGCCGGAACGTCTCCAGACGCTGTTATACGTCCCCTCGGAGGGTAAAGTCCTCCCCGTCTGTGAACCACAGCCACAGGTGCATACGTGGATGGATGAATAGATGGATGGGTGGATGGATAGATAGGTAGATATATGGATCAATGGATGGATGGATGGATGGATGGATAGATGGATGGATGGATACATGTATGTATGTATGGATGGATGGATAGATGGATGGATGGATGGATGGATGGATAGATGGATAGATGGATGGATGGATGGATACATGTATGTATGTATGGATGGATAGATGGATGGATGGATGGATACATGTATGTATGTATGGATGGATGGATAGATGGATGGATAGATGGATGGATGGATGGATGGATGGATACATGTATGTATGTATGGATGGATGGATAGATGGATAGATGGATAGATGGATGGATGGATGGATGGATAGATGGATGAATCAATGGGTGGGTGGGTGTGGTATGGTCCATGGGGTTGCACAGAGCCGGACACGACTGAGCAACTGAACAACAACAAATGTATACATATGGCTGATAATGTATACATATGGCTGATAATGTGTACATATGGCTGATCCAATTTGCTTTACAGCAGAAACGAAGACGACATTGTAAAGCAACTGTAAAAAAAATTTAATTAAAAAAAAAAGAAGGGATCCTGAGGAACATCAGCCTATCACTTACCTGGATCCTGAGTTATTTGCCTTCATCTGGGTGTATCAAGCTTGCCTAGACACACCAGCCTGGGAAACTCAGGAAAGATCTGATGCATTGAAGTGAGCAGAAGTGGGCTGGTTCTGAGCGTCAGCAAAGAGGGGAATTGTTCTCTACTGAAGACACGAAGATCCACCGTGGTGTCCACCCTGAGTAGACTCGGGAACCATCCAGTCCAGCTCTAGGGAAGGTGACTGTCTCCATGTCAGTGATGACCAATCTCATACGTGATCTGAGTAGACTCGGGGAAGCATCTGGTCCAGTTCTTGGGAAGATGACTGTTTCCACGTCAGTGATGACCAACCTGGTACCCGATCTGAGTGGACTCGGAGAAGCATCCGGTCCAGTTCTTGGGAAGATGACTGTTTCCATGTCAGTGATGACCAATCTGATACGTGATCTGAGTGGACTCTGGGAACCATCCGGTCCAGTTCTTGGGAAGATGACTGTTTCCACGTCAGTGATGACCAACCTGGTACCCGATCTGAGTGGACTCGGAGAAGCATCCGGTCCAGTTCTTGGGAAGATGACTGTTTCCATGTCAGTGATGACCAATCTGATACGTGATCTGAGTGGACTCTGGGAACCATCCGGTCCAGTTCTTGGGAAGATGACTGTTTCCACGTCAGTGATGACCAACCTGGTACCCGATCTGAGTGGACTCGGAGAAGCATCCGGTCCAGTTCTTGGGAAGATGACTGTTTCCATGTCAGTGATGACCAATCTGATACGTGATCTGAGTGGACTCTGGGAACCATCCGGTCCAGCCCTAGGGAAGATGACTGTCTCCATGTCAGCGATGACCAATCTGGTACCTGATCTGAGTGGACTCGGGGGACCATCCAGTCCAGTTCTTGGGAAGACGACCCTCTGCACATTTATGATGAAAATGGTTGCTGAGAGGCTTCCCTGGTGGGCTCAGTGGTAAAGAACCCTCCTGCCGGTGCAGCAGACAGGGGTTCGATCCCCGATCAGGGGAAATATCCCACGTACTAAGCCCACGCATCACAACTCCTGAATCCCGGGGAAAAGCCCTGGGAAAAGCCACCGCAGGGAGAAGCCTGTGCACCACAGCTAGACAGTTGCAATTTAACAGCTACTGAATGTATCTGTTTGTGCCTCCATTCTGCCTACGGAGAGGGGAAAATACTCTGCCACGCAATATTAATACAGACTCTATATAAACTTTGAAAAAAGAAAGAAAGAAAGAAAACCACAGCACAGTCAAAAAATGAAATAAATAAAATTCAAAAAAACCAAATGAAAGTGGTCAGTGAGACCAGCCCTGCCTGGTACCCGCTCTGAGAAGACTTGGTGAAGCGTCGGGTCCAGCTCTAAGAAGACGACCCCCTCCACGCGAGTGATGCGAGCGGGTGTGAAGCCCACAGGACCCACCCGTCCCAGTTCCTGCTAGCGGCAGGCGTGGCAAGGGGAGGGAATCGCGGAGGAGAAAACAGGAACACAGCTGAAGGCGTCTGGTCGTGCTGTCCACGGGCCGTCACTGTCGGATGAGGAAGAGAGGCGTCAGGGCGGTCAGACGTGGAAGCCTCGCGGGAGAGCGAGCGATGGGGAACGCAGGTTGGCGGACGCGCGCGTGGGGTCTGTGCTGGAGGGGAGGGGTGTGACCCGGTCCCCCTTGACCCCCGGGGTCCTCGGAAGGGTCATTTTCCTGCTTCTGTTGCTGCCCTTGACGGCTGGTGCTCCAGGTGGGTCAGAACAGAAGTGCTGTCCTGGGTGCTAAGTCACTTCAGTCGTGTCCGGCTCGTTGCAACCCCGTGGACTGTAGCCCACTGACAAGCTCCTCTGTCCGTGGGATTCTCCAGGTGAGAATCCTGGAGTGGGTGGCCGTGCCCTCCTCCAGGGGATCTTCCTGACCCAGGGGTCAAGCCTGGGTCTCCTGCAGGGGCAGGCGAATTTTGTACCGCGTGCAGCACTTGGGAAGCCTCGGTAACCTGAAGGTGTGCACTGAAAAACCTTTCGGACGCGGGGCGCCCTGGCGGACAGTGTGAGCGGTGAGGGGTAGCGTGCGGGCGCTGCGTTTTCAGGTCCGAATGAGCCCCGGGGAGTTGGCCAGGTTGGGGTGGGAGACTTCGTAGTCCCCCGGGACAGCCCGTGCCTGTGGCGATTGGAACGAGACTTGGGTTTGCCAGCTGTGTGTGCTGCGGTGATGGGGGCCCGTCGGGGTGACAGGTGTTGCCTGGGACGCTGGCATTGCGTTTTGTGTAGCTCAGTTGGTAAAGAACCCGCCTGCAATGCAGGAGACCCTGGTTCGATTCCTGGGCCGGGAAGACCCCCTGGAGAAGGGAAAGGCAACCCACTCCTGTATTCTGGCCTGGAGAATCCCATACAGTCCAGGGAATCGCAAAGAGTCAGACAAGACTGAGAGACTTTCACTCACGCACTCCCTGGCACGCCTAAAACCACGGTGAGCTCCATGGGCAAGCTCATGCAAGGGTCCCCCTTGGACCCGCTTCCCAGTCACCCAGCCCCCTCCCCAGGGCGTGTCCTGAATCTGAGAGACAGTGCCGGTCCCCTCCGTCCAGCCGACACGGTTGTAAAACTGAAATCTTTAAATGGGGAAAGAAAGCGCGGCCTGGTGATCGCCAAAACAAGAAGGGAAAGCGGGCGTGAAAAAGCAAAGGACAACGCGATCCACTTATAGGAAGCAAAGCAGCACGGGCGACTCCACGGAGGCAGAAAGTGGGAGCGTGTTCGGAGGGGTTCGGGGGACGAGGGGTGGAGGGTGACGGCTCAAGGGGACAGGTCTCCCTTGCGGAGACCGGAAGGTTCTGCAGCCAGGCTTTGTGGATGTGCTGAGTGTCACTGAGTTGCAAGACGGGGCTTCCCGGGTGGCTCAGTGCTAAGGAATCCGTCTGCCGATGCAGGAGACGCAGGTTCGATCCCTGGTTCGGGAAGATCCCCTGGAGAAGGAAGTGGCAACCCACTCCAGTATTCTGGCCTGGAAAACCCCATGGACGGAGGAGCCTGGTGGGCTGCAGTCCATGGGGTCGCAGAGACGCGAGTGAGCGGCTGAGCCCACAGGCTTGCATTCCGTGTGAATTTAGCCCAGATTAAAAAAAAAAAGCAATGAGGGCAAAATTAAGTGAAGCAGCGATGAGATTTCTGAGGATTTCGGTCTTCTGATCACCTCTGTGAGGCTCCTGGAAGTGCCCGTAGGATGGGAGCGACAGTTAAACCGGGGATTGGCTGAATGAGACATATCATGTTGTTATTCAGTCGCTCAGTCGTGTCCGACTCTCTGCGGCCGCATGGACTGCAGCACGCCAGGCCTCCCTGTCCATCACCAACTCCCGGAGCTGGCTCAAACCCATGTCCATAGAGTCAGTGATGCCATCCCACCATCTCATCCTCTGTCATCCCTTTCTCCTCCTGCCTTCAATCTTTCCCAGCATCAGGGTCTTGTCCAGTGAGTCCGTTCTTCGCATCAGGTGGCCAAAGTACTGGAGCTTCAGTTTCAGCATCAGTGAATATTCAGGACTGACTTCCTTTAGGATGGATCTCCCTGCAGTCCAAGGGACTCTCAAGAGCCTTCTCCAGCGCTACGATAATCACGCTCATTGCAGAGTCTCCTTCGGAGATTTTCTTACAATTCTTGACCAAGAGCCGGGGTCTGCCATGAACTGATTATTTAAAGCGAGCAACTTTGGGGGGTGGATTTCTGTGTCCCTTTGTGTTATATGAGAACTCTTTTTTTTCAGTCAGGGTTACAGCAGGTTCTGGTTTTTGCTCCATCACGATGCGCAGGAAGCGGACGGGAGTTGAGTGCACAGGATGCTAGTGGGGAAGTTGGGGTGAAGGGTGTCGATGAGTCCGGGGGGGTCGGCGCGTGGGCGCCCCCTCTGCGCGTCCACCTCCCTGAGGCCGGTACGACGCTGTGCCCCTCGGGGGAGAAAGCGGGACTCAGGGGGCTTGATAATGCAGGTGCTGCCATCACCGAGGAGGCGGGGAGACGGGTCAGGCTGTGGTTCCCCCACCTCTGCCCCGGCACCCACGGCCCATCCCCCCACCCCGTCTCCCGTTAAGCAAAGCTCAGACCACAGACATTTCTCAAATTGCGGATGTGAAAATCCAGGCGCGGCAGCAGGAGCCGGGGGCGTCTGTTGATGGAGGACGGTCCTCTCTGAGAGGTTCCGGGGTGCAGCGGGCTGGCAAGCATGCCCCCTCCCCACTGCAGGAAACAACCCTCCCCCAGGGGGATCAGACAGCAGACCCCCAAGAAAGACGAAGTCTGGCTGGGGCAGGGTCTCGGGGGGAGGGGCCCTTGGGGCAGGGGGACAGGAGATGACGGTCAGGTGGGAACGTTGGAACCGGTCTGGTGGGTGGTTTTGTCTTGTTTTGTGTTTTCCCCCTCTGTGATGGCAAGTGAGGTTCCCTGGGGGGAGCGGGGTTGAGGGTGCAGGCGGGCATCTGAGGCTGGGTGCTTGTCCCCGGGTATGCTGGTGGACAGGTGTCCCTGTCCTTAAGGAGGCAGGATGCTTGTGGTCCTCCATCCGCGGCATCCGGCCGGGAGGACCTGGTGAAGATGCAGACGGTCTGAATGAGTCTGGAAAGGGAAGGCGGAGAAGGCGGCAGAGGAGGGGAGCGCTTTGTGGAAACAGCAGAGAATCAAACATGGGAGGCCCAGGGGACTTGTTACCAGAGAGGCTGGGGGTGTCAGGGGTTGGGAGCTTCTCGGGTGGCTCAGCAGTGTAAAAAAAAAAAGTCTGCCTGCAAGGCAGAAGATGCAGGAAATGCTGTAGGTTCGATCTCTGGGTCGGGAAGGTTCCCTGGAGGAGGGCATGGCAACCCACTCCAGTGTCCTTGCCTGGAGAATCCCATGGACAGAGGAGGCTGGCTGGCTGCGGTCCACGGGGCCACAGAGTCAGACACGAGTGAAGCAGGAGGACGAGGGGCTGGTATCGAGCGTGTGCAGGGTCAGCAGACTGTGACCGTCATGACCAGGTCTCCGAGACGGGGCATCACGGGTGATGCTGACCCATGGGGACTGGGCGTGCAAGGGCAGCTGGGGTGCGGGGAGCTGGGGGGTTTATTTGCCGGTGGAGACGCCCACGGGAGCCGGGAGGTCCCCTGTGTAGATGCCAGTGTCGCCAGAGGGGAGACGCGGGCCAAGAATGGGAGGCCGTGGAGAACGCGGGCGGGAGGTCTGCGGGTGGTGGGTCCCGCAGCGGGGTCCGAGAGCCTCGGTGGAGCGTGGCCGAAGCCCTCTGGGTGGGGACTGGAGCCTGAAGGCACTGACCTGGACGTGCCTCTGACACGCAAGATTCTCGGAGCGGAGCTACAGCTGAGCGGAGAGGTGGAAGACGGTCTGTGAGTACCAGAGGGAGGAAGGAAAGATGGAAGGAGACAGGAAGCCACCCTGAGACCGGTAGACTCCTAAACCCAAGGACACGATGGACAATACGACGGTGCACGGTAGAATAGAGACAGAGAGGGGGAACCCTCGGGGAAAAGAGAGTTCGAAGGATGGGATTCCTGGGAGCGCGGAGAGATGAGGAGGGGGGTCTGCAAGGACTCAGCTCGAGACACACGGAGACTGGCCCTGTCGACAAAGGTAAAGGCACATTGCAAGTCACAGCGATGCCGGAAAGGGGTCACCACGGCCAGAGTCAGCGGGTCTGATTCCTGGCGGCCCCGTGGACCGTAGCCCCGCCAGGCTCCTCTGTCGGTGGGAGGGACTCTCCAGGCGAGAACGCTGGAGGGGGTTGCCGCGCCCTTCTCCAGGGGATCTTCCCGGCCCGGGAATCGAAAGCGAGTCTCCTGCGTTGGCAGGCGGGCTCTTCACCATCTGAGCCACCAGGAAAGCCCAACCGAAAACCCCGCTGGGGAAACGGTGGGCACGTCCACAGATGCCACCCCAAACCCAGCTGGACGATCAGCTGTTCTCTGTGGAGTGTGGCTTTGTGGGGGAGAGAGCACGGTACCTTCGTACTTTTTTTTTTTTAAAGTTTAATTTTTTAATTTTATATTTTTGTCCGAGATGCACGTGAGATCTTAGTTCCCCAGCCAGCGATAGAACCCGAGCCCCCTGCATGGGAAGCTCGCCGTCTTAACCCCTGGACCGCCAGGGAAGTCCCTAAATATTTCGTTTAATGTTAGTCAAGTTCATGTGTTTAGGACGAGTGTAGGTTTGCAGAAACATGAGGTTCGGAAAGTGCTGGAAATTCCGACGTACCCGCTTCCCCCTACGGTTAGTTCCCCAATGATGGACAGCAAGCATCAGTGTGGGACGTCTCTCACAATTGATGGAGCAAGTTTGATGCAATATTCTTGGCTCAAAGTCATGATTTGCATTAGGGGTCACTCTTGCTGTTGTCCAATCCTTTGGCCACCGGACGCGAAGAACTGACTCATTGGAAAAGACCCTGATGTGGGGAAAGATTGAGGGCAGGAGGAGAAGGGGATGACAGAGGATGAGATGGACCAACTCGATGGACCTGAGTTTGAGTAACCTCCAGGAGTTGCGGATGGACAGGGAGGCCTGGTGTACTGCAGTCCATGGGGTCGCAGAGAGTCAGACACGACTGAGCAACTGGACTGAATGGAACTGACCTTGCTGTTGGACGTTCTATGGGTTTGGGCAAGCGTGTGATCGCATGTATCCGTCATTAGAGCCGAATGTTTCCACTGCCCTAAAAATTTCCTGTCCTCCAGCTGTTCATCCCTCCTGTTCTCATAACCCCTGACAACCACTGATGCTTTTTCTGTCCCCATGGTTGTTGGTCAGTCACTCAGTCGTTTCCAACTCTTTTCAACCCCATGGACCGCAGCACGCCAGGCCTCCCTGTCCATCACCAGCTCCCGGAGCTTACTCAAACTCATGTCCATCGAGTCAGTGATGCCGTCCAACCATCTCATCCTCTGTCGTCCCCTTCTCCTCCTGCCCTCAATCTTTCCCAGCCTCAGGCTCTTTTCCAGCGAGTCTACTTTCACATCACGTGGCCAAAGTATTGGAGCTTCAGCTTCAGCTTCAGTCCTTCCAGTGAATATTCAGGGTTGATTTCCTTTAGGATGGACTGGTTGGATCTCCTTGCAGTCCAAGGGACTCTCGACAGGGTTCTCCGCCACCACAGTTTGAAAGCATCACTTCTTCTGCACTCAGCTGTAGTTTTACCTTTTCCAGAAAGTCACAGAAGTGGAATTATGCACTCTGTGTGTGTGCTAAGTCACTCAGTCGTGTCCAACTCTTTGTGACCCCGTGGACTGTAGCCCGCCAGACTCCTCCATCCGTGGGATTCTCCGGGCAAGAGTACTGGAGTGGGTTGCCGTGCCCTTCTCCAGGGGATCTTCCCGACCCAGGGATCGAACCAGCCTCTCCTGAGTCTCCTGTGTTGGCAGCCAGATTCTTTACCACCAGCGCCACCTGGGAAGCCCGTGCACTTTGCACCCTTTTCCAAATTGTCTTTTTAGTTAATTAATTTATTTTTTGGCTGCACTGCATACCATGGGGGGATCTTAGTGCCCCGACCAGGGATTGAAACCACGGCCCCCTGCGTTGGGAGGGTGGAGTCTTAACCACTGTAAGCAGGTGACCCACGCTGCTGGCCAGGTCAGCTTGCCAACGCCGACCACCACTCTGCAGAGAGTCCTGTGGGTTCTTTTTCCCCGTCTCCCCGGGGAAACATCACTGCTGTCCACATCAAGACTCTCACGAAGGGTGGTTTTTCTCTCCCCGCAGAGCTTCTGCGTCGTCCAGGAAGCCCTGCGAGTCCTCTGGCGATGGTTTTCCTCCTCTCTGTGGTGCTTGACTCCGCGTGGCTGCTCACCCAGGAACAGCAGGGTGAGTATGTGAATGTGCCTGACCTCTCTGTGCCTCCCCCATTGCCCTGACCCCAGCTTCTGGGACACGGGCCTATCAGTTCAGTTCAGTCACTCAGTCACGTCCGACTCTTTGTGACCCCACGGACTGCAGCACGCCAGGCCTCCCTGTCCGTCACCGACTCCCAGAGCTTGGTCAAACTCATGTCCATCAACTCATGGACATCGACTCATGTCCAACCATCTCATCCTCTGTCATCCCCTTCTCCTCCCGCCCTCAATCTTTCCCAGCATCAGGGTCTTTTCCAATGAGTCAGGTCTTCGCATCAGGTGGCCAAAGGATTGGAGTTTCAGCTTCAGTATCAGTCCTTCCAATGAATATTCAGGACTGATTCCCTTTAGGATGGACTGGTTGGATCGCCTTGCAGTCCAAGGGACTCTCAAGAGCCTTCTTCAACACCACAGTTCAAAAGCATCAATTCTTCGGCGCTCAGCCTTCTTTATAGTCCAACTCTCACATCCATATATGACTACTGGGAAAACCATAGCCTTGACCAGACGGACCTTTGTTGGTTGGCATGTCTATAGGCATAGCCATGCCTATGGCTGTGTCTAGTTTCATGATTTTCCTTCTATTCAACAGTCTGCCGGCATTATACCTCCTATTGTGTTCACCCCTTGTGGTGATGTGAACGGTCCCCCACCCAGCCTGCAGACACAGGTGATGGTACCCGACTCCCTTCCCATGACGAGATGGGAATAAATAGCCTCCCCTCCTTCTCACTTGGTTGGTCTTCATTTATTTTCACAGTAGACGTCTCCACTTGGCCTGCGCTGGTGGCTCAGTGGTAAAGAATCTGCCTACAGTGCAGGAGACGCGGGTTCAATCCTTGGGTCGGGAAGATGCCCCGGAAGAGAACATGGCAACCCACTCCAGTATGCTTGCCTGGAGAATCCCACGGACAGAGGAGCCTGGTGGGCCGTGGTCCACAGGGTCACAAAGAGTTGCACACGGCTTACTGACTATACAAAAACAACAGAGATATCTCCACTTGGAGAAAGGGGTAGGAAGGAGAGACGGGACAGAGGGTGGGGGGGAGACAAAGAGGACTTGACAGAGGTGGTTGACAGTGATCCCCAACGCCGATCTTTGCTTGCGAGACCTGAGACGAATTGCTTAAGTGGGTATGGAGTCGGGAAAAGGGGATTTTCTTGATTCCTGAGGTCACGTCTTCCAGATCTTCCAACCGCGAAGCCAAACTCCAGTCTACATGTGAAGTTTGACCCGAAGATGATGAAGCTGAGCTGGGACTGCTGGGAGAACAGTACCCACGGGGAATGCGTGTTGATTCACAAGGAGAAGGAGCTGATTAAGAAAAAGGTAAGGCGGTCTGGGCGTGAGTTTGAGCAAACTCCGGGAGACGGTGAAGGATGAGGGAAGCCTGGCGTGGCTGCGGTCCGTGGGGTCGCAGAGAGTCGGACACGACCGGGCGACTGAGCAACAGCGGTGAGGTAGATTGGACGGGCCGCCTGCGATCCTTCGTCGAGCTCTCGTCAAGCATGAGCGACAAAAACTCGAGAGTGAGTCGGGGACACATCGAGGAAGTCATGGTTCGGGGTGCACCAGGGAAGTGACCCTCACGTCCAGTATGTATTCAGTAGGCTGACTCCCCGGGGGAGCCACGTTCCTTTGCTCAGTTGGTCCACGTGCTAGACGCGATCCTGAGAAAAATAATAGCGTTCGCTCCGCCTGTTACATGGAAACAAACTAAACGGACTGACCTGGATACAGTGCAAACATGATGCTCGTGAGAGACTGACGACTGTGAGACAAGACAAGAAAAATCAATCCCATAGAAGAGGGCGCGGGGACTTCCCTGCTGGTTAAGACTTTGAGCCTCCACTGGAGGGGTTGTGGGTTCAGCCCCTGGTCAGGGAACTAAGATTCCCACAGGCTGTGCGTGGTGTGGCCAAACACACGGGGGGGGGGGGTAGTGTGAGGTTCCAAAAAATTTAAAGCGATGAGGGCGCAAAGAGCAGGCCACTCTGCACCCCTTGGGAGTTTGTGACAAACGGAGGCTCCCAGACCTCAGCTGGGGCTTGTGTAACTGGACTGGATGTTTTCACAAGATCCGTGGTGACCCCAAGGTGGGTTCCGAGGGAGGTTCAAGAGGGAGGGGACGTGTGTATGCTTCTAGCTGATTCACACTGTGGCAGCAAAAACTAACACAACTCTGTAAAGCAATTATGTGCCTGCCTGCTGAGTCCCTTCAGCCGTGTCCGACTCTTTGGGACCCCATGGACTGCAGCCCGCCAGGCTCCTCTGTCCATGGGATTCTCCAGGCAAGAACACTGGAGTGGGTTGCCATGCCCTCCTCTAGGGAATCTTCCCGACCCAGGGATGGAACCCATGTCTCTTGCGTCACCTGCATTGCAGGTAAATTCTTTACCCACTGAGCCACCTGGGAAGCCCAAAGCAATTGTACTCCAGTTAAAAATAATTTTTTTTCTGAAAAAGGTGAGCTCTGAACAATGACTTTCTGAACCCTGCTAGGGGGCCTCTTCTCAAAGAAGGTACCTGGGCGAGATTTCACACAGGGAGGCGGATGCCGTGACGGGGGTCAGTGTAGGAGCAAAACTGTGAGGATGAGAGGAAAGAAGACAGGCTCTTAACCCACTGGCTGGTTGCACCTCTTCAGGTCAAAGACAGCGAATGTCACTGCACATTTCCGGACTGTTCTCTCCATGGGGGAGTCACCCTCACCGTCAAAGTAAATATCAACCAAAGACGGCTTTCAGAAATGCTGCTCTACACTAACCCAGGTAGGGAAAACACAGGGGTGACCCTTCTGCTCCCCAGGAGCATGCAGATTCCATTGTCCCACCTTTTTCAGCTTTATGGGACATACCTGACACACAGGAATTGTGTATATTTGAGGATTTTTTGGTTCTGTTTAGTTATTTTGGTGTTTTTTGCTTTTGGCGGTCCTTTGCGGCTTGTGGAGCCTGACTTCCCTGACCAGGGATTGAACCCAGGCCCCAGGCCCACAGCAGCGAAAGTGTGGAGCCCGAACCACTGGGCCGCCAGCGGATTCCCACATTTGCCGTTTCAGTGTGTGCGTGCTTTCGAAATGACTGCCACAATCGAGCTGTTAACGTATCTCTTCTGTCGCGTGTGTTTTTGTTGGTTGGTTGGTTTTTTTTGTGGTGAGAACCCTTCGGGGATCTTCTCTCTTCAGTTCAGTTCAGTCAGTCCGTCGTGTCCGACTCTTTGCGACCCCATGGACTGCAGCACGCCAGGCTTCCCTGTCCTTCACCATCTCCTGGAGCTGCTCAAACTCAGGTCCATCGACTCGGTGATGCCATCCAGCCATCTCATCCTCTGTCGTCCCCTTCTCCTCCTGCCCCCAATCCTTCCCAACATCAGGGTCTTTTCCAGTGAGTCAGCTCTTCGCATCCGGTGGCCAAAGGATTGGAGTTTCAGCTTCAACATCAGTCCTTCCAATGAACACCCAGGACTCATTTCCTTTAGGATGGACTGGTTGGATCTCCTTGCAGTCCAAGGGGCTCTCAAGAGTCTTCTCCGACACCACGGTTCAAAAGCATCGATTCTTCGGCGCTCAGCTTTCTTTATAGTCCAGCTCTCACAGCCATACGTGACCACTGGAAAAACCATAGCTTTGACTAGGTAGACCTTTGTCACCAAAGTAACGTCTCTGCCTTTTAATACGTTGTCTAGGTTGGTCATAGCTTTTCTTCCAAGGAGCAAGCGTCTTTTAATCTCATCTCTTTTCTCTCCGTGAATTTCAAGTGGACAACACAGTATTGTCAGCTGTATCCGCCGCTTTGTGTGTGAGATGCCTGGAACGTATTCTTCTGTTTTGGGAAGAGTCTGCGAAGGATTGGTATCGATTCTTCTTTGCGCCATGAAGCCATTGGGTGCATCCCCCTTTAAACCTCATCATTATGTTTCTGTCCCTTCCCAGGTGGGGAGGACACAGCTGCCCGAAACTTCTCCTGCGTTATCTACGACGCAGATTTCATGAACTGCACCTGGGCCAGGGGCCGCGCAGCCCCCGATGACGTCCAGTATTTTTTGTACACGCGATCAAAGTAAGTGTTGACCTCACGTAGCCGTAGACAACCCTGAGAGATGCTGTGAGGAAGTGCAAACTGCCCTGACGGTTCTCTGAACGTTTTGGGATCTCCCAGGAAAAAAATCGAAAGGGAATGTCCTCGTTACCTGAAAGACTCGGGGACCCACGTGGGATGTCACCTCCGAGACCTCTCGGGATTAACGTCGTACAGTTACTTCCTGGTTAACGGTACCAGCCAACAAACAGGAATCCAGTTCTTTGACTCGGTTTTGCTCTTAAAGGAAATAGGTGAGAACAACCACCTGGAATGTAAAACCAGTGCTTAGCCAGAGGTGACAGAATTTGCATAGGCATCTGCATTGAGACTCCCGGAGATGCTGTAACGCATGACCACAGACTGGGAGGCTTAAAAGAACGGAAATGTACCGTCCCAGGGTTCTGGGGGCCAGAAATCTTGGTCCCTTTTGGAGGGTCTGAAAGAACACCCGCTCCTTCCTCTGTCTGCCAGCTCCTGGTGGCAGCCAGCAGCCCTTGGCTTAGAGATGCATCATTCCAGTCTCTGAAGCTGCTCCCTCCTGTTGGTGAACTCGGGACCTCTCGTCAGTGTCGGGATGGCAGAAACGGGTCGCCCCTCCGTGCTCCAGGGGAGCTGTTCCGCATCACAGCTGTCCCTGGGGTCTCGTTACAGAGCGGTACAACCCTCCCGCCAATGTCACCGCCCACTGCAACGAATCCCTCTGCCTCATCCGGTGGGAGAAGCCCAGGACCCGACAGAAACGGTCCAGCAGGGAGTTCCAGTACCAGCTGGACATCCAGAGACAGGTGAGCGGACTCGGCTCCGGGAGGGCCCCGGGCCTCGGGAAGCCTGGCAGCCACCCCCGTGGCCCGACGGGAGGGCCTGGGGCAGGAGAGGGGGCTCGGAATGGGCGGGCGTCAGGGGAAATCCAGGGTCTGCTCCAGGGCCACCTGGACCCAGTGTAGACGTGGGTGAGCCCTCCGACCCCGGTCTGCCCAGACCCAGTATAGACAAGGGTCCTCTGCTCCAAACCCAGAGGGGCCCTGTGTGGACAGGCAGAAACCCTGTACTCCACGTCCGCGGGGACCCAGTGTAGACAGGAGCCCTCTACTCCGAGTCCAGCTGGACCCAGTGTAGACAAGAAGGCTCCACTGCTCCAAACACAGAGGGGCCCCGTGTGGACAGGCAGGAACCCTGTACTCCACGTCCGCGGGGACCCAGTGTAGACACGGGGATACCCTCTCCTCACGTCCTGCTGAACCCAGTGTAGACACGGGTGAGCTCTCCGATCCCGTTCTGCCCACACCCAGTGTAGACATGACACACCCTCTCCTCTGTCCCCCTGGACCCAGTGTAGACATGACACACCCTCTCCTCATGTCCTCCTGGACCCAGTGTAGACATTATACAACCTCTCCTCTGTCGCTCTGGACCCAGTGTAGACATGACACACCCTCTCCTCTGTCCCCCTGGACCCAGTGTAGACATGACACACCCTCTTCTCAAGACCCCCTGGACCCAGTGTAGACATGACACACCCTCTCCTCATGTCCCCCTGGACCCAGTGTAGACATGACACACCCTCTCCTCTGTCCCCCTGGACCCAGTGTAGACATGACACACCCTCTTCTCAAGACTCCCTGGACCCAGTGTAGACATGACACACCCTCTCCTCATGTCCCCCTGGACCCAGTGTAGACATGACACACCCTCTCCTCTGTCCCCCTGGACCCAGTGTGGACATGACACACCCTCTCCTCTGTCCCCCTGGACCCAGTGTAGACATGACACACCCTCTCCTCTGTCCCCCTGGACCCAGTGTAGACATGACACACCCTCTCCTCACGGCCCCCAGGACCCAGTGTAGACATGACACACCCTCTCCTCTGTCCCCCTGGACCCAGTGTAGACATGACACACCCTCTCCTCTGTCCCCCTGGACCCAGTGTAGACATGACACACCCTCTCCTCTGTCCCCCTGGACCCAGTGTAGACATGACACACCCTCTCCTCTGTCCCCCTGGACCCAGTGTAGACATGACACACCTTCTCCTTTGTCCCCCTGGACCCAGTGTAGACATGACACACCCTCTCCTCACGGCCCCCTGGACCCAGTGTAGACATGACACACCCTCTCCTCTGTCCCCCTGGACCCAGTGTAGACATGACACACCCTCTCCTCTGTCCCCCTGGACCCAGTGTAGACATGACACACTCTCTCCTCTGTCCCCCTGGACCCAGTGTAGACATGAAACACCCTCTCCTCTCTCCCCCTGGACCCAGTGTAGACATGAAACACCCTCTCCTCTGTCCCCCAGGGCCCAGTGTAGACACGGGGACACCGTCTCCTCTGTCCTCCTGGACCCAGTGTAGACACGGATACACCCTCTCCTCTGTCCCCCTGGACCCAGTGTAGACATGACACACCTTCTCCTCTGTCCCCCAGGACCCAGTGTAGACATGACACACCCTCTCCTCTGTCCCCCTGGACCCAGTGTAGACATGACACACCCTCTCCTCTGTCCCCCTGGACCCAGTGTAGACATGACACACCCTCTCCTCTGTCCCCCTGGACCCAGTGTAGACATGACACACCCTCTCCTCTGTCCCCCTGGACCCAGTGTAGACATGACACACCCTCTCCTCTGTCCCCCTGGACCCAGTGTAGACACGGAGACACCCTCTCCTCTGTCCCCCTGGACCCAGTGTAGACACGGAGACACCCTCTCCTCTGTCCCCCTGGACCCAGTGTAGACATGACACACCCTCTTCTCAAGACTCCCTGGACCCAGTGTAGACATGACACACCCTCTTCTCAAGACCCCCTGGACCCAGTGTAGACATGACACACCCTCTCCTCTCTCCCCCTGGACCCAGTGTAGACATGACACACCCTCTCCTCTGTCCCCCTGGACCCAGTGTGGACCAGGAGGACTGTCCTCTCCAAGCCCATCTGCATTCTCAGATCCTTCACCAGCTGAGTTTCTAGCAGGAGCCGTGAGCCAGGGGCGCCGTCTGTCCTGTGGACACGTTCCCTCCTTCTATGTGGTGCCAACTCCAGCTCAGGCCGAATGGAAGGGCTCAGCTGTTTGTTGGGCCCTGACTCTTGTTTTGTCTTGATTGCATAGAAAGGGGAGATGGCATGAGACCTGTGAAAAACTTTCAAGTTGGAGAAGAGTAAATATTCTCTTCTGGTTTGGGCTTTTTTCCAGGGTGACCCCAGCAGCGGCAGAAGTCAGCTGGTGAGTGGCGACCCTGACCCTGAATATCGCCTGTGCAGTTTCATCCCACATGTGTGTGGGCATGCCCAGTCTCTTCAGTCACGTCTCCTTGGGACCCCAGGGACTGTAGCCCACCGGCCTTCCCTGTCCGTGGGATTCTCCAGGCAAGAATACTGGAGTGGGTGGCCACGCCCTCCTCCAGGGGAATCTTCCCGACCCAGGGACTGAACTCCCATCTGCCTGCATCTCCCACATTGCAGGCAGATTCTTGACCTACAGAGTCACCGGAGAAGCCCAGTTTAATCCTGCAATATTGGTAAACGGACACACGCCAAGTGCAATTGTTCCCGCAGCGGCCAGGATGGGGATGAGATAAAAATCAGACGATGGGGTTCGCCTAGAGCAGTGGTCCCCAACGTTTTTGGTACCGTGGACCACTTTCATGGGAGACAAGTTTTCCGTGCACAGAGGGGGATGGTTTTGGGTGATTTAAGGGCGTTGCATTATTGTGCACTTTATTTCTATTGTTACATCAGCTCCACCTCGGGTCATCAGGCCTTAGAGCCCAGCGGCTGAGGACCCCTGCCCTAGCATATCAAGACAGGGATATAGCGGCACCCCTGGTTACCGCTTGACTGGGGTCCCCCTCTTCTATCCACGTTGGTCCAGGAAATACCCCTTGAAGTGTTGCAGAGATGATTGCGTCCCTCAAAACTCCTCTTGAGGCCGATCATCCAAGTACTTTTTGTTGATTTTTTCTAAGCTTCGCCACCACTGTGACCTTGGTATCATCCTCTCTCTGATGAGGAAGGTGAACTGGGTCCTCTGAACATCCTTCTCGGGGCCATGATCTGTCCGTGGGTCTGTCCACATCCACTGCGGTTCCTGAACCATTGTTGCATCTCTGCTGAACGATCCCAGGAGCCTCAGGAGTAGTTACTCAGAAGATGGAGGACAATCATCCATTGTCTTTATTTATCTAAGCATCTCTCCAAAGTGTTCAGGATGCAAAGTACAACAGTCACGCCCAGGTTGCGGGGGGCGGGGGGGGGGTGGGCTTGAAGTTTTCACTTCACTTGGCAACTAACTGAAAAGACACACACCCCACTCTTTTTCTCGACACAGCTGACAGCTCTAACTTTCTGCTTTCTCCAAAGATCGTGGTGTTTGGTGACTCGGGAAATCGATACAACTTTCCGAAACCGGGATCCAAAGCAAAACATACTGTGAAGATCCGGACAGCGGATGCCCGGAAAGCCCACTGGGGTGCCTGGAGCCAGCCCGTTGAGTTCGGTAGGTGTCCCGAGACCAGGACCAGCGCAGGTCCTGGCACGCTGAGTCCTTCTCTGAGCCATTCTGGGAAGAGTTCCCGTCCACGAGCCCCTGGTGACACTGTCCCCCTGGCATCAGCAACAGCTAGTGAGTGAAAGTGAAAGTTACTCGGCCGGGTCCGACTCTTTGCGACCCCACGGACTGTAGCCCGCCAGGCTCCTCTGTCTGTGGGATTTCCCGGGCAGGAATACTGGAGTGGGTTGCCATTTCCTTCTCCAGGCGATCTTCCTGACCCAGGGATCGAACCCAGGTCTCCTGCATTGCAGGCAGATTCTGTCCTGTCTGAGCCACCAGGGAAGGATTAATTTAAACTATGGGCCAAAAAAAACCCCACAAACATTAACTTTTCCCAGAATACGACTTTTCCCAGAATACACTTCTGAACAGACTTGGCTCACCTCCACGTGATTATTTTTTGGTTTGGCCTGCCACCCGGAATATGCAGTTTTGACAATTGACATATCGCTTAAAAGAAAAGATGCTGCTTTGCGTAACAGGTCACATTTTATCTGTGTATACTGAGAAATGTCGCAACAGTGGATGCGTCCATCAGGTTATAATGACTCTGATAGACTGAGAGTTTCTCCTTGTACTTTTGACGATTCACAGGTGAAAAATGTGCCCTGTTTAGGAAAATAATTTTGCAGAAGAAAATGACAACCCACTCCAGTATTCTTGCCTGGGAAATCCCATGGACAGAGGAACCTGGGGGGCTCAAGTCCATGGGGGTCACAAAGAGTCGGACGCGACTGAGCGACTAAGACGGACAGGGGAAAATGCTGCTGCTGCTGCTGCTAAGTCGCTTCAGTCGTGTCCGACTCTTAGCGACCCCATGGTCTGTAGCCTACCAGGCTCCTCCGTCCATGGGATTTTCCAGGCAAGAGTACTGGAGTGGGGTGCCATTGCCTTCTCCGACAGGGGAAAATAGTTTATTGTAAAGAGCACTTATTCTAAATGACACGTGAAATGAAAGCTTAAGAATAGGTGGGAGGGGCCTTCTCTGGGGGTCCAGCAGTTGAGATCTGCCTTCCAACGCAGGGGATGTGTGTTTGACCCCTGGTCAGGACGCTCAGACCTCACACGCCCTAAGGCGAAAAGACCAAAGCGCAGAACAGAGGCCATAGGGAATCCCTGTGGCTAAGAGGCTGGGCTCCCCAGGTTCAATCCCTGCTCATGGAACTAGGTCCCAGGTGCCGCAGCCAAGCCCCAGCACAGTCAAATAAACGAGTAAATATCAAAAGAAGAGTTAACATTGTCATAAATTCACCCAATGGGAGGGAATGCAGTTTACAGCTGTTTGCCTGGAACTGCCTATTCGTCCTTTCTTCTGTCCATTTTTAAATCGAATGGTCTTTAGGTTGCTGTGTTCTCAGAGTGCTTTAGGGGTTTTGAACATGGTGTTGGGCTCATCTCTCGTTCAGTCGCTCAGGGCTGTCTGAGTCTTTGCAACGCCATGGACTGCAGCACGCCGGGCCTCCCTGTCCATCACTGTCTCCTGGAGTTTGCTTAAACTCATGTCCATGGAGCCAGTGACGCCATCCAACCATCTCACCCTCTGTCGTCCCTTCTCCTGCCCCCAATCTTTCCCAGCATCAGGGTCTTTACCAGTGAGTCAGCTCTTCGCATCAGGTGGCCAATGGATTGGAGTTTCAGCTTCAGCATCAGTCCTTCCAATGAACATTCAGGACTGGTTTCCTTTAAGATGGACTGGTTTGATCTTCTTGCTCTTCAAGGGACTCTCAAGAGTCTTCTCCAGCCCCACAGTTCAAAAGCATCAGTTCTTCGGCGCTCAGCCTTCTTTATGGTCCAACTCTCAATCCGTACGTGACTCCTGGAAAAAACCGTAGCTTTGACTAGACGGACCTTTGTCAGCAAAGTGCCGTCTATTGTCTCACAAACATTTGCTGTGAAAGCTCCGGGTTAGGGTACTCTTGTAGATTTCACTGCTCCTTAGGGGGCTTCTCTGGTGGCTCAGATGGTAAAGAATCCACCAGCTATGCGGGAGACCTGGGTTTGATCCCTGGGTCAGGAAGATCCCCTGGAGGAGGGCATGGCAACCCACTCCAGTATTCTTGCCTGGAGAATCCCATGGACAGAGGAGCCTGGCGGGCTACAGTCCACGGGGTCTCAAAGGGTCAGACATGGCAGAGGGACTAATACTTCCAGTTTCACTGTTTCCTCGCCTGTGAGGACGTGGGCTGGCAGCTCCTCCCCCTCCCCTTCGGGGTCCCTGGCACGTGCCCCCACTCTGTCTTCCCCAGGCTCCGAAGAACCAGAGTCCAGCCTGGTGCACGTCTACGTTCTGGTGGTCCTGGGGACTCTCGTGTGTGGCCTGACCCTCAGCTGCCTTTTCAAAAGGTAACCCTGGGGAGTCCCGGGTCAGCACCCCCCTGGTCAGTGGAGGGCCCAGTGCTTATTCTAAAGTCACCCCCACCCCCCGATCAGCCCACAAAGATGAGAAGGCAGCCTGCAAACCCCCCAGGCGATCCGAGCCACTGTGTGGGTTTTCCATAAGAAGATTTCTCTGGGGAAAACAGTGTTGACTTTAAGAAAAATGCACAATGTGAACGTTGCGAGTTTATGTTTTATTTGGGGCGAAATTAGGAGCGCGGGCTTCCCTGGTGGCTCAGATGGTAAAGAATCCGCCTGCAATGCGGGAGACCTGGGTTCGATCCCCGGGTCGGGAAGATCCCCTGGAGGAGGGCATGGCAACCCACTCCAGTGTTCTTGCCTGGAGAATCCCATGGACGGAGGAGCCTGGCGGGCTACAGTCCATGGGGTCGCAGAGAGTCGGACACCACTGAACGACTAAATGAACAAAGGAATGAATGAACGATTGCAGCCCAGGACACAGTGCCTCAGATAGCTCTGAGGAGCTGCTGCAAAGAGGCAGGAAAGGCAGGTTGGTGTATATGTGATTTTGCTGAAGGGGGACTTCACGCAGTCAAGCATATATATATTTTTTTGCAGAAGGTCTCTGCTAGTCTGCCAGGGGAGCAGACATCACCGTGAAGCATTTCAGTTGTCTTGCTATGAGGAGATACAAGAGTTGGGCTCATAAAATGGGCTCCTGAGAATATCTAACTATCTGAAGACCTGTCCTGCCAGGTTTTTTTTGTTTTTTGGTTTTTTTCCTCCAGAGGGCAGAATGTCTCATGTCTGCTCTCCACCCTGAACTCCTTTCAGGAGATGACTGAAGGTCAGCAGCTGCAGAAGCAGCTGGTTGAATCCTTGTAGAGGTAGATGAAGTTTTGAAAGAGTGAGTCGCTCAGCCGTGCCCGACTCTCTGCGACCCCGTGGACTGCAGCCCGCCAGGCTCTTCCGTCCATGGGTTTCTCCAGGCAGGAATCCTGGAGTGGGTTGCCATGCCCTCCTCCAGGGGATCTTCCCGATCCAAGGATCGAACCCAGCTGTCCTGCATTGCAAGCGGAGTCTTTAGTGTCTGAGTCAGCAGGAAAGCCCCCTTACAGCTCAGCTGTGCGGCAGGTCCCGCCTTCCCCGTCTTTTGGAGCATCTGAAATTCTCAGAGTGTCCCTCCTGGTCCGACTTCTGCTTTACCGCAGCGTGTTACTCAGCCCCGGCTCCCAGGCCGCTGCAGCCGGCTTCCCCCACCACACGGACCCCTGCCAGCGTCTTTCCTGTCACTTGAGCTCAGCAGTCACACAGGCTCTCTCAGATGCCCCGGAAGGAAGCCCACACGTGCACAATAAAGCCTGTGTGCTCTGCAAAGCCATGGGGAGATTTGGCTCAGGGAGAGACCCTCCTGCAGGGCGTGGGGAACCTGTGGGCATCCACCCGGGGCGTCTTTGTCACCAGGAGTCCCCCGCCCCCGCCCTGGTTGGGCGTCCTGTGCTCAGAGAGCGTGGATTCCTCCAAGCTGCTCAAGACTGGGCACATACTGCCACTGCCGTCTCTGCACCCGCGACAGTGAATGTTCAGTTCAGTCGCTCAGTCGTGTCTGATTCTGTGCGACCGCATGGACTGCAGCACGCCAGGCCTCCCTGTCCATCACCAACTCCTGGAGTTTACTCAGACTCATGTCCATAGAGTCGGTGATGCCATCCAGCCATCTCATCCTCCGCTGTCCCCTTCTCCTCCTGACCTCAATCCTCTGGTTTCTCTTCAAACACAGTGAGTGAAGTTTCTGGAAAGACTTTCCCGGGCATTTCTTAAGTACATTCGCACAGTCTATTATATTCTCCACAGTCTAAGATTGGAGGCCGTCCTTCTGTGATTTTTTTTTTAAGTTTTGTTTCTGGATCATCTTTTTTTTTTTTTATGTCTCTCCTCTTTTTTTTTTTTTCACACTTTAAACTTTTTATTTTGTATTGGGGTATAGCCGATGAACAATGTTGTGATAGTTTCAGGTGGACAGCAAAGGGACTCAGCCATCCATACACACATATCCATTCTCTCCCAAACTGCCCTCCCACCCAGCCTGCCACGTGACATTGAGCAGAGTTCCCTGTGCCGTCCAGCAGGTCCTTGCTGGTTCTCCATGTTAAATACAGCAGTGTGTCCATGTCCATCCCAGACTCCCTGACTATCCCTTCCCCCATCCTTCCCCCTGGGAACCATCAGGTTATTACAGAGTATTGAGCAGAGCTCCCTGTGCCGTCCAGCAGGTCCTTGCTGGTTCTCCATGTTAAACACAGCAGTGTGTCCATGTCCATCCCAGACTCCCTGACTAGCCCTTGTCTCCATCTTCCCACTCTCTCATAACAATGAGTTGGTTTTCTAAGTCTGTGAGTCTCTTTCTGTTTTGTAAGTAAGTTTGCATCATTTCTTTTCAGATTCCACATATAAGGGAAGCCATACAATATTTCTCCTTCTCTGTCTGACTGACTTCACTCAGTATGACTCTCTCTGGGTCCATCCATGTCCCTGCAGATGGCATTATTTCATTCTTTTTAATGGTTGCATAATATTCCATCATATATATATATGTGTACCACGATGTAGATCATTTTTAAAGTCTTTACTGAATTCCTTACAATAGTGCTTCTGTTTTATGGGTTTTTTCCTGTGCGAGGCATGTGGGAACTAGCTTCCTGACCAGGAATTGAACCGGCACCCCAGGGCCCAAACTCACACCCCCCGCCTTGGAAGGTGACGTCTTAACTCCTGGACCTCTACGGGAAGTCTCCCCTTCTGAGAATCTTAGAGGAAACTGTCCTGAAGGCCTGAGTCCAGAGGGCGTGTTTGCACTTACCATGACCGTGCCTCTCCTCTGGGAGCCAGGACGGAAATGTGGGCCCGTCGGTCTGGTCTTCATCTCCTTTCTTATCTCCCCAGGTTCCTCGGGACACACAGATTATTCCCTCCGGTTCCGCAGGTCAAAGACAAATTGAACGATAACCATCAGATCGACCACGAGGTATGTCCGGGGTGAGTGAGGAGGGGTAGCCAGGACGGACAGGTGGGGAATGGTGAGCCCAGCATCTCATCTGCGCTCAGCCAAAGCGGCCCAGAGGACGAGGCTGGAATCCCGTGTCCTGCTCGCTGGCTTTCTCTGGGGGGGTGGGGGTTTTGTCTGCAAGCTGTGTCCGGGGAAATGAGCCGGAATGTGGGGAAGGAGGAGGAGAGAAGGGGAAGATGGGGATGGCAGAGAGAGACAGAGACAGACGGAAAGGGTCCAGCCAGATCTCTAGCACACAGAAAGGATGAAAAACAGCAAGGAACAGGAGACAAGAGAGACAGACTGAAAGGGTCCTGCCAGATCTCCAGGGGGTCAGCACACAAGATGAAAAAGGGACAAGAGAGACCCCCTCATATGTAGGGCTTCCCTGGTGGCTCAGATAGTAAAGAACCCGCCCGCAATGCGGGAGACCCGGGTTCGGTCCCTGGGTCGGGAAGATGCCCTGGAGGAGGGGAATGGCAGCCCACTCCGGTATTCCTGGGCTTCCCTTGTGCCTCAGATGGTAAAAAAAAAAAAAATCCGAATGCGATTAGGGAGACCTGGGTTCAATTCCTTGGGTGGGGAAGATGCCCTGGAGGAGGGAATGGCAGCCCACTCCAGTATTCTTGCCTGGAGCATCCTCATGGGCAGAGGAGAGCCTGGCAGGTTATATACTCCATGGGGTCGCAAAGAGTTGGACACAACCGAGGGACTAAGACTTTCACTTTCAAATGTGGGAAACCCTCGCCTCCTCGTGGGTGCACCCGAGGAGCCCGTCTTCCCGAGGCGGGGACTGTGTCCGCCTCCTCCACGGCCTGCCTGACGTCACATCGACCTGGTTGCTTGCTCACCTGGGTCTCTGAGCCAGCCATTGCCCCTCTCACAGACACCGACTCGCCCTGGCGGGTCCCCCGGGAGGTCTAGGGTCCCCGACACTCTCCTTCCAAGCTCTGAGCTCCGTGCGGTCCCAGCGAGTGCGGTACCTGAGTCTCAGATGTCCCTCCCCAGCTCATCAGCCGTGACAAGCCCCCCCTCGGAGACCCGGCTCCCGTTTCTGTCTAAACCCTCCACGTCCGTCCGTGGCTCCCTGGGGGCTCCTGGGGAGTTGACATCCCTGCCTTTCTCCCCCATCAGATGCTATGGGAGAAGTTTGCGCAGGAAATGGGAAAAGGTGACAAGGAAGAGGTCTTAACGGTGGAGAAAGTCACGGAAGCCCCAGCGAAACGGTGAATTCCAGGCGTCTCCGTACCCGGGACTTTCTAGACGCTGTTGACTTTTTTAACATATTTTTTAAACATTTCTTAAACGTTTTATTTACTGTTTCGAATGAAGCTTTTTTAAATTGTCGTGAGCGTTTTTATAGCATTCTTTTTGTCCTTTTAGTGAGGCTTCCCAGGGAGTCAGTGGTAAAGAACTCACCCGCCAATGTAAGAGACGCGGGTTCAATCCCTGGGTCGGGAACAGCCCGTGGAGTAGGAAATGGAAACCCACTCCAGTATTCTTGCCTGGAGAATCCCATGGACAGAGGATCCTGGCCTTCTAGAGTCTATGGAGTCATGAAGAGCCGAACATGAATGAGTGACTGAACAACGATTTACTTTTTTTTTTTTTTTACTCTAAAAGATAATGGCATCTTTTTCAAAGGTGCTTTTGCAGCTGGAGAGGTGCTTTGGTGCCTGCAGTTCTGAACAGTGAACGCACCTCTCAGCGCCTCCTGGAACCCCACGTCTTCATCACACGCAGGTGTGCAGGCTGTCGGCGGCCACTGGGGCTGGAACGCCATCTCCCCTGCCTCTGCTTCTGCTGGCAGACAGAATGCATCCTCCTTTTTTTTTTTTCCCCTGTATCAGCTGCAGTTTAGAAAGAAATGAATTTCCAGAGGCTACTGTAACAGGCCCTCCACGATGGGCTTGGCGTGGCAGGAATCTGTCCATTACAGCTCGTATGGCCTCCTGTGTACTTCTTGTAACGGTGTCTGTCATGACCTTACCCCCGGGCGGGCGGTCCACGACCCACTCTCCATCTCGGGATCCTGACATTCATCACAGCTGTTAACTTCCTTGCGTCAGAAGGCGTCCTGTGTGTGGGTTCCGGGACTTGGGATGTCGTTGGGGATGTTATTCTGTCCACCACACGGGCACCAGGACGTGGACATCCTTGGGGATGTTTTTCTGTCCACCACACGGAGAGTGGACGCAGACGTCCCTGGGGACATTTCTCTGCCCACCACACGGGTCCCAAGGAGGGGAGCTTCGCTGAGCGGCCGTGATGGGTGAGCTCGGAGCCGTCCCCAGACCTGCAGACTCAAACGTCACCCTCTGGGCGTGGAGGTTCCTTCCGCCCACCCTCCCGGCCCCTCATGCGTGTGGCGTGCATTGCTCCCGTTCCGCTGGAATCCTCCACCAAAACCAGCTGAGTCGGATGCTCTTTTCACAAACCGGCAAAGCCTTTTTTTTGTTTTTTTAACTCCGGTCTTTTCATGAGCTTTGTGAGCCGTTTTAGACAATTACCCAGCCCCAAGGAGGGGGTCTTGGGAAGCCCGATTTTATAAGCCGGTCGGTCGGAAGTCTGGGCTGCCTGGGACCGCCCCACCCCCCCAAAAGGGTCTGAAGAGACTGGGGTCAGAAGTCTTGGGGAGCCGGTTTTTCGTGCTGGAAAGTGATCCAAAACCTGGCACGCAGCCAGGTGAAAACGCTTCGGGGCTAGAAATGATCCGGACACAACAGCTGTGTCGTTTTAACACGTGGATATTACACAACTCAGGGAACGTGAGCTATTTGCGTCTGTCAGTCTGTTTCCGTTTGAACACAAATGCCTTTTATCTTATTTTTTTAGGTTCCAGAAGAATGGTTACCAATGGGGAAAGGAAGGTAGGGTTGGGGCGGGCGGGGGTGTAATTTAGATGTTTGGGGTGAAAAGTGTTAAATGTGAATTGATTAATGGACATAAAGTGTTAGACCTAAAATAGATAAGCAACAGAGATTTATGGTACATCTCAGGGAATCATATAATCGTATTCCGTATCATGTCGGACCCTATAATGAAAAGGGGTCTGAAAACATGTGTGTCTCCACAAGTGAATCAGTTTGCTGCGCAGCTGAAAGTAACACAATGTTGTGAGTCAACTCTGTGCTCAGTCGTGTCCGACTCTCTGTGACCCCATGGGCTGTAGCCCCCCAAGCTCCTCTGTCCATGGGATTCTCCAGGCGAGGATACTGGAGTGGGTTGCCATGCCCTCCTGCAGGGGACCTTCCCAAGCATCAAACCTCTGTCTCCTGCATTGGCAGGTGGATTCTTTACCACGGAGCTATCTGGGAAACTATACTGTAAAATTAAAAAAAAAAATTTTTTTTTTAAAGTAAAGTCATTCTAGAGGCTTCCCAGGTGACTCCATGGCAAACAATCCACCTGCCAATGCAGGAGACACGGGTTTGATCCCTGGGTCGGGAAGATCCCCTGGAGAAGGAAATGGCAACCCACTCCAGTATGCTTGCCTGGAGAGTCCCATGGACAGAGGAGCCCGGTGGGCTACAGTCCATGGGGTCGCAGAGAGTCGGACACGACTGAGGGACTCAACGGCAGCAAAGTTACTCTAACGAGAAAAAGAAAGCAATTCTTCAACCGGACGCCCCCGGCACTGAGGATCTGATGCCCCCGGCTCCGCTCCCCATCCTGTCCCCCCAGAAGGGCCCCCTCTCAGGCCTCCGCTGGGCGCTGAGGCTGCCGGCCCAGCTGTTCCATGTCTGCCGCCCCAGGGGGCAGCTGTGTACCCTCCTGGGTCTGCACCGCGATGCAAACCCAGACCTGTGGTCTGCACCACGACGCCGGTGCAGGAACCAGCGCCCTGCACCACGACGCCCCTGCAGGAACCAGCGCCCTGCACCACGACGCCCCTGCAGGAACCAGCGCCCTGCACCACGACGCCCCTGCAGGAACCAGCGCCCTGCACCACGACGCCCCTGCAGGAACCAGCGCCCTGCACCACGACGCCCCTGCAGGAACCAGCGCCCTGCACCACGACGCCCCTGCAGGAACCAGCGCCCTGCACCACGACGCCCGTGCAGGAACCAGCGCCCGGGGAGTCGGGGGTGTCGCTGTCTGCAGTGTCGCCCGGGAGGATGAGGAAGCTGGCGCAGCTGGGCTGGTGGGGTCGGTCCTGGCGACCCCAGCCGCCTCCCGGGTCCTCTCCGTGCGGGAGGACGCAGGGCGAGCACGTGCTTCCCGGGGCCCCCTCCCGGGGCGGCTCCGCAGCCGGCTGCGCCGCGTCCTGAAATAGACAGCTGATGCTTTCATTGAGGACCGAGTTACCGGGCATGGATGCATTGGATGCATGCAGCAGGGTCTGTTTTAGCATCATGGGGTCCCCCGGGGGGGGCGCTGAAAGGGGTGTGTGTGTGTGTGTGTTGCTCACTCAGTCGTGTCCGACTCTCTGCGACCCCGTGGACTGTAGCCCTCCAGGCTCCTCTGTCCGTGGGATTCTCCAGGCAGGAATGCTGCAGTGGGTCGCCGTCCCAGTATTCTTGTCTGGGAAGTCCCATGGACGGAGGAGCCTGGTGGGCTATTACAGTCCAGGAGAGGGAGGCAGAGAATAGTTCCCATCCCGAGGGAGCCACCTCCCGGGGAAGAAGCTGAGAACACATCACGTGGAGAAGGAGGAGGAAGTGGACGGCGTGTGAGTGACATTGGCCTTTGAATCTGAAATTTGCTCCAACTTACAGCTTCTTCCTTGTTGTTGTTCAGTTGCTCAGTTGTGTCTGACTCTTTGCGACCCCATGGACTGCAGCACACCTGGCCTCCTGGTCCATCACCAACTCCCGGTGTTGGTGGGAACATCACCAAGTTCCCAGAGTTGACTCAAACTCATGACCATCGAGTCGGTGATGCCATCCAACCGTCTCACCCTCTGTCATCCCCTTCTCCTCCTGCCCTCAATCTTTCCCAGCATCAGGGTCTTTTCCAATGAGTAGGCTCTTCGCATCAGGTGGCCAAAGTAGTGGGATTTCAGCTTCAGCATCAGTCCTTCCAATGAACACCCAGGCCTGATCTCCTTTGGGATGGGCTGGTTGGATCTCCTTGCAGTCCAAGGGGCTCTCAAGAGTCTCCTCCAGCACCACAGTTCAAGAGCAGCATTTCTTTGGCACTCAGCTTGTTTTACAGCACTGTGTTAGTATCTGCTGTACAACAAACTGAATCCGCAGGAGACCCAGGTTCGATCCCTGGGTCGGGAAGATGGTTTTCTCCCTTTCTGACTTGCTTCACTCCGTACGACAGACTCGGGGTCCATCCACGTCTCTACAGAGCATTTCCCCATTGCTGGGCTAGGCTTTGTCTCCTGCCTGTTCTGAACTTTGCAGGCCTTCTTCCTGGGGCGGGACGCGGGACGCCCAGAACGCCTCCAGACCAGGGAAGGCTCAGCCACAGCCCTGCTGGCAGCTCAACTCCGCTCAAAGCTACCGGGAAACTGTAGCAGTCAGGCCTCGCCAGAGAAATAAGACCAACTGGATCGCGATTTGTGACAGATGTGTGGATAGATAGGCAGATGATAGATGAGCAGATAGATGTGATAGAGAGACAAGTAGGTAGGTAGATAGGATAGATATAATAGACAGACAGATAGGTAGATGGAGATGATAGATATAGTAGGTAGATAGGTAGGTGGAGATGATAGATATAATAGACAGGTAGATAGAGATGATAGGTACATACAGATGATAGAGGGAGAGATAGACAAATAGGTACCCAGACAGATAATCGATGGGTAGACAGAGATGATAGGTAGATAGAGATGAAAGAATAGACAGGTAGAAAGAGATGATAGACAAATAGGTAGACAGACAGATTGGCAAATAAGGATGATAAGTAGATATAGGTGATAGATACAGATGGTACATGGACAGATAGACAAATAGGTACCCAGACAGATAATTGATGGGTAGACAGAGATGATAGGTAGGTAGAGATGATAAATAGGTAGACAGATAGGCAAATATAGATGATAGGTAGGTAGATATAGATGATAGATACAGATGATAGATGGATAGGTAGACAAATAGGTACACACATAATCGATAGGCAGACAGAGATGATACATAGACACAGATGGTGGATGGACAAATGGGTAGACAGATAGATGGATAGGTAGACAGAGATGATACTCAGGTAAGTAGACAATAGGTAAGTAGGTGGATGATAGATATAGATAGAAAGATATAGATAGATAGGTAGACAGAGATGCTAGATATGTAGATAGAGATGATAGATAAATAGGGAGATAGGTAAATAGAGATGATAGGCAGATAGGTACATACAGATGATAGACTGATTGATAGACAAATACGTAGGCAGACAGACAGACAGGTAAATGGAGATGATAGGTAGATGGAGATGATAGATAAATAGGCAGACAGATAGGTGAATAGAGATGATAGGTAGATACAGATGATAGATCAATAGACAAATAGGTAGATAATCAATAGGTAGATATGGATGATAGGTGGACAAATAGATCATTAGATAGGTAGGTAGAGATGATAGATAGGTAGACAGATTGATGGATAGGTAGACAGAGAAGATAGACAAGTGAGTAGACAAGATAGGTAAGAAGGTAGATGATAGATTGACTGACAGCTGTAGATATATACAGGCAGACACAGAGAGATTGACAGGTAGATGGATAGTTGGTAGATGATAGAGATGAGATGTAGGCTATGGATATACAGAGAGATTTATATATGTGTCTGTGGATATATGTATGTGTGTGTGGATATATGTATGTATGTGTATATATATATATATATATATATATATATGTATGTATATAGGGAGAGACAGAATCTTATACTGGCCTTCCACACCTACACGTGCAGAACCCAGGCCGCTGAGGGCCAACTGTATGCATACAAAGGTAGATATACAGATATCTATCTATATATAGAAAGAGATCTAGCTACACATATCCATCTGGAGAAAGGTAGACGCATATGTTGAGAGATATGCCTAAGTATGGAGAGACGTTCATTCCAAGGAATTCGCTCGGCAATTGTGGGGCTGGTGAGTCTGAAGTCTGCAGGTCAGGGGGCCAGGCTGGACCCCCAGGCAGGAGTTGACACTGCGGTCTGGAGACAGAATTTCATCTTCTCTGGGAAACCTCAGTGTCTGCTTTTAAGACTTCAGCTGGAATTCTCTGTTGGTCCAGTGGTTAAGACTCACTGCTTCCAGTGCAAGAGGCGAGGGTTCAGTCCCTGGTCAGGAGAACTAAGATCCCACACGCTGTGCAGTGTGGCCAAATTAAAAAAAAAAAAAAAAAAAAAACTTCACCTGATTAGACGAGGCCCACCACCACATGGAGTATCTTCTCTTTGCTTCGACCCCCCAATTTTTTTTAAAAAAAAAAAACCTTCCCCTGATTAGATGAGGCCCACCACTAGATGGAGCACTTTTTTCTTTCCTTCAAGTCCCCCTCCCCACACATTTAAAGGAAAAAAAAAAAAAAAACCCACTTCACCTGATTAGACAAGGCCCGCCACCACTGGAGCCTCTTCTTTTTGCTTTAAGCCAGCTGGTTGTGAACTTGAGTCACACCTACAAAGGCTGTTCCCAACCACCCCCTAGGCAAGTGTGTGAACGAATGAGGCTGTCATCCGGATAGATGGACACATGAACTGACCACCCCAGGAATATGTACACCACACACACTTTCATCAGCCTTTTTGGAGAAGGAAATGGCAACCCACTCCAGTATTCTTGACTGGAGAATCCAATGGACAAAGGAGCCTGGTGGGCTACAGTCCGTGGGGTCACAAAGAGTTGGACACGACTGAGTGACTACCACACACACTCTCAGCACCTCCATGGTAACAGATGCACTGCCTGCTGCAGGATGTTCATAGTAAGGGGCTCACGGGAGAATGGGGGGTGGCGGGGGAGAGGTCCACGGGCACTCTGTGCCTCCTGCCAGGGGTATCTGAAAAGCCAAAAATGTGAAAAAGATAGAGTCCGCTAGTGATAATCCACCTGCCAATGCAGGAGACACAGCAGACAACAGTTCGACTCCTGGGTCAGGAAGATCACCCGGAGGAGGGCGTGGCAACCCTCTCCAGTGTTCTTACCTGGAGACTCCCAGGGCCAGAGGAGCCTGGCGGGCTGCAGTCCACGGGGCGGCAAAGAGCCAGACACGGCTGAGCAAGTGAGCACACGGCGACGGTGTGAAATTATGATCGAAGCCAGGAGGGAGAACAGAAACAGCCGGCATCGACAAAGCATATCAGGGTCTTCTGCGGCAAAACTGGGTCTCTCTTTCAGGTGACGAGGCACAGAAGTTAACACAGAAAAGCGAGACTTCAGGAAATGTCATTTGTGGGCGGACCGCAGTACAAACTGGGTCACTGCTAACTTGGGCTGCTTCCGTCTGTGTCTATAGGCGTCTGTCTCTCTCTGACGAGCTCCCAGTGGCAGCGGCTGACGGCTTAGGGTCTCAGGGTCCCGGGGAGCCCCGTCTCTCTGTCCCTCTGTCTGTCTGAGACATGGGGGACAGCCTCTGCCGACGGTGATACCTGCCGGCTCCGGGGGCCCACGCTGGGCATCCCCGGTCCTTCCGTGGGTGTGTGTGCCGGAGCAGAGGCGGAAACAGGATATGGACCGGCAGCTTCACGGCCTCCGCGCCTCGTCTGTCTCCTCCCCTGAGGCAGGTCCCACGTGTCATCCCGCAGGGCTAAGGCAGGTCGCACACTTAGGTGCCTGCAATTCCTGCCACCCCGGAGCTTCAGGGCCAGAGCAGCCATTTTCCAATCCCTCTTCATCTACTTCTGCCTCACTGACTACGCCTTTGACCGTGTAGCTCCCAACAAACCGGAGAATTCATAAAGGGATGGGCACACCAGACCACCTGACCTGCCTCCTGAGAAACCTGGATGCAGGTCAGGAAGCAGCAGTTAGAACTGGACATGGAACAACGGACTGGGTCAAAATCGGACAAGGAGTACGTCAAGGCTGCATATTGTCACCCTGCTTATTTAACTTCTATGCAGAGGACATCACGAGAAACGCTGAGCTGGAGGAAGCACAGGCTGGAATCAAGATTGCCAGGAGAAATATCAATCACCTCCGATATGCAGATGACACCACCCTTATGGCAGAAAGCGAAGCAGAACTAAAGAGCCTCTTGATGACAGTGAGAGAGGAGAGTGAAAAAGCTGGCTTCAAACTCAGCATTCAGAAAACGAAGATCATGGCATCCGGTCCCATGACTTCATGGCAGATAGATGGGCAAACAGTGGAAACAGCCCGGCAGGCTACAGTCCGTGGGGCCGCAGGGAGTCGGACACGGCTGAGTGACTAACGCTTGGTAGCCAAGGAGTGTGAGTCATTCCTTAGGGAGTAGCGGACTGAAAGCCAGCTCAGTTCTTCCCGCCCCCAGCCCCTGGAGGACACAGACCCTGACAAGAGCCGGTCACAACCTCTGGCAGAGCTTCCGAGCGGAAAGGGAACCAGCTCCCAGTGGACGCGGAGGATGCTCTAAGGAGCAGCCAGTTCCCCGAACACAGGGACACCGAGCTGACACCCTGGTGACCCCCAACAGCCTGCCATCCCCGACCAGAAGATGCAGGAAAGCCAAGTGGCCATCTAGCCCCCTGCTGCTAAAAGAGGAACCTTAGGAGGCTGATTAAACCAAAAAAAAAAAAAAAACCCGAGGGGCAGGCCACATGCTTGAGAGGGAACGTGGACTGTGTTAGGACACTTCCTGTTCCTTGAGATGATGATAACAGCCGGCTGGTCCCTCAGTGATGAGGAAGGCTCCGCTGATAGGAGATTATTTCTGCAATCGCTGACCTGGGGGAGGCTCCATTTAAGGAGGGAAGGAGAGACAGAGAGAGTGTGTTCGTGCGGATGACCATCTGCTCAGGCTGTTTTTCATAACTGTCCCCCAGATCCTACATCCGGAAGGGCATTGAGGGGGCTCTCCTGCTGGAGAACCCGCCACCAAGGCGTCCAGCATTGCCCACCAGCCACGTACCCCGGGCGGGCAGGACAGCGGCTTCAAGGAGCCCCAGATTCGGACAGTTGGGCGAGAAAGATCCAGAAGGTTGACGAACCGGTAAGTGGACGGCTCCCCCATCTTTAGGGGGCTTGCTCTGGCCGGTAGGATCCTCTGACCACGTGGGTTAGTGATGGGACGGGAGATCGGAATCGTGGAGAGACGGCCTCACCCCGGGGGAGGCTGGAAAAACAAGCTACTGGGGTGAACGTCACGCCACCCGAGCTGCAGGAAGAGAAGGGTGGACACTGACTCTTCTGCATTTCCGACGGACGTGGGGAGGAGTCACCGGCTGGTGGGGTCCGATTCCTCTGTACGCCCTGTTATCTGCGCGCACGCTCAGTCACTCAGTCGTGTCCGATTCTTTGCAGCCCCCTGGACTGTAGCCTGCCAGGCCCCTCTGTCCTTGGGATTCTCCAGGCAAGAACACCGCAGTGGGTTGCCATGCCCTCCAGGGGATCTTCCCGACCCAGGGATCGAACCTGGGTCTCCTGCCTTGGCAGGTGGATTCTTGGCCGCTAGCGTCACCCGGGAAGCCCGCGCTATCAACCTGTGAAACGTGTCCTTTGGGGGCGTCTTTCAGCTATGAAGTCCTCGACGGATTTGTTCTCACAGGACAACACGCGGGACTGATTTCCACTCCCAACCCCTTCGGTCTCGCTGGGGAGACATAGTCTAGACACAGACATAGTGGGGACGTAGTTCCCTCTGATCCGGCTCCCGGCAAGGGCCAGGGGGGTCTCTTCCCTGGAGGCGCAAAACTGAGGTCACGTTCACTCCGTCCTCAGGAAAGTTAGCAGAAGGGGTGGGGGATGCCAGGCTGTGCTCAGAGCCAAGCGAAGCTTTGTTTTAACCTCCTGGCCGCGCAGCTTGTCAGATCTTAGATAGAACCCAGATGCTCGGCAGTGAGGGTGCGGAGTTGTCATTGCTGGACCACCATCAAAGTCCCCCAGGAAGCTGGTCTGTGCCTTTCGCTACGAAGCATCTGGGAGCCATCTGTAGCCGGTGGGGACGTTTAGGTTCCTTTGGTGGAGAAGCAAGTGGCAAACCGCTCCGGTATTCTCGCCTGGAAAATTCCCCGGCCGGAGGAGCCTGGCGGACTACACTCCACGCGGTCGCAGAGTCGGACACGGCTGAGTGACTGAGGAGGCACACACACGGGACCGCAGGAAGAAAGGGGATGGGTACCAGGCTGAGTCCATCTTCAGGACTCATTTCATGACGTTTCCTTGTTTCGGGGAGCTCAAGATGCTAGGGTTACGTTTCAAAGCGTCCCCGTCGCGACTTAGAAATACAGATGGGAAAAAAAAATACAGCTGGAGATGTTTGTCCTTGGATAAGAAGTGAGGGGCTTCCCCAATGGCTTTGTGGGTGAAGAATCTGCCTGCCAACACAGGAGACACAGGACATGTGGCTTCGATGCCTGGGTCGGGAAGAGCCCCTGGAGGAGGAAATGGCAACCCCCCTTCCAGTATTCCTGTCTCGGAAACCCCATGGACGGAGGAGCCTGGCGGGGCTACAGCCCATGGGGTCGCAAAGACTCGGACACGGCTGAGCCACTAAGCAGAAGAGGTGAGGGTCTGGGACTTCACTGGTGGCCCAGTCTGTAAGACTCCGCATTCCCAATGCAGGGGGCGTGGGTTCCGTCCCTGGTCAGGGAACTGGGCCCCACCTGTGGCAACTAAGACCCAGCTCAGCTAAATAAAGGAGAAGGAAAGAAATGAGCGTTTGCAGCAAAAGTGGCCCGGGAGGCAGTTGATTTGGTGGAGATGTGCAGGAAACAGGTGGCGGCTGAGGTGATGATGCTCAGAGACATGTGGGGGGACTTCTGCACACACCCCCTGAAAGCAACGTGGGCAGAGCTGACACCGCTCCAAACGCTGGGACGTTGCACAAGATTCGGCCACAGGAAGCTTTCGTGGAAAAGATGGCCGTGGGCGTGTGGACCACGTGGATAAAAAGAGCCCCACTCCTTGTGGACAGAATCTATTAAAACGGAGAAGGCACAGCCAATGCAACCCCCACCCAGCCACCATGTCCTGTTCTTCCCCACCCGCCAGGGAAGAGGCGTCCAGTTTGCACACACGCTGTGGGTTCCTGAAGCCCTGCCTGCCATTCTGTGCCATCCGTCCACAGCACAAGCTTTCCTGTCCTTTAGATGTGAGGACACGACCCGCCAGATGCTGCAGGGTCAGGACAGAACGAAGTTCGCAGAGCCCGCGGGGGATTCCCAGCACGTCTCCTGGGGTCGTGACGGCAGAGTTGTGACTCTGCCACGGTGGGGTGTCCTGTCCTTCCCTGCCTGTCTGTCCTTCCCTGCCTCAGTCTGCCCTAAATAGGAAGACTTCTGGCTCACTGCTGAGACGCGGGGCAGAGAGGAGGCTACCCCGGATACCGAGATGAATTTGTCTCCAAAGGAGGTTGGTAGCCGCCTCCCAAAAGGAGCCGAAATGCCGAGGGTCCTTGTGCCCCATACTGTTGGTGGCCTCCTGGCTGCTATCAGCTCCTCCTGCAAAGGTGTCTCATTGTCAGGCAGGTCACCTGCAGCTTCCCTCCTGATCACCTCTGTGCAACCAGCAAGGGCGTGCCCATCTCTTTGTGTTCGTAGTGTTGTGAAGACATCAGGGGAAAAAAAAATCTATTCAAATGCACAAAACCCAGCCCTATAATCATCAAACATAAAAAAACCTCCATCAGAATATTCTAGAACTTATAGACTTTTTTTTTTCTTGCTGCCCTGATGGAAGGAGCAGTTTTCTCAAAGGGGAGGTAAGTATTTAGGAGTCAGCTGATCTTCCTAAGGCATGGTTTATCCCCTAGGTTGTTGCTGGGAGTGTTCCTACCTGCGGGGGCCTTTTTGAGCAGAAGAAAATGGAAGAACCAGGGTGCTTGACTCAGGGACAGACGGTTGCCTCATGCCCCAAAGCAGATGCTGTGGATCCAGCATCCTCATCATACATCCCTTCTTTTCATTGAGAGTGTCACCTCTCCTGACCCTCACTGACCCACTGAAGAGAGGATCAGCTTAAAATAATATTGATTAGCCACTCCGAAGTATACCTCTCAGCACCAGTAATGTGGACCAGTGGTAGTGGGCTGAGGGGAGAAAAATAGGGTGGGTAGAGCCCAGAAAATGTTTCTTTAATCCCAGTGTGCTGAGACTTGTCATCATGAATATGTGTTAAATTTTTTGATGCTTTGGATAGCGTTTCAAACAGAATTTAAAAAGGAATCTCATGTTGATGTATGGCAGAAGTTAGCACGATTTTGTAAAGCAATTATCTTCCAGTAAAAAATTTTAGAAAAGTGGAATCTGATCATGCCAGGTAACCCAGAGGTGTACAAGGAGGATGGTAACCTCACACTATGCTCTGATGGAATATTGCTGACCAAATAGGGACATACGAACAAACCAAAAGCCCTTTAGAGGGGTGGAAGAGGTGAGGCCACCAGTGAAGAGAAGAAGGGATATGTAATGAAAATGCAGGTCCATGGTAGCCACTTTGGGATATGAGGCAATATTGGCCCTGAGCCAAGTGCCTTGGGCCTACCATTTCTCTTACTCACAAAGGCTCCAGCAGTTAGGTTCTGATTCCCAATGACTCCTTGGAGGTTGTGCGAAAAAGGAAGTCCTCCTGCCTTGGTTGGAATCCATTTTCTGAACTGCTGTCTCCTCTTTGGAGGTTTAGGTCCAGTTTCAGGTCTGCAGCATGGTGGTCCTGTTGGATTTCGTAAGCCTCCTGGTACTCCTGAACTCAGCATGCTCCATAGTCCTGGGTAAGTGCCTAAGAGTCTTCCAACGCCAGGGGGTCCGTGTGTAGTGGGGGCTGCCGCCCTCCTAACCCCTGAAAAGAGAAAGTCTCTCGTGACCTGGAGTACCTACCACTGCTGTGAGGTGAAGGGGGTCTCCTTGCAAATCATTCTAGAGGTGGATACCTTTATCATTCAGCAGAATCAGGGACTCAAAGGTGAGGGAGAGTCCTACAGCTCCAGCCCCAAATCCCAAACTCACCTGGAATGTCAGATTTGCTGCCTGTATTAGGGTTGCTGTCGTTCAGATGCTCAGTCATGTCCAACTCTAAGAGCCCATGGACTGCAGCACGCCAGGCCTCCCTGTCCCTCACCATCTCCCAGAGTTTGCTCAAACTCATGTGCATTGAGTCGGTGATGCCATCCAATCATCTCATCCCCTGTCGTCCCCTTCTCCTCCTGCCTTCAATCTTTCCCAACATCAGGGTCTTTCCCAATGAGTCGGCTCTTCCCATCAGGTGGCCAAAGTACTGGAGGTTCAGCTTCAGCATAAGTCCTTCCAATGAATATTCAGGGTTGATTTCCTTTAGGATTGATTGTTTGGTCTCCTTGTAGTCCAAGAGACCCTCAAGAGTCTTCTCCAGCACCACAATTTGAAAACATCAATTCTTCAGCACTCAGCCTTCTTTATGGTCTAGCTCTCACATCCGTACGTGACTACTGGAAAAACCATAGCTTTGACAATATGGACCTTTACTGGCAAAGTGATGTCTCTGCTTTGTAAGATGCTGTCTAGTTTTGTCATGGCTTTTCTTCCAAGGAGCAAGCATCTTTTCATTTCACAGCTGCAGTCACCGTCCACTGTGATTTTGGAGCCCAAGAAAATAAAGTCTGTTACTGTTTCCATTTTTTTCCCCATCTATTTGCCATGAAGTGATGGGACGGGATGCTATGATCCTAGTTTTTGGAACGTTGAGTTTTAGGCCAGCTTTCCATCATTGAAAACAAAATCCCCTGAAAACCTCTGGGAAGCCTCTCTGTGAAGCGGGCAGAGAAAGATAACACTCTTCTTGTGAAATAAGCCCAGAACCAGAATTGTGCATCACAGGCAGCTCACTAATGAGGTCACTCAGATGGAAAGATACCTCACCCCAGGACAGAACCAAGTACCATGCATCATCTGATGCGAGAAGCTCCGATCCTTAGGCCACCTGATGCAAAGAGCCGACTCACTGGGAAAAAAAAAAACTCTGAAAGTGGGAAAGATTGAAGGCGGGAGGAGAAGGGGACGACAGAGGATGAGATGGCTGGATGGCATCACCGACTCCAGGGACATGAGTTTGAGCAAGCTCCGGGAGCTGGTGATGGACAGGGAAGCCCGACGTGCTGTGGTCCCTGGGGTCGCAAAGAGTCGGACGCGGCTGGGTGACTGAGCAACAACAACCCTTGACCTCCGGTGGGTTCGCCGTTTGGAGCCAGCTTCCGCTGTAGGTGGGCTCTTTCCTCCTAGGAAAGTGGGGAGGTGGGCATGCCTTTCTTCCAGGGTCGTCTCTGGCCAGGGTTTTATTGAGCCCAGTTAAAAGACTGAGATGCACCTGAAAAGGTCAAGCAGAGAAAAGAGGAGAGGAGGTGAGGTGGGTGGTGAGAATCTCGTTCAGGGCAGGCTTGTCCTGATAGGTGGTACCTCGCCAGCATCCCCGCCTTCACTCCAGTCCCCAGCCCGAAGGGGACTCTCCAGGCAGCACACCACCACCCCCAGACACACACATACACACAACTCACCCGTCCCCTCCTGCATCCTGAATGCCCAGAAAGGGGCAGCCGCGCAGTTAAACCAACACATCAGGCAGTGCCTGGCATCTGCGCCGACAACGTGGAGGGTTCCAGCTTCTACACATCCTCTCCAACAATTACCTTCTGGTTCTCCAAATTATTACGATAGGTAGACATCACTACAGCACCGCTTCTCGGGTGGCACTAAAAGAACCCTCCTGTCAATGCGGGAGACGGTAGATGCTTGGGTTCAATCCCTGGTTGGGGAGCTAAGGGCCCCCACGTGCCCCGGGGCCAAAAAGCCAAACGTCAAACACAAGCGCTGTTGTAACAGATTCGATAGAAGACAGGAAAAAAATGGTCCCCAACAGAATGAAATAGCTAATTCCAGAGAAAAACAAGTACTGTGTGGTGTCACTTATATGTGGCATCGAAAAGAGATAACAGTAACTAGTGAGTGTAACTAAAGAGAAGCCGACCCCAGCCGTAGCAGAGAGATCAGTGGTTCCCGGCGTGCAGACGGAAGCGGGCGGCAAGATGGGGCGGCGGTTTATAAGAGGCGGGAGAGGGAGCTGTCAGGTATAAAACAGGTAACACATGAGGATGGATGGTGAAACGCGGGGAATACGTCCCACGTTTTATAATAACTGCAAATGAATTACGGCCTTTAAAAGTCGTGAATCACTATGTTGTACTTATATAGTAACATATATTATACACACATATATATTGTATATATTGTACTCTCATATATTGCGTTATATTTACAATTATATTTACTTATATATAAATATACATATTATATATTTTTATTATAATTATATTTATTATATAATATATTTAACATAATCATATACAATGTTATATAATGTATGAAATAACAGAATTAATAATATAAAGATATATTTATTTATATATTATAATGTAAAGATAACATGTTTATATACTATACATTTATTTATACATTACAATAAATTCGCATAATATATTTGTAAGTTGGTGGTGGTTTAGTCGCTAAGTGATGTCCGACTCTTTGGGACCCCGTGGACTGCAGCCCTCCAGGCTCCTCTGTCCCCGGGATTCTCCAGGCAAGAATCCTGGAGTGGGGTGCCATGCCCTTCCTCCAGGGGATCTTCCAGAACCAGGGACAGAATCTGAGTCTCCTGCATTGCAGGCGGATTCTTTACCGTCTGAACTACCGGGGAAGCCCTGATTTTCCCTAACTGTCCTTTTTTGTTCTGTTTTTAATTACAGCAGAAGAGAAGGAATCTCCTATTGCTAACGTGACGCTGGATCCAAGGAAAAAAATACTAAGCTGGAATTGCCGGAGAATCGTGACTCAGCAAACATGTGCGATAGTCACGCCTCTCGAGCCCGAAACCAGCCAAGAGCCACAGGTGGGTGCTCACGGGCTCACGTCCTGTGGGTCTGCTCCTTGTCAATCTTGAATTTCCCTGTAAAATGTCTTTTGAGCCTCTCACTCTTTAACATTCTTGGCTGGGAGGAAAACATCTTTCCTCCACCTTCTTAGGTTCAGTGAAGGGGGTCTGCAGATGAAGTGGACAAAAGCCAGATTACCAGGAGAAAAAGCATCCCGGTTTATTCACTTTTTCTTTTTTGTGGCCACACGGCATATGGCAGCTCAGTTCTTCCCCCAGGAATCGAACCCACGGCCCCCTGCACTGCCAGTGTGGAGTCTTAATAATGGATCACCAGGGAAATCCCGACATTTCTAATTTTTACATAAACGGGGCTTCACAGAAAAGAAATGAAGCGATCAGACTAGGGGGTTTCTGTGGCTTTTTAACAAAAAGTAATGAGTTACAAAAACATGAGAAGACAAAACGGGATTTGGGTTTCTGGGGCTGAAAAATTGTGGGGGAGTGACGAAGAAATATGTAAAGGAACTGAAGAAGATGAAGATTGTTTTAAGTTCCCTAAGTTCCTCAAGTTAAACTTCCTTTAACTTCCTTAAGTTCCTTAAGCTCCTTGCGGTTAGGACTCTGGGCCTTCACTGCTCTGTTCAATTCCTGGTTAAGGAACTGAAATCTCACAAGCTGCACAGTTCAGCGTAAGAAAGAAAAATGTTCTTTTAAGAGGTCACCTGGAAGCTACTTCCCCATCTGAGTGGTAAAGATCAAGGTCCTCAACCTGATGTGGATAAGATAGGATGTTTGTGCTACCTTCACAGAGGGAAATCCACACCTCCTTTTATGCAGATAACAACTGGTTCTGCATTTATTGATTCTTAATTGCCTTTAGCTCTGAAAAATCTTTTTGCCAAAGGGGCGTGTTTTGGGATTCCCCAAAACACTAATTTGAAAAGATACATGTGCCCCAGTGTTCACAGAAGCCCTGTACATGCTGGCCAGGACACCGAAGCAACCTAGGTGTCCACTGACAGATGAATGGATAAAGATGTGGTACATACGTGCAATGGAATATTACTCAGCCATGAAAAAGAACAAAGAGATGCCATTTGCAGCTACATGGATGGACCTGGAAGGTCTTATGCTGAGTGAAATACGTCAGGCAGACAAAGACAAATAATAGATGCTATCACTTGTATGTGAAATCTAAAACACGCCACAGGCTAGTGAATATAGCAAAACAGAAGGAGACTCGCAGATGCAGAGACCAAACTAGTGGAGACCAGTGGGGAGAGGGAAGTGGGAAGGGGAAGCTAAGAGAAAAGGAGTAAGGGGAACAAACTACTATGATTCAGTAAGCTGCCAGGATATATTACACAACACAGGGAATTGAACCAATATTATATCATAACTAAAAACGGAGCGCTGCATCATGCTGAGTCACTTTAGTCATAGTCAAGTCTTTGAGACCCCATGGACCGTACCCCACCAGGCTCCTCTGCCCATGAGATTCTCCAGGCAAGAATACTGGAGTGGGTTGCCATGTCCTCCTCCAGGGGATCTTCCCAACCCAAGGATGGAACCCAGGTCTCCAGCTTTGCAGACAAACGCTTTACCGTCTGACCCACCAGGGAATGCCCACACCACAGGTTATACGTTTACTCTCGCTTCTACCCCTTGCAGGTCAGAAACAACGACACCTACTTCTGCACGTTTTCCAGCGCTGTCCTGCACATGGGGGCCACGCTGACCGTGAACGCCACCTCTCAGGGCCAGGAGTTCTCGCACCAGCTGACCTTTAAAAACCCAGGTGAGGTCTCCTCGGCCACTGGGCATGTTCCTACGGCGCCTGGCATCCGTGTGGCCGGCGGGGCGCTGTGATGACACGGCTGTCGGTGAGGATGTGGCTGTCTTGTCTTCCCAGGCAAGGAGGGCTCCGGAGCCCAGAATCTCTCGTGCATCATCTACAACATCCGACTCATGAATTGCAGCTGGACGCGGGGCCCAGCCGCCCCTGCAGACGTGCGGTATCAGCTCTACATCTGGACCTCTCTGTAAGCCAACTGGGGTCCTGATGCTAAACGGTGGGTGAGCTGTGGGCCCCCTCCCATGGTGCAGGGACTCCCTGGGGTCCTGCTGCTGAATGCTGGGTGAGCGCTGGGCCCCCCACGGTGCAGGGACTCACAGGGGTCCTGATGGTAAATGCCGGGTGAGCCCTGGGCCCCCCATGGTGCAGGGACTCACAGGGTCCTGCTGCTGAATGCTGGGTGAGCCCTGGGCCCCCCACGGTGCAGGGACTCACAGGGGTCCTGATGGTAAATGCCGGGTGAGCCCTGGGCACCCATGGTGCAGGGACTCACAGGGTCCTGCTGCTTAATGCTGGGTGAGCCCTGGGCCCCCCATGGTGCAGGGACTCACAGGGTCCTGATGGTAAATGCTGGGTGAGCGCTGGGCCCCCCACGGTACAGGGACTCACAGGGTCCTGCTGCTTAATGCTGGGTGAGCCCTGGGCCCCCCATGGTGCAGGGACTCACAGGGGTCCTGATGGTAAATGCTGGGTGAGCCCTGGACACCCATGGTGCAGGGACTCACAGGGTCCTGCTGCTGAATGCTGGGTGAGCCCTGGGCCCCCCATGGTGCAGGGACTCACAGGGTCCTGCTGCTGAATGCTGGGTGAGCCCTGGGCCCCCCATGGTGCAGGGACTCACAGGGTCCTGCTGCTGAATGCTGCGTGAGCCCTGGGCCCCCCACGGTGCAGGGACTCACAGGGGTCCTGATGGTAAATGCTGGGTGAGCGCTGGGCCCCCCACGGTGCAGGGACTCACAGGGGTCCTGATGGTAAATGCTGGGTGAGCCCTGGGCCCCCATAGTGCAGGGACTCACAGGGTCCTGCTGCTTAATGCTGGGTGAGCCCTGGGCCCCCCATGGTGCAGGGACTCACAGGGTCCTGCTGCTGAATGCTGGGTGAGCCCTGGGCCTCCCATGGTGCAGGGACTCACAGGGTCCTGCTGCTGAATGCTGGGTGAGCCCTGGGCCCCCCACGGTGCAGGGACTCACAGGGGTCCTGATGGTAAATGCTGGGTGAGCCCTGGGCCCCCATGGTGCAGGGACTCACAGGCTCCTGCTGCTGAATGCTGGGTGAGCGTGGGCTGGGCCATGCTCCGAGGCCTCACTGGAGGTTTGCTATGCTTCATCACTCAGTCATGTCTGACTCTTTTCGACCCCATGGACTCTAGCCCACCCAGGCCCTCTCAGGGATTCTCCAGGCAAGCATACTGCAGTGGATTGCCATGCCCTCCTCCAGGGGATCGGACGCTAAATGCTGGATAACGCAGGAGCCCGTCCCATAGTCCAGAAATGTGTCCTCTGAGACTCGAGGACATCGATCAACAACGTCCAAACATCCAGGGAGAAAAACACCCATCTCCCTTTCTCCTTCATCTGGCTCGTCGCTCCGAGCTGTGAATGCCCCTGTGATCTGAGAGTGTCAGGAAGTTATCAATTTTGTATTATTTTTTAACAACTGAAGTATAGTTTGAACTGAAGTACAGTAGTTTCAGGTACACAGCACACACACACACACACACACACACCACATATATATATGTGGGCTTCCCAGGCGGTGCCAGTGGTAAAGAACCCTCTAGCCAATGCAGAAGATGTAAGAGATGCAGGTTCAATCTCTAGGTTGGGAAGAACCCCTGGAGGAGGGCATGGCAACCCACTCCAGTATTCTCGCCGGGAGAATCCCAGGGACAGAGGAGCCTGGCAGGCTGCAGTCCACGGGGTCACAGAGACTGGGACACGCCTGAGCCCCTGAGCAAGAACACCCCAGGAGGATACACACTGCTGAGCTGCTCCTTGGCGTCTTTTTTGGACCTCAACACGCAGGCACGGAAATGTGTCCGAGTGCGACCAGTACGTCCTTGACTCGGCCGGGACGCGCGTGGCGTGCCACTTCCACGAGCTCGGCGAAGGCCACGCCACAGACGATTACTTCTTCCTGGTGAACGGAACCAGTAGCGACACGGACATCCAGTTTCTGGACTCTCCTAGCGTGAACGGCCCCAGCCTGGGTAAGACGGTCCCTCGCTCCCCTGGTATGCCTCTGCTCCTCTGCTGGCCGTCTGCTTCATGGCGTTTGCATTTGTCTGGAGACTGTGGCGTTGGGTTCCAGACTGGCCTCAGCAAGAGGCGGGATCGATATTTGGGGTGGAAGACTCCGATGCTGGGAAAGATCGAGGGCGGGAGGAGAAGGGGACGACAGAGGATGAGACGGTCGGATGGCATCACCGACTCGATGGACGTGGGTTTGAGCGAGCTCCGGGAGCTGGTGATGGACAGGGAGGCCTGGCGTGCTGCGGTCCACGGGGTCGCAGAGAGTCAGACACGACTGAGCGGCTGGACAACAACCACAGGTGCAGAGAGGGGTGGGGTGTGTACTCTCGAGTCGAAGGTGAACAAATTGGACTGACGGACGCAGTCTTGGAAAGGAATTCCTCTCTGTGTAGGGGACCTAGTGTCCTTCTGGGGGACTCTCCAACGCCAAAGAGTCTGGTTCCAGACAGACCCTTCGCTGCTTGGGCCGTTGTGTTTACCTTGCGTTGGGCCCGTGGGTGACTTCAGGGGTGCGTGTGGTTAGTCCCTCAGTCGTGTCTGACTCTTTGTACAAACTGCGTGGAGGTGTGGAAGACGGTGTACAAGTGTCTCAAAACACTAAAGACAGAACTAACATGTGACCCAGCAAGTCCACTGCTGGTTACATATCTTAAAAAAATAAGACACCAAAAACACAAAACTGAAAATGCTCGTTCAAAAAGATAACACGAACCCCAATGTTCATAGCAGCGTGGTTGACGATTGCCAGATAAGGAAGCCATCTAAGGGTTCATTACCCGGTGAATGGATAAAAAAGATACAGTACATATATACAATGAAATACTAACTCGCCTCAGTCGTGTCTGACTGTCAGCGACCCCATGGACTGTAGCCCACCAGGCTCCTCTGTCCATGGGATTCTTCAGGCAGGAACACTGGAGTGGGTTGCCGTTCCCTCCTCCAGGGGATCTTTCCAAGCCAGGGATCAAACCCACGTCTCCGTCTCCTGCATTGGCAGGCGGGTTCTTTACCACTAGCGCCACCTGGGGATCCCACAATGAAATACTGCTCAGCCTTAAAAAAAGAATTAAATTCTGCCATTTGCAACAACATGGATGGGCTTGGAGGCTATTATGCTAAGTGAACTAATTCAGACAGATAAAGACATATGGTGCTGGTGGCTTAGTCACTGAGTCGTGTCCAACTTTTTGCGACCCCGCGGACTGTAGCCCGCCAGGCTCCTCTGTCCGTGGGGTTCTCCAGGCAAGAACACTGGAGCGGGTTGCCATGCCCTCCTCCAGGGGATCTTCCTGACCCAGGGATCGAACCCGAGTCTCCTGCATTGGCAGCAGGATTCTTTACCACTGAGCCCCCTGGGAATCTCGAGTGACTCCAAGACTTGACACCAAGTCTGGCTGCTTGGTTGGTCCATGTATGTGCTGGGTGACTCTACTTCCTGCTTATGTGATATCCTGGAAAAGGCAGGGGATGCACCCAGACACTATTGTCCTAATGGCAACCCGCTCCGGTATTCTTGCCTGGAGAATCCCCATGGACAGAGGAGCCCCACGGCGCTACAGCCCACGGGGTCACAAAGGGTCGGACCCCACTGAAGCGACTTAGCTCGCATGCCAGCATCTCTGCCTGGGGCTCCAGCGATTCTGCCAGGTAGAGACAGAGGGCGGGGGACCCGGCCAGGAGCCCACGAGCCCAGCATGCACGCTCAGCCGACCTGAGGTCTTGCTTCCTCCAGATTCAGGCTTTGTCTGGTTTTATGCAACAACACCGACATAGGACCAGGTGCCCGGGGAATGTCCTTCCGCCGCCTCTCAGCCGCTTGACTCCTGTGGGTTGCAGGTTTGTTAACCCTGTTTCCTGTTTGGGTCTCTTCTCAGAAAAGTATAACCCGCCAGCGAACATCACGGTCAGGGACAACGGATCGCATTACATGATTCGCTGGGATGCCCCCGCGATCAGATACAGCCTGTCCAATAGCGTCCTGCATTACGCACTGGACATCCAGAAGATGGTGAGGACCTGACCCTTCGTGGAGAAACACGGACTGCCTCCCCTCTGTTCCGCTCGCTTTGGGGTCCAGCCGCCTCACTCTCGGAGGCCCCTCTTTGCCTCACGCGTCTCTTCTGTGCTTCCTCCTGTACTCTCTTTGTCCTAAAACTGCCGCTCATTCCTCTTAAAAATTTGTATTTATTTTTGGCTGCGCTGAGTCTGTGTCGCTACACGTGGCCTTCTTCTCTAGTTGCAGACAGCGGGGGCTGCTCAGGGTCAGTCGTTTCGATGCACGGGCTTAGTTGCCGCAAGACACGCGGGATCTTCCTGAACCGGGGATCGAACCCACGTCTCCTGCATTGGCAGGCGGAGCGTTAACCGCGGACCTCCCCAGAGAAGTCCGTCCTCATTCATTTCTGCCGTTGTTCACTCACGAACTTTTTTTTTTTTCTTCTGTTGTCGACGCTCTTGGCGGTCGTACCTAGGAAACCGGTTTGCAGCGCCCGAGGTCATAAAGAGGGTGCTGGTGTGTGAGTCTCAGCGTTTCGTGGTTCTAGAGGTTCCGTTTAGGGCTTTCATCCACGTCTGCTGTCTGCCTTCCTCCCCGCTGGAAGGCAAGTTCCCTCAGAGCAGGGGCCCCAACAAAAAAATAAATCAGCCTTCATTCATTCCGGCAGGAAGCTCACATACCAGAAGTTAGCATCTTTCCTTCCCAGATGGATAGAGGAAAGGCAGCAAGAGGAGAGAAAACCTTCTCTGGGGGGAAAATGTAAAAAAAATGTATTCCTTCTTTTTCTTTTTGGCCACACACCTTCTGTGGTCATTGTCCCCGAGCAGGGATAGAACCCTTACCCTCAGCGGTGGAGACATAGAGTCCTAACCACCAGCACACCAGGGTTGCTGCTGGAGAAGGAAATGACAGCCCACTCCAGTGTTCTTGCCTGGAGAATCCCATGGAGTATGTGACTCAGACGTTAAAGAATCTGCCTGCAGTGCAGGAGACCAAGGTTCAGTCCCTGGGCCCGGAAGATCCCCTGGGGAAGGAAATGACAGCCCACTCCAGTATTCTCTCCTGGAGAACCCCATGGACACAGGAGCCTGGCAGGCTACAGTCCATGGGGTCACAAAGAATCAGACATGACTGAGCGACTTAGCACTCACTCCCAGAAGCTTTTTGCTTTCAGCTTGATAAGAGAAAACTCCAAGAAGCCTCTTTTAAATCCCTGCATCTGTGGAATCGCCATTATCTCCAGCTTAAAATAACCTTCACAGCCCTCGTGGGATTCCCAGGGGGTTCTCGCGTTTGCAGACAAAGCCATAAAGACAGGCACTTACCATCTCTCCTTTGCTCTCTCTTTACAGGGCAGCTTTTCTAAGAGAGAGCCCGTAAGTATGCCTTCCTTTCTCTGCTACATCCGGGCTTGGGTCATAGATGCTCAGAGCCCCGCCCTCGGCGGGCAGGGCACTCAGCTCAGCCCCGGGTCCCTCTGTGTCCCCGTTTAGGGGTCACCAGGCTCTGGGGACCGATGGAGAATTTGTGGTTTCCCAGATGCCTCTGACTCAGCTCAAGCAGCCTGGTGTCACCCTCCTCGTGGATGGAATAACATCGTGGTCCTGAATGGACCTCCTTGCACCTTCTGAGGGCACATGTAGTGAGCTGAAAGGGTCCCCCAAGAAGTCAGGTCCACCAAGAGCCGCACAACAGGACTTTATTTGGAAACAGGGTCTCTGCAGAGGTGATGGAGTGAAGGGTCTGAGATGAGGTCCTCCTGGATGGGGGTGGCCCTAAACCCAGTGACAGGCCAAAGGAAGAGAGACACGGACACAGAGGAGAAGCCACGTGGAGACGCAGGCAGAGACGGGAGGGAGGCGGCCACCCACCCAGGGACGGCCGCCCGGAGCCCCCAGAAGCCGGAAGAGGCGGGGAGGACCCTCCCCTCGAGACTCTGGATGGAGCTCAGCCCCAGATCCTTGTGGCCACCAGGCGCCCCCAGGCCAGGCCCCCCTCTCCTCCCTGACCACCCAGCCTCTCCAGACTTGCAGGTCCCAGGAGAGCCCAGGTGTCGTCCAGGGACTGCCTTGCTCTGACCTCCAGCGGTAGGAAAAGGACTGTCCAGTGTCCGAGTGTGGGTGAGGCATTCACAGGCATCTGAGCCCTGCTGTGCCTGAAATATACCTGTCCTACCCCGAGTCCTGTGTGTAGAATCCTTTCCCTTTTTTTCTCTTTCAACAAATTTTTTAAAGCATTTTTGTTTTATTTATTTATCTTGGCTGTACCGCGAGGCACGAGGGATATTAGTTCCCGGGCCAGGGATCAAACCTGCATCCCCAGCAGTGGAAGTACAGAGTCTTAATGACTGGACCACACAGTCCCCTCTCTGTGTAGACTCAGAATAACCACAAGCCCACATCCCAAGGGCATGGGGGCCCTGCAGGACACACGGACATAGACGGACAGCTGAGAGCCTTGACTGTTGTTGTTACTCAGTTGCTCAGTCATGTCCAACTCTTTGTGACCCCATGGACTGCAGCACGCCAGGCTCCCCTGTCTTCACCATCTCCTGGAATTTGCTCAAACTCCTGTCCATTAAGTCAGTGATGCCATCCAACCATCTCATCCTCTGTCGTCCCCTTCTCCTCCTGCCCTCAATCTTTCCCAGCATCAGGGTCTTTTCCAGTGAGTCAGCTCTTCATATGAGGTGGCCAAAGTATTGGAGTTTCAGCTTCAACATCAGTCCTTCCAATGAACACCCAGGACTGATCTCCTTTAGGATGGACTGGTTGGATCTCCTTGCAGTCCAAGGGACTCTCAAGAGTCTTCTCCAACACCACAGTTCAAAAGCATCAGTTCTTTGGTGCTCAGCTTTCTTTATGGTCCAACTCTCACATCCATACATGATGACCAGAAAAACCTAGCTTTGACTACACATACCTTTTGTTGGCAATGTGATATCTCAGCTTTTTAATTTGCTGTCTATGTTTGTCATAGCTTTTTTCCCAAGGAACAAGCGTCTTTTGATTTCATGGCTGCAGTCACCATCTGCAGTGATTTTGGAGCCCAAGAAAATAAAGTCTGTCACTGTTTCCATTTTCTACCCACCTGTTTGCCATGAAGTGATGGGAGCCCCGGAGGCGAGACAGCAAAGCCCCTTAGGGCCCCCACAGTGGGCTGGGAGGGATGGACCAGAGGCGGCAGGTCCCCTGTGCCTCCAGCTGTCGGGGGCACACCTTCCGCCTTCTCCGTGTTTCCAGTCTGGTATTTGTGGCCGTCACAAGGTCCTCTTTACTGTCCAAGGTTTTTCTAAGCAGACAATGGAAAAATGAGTACAGACTGCCCAGCTCTGGCGTGACAGGAGAGCACACCATCCGCATGAGGGTGCAACACGTGCAGTTTCAAATCTGGAGTGAGTGGAGCTCCACGCACCGTTTCGGTGAGTCCCCCAGAAACACCCGTGGATCCTGACATGAGCCTGGGGAGGGATAGGAATGACCTTTCCTTTGCTGTCCGATCCTCCTTTTTTTTTTTTTTTTACAGTTTCTCTTTTATTTCAAACCAGTTCACCTTCATTTTTATTGTTCAGTTGCTCACACACACCTCTTTCTCTCGCCCTTGACATTTCACAATTATGCATTCATTCCTTTGGCTATGCAGCGCAGAACTGAAAGTTAATATCCACTGACCAGGAAGGCATTGTGCAGTATTAATTGTGCCTTCCTGGAAAAGTAATTGGTGCATCATCTTTTGAGAGTGGCAAGGGGGGAGGTGGGGAGATTTGCTGTTTAGTTGCTCAGTTGTGCCCGACTCTTTGCGGCCCCGTGCACTGCCGCACGCCAGGCTTCCCTGTCCTTCACTACCTCCCAGAGCTTGCTCAAACTCATGTCCATCGAGTCGGTGATGCCATCCGCCCATCTCATCCTCTGTCGTCCCCTTCTCCTCCCGCCTTTGATCTTTCCCAGCATCAGGGTCTTTTCCAATGAGTCAGCTCTCAGCATCAGGTGGCCAAAGGGTTGGAGCTTCAGCTTCAGCGCCAGTCCTTCGAATGAACATTCAGAGTTGACTTCCTCTAGGATGGACTGGCTGGGGGACAGTGACATACAGTGGGGTGTGGTGGGCACAGGATCCCACAAAAATAGATTCTTTGGTGCCATCCTTCTCACCTCCCTGGGGTCCCTCTGTCTGGAAGTTCCCCCTTCCTCCTCTCCGGCCCTGCTTCCCCCACCACGTCCCCCGCCCTGTCGTCCGACGCCAGGGATGGGCGGGCAGGACCGATGTGTGCAAAGCGGACCTTCCAGTCACTCCTGACCCTCTGCTTGTCTGCCCACCAGGTGTCCCAGAGACGAATTTCCTGATGGTCTCGATCGGGCTGGCGGTGGGGGCCGCGGTTTTGTTTGGCATGGCCGTCATGTTCCTCTGTAAAAGGTGAGACACACACACACTTAAATAAACTCGAAAATGGCACGTCAGAACCCACACACAAAAGAGCCCACGCCTGTCACTGCAGCCCCACGGAGTGGCCAGAATCCCAGACTCAGAATGCAGCCTGGAGGTTGCTCAGGGTGGAGGGGATGGGGACAGGGAGTGGCTGTTACTAAGGGGCCCGTGTTTCGACATTGGTCTGTCGTGGGTCCGAGTCACGGCACAATTTAATTTTCCAGTGTTCCTGGGGGTTGCCTGTTTGGTGCCAAAGGCACTCTTGATTTTGTGCCTGAAGGAGTGAACTTTAAAAAGAGGCTTCCAAGAGAGAGGTGAGGCCAGGCGTCTCTGCAGAGAACACAAGCCTCTCTGGAAGATGGGTCCTGAGCACGTGGCTGGGCAAAGCGAGCGCCCCAGTTAGGGGCAGTCCCTGGCGTCACAATGCAGAAATGCCTCCCAGGGGCACCCTCCTGGCTCAACGGAGGAGGTGGTGGAACCCGGCTATGGCCACAGCTGCCACACGAGGGAGGCAGCGAGCTGCTCGCCCGTTTACAAGCCCTGGGTTCCCAGTCTCCGAGGACCAAAGGCGGGAGGAGAAGGAGGCGACAGAGGGTGAGAGGGTTGGATGGCATCACCGACTCCACGGACACGAGTTTGAGGAAGCTCTGGGAGATGGTGATGGACAGGGAGGCCTGGCGCGCTGCAGTCCATGGGGTCACAAAGATCCCGACACGACTGAAGCGACTTAGCGCGCGCGCACGCACACAAGGACAGGGGATGTCCTGGTGGTGTTTGTACGGCATCCAGGAGGCTCGGGGGGCTGGAGGGGGGACAGTTGGGGCGCTCAGAGGGGCTCAGGCCCCTGGAGGGTCTTGAGGTCACATGCTCAGCGAGTTTGCGCAGACAGGCTGGTGGGGTGGCTGGAGCCGGGCACGTCCAGGTCCCGTGGCCGCCTGCCTTTGGGTTTCCGCTCTGGCTGCGGCGTGGGGCCTGGGGTCCAGGGCTCCTCGCTCGCGGGGGACAGTGTCTCCTGTCTCAGCTGTCTGTCCTCGCGGGCCCGCCCCGCAGACGGGGCTGAGGCGAGCAGCTCCGTCAGGCAGTGACCGGTCCCCAGGACGCCCGGCCTGCCTGCCTAGACCCATGGGGGCGCCCCTAGCACCGACCCTCCAGCTCGGGACGGTGGCCAGTGCCAGCCACGTGGGCACCAGGTCCTCACCGCGCCCCGGGCGAGGCGGGAAAGCTCTTCGGGCAGCGCGTTCACCACTGAGGCTGGCCGCGCCACACGCAGGCCCGGCCTTGCCACGGGGCCGGAGGCACTCGGACAGGACAGACCCCCTCGCAGCTCTGAGGCTGGGCCGCAAGCGTCTCCCGTCTCTTCCCGACAGGTTCTCCCTGAAGAAGAAGCTGTTTCCGCCCATCCCGCGGGTGAAGCACGAACTCACCGGCTCGTTCCTGCAGGAGGTGAGGGAGGCTGCCTCCCTCCCGGGCAGGCGCCACCTGGGCTCAGAGACGGGCGCTCGGACACGCGGGGGTGGGGGGGCGAGCGTGCTCTGCGGCAGCGGCGTTGCGGGCGGCTTGGGAAGGTCAGTGCCCCCAGGAGGGCAGGGGAGAGGAGGGGAGTGTAGAGGGGAGGGGAGAGCAGGGGGAGGGGAGGGGAGGGGGGAGCAGGGGGAGGGTTAGGGGAGGTACCTAGAGGAGGGGAGGGGCCTAGGGCAAGGGAGGGGCGTGGAGGGGGAGGGGAGGGGAGGGGCCTAGGGTAGGGGAGGGGCGTGGAGGGGAGGGGAGGTACCTAGAGCGAGGAGGGGCCTAGGACAGGGGAGGGGAGGGGAGTGAGGAGGGGAGGGGAGGGGCCTAGGACAGGGGAGGGGCGTGGAGGGGGGAGGGGAGGGGAGGTACCTAGAGCAGGGAGGGGCCTAGGACAGGGGAGGGGCGTGGAGGGGGAGGGGAGGCAGGTACCTAGAGGAGGGGAGGGGCCTAGGGCAGGAGAGGGGCGTTGAGGGAGAGGGGAGGGGAGGTACCTAGAGGAGGGGAGGGGCCTAGGGCAGGGGAGGGGCGTGGAGGGGGAGGGGAGGGGCCTAGGGCAGGGGAGGGGCCTAGGGCAGGGGAGGGGCGTGGAGGGGTAGGGGAGGCAGGTACCTAGAAGAGGGGAGGGGCCTAGGGCAGGGGAGGGGCCTAGGGCAGGGGAGGGGCGTGGAGGGGGAGGGGAGGGTGGGGAGGGGCCTAGGGCAGGGGAGAAGCGTGGAGGGGAGGGGAGGGGAGGGGAGGGGCCTAGGGCAGGGGAGGGGCGTGGAGGTGTAGGGGAGGCAGGTACCTAGAAGAGGGGAGGGGCCTAGGGCAGGGGAGGGGCGTGGAGGGGAGTGAGGAGGGGAGGGGAGGGGCCTAGGGCAGGGGAGGGGCGTGGAGGGGGAGGGGAGGGGACAGGCCTAGGGCAGGCATAGGGAGAGGGCAGGGGAGGGGCGTGGAGGGGGAGGGGAGGGGAGGTACGTAGAGCAGGGAGGGGCCTAGGGCAGGGGAGGGGCGTGGAGGGGAGGGGAGGTACCTAGAGTGGGGAGGGGCCTAGGGCAGGGGAGGAGCGTGGAGGGGGAGGGGAGGGGACAGGCCTAGGGCAGGCATAGGGAGAGGGCAGGGGAGGAGCGTGGAGGGGGAGGGGAGGGGACAGGCCTAGGGCAGGCATAGGGAGAGGGCAGGGGAGGGGCGTGGAGGGGGAGGGGAGGGGAGGTACGTAGAGCAGGGAGGGGCCTAGGGCAGGGGAGGGGCATGGAGGGGAGTGTGGAGGGGACGGGCATAGGGCAGGCATAGGGAGAGGGCAGGGGAGGGGTGGGGAGGAGAGAGGCGGGGAGGGGGAGAGTAGAGGAGGGTAGTGGGGGGGGCCTAGGAGAGGGGAGTGGAGGGGAGGGGCGGGGAGGGGAGAGGCGGGGAGGGCAGGGCCGAGGGCTCGTGCAGTGGAGGGGACACGGGTGCCCAGCTGTCTGCACCTACAGGTGTGTCTGCAGCGAAGTAGAGAAACCGCCACAGGGCGACTTATCTCCATGTGAGAAACCTCAGAGCTTTGTTTTTGTCCCTTTCTGGGGTCTCCATGGAAACCGTGATGCTCACCTTGGGATCTTCCAGGAGTGAGGTCTGCAAAGACCGCATTTCCCATCCAGACTCCCCGTGTGCGCTCCTGGGTGGATGCTGAATTTGGCTGGAGGGCGCCTGTGTGACACATGACCTTCCCCACCCACTCCCCCACCCCGTGGTGGCTGGAGGCAGGGACCCTCCCGGGGGCAGCTCTGCGCCCCTGACCTCATCTTCCCATCGACACACGTGCCTCCGCACCCGTGAGAAAGCAGAGATGCCCATAAAAAGCATGGCTTGTGTTCTGAGCCCAAAGCCATTTCCCCAGGAAGCCCCCCCCCCTTCTTCCAGTGCCCCTGGGCTTCTTCGGTGGAGCCCGTTGACCCCAAAACCGAATTTTGCATTTCTTGATCTGTGCGTGACCGTGGTTCACCGTGCTTAGCGCTGTTGAGATAATGAGATGAAGCCACAGATTGTCAACCATCTGAACCTTCCAGAGGTTGCGTGCTGACCTCACCCCCTTGCCTTCCACATGCGTGCATGCGTGCTAAGTCGCTTCAGTTGTGTCCAACTCTGTGCGACCCTCTGAAACGTAGCCGGCCAGGCTCCTCTGTCCATGGGATTCTCCAGGCAAGGATGCTGGAGTGGGTTACCATGCCCTCCTACAGGGGATCTTCCCCACCCAGGGATAGAACCCAGGTCTCCTGCATTGAAAGGCGGGTTCTTTACCACTAGTGCCACCTGGGAAGCCTCCTACCCTGCACAGGCGAACCCTAGGTCCTTCAAATGCATGGTCCTCTGTGTGGGACTCAGTGGCTTGACATCAAGGGTCCTCATTTCCTGGAGGGTGGAATTGTGAACTTACCACCCCCAGCGCTGACGCTCAGCCTCAGGCCAGCCAGGATCACCCACTACCTAAACTGGGGGAGTGGGGGTCCCCAAGTTTTCAGTCAGCCACCCACCTGGCTCCCCAGGCCACTGACCCCTCTGGTCACCTCCATGCTTGGGGTCTGGGCACATCGGCGAGGTGGGGGCGTGCGGTCCACGAGAGGTAACGCCAAGACAGGGGAGGGTCTGTTCAAAATAGGGAGCTGTCTCTCTCTGATTCCCCAGGAGCCGGCGAAGACTCATCCCTCCACGTGGGTTGCAGGCATCTCAGAGATGATTGTACCCATGATGTGTTCATTCTTTATTTTAAAAAAAAAAAAAAAAACAGCTTTATTGAGGTTTCACTCACATGCCGTAGAATCCACCCATTAAAGTAACAGTTTGGGGCATTTAGCAAGTTCCCAACATTGTGCAGCCATCAGCTCTGTCTGGATCGTGAACATTCTCATTGCCCCCAAGGACACCCTGTCTACATCACCAGTCACTTCTCCCCTGCCTGCCCCAGTCCCTGGCAACCACAAAGCCAAGCGCTGTCTGCGTGGATTTGCCTGTTCTGGAAGTTTCCTATGAATGGAGTCACACACAATGTGTCCTGTGTCTGCTTCTCTCAGGGAACATCGTGTGTTTGAGGTCCATCCACGTTGTAACCTGTGTCAGAGCTTCTCTCATCTTCGTGGCTGTGTAATATTCCACTGTGTGGGTGGACCCCGTGCTGTTTATCCACCCATCCATCATCCATCCGTCCATCAATCCATCATCCATCCATCGATCCACACATGCATCCATGCATCCACCATCCATCATCCATCCATCCACCCATCCATCATCTGCCATCATCCATCCACCATCCATCCGTCATCTATCCATCATCCATCTATCCATCCATCATCCATCCATCCATCCATCTATCCATCCATCATCCATGCATCCACCATCTATCATCCATCCATCCACCCATCCATCATCTGCCATCATCCATCCATCATCCATCCGTCCATCAATCCATCATCCATCCATCGATCCACACATGCATCCATGCATCCACCATCCATCATCCATCCATCCACCCATCCATCATCTGCCATCATCCATCCATCATCCATCCGTCATCTATCCATCATCCATCTATCCATCCATCATCCATCCATCCGTCCATCTATCCATCCATCATCCATGCATCCATCATCCATCCATCCACCCATCCATCATCTGCCATCATCCATCCATCATCCATCCGTCCATCAATCCATCATCCATCCATCGATCCACACATGCATCTATGCATCCACCATCCATCATCCATCCATCCACCCATCCATCATCCACCATCCATCATCCATCCATCATCTATCCATCATCCATCTATCCATCCATCATCCATCCATCCATCCACCCACCCATCCATCCACCCATCCATCCATCCATCCAACATCCATCCATCATCCATCCATCATCTGCCATCATCTGCCATCATCCATCCATCATCCATTCATCTATGCATCCATCCATCATCCATCCGTCCATCAATCCATCATCCATCCATCGATCCACACATGCATCCATGCATCCACCATCCATCATCCATCCATCCACCCATCCATCATCCATCATCCATCATCCATCCATCATCTATCCATCATCCATCTATCCATCCATCATCCATCCATCATCCATCTATCCATCCATCATCCATCCATCCATCCATCTATCCATCCATCATCCGTCCATCCACCCATCCATCCAGCATCCATCCACCCATCCATCCATCCATCATCCACCAATCCATCCACTCACCCACCCGTGGATACATGGGCCCTTTCCACCCTCTGGCCATCACGAGTACCACTGATTGGGGGGACCAGGGACTCCACAGAGTGTGGCCTCACCTGTGTGCTGCGTCCTCTCTTCTAGGAGACGGCCTCGTGCGGAGGCCACCCACCATCAGCCTCCCAGGACCCCGAGGACATCTTCACCGTGGAGGAAACCAGTCTTTGGCTAGCGGACCAGCCAAGATGGTAGGTCCAGCCCCAGCCCCCAACCTGTACAGAAACATCCCTTCTGGGCGTCCTCTGCGCAGCCACTGAGAGCACTCTGATTCGACTCTCCCACCGCTTGCCGTCCGATCCCCCTGCCTCAGCCTCTGCTACATCGTCCGCCTGCTTCCCCGCCTGCTGGCCACCGCCACACACACCTTTCCCAGCTGCAGGAGGGACCAGCCACCAGCCCGTCGCCCAGATGTGCCCCGTAGGTGGGTGAGGATATTGGCAGAGTCCGGCTCAAACTCTGGTCCAGGTTGTCCCTGTGAAGATGGGCACCGAACTTGCCCATAACAGCACAGACTTGGGGACGAAGAAATAACGGGGTGTCTGGTCTCCATGGGTTCGGGAAGATCCCCTGGAGGAGGGCACGGCCACCCACTGCAGTGTTCTTGCCTGGAGAATCCCATGGACAGAGGAGCCTGGCGGGCTGCAGTGCGTGGAGTCTCAAAGAGTCGGACACGACTGAGCAACTGAACTGAACTGAACTGAAGGGTGCCAGCCAAGCAGACAACCTGAAAAATGACGGAGGGTTTAGGAGAAAGTGAGCAAGCTTCTCCAAGTGAATCAACGGCCTCTATCCGTTTTTCGGGCGAAGGGAGCAGACACAGGATGAGGATGGAAGATGTCCAGTTGAGCGCGATTCTCTTGCGTTGCGTCTCTCGACAACCACACATGAAGCATCTTGCTGGGTTCCAACCACGTCCAGGAGGGACCCGTCTCCTAGACACAGCTATCTCACGCTCGGGCTGCCGGCCAGCAATGCTAGAAGCAGAGACACTCAGCTCCGATTTCCCGGAAACACCGTGAGCCCGTCCCAAGTCCACGCTACGGAGAAAGATGCGTTTCGCAAGAGACAGAAGCCGCGGGTAAGATCTCGTTGCGAAACTTATGCGTTTGGGGTTGGCGCAGCGCTCAGGAAGAGCGTCTTGTGAAACGCTTGCGGAGTTTCAAGAAAATAGAGAAAGATGAGGTCATGGAATCAGATGAAAAATGCCTGCAATCGCTGTGGCCGCGGAGCCTGCAGCCGCGAGATAGGCCGTGCGGTCACCCCAGCGGGTCTCCGGGACGAGGTGCCACCTGTGATCACCGGGGTTGGGGGGGGGCGGGTGTGACTGGAGACCTCCCAGCTCTGGCTGTGAGCGGGCTGGACTCGGAAAGATCGGCTTCTCTTCAGGCGTCAGCTCTGGCTGAAGATGGGCTTGGACCCCGGGACGCTCTGGTTGACAGGGATGGGTTTATGAGTAAGTTAAAAATCAGAGCCCAGGGACTGTCCTGGCGGTCCAGTGGTGAAGACTTTGCCTTCCCGTACAGGGAGGGTGTGGGCTTGATTTCTAGTCCGGGAGCTAAGATCACATGTGCTTCGAGGCCAATAAGCCAGAACATTAAGCAGAACAATACTGTAACAAACTGCATACAGCCTTTAAAAACTGTTGTTATTGTTGAGTTTCTCGGTCTTGTCCAGTTCTTTGCGACTCCATGGACTGCAGCATGCCAGGCTTCCATCACCAGCTCCCGGAGCCTGCTCAAACTCATGTCCATCGAGTCGGTGATGCCATCCAACCATCTCATCCTCTGTCATCCCCTTCTCCTCCCCCTTTCAATCTTTCCCAGCATCAGGGTCTTTTCCAAAGAGTCAGTTCTTCCCATCAGGTGGCCAAAGGATTGGAGCTTCAGCTTCAGCATCAGTCCTTCCAACGTAGCAGCAATAGGATTTGCTGTAATGGGATTCATTGGCTTTTTTTTTTTCTGTGAAACTGATCCATATCCCTATGAATACCATCATTGTTGGTGGCTGAGTACCTTTTTAGAAAGATTCATGTCAATGTATGGCAAAAACTACTACAATATTGTAAAGTAATTAGCCCCCAACTAAAAGAAATAAATTTATTTAAAAACAAAAAAGAAAAGTAATCTTTCATCTTGGGGACTGGTGAACAAGTCCTCACTTGTTTCAGAAGCTGAGGGAGCAAAAATTGGTTTATGCGTTTTATGTTTTTCTTTCATTTTTTTTCCTTCCGAGATGTTTTCTACTTGTAAATGAAAATAATTTCAAAATAGGGCAGAGGGAAACCTTGCAGCGAAGATCTACCTCCACAGCCAGGGAGCTGGGGCATCGTAAGTGCCTCATGCCCAGAAGCAGGGCTTGGAGCCACTCTGTGGGGGCGGGGCAGGGGGGCATATGTATGCAAGTTCCCGGAGGTCACAGAGGGCAAATCTTAGAGCAAGGAGCGCCCACTGCCACCCACCACCCCCCAACACACACACGAGGAAGATGGCTTGGCCACTGTGGCGTTATTTGCCGGATAAATTAATCAGGGAAGCCCCTCGTCTCAGGGGAATTCCACGGGCGACGGTTGGGGAGATACCAAATGATAGTATCTCCTGCCATGTCCGTAAACAAGAAACGTCCCAGCCAGCAGCGAGTTTTGGGCTCCAGGCGTGAAGGTGGGCTCCGGAAACTTTGATCCGCCGCTCCCCGTGGTGATGGCTCTGGGGGCCGTGGGGCAGGGAATGCAAGAAGGAGATATCTGTGACTCGTGAAGGCGAACCCGGGAACAGGGTTGGCCCCAGACAGCTGAGATGCACATGATAGGAATGAACTCAGTGAGCCCAGAGGCTTGCACCTTCCCGTACGTAGAACCATCAGTTGGCTAACTTGGTATCTCGTCTTTCATGTCCACAGGGCCTGCCCCCCAAACTTGTGTAGCACTTGACTCCCCTCCCGCCTCCTTGGAGCAGTTTTCTCAGACCACCTAAGATGCTGTCTCCCGGGGCTCTGAGTCCTAAACATGCCCGAATAGAAAGCACTGTCTACTATCAGGTCGTGACTGTATTTTTTTTTTTTTTAGTTGACAGAGAGCAGGCTGGCCTGAGTCCCAGGGGCAAGGCCAGCCGTGTGTCCTCTGGTCTCAGTTCTGGGCGTGTGGTCCCGCCGGAGGCCGAGTGGGAGCGGGGTTTAGGGGCTGTGCTTCTGGGAACATAGAGGGAGCCCTCCCCACCTCCGTCCCCGGGAACTTACCCACCTGTCCAGCACCTCCATGGACGCTCAGAACCACCCGTCTGCCTGGGAACTCAGAGAGAGACAGAGCTCTTGTCCGGCTCCCGATGCCCACGGGGCCTTGGGCTGATGTCTGTCACCCGTGGGGCCACAGGCTTCCCAGGATGTACCCGTTAGAGGACATGCCCGGGGGGAAACTGCCCGCCCTGGTCGGGGCAGCCTGGTAACCGTGTGCACGAGTTATTTTTACAACAAGAGATCCTGAGAAGGGACAAGGAAGTGAGGGGCCACCACCCGCTGGAAGAGTTCAGGAAAGGTCACGAGGAGACGCCCCGTGTCCTCCGGTCCTTCGGGATCATCCTCGCGGGCACCCTTCTGGCCTGCGCAACGGGAGGGACCCCGATTCAGAGGGATTGGCCGGAGGTAACCTGGAAACGCACGCTCTCGGCGGCTGCAGTCCCCGACCCGACGGACGTGAGTCTGAACCAGCTCCGGGAAGTCGGTGATGGACGGGAGGCCCGGCGTGCTTCGGTCCACGGGGTCGCTCTCGGACCCCGGGGAAGGGGTCCCCCCGCTCCCTGCACTGTGGCCGCTCCGCCCTGCTGGCCGCGCTCTCGGGAGGCGGGGGGTGTGGGGACGGCAGGGGCACAGCTGCCCGGCGCCGGAGCTTGAGAAGCCGCGATTCTGGTCTCCCTCCCGGCCCAGCTGCTCGGGGCCCCGGGCTCACCCACTCCCGCTCCCGGTTCCCCGTTTCTGTTCCCCGTGGACCCCGCCCCGCCTCCAGGGCCGCATTCCGGCCGCACGTGCGTCTCTGGCACTCCTGGCTCTGTGCCTGGCTCTGTGCCAGCGTTTGTGAAGCCGGTCAGTGGAGATCGGAGGGCACTCTAGCCGGAGGGAGGGAACAGATGATGGGGAAGCTCGTGGTGGGTGGAGGGAAGGCAGGTGGGGATGGAGCCAGGGCCCCTGGAGCGGGGGACCAGCAGGTCTGCGATGCCAGGGAGGGTCAGGGCTCAGCCCGCACATGCCCACAGGCCTCTGTGCCTCAGACCCAGATGCTGAACCTCAGCACCTCCCACTTTGTGGGGACGCCGGCAGGGCTGTGAGCAGATCTCGGAGTGTACATTTCCTGAAGCAGACCTCTCATTGGCAGTCCCTGGGTGCTCCCCTCACCGCACATCCGGGCTTGCCAGGTGGCTCAGACAGTCAACAATCCGCCGGCAATGTAGGAGACCCGGGGTCGATCCCTGGGTGGGGAAGATCCCCTGCAGGAGGGCATGGCAACCCACTCCAGTGTTCTTGCCTGAAGAATCCCATGGACAGAGGAGCCTGGCGGGCTACAGTCCACGGGGTCACAAAAAGTCAGACAGGACTGAGCAACTAAACAACAATGATGACCGTGGGACTATGCCCCGTTCCATTGTCCAAAGAAAACACGTCTTATTTAAAAAAGAAAAGAAAAAAGAAAGCAAAAGGGAAAGAAAGAAAACAAATGAAAAAAATAAAGAAGAGAGAGAAAGAAAAGAAAGACGGAAAAACAGGAAGGAAGAAAAAAGAAAGGGGAAAAGAAAAAAGACAGAAAGGGAAAAAAACAAAGATAAATAAGACAGAAAAGAAAGTTGGAAAGACAGAAAGAAAGGAAGCAAGGAAGAAAGCAAAAAAAAAAAAAAGCAAAGAGAAGGGACGGGCAAGGAACAGAGGCTGAAAGCAGTGAGGCGGGGCAGCCCCCCGCGCGGCCGCTCCCCAGGCCCCCCTCACTGCTGACGCTGGAATTCGGGGAACGCCTGCGTCTGCACCCCCAGCCCGCACCGCCTTCTCCGAGGCAGCCGCACTTCCTCGTCAGGGCCCCAGACGGCGCGAGGCCCGCGGGCGCGTGTCGTAACCGCGGGGCCAGCTCCAAGGTGAGCGCGGCCTTCCTGTCTCCGCGGGCCACCCCGCCGCCCCCGCTTCTGCAGGAACTGCCCGGCTCCCGCCCGCACCCCGAGCCCAGTGTCGGGGCGCAGGACGGACACACTGCCCGCAGAGGGGTCCGCCTGGGGCTCAGCGCCGCGCGGGCCACGTCCTCTCTGGACTGACGGCGACCCCTCACTTGGGTCATCTGTCCCCCTCCTCCGTCTCCCTGGAACCACCCCCCCCCCCCAGCTCCCAGTCATCCTGCTTCCGTCCTAGGGAAGAGGGGCCGGAGACAAGAGGCGTCCACCCCAGGCGGTCATTGTCCATCAGGCATTCTGGAATCGCCCTAGTGCTTAGCAAGATGGTCATCATCCCTGAGGGGGGGCGAAGGGATCAGGGATCTGACCCTTTCCCTGGTTGGGGGGAGACAGTGGCTTTCGTCTCCTGGAGGGGGCACTCGGGAACCAAGACTCCTGCTCTGTGGCTGGCGGGCGGCCGTCACAGAGGACTCCACGCTGGACGGCTGCGATCCAGAGGAAAGCCTCCTCTCCCGCAGTCCTGGGGACCACACGTCTGAGGTCCTGGGGTCCCAGGACGGTTCAAGGGGTCCCAGGACCGAGCTCCCTCCAATATTCTCCAGGGGAGGGTCCTCCCCGCCTCTTGCAACTCCTGGGGGCTCCAGGTGTCCATCCCTGGGCAGGTGGCCGCCCCCCTCCCATCTCTGCCTCCGTCCGCAAGCGGCCGTATCCTGTCTGTCTACGTGCCCGTTTACGAGCGGCCGTCTGCTCATAAGGACGGCGACCCCGTGGGACGTGGGGACCGCCCTGTCCGAGCTGGACTCTGTGCTACCCCCATCCTTACCCCTGCGAGAGAGCCCCGCTTCCACAAGAGGTCACACTCTGAGATTCCAGGTGGACGTGCAAGGCTTAGGTGGGGGGAAAGCAGACAGGAGACAGGGAGGCAGACGGGACGACCCGGCCCACGACATCAGACCGGTCTGATGGGGTGGAGCCGCGTCAGACTGCTCTGCATCCCGGGTAAGACCCCCCCGCACACATACACCCCCACCCAAGAGGTGGGGAAGGCAGACAGACGGCTGCCCCCGGAGACTCAGTCCTGAGCACCACCTCCTGGGAGACACCGGGATTTGGCACGCATCTCGTGGCCGCTGAGATGTGTCGTCCAGGGTCCATCAGGAGGAGGGACCGGCGCGCGGGGCTGGAACCCAGGAGCTGTGACAGACAGACGGATGGGTGACCCATGCGGAGCGAGGGCAAGGAGGATGTGCCGGGCGCCGGGAAGTCAGAGACGGCGCCTGGGAGCGTCCCCGTCAGCTTTCCGGGCTGAAAGGTGGACATGGCGGACTGAGACTCAGGCAGCCAGCACGTGGGGGCACCCGGGTGCCCCCTCCTGTCCCCTCGGGCCCGAGGGGTCACTCCCACGGGAACCTCGACAGAGAGGGGGTGTCCAGGGCCCCCCTGACATTCATTGGGGCCAGCTCCAGGAAATTGCCCAAGATCGAGGTGGAGGGGTGAGCGGCCACCGGGGTCGTGACAAAGCAGAAGCTGCAAATGAGAACTGAGAACAGGAAAAGAAATACTTTGAAAGAGAGAGTGTTTCTTCCAGGAAAAACCCAGAACTGTTGCCAGGGTCCTGACCCCCAGATTCTAATTCTGACTCGAGGGCTGGGGACGAGGGGCCAGATGCCAGACTCGGTCACACCCTCGTGGGGTTGATGAATTTTTATTTTTTCCCGATGGGGTGGAGCCGCCCCCCTCCACCGGAGGCTATAAAAGCGCTGAATAGGGGAGAAAAAACAAAATACCAGTTTTGCTTCTCGTTCAGGAAGCAGAGTCCAGCCCACGGCCGGGAAATCAAGCCCCAGGATCCACTCCCAGGCTGGCAGGTCCTGCACCAGGAGGGGGCCGCCTGTCTCCCACTGACGTCGGACTCTGCTCTGCATCCCAGGTAAGACCACCCCACACCCCTCACCCAAGAGGTGGGGAAGGCAGACAGCTGCCCCTGGAGACTCAGGACTGAGCACCACCTCCTGGGGGACACCAGGATTTGGAATGCCTCTTGTGGCCGCTGAGAGGTGTCGTCCGGGGTCCAGCACAGGCTGGATCCAAAGACTTTATGCCCGAGAACCAATGATGGAGGGTCTAACTAACTCATGCATGCAATGCAGTTTCGACCCCTGGGTCGGGAAGATCCCCTGAAGGAGGGCATGGCAACCCACTCCAGCGTTCTTGCCTGGAGAATCCCACAAACAGAGGAGCCTGGCGGGCTACAGTCCAGGGGGTCGCAGAGAGTCAGACATGACGGAGCACAGGAGAGGACGCTGGTTTCACCCTTGTACGAGCCTGGATGTGCGGTGTGTCTTCAGCGGGTCTATCTTTCATGCTGGGTCTTGCCCTTCCCAGGACGAGAGGCTCCCAGTAACCACAGCGCCCACCAACTCTTTCTGGCTCAAATTCCTGCCACCCCCAACCCAGGCAAGGCGGGGCTGCTAATGTCGAGAGCTCCACCGTCTCTCCCCCAACTCTGCGAACCCTGGTCCCAGCCTCTGGGGGCCCAGGTCTGTCCAGACAGCCGCGTCCCTTCGTCCTTTGGGGTCAGCGGCAGACGATGACCACATTCATGCCATTTGGGTCTTGAAAGACGTGAGCGTCTCCGGGCGAGGAGGGAAGCCTGTGGGTGGACATGAATGTCACGGGGCTGGAGCCCTGTGTACGCCGGTGGGGACGGGGGGGGGTGGCTCGGCTCACCTGAGCAGAAGCCAGGAGCCCGCCGCCGCCCCTCCCGGGACTTCCCCGAGGGCTGTCTGCACAGATGAAGACGGGCCCCGCGCCCTCCTCATCTGATCGTGATCAGTGAGAGTCGCTCAGTCGTGTCCGACTCTTTGCGACCCCGTGGCCTGTACAGCCCGTGGGATTCTCCAGGGCAGAATACTGGGGTACACAGCCGTTCCCTTCTTCAGGGGCATCTTCCCGACCCAGGGATCGAACCAGGGTCTCCCGCATGGCAGGCGGATTCTTTACCAGCTGAGCCACCAGGGAAGCCCCCTCATCCGATGCTTGCTCACTGCTGGGATTTTTCTATTTTCTCCCCGTGAGCTTGCTGCCTGGACCATTTGTTGTTGCTTACTTGTGTCCGACTCTGCGGTCCCGTGGACGGGAGCCTCGCCAGGCTCCTCTCTCCATGGGGATTCTGCCAGGCAAGAAGACTGGAGCGGGTGGCCATTTCGTCCTCCAGGGGAATCTTCCCAATCCAGGGATCGAACCTGCTTCTCCTACATGGGCAGGCGGATTCTTTATCACCGAGCCACCCAGGGAGCCAGAACTCTCACGGGCAGGGCGTTGAGCTGTCCTGGACTGTGACGCTGGGCTTGGAGGTTACCCTCCTCTCAAACTGGGTGCCTCCTGCCTCACTCTCCACACTCTGATCCTTGTGCTTCAGATGGACAGCCAGGCGTCCGTCCCCGTGATACCAAGTCTTGGGTCTTCCCTGTTGACCTGTCCTGAGAAGGAGTCTCTCCAGGCTTCCCCCCCCGAGTTCAGCAAGAACTACAACAGGAGTCAGCCTCGGAGATCAAATGTGTGTGAAAGCTGGCACTTCTGGGGAGGGGAGGGGCACAGGTCAGTCCTGGGGAGTCTGGTGGGAGCCCCGGACGGGGCTGGGCGAGCAGGCGAGGTCCTGGATGGCTGGAGTCCAGGCTGGGTGTCGTGATGCAGCAGCTGAGAAGGCCCTGAAGGATGGGGGACGAGAGTCCTCGCCCCTCCGCGTCACTTCCAGGCTAGATTCTCGAGCTGAGGTGCCCTGGCAGGGGGCACATTTTGGGGGGAGCAATCCTGAGGCCCTGGTGAGGGGCGGCCCCAGTCAGAGGAGCGTATGAGGCTCCATCTGTGTGGCCGCCCCCCGCTGGCCCGCAGGCGCCGGTGGCGGCGTTTGCGTGAGTGACTCAGGCAGCTGGGGAGGGGTGGGTGGAGACCCCATGGCTGGGGCCCGGGAGGTGCGGAAGGCGGACCCCCCTGGGGAAGGTTCAGGAGAGCTGGCCTGCTGAGGGGGGCGCTTTACGGGGACCCCGGGGAAGAATTCTGGTGGGGGCGGTGAGACAGCACGGATTGCTTTACCGTAACTCTGTGTGAGCAGGAAACTGGGTCCGTGTTGATTTCATGCCTTTAATTGCACTTCCTTCCACTGTTTGTGAGCCCAGCGGTTCCTGGTGCCGCGTGGAGGGTGCTGTCTGGGCTCCTGTATGGGGTGGTGCCAAGGGCGATGTATAACCCAGGGCGGGAGCGCTGTAGAGACAGGCTGACACACATGTAGGCATGCAGACATACAGGTGCACACATACGGACGTGTACGCAGACATGCACACAGACAGACAAAAACACATGTAATGTGTGCACACAGATACATATCCATACACAGCACATACATACAAACACACGGACACAGACACACAAACATGTGTAATGTGTGCACACAGATACACACAGATACATATGCATACACAGCACACACAGACATGTGTGCACACATGCATACGTGCATGTACGCATGCACACACAGTGTGCACACAGATGCACACATATACATATGTGCACACAGATACATATCCATACACAGTTGCTGCTGCTGCTGCTAAGTCACTTCAGTCGTGTCCGACTCTTAGTGACCCCATGGACTGCAGCCTACCAGGCACCTCCGTCCATGGGATTTTCCAGGCAAGAGTACTGGAGTGGGTTGCCATTGCCATACACAGCACACACATACAAACACACGGACACAGACACACAAACATATGTAATGTGTGCACACAGATACATATGCATACACAGCACACACAGACATGTGTGCACACATGCATACATGCATGTACGCATGCACACACAGTGTGCACACAGATGCACACATATACATACATGCCATGCACACACATAAACACAGGTAATGTGTGCTCACAGGTAACGTGTGCTCACATATACAGAGCCATGTAGTTTGCACACATGCATACACAAGACACATACATAGGTGCACACATGCACACAGACATATTCACAGAGACACACATATGCACATATATGCATACTGTGTCCCAACAGATACATAAACACAAGTAGTATGTGCACACATGCATACACAGGCACATACGTACAGTGTACACAGATGCATGTATAAGACATACACATGTGCACTCATGCATACACACACATGTATGTATGTATATATATGTATACACTGTGCACAGACACATAAACACATGCATACACACACAGATTTGCAGTGCACACAGAAACATTTATAAGGCACACGCACACATGCGCACTCATGCATATATACTCATGCACACACATACACAGAGATTCACAATGCACATATATGCACACTCAGTGCCCACACATGTGCACGCATGCACACACACAGGAGGCTCCCCTCCCGAAGCGGCTCCCTGCCCTTCCAGCCGGACACCCCCAGGGGGTTCGGTCCCCTCCCGTCCCCTCCCCCAGCCGTCCCCCAGCCGCCCCACTGGTCACTGTCTTCTCCAGCTGACGCCCGCCCTCCTGTGGGAACTGCCTCGCCCATGGCCCTTCCCTGGCCGGCCGCGCTCCTGACTCTCATCTGCTGCTCGATGACCACGGACCACGGTAGGAAAAGCCGGAGGGAAAATGGCCCCGTGCGGTGTGCTGGGGTCCCTGGGGCTGTGCTGCTTTTCAGTCAAACGGCCGTCGCTGGGGTCACGGCCGAGCCGCTTGGCCGCCGGGCGACATAATCAGCCGCTTCCCGTGTAGCTCGCTTCTCAGCCGCCTTGGCGGGTATGTCTTGCAAAACTTGGACCTCAGAGCCAGGATGTTCATACTGATACGGTCACGAGGCTACAGCCAGAGCTGCTGTTGTAGCTGGGGCGCTGGGATCCATCTCTTACCTTTGATTTCCTGTCATCCTTTTCCTGGGTCGGGAGACGTCTGTGGGAAAATGAAGGTGACGGGCTGAACTCTGTCCTCAGCAAATTCATGCACTCAAGTCGTAACCAACAGAATCCCAGAATGGGAGTTGTTTGGAAATAGTCTTTACGCATGCTCCTTTTAAATATAATATATATATGTATATGTTTGGCTGTTTTGGGTCTTCGTTTCAGCACGCGGGCTTTTCTCTAATTTCGGCGAGCGGGGGGACGTCTCTCTAGTTGCGGGGTGCACGCTTCTCGTTGCAGTGGCTTCTCTTCTTGTGGAACATGGGCTCTAGGGTGGGGCTTAAAGGACGGAATTTGGGACTTCCCTGGCGGTCCAGTGGTTAAGACTGCCTTCTGATGCAGAGGATGCAGGTTCGATCCCCAGTCAGGGAGCTGAGATCGTACATGCCTTCATGGCCAAAAATCCAAAACACAAAACGGAAGCAATATTGTAACAAATTCAATAAAGACTTAAAAACTGGTCCACACGAAAAATGAAAAAAAAAAATGATGCTGTGGGGGCAACCCCATCCTGTTCTTCTGATGTTCCTCCTGGAGATTTAAGGGAGTAGGGGGCAGACCAGGGTCTCAGGTTCCCAGGATCGTCACTGACGATGGTGGATAGTGAACGCTTCACGAAACCATCGTGAGACTCCTCAGGGGTAACAATCGATCAAGACGTGAGAATGGGTGATGGAGATTGTCACACCGCGTGCCCATCTCTGACAGTCTGGCTGATTTTGGATGGCGGTTGTGGCTGGTGGAGAACATTCAGAGTGGGGGTGAGGGGAGCCAGGCAGCTGCTGCAGGAGACGTCCTCCCCGGAGACGCCCCTGCCCTCAACCGCCCCAGGCACAGAGATTGTACATTGCTTTGGCACCCAGCAGTAAGCGCACCCAGCTCCAGCTGCAAACCCGGGGATGCTGGTGGGTTTCAAGGAGGCACGGTGCCCACCAGGCAGGCGTGTGCCCTGGCGGGGGTCTGCAGCAGAAGCCCATCCCATGCGGACTTCTCTGGCTGACCCGCGGACCCCGCACTGGCGCCGAGGGTCGATGTCCACCTCGGGCTCCTGTCCGACGCCCACTGCATGCGGACAGGGATCAGGCTTTGGGTGACAGACGGGAGCAGAGCCGGGCCAGGTGCTCACCACGGACGCTCTGTGATTGCATCAGACAGGGTGACCTGCCTGCGGTGACAGCCACAACATTGCATAACTGCGAGAGGTCTGTTCCTTCCTCAAATGGTAGTGGAATGGAGAGGGTGTGTGCAGCTGTGTATATGTGTGTGTATGTGTCTCTCTGCGTGTATGTATGTATATGTATGTCCGTGTACATAAGTGTGTATATACATACACACCCACCCCATACATGTATGTGTATGTTGTGTGTATGTATGTGTATGCGTGTGTATGGATGTGTACACGTGTGTATGTGTATATCTGTGTATATGTGTCTGCATGTGTGTATATACATATACACTTACCCCCATACATTTCATGTGTATGTTTTGTGTATACGTGTGTGTACGTGTATGTGCATGTGTGTATGGATGTGTGTGTGTGTGCGTGTATATGTGTCTGTATGTGTATACATGTGTGTCTGTATACACATATACACCCACCCCATACATGTATGTGTATGTTGTGTGTATATGTGTGCATGCATGCATGTATGAATGTATGTGTTTAGGTATTCCTGTGTGTATTGTATGTGTGTATGTATGTGTATGGCTGTATGTGTGTGCATATGTGTATGAGTGTGTTTGTATGTGTCCATCAGAAGGAAAGTTATGACCAACCTAGACAGCATATTAAAAAGCAGAGACATTACTTTGTCAACAAAAGTCCATCTAGTCAAGGCTATGATTTTTCCAGTAGTCATGTATGGATATGAGAGTTGGACTATAAAGAAAGCTGAGCACAGAAGAATTGATGCTTTTGAACTGTGGTGTTGGAGAAGACTCTTGAGAGTCCATTGGACTGCAAGGAGATCCAACCAGTCCATCCTAAAGGAGATCAGTCCTGGGTGTTCATTGGAAGGACTGATGCTGAAGCTGAAACTCCAATCCTTTGGCCTCCTGAAGCGAAGAGTTGACTCATTGGAAAAGACCCTGATGCTGGGAAAGATCGAAGGTTGGAGGAGAAGGGGAGGACAGAGGGTGAGATGGTTGGATGGCATCACCGACTCGATGGACATGGGTTTGGGTGGACTCAGGGAGTTGGTGATGGACAGCGAGGCCTGGCGTGCTGTGGTTCATGGGGTCGCAAAGAGTTGGGCACGACTGAGCGACTGAACTGAATTGAACTGAACTGATTTATGTGTGTGTGTGTGTTCATGTGTGTCTGGGTGTGTATGTGTATATGTACATGTGTATGTGTATATGCGTGCATAATTGTATGTGTGTATATATGTATGTGTGTATATGTGTGTTGGGGGCGTACGTATCAGTCTCCCTGTGGGCTACTGGCTAACGCAGCTTTGGGTTGCCTTAACAAAATACCATAGTCTGGGGGGTTAAGTGACAGATTTATTTATCACAGCCCTTGGGACCAGACGTCTGAGGTTAAGGGGTCCCAGGGCTGAGCTCCGTCCAGAGGCTCCAGCGGAGGGTCCTTCCCGCCTCTTCCAGCTTCTGGGGGCTCCAGGCGTCCTTCCCTGGGCTGGTGGCCGCCTCCCTCGCGTCTCTTCACGTGGCGTCTCCTCTGTGTCCGTGTCTCTTCTCTTCTGTCTCTTACAAGGACCAGTCATGGGGTTTAGGGCCACCCCCATCCAGGAGGACCCTGTCTCAGGCCCTTCACTCCATCACACCTGCAAAGAACCCTGTTTCCATGGAAGGTCCGATTCTCAGGCCCTGCGAGTTAGGCCTTCAGTATGGTTTGTTGGGGAGGGTGGAGAGAGAGTGGGGTTCATTCCAGCCCCCCCGGCTCCATCGTCTCCTCGGAGGAGTATGTAGAGGCCTCACACGGCGGTTTTTCAGGGGCGGCAACCACAAGGACCACAGGTTGCCTCTGTCCATCTCTCTGTGTCGACATCAGTCCTGTGGCCGCAGCTGGTGACCAGAGGGGCTGGGAGATGCGGGAGCTCTAGAAGGGAAGGGGGCTTCCTTCACGTCTCGGGATGCTGCCTCCCATGTCCTGCCTCTTGTCTGCCCCCACTGTCCTGGGGCCGAGCCTGCCGCCCCCTCTGGGATCACATCAGGACCGGGGTTATGGAGGGGTCAATGACCACAGGCAGGAAGTGACCTCCTCTCTAGGAGGCAGTGAAAGAAGCAGGCTGCAAGCTGCAACATTGTAACATGACCCACCCTTCAAGCCTTCCCTAAAAATACAACCTTGGTGGAACTGCATTAGAGGGGCTGTGGGTACAGGAGACGGTGGAAGAGAAGCAAGCAGGAGACCACACACATGTTCTTGTTGAGTCATATGGAGAAGTGGTTAGTCTTTCACCACCGAGTCTTAATTAGCGCATGGATTTTTCATAGCTTAATCAGGGGAAGGATGTTTTCTTCCATTTCTAGTTTGCTGAGAGCTTTTAATCCTCAGGGGTGTTAAAATGCTGTCAAAATATTCAGAAAAGAAAAACAAAAGTTGGGACTTCCCTGGGGGCCCACTGCTTAAGACTCCCTGTTTTCAGTGTATGAGACACGGGTTCGATCCCTGCTCTGGGTCCGAACATCCCGCATGCCTTGTGGCATGGCCAGAAGAGAAAAAATAAATGAAAAAACTGTCAAAATAGTTTCTGCTTCTGTTGAGGAGATTGTCAGTTTTCTGTTTAAAAAGGTGAATTATAGTGATGGTTAAAATAACCTTGCATTCTTAGAGTAAATGTCTTGGGTCAAGAGGTATTACCAGGTTTATATATTGCCCTATTTTATGTACTCGCATTTTGTAAAGGAATTTTGTATCTATGTGATAGGCATATTGGTCTAGTTTCAGTTCAGTTCAGCTGCTCAGTCGTGTCTGACTCTTTGCGACCCCATGGACTGCAGCACGCAAGGCCTCCCCGTCCATCACCAACTCCCGGAGTTTGCTCAAACTCATGACCATTAAGTTGGTGATGCCATCCAACCATCTCATCCTCTGTCATCCCCTTCTCCTCCTGCCTTCAATCTTTCCCAGCATTCCAATGAACACCCAGGGCTGATCTTTAGGATGGACTGGTTGGATCTCCTTGAAGTCCAAGGGACTCTCAAGAGTCTCCTCTAACACCACAGTTCAAAAGCATCAATTCTTCTGCGTTCAGCTTTCTTCATAGCCCAACTCTCACATCCATACATGACTACTGGAAAAAACCATAGCTTTGACTAGAGGGTCTCTAGTTTACTTTTATTATTATTATTCACTTATTATTATTATTTATTTTGGGCCTCCCTGGTGGCTCAGACAGTAAAGAATTCCCCTGAAATGCGGGAGAACCAGGTTCTATCCCTGGGTAGGGAAGATCCCCTGGAGAAGGGACTAGCTACCCACTCCAGTACTCTTGCCTGGAGAATCCCGTGGACAGAGGAGCCTGGCGGGCTGCAGTCCATGGGGTCAAAAAGAGTCAGACCCGACTGAGCGACTGAACTGAACTGAACAGCTGTTTTAACAGACTTGTCTCTTACTTTCATCATCTGCCATTTATGGCGTGACTTCTTTCTCTAGTGTTTATTTGGGTCTTAGTTGTGGCTAAGTTTCTCTATAGTTTCTCTATCGTTTCTCTAAGTTTCTCTATGCTTGTGGCATGTGGGCTCAGTTGCCCCTAAGTGTGTGAGATCTTAGTTCCCTGACCAGGGATAGAACTCACGTCCCCTGCACTAGAAGGTGGATTCTTAACCACTGGCCCACCAGGGAGGTCCCAACGGGATGATTCTAAGCCCTGATACTTCTGGTCACGGCCAACATATCCCTGCTTCTCCGTGCGTCTAGTAACATTTTATCAGGTGCCATCCTGTAAACCCATCTTGTAGAGGCTGGGTTGGTGAAGGTCTGCTTTGCTTGCCCTCTTTAAAGACGGTTGGGCTTCCCAGGTGGCACAGCAGGAAAGAATCCACCTGCCAAAGCAGGAGATGTAAGAGACATGGGTCCCATCCCTGGGTGGGGAAGATCCCCTGGAGGAGGGCATGGCAGCCCACTCCAGTATCCTCGCCTGGAGAATCCCACGGACAGAGGAGCCTGGCGGGCTGCAGTCCACGGGGTCGCAAAGAGTCGGACACGACTGAAGAGACTTAGTACGCACACATGCCGTGTTGCTTTTGGCCGTAGAGCAAAGTGAATCAGCTGTACGAACACAACTTTCTTCGACGTGTGTGGCTGAGAAAGGTGCATTTCCTAACAACAAGGATGGGAGAGGTGACCTGCTTTCCTGGCATTTCCCCCATCCCCACCCCACCATAGCCTCCTTGTGGGTGAGAAGGTGGGATCACTAAGATGCTACAAATTCCTGACTTTGAATTTGTACAAATTTGTGGTTGCTCCTGACAACCGCGTCTCCGCCTAGAACTCAGCTTCCCAAAGGCTGACTCCACAGAGACAGTTTAAGCGTTGTGTGTCTCTCTCTGACTCTGTAGCCATCTCCGATCCAGACCCACCGATTAAGAACTTAAGGATAGATCCAGAAAGAAAAAGATTGGTCTGGGACCAGCACGGAAATGTTTCCGAAATCGAGTGCTACGTCAACTCGAAGCTTTTAGCAGAGGTAAGCCGTCTTCCCTGTACTTAGCATCACAGAGACATGGGTTCCACCCGTGGGCTCAGGGGTCATTCACGGGCACCACGGCTCAAGACATCCACAATGGTAGCTACTGGTCAGGACTGGTGTCAAAGGGGCTGAGATATTGCAGCTGGACAGACAGGCCCAGTTGAAAGTGTTGCTGTTCAGTCGCTCAGTCGTGTCCGACTCTTTGAGACCCCGTGGACTGCAGCACGCCAGGCTTCCCTGTCCATCACCAACTCCCGGGGCTTGCTCAACCTAATGTCCATCGTGTCGGTTATGCCATCCAGCCATCTCATCCTCTGTCGTCCCCTTCTCCTCCCGCCTTCAATCTTTCCCAGCATCAGGGTCTTTTCCAAGGAGTCAGCTCTTGGCATCAGGTGGCCAAAGGACTGGAGTTTCAGCTTCAGCCTCAGCCCTTCCAGTGAAAGTTCAGGGTTGATTTCCTTAGGATGGACTGGTTGGATCTCCAGATGACTTGATTTTATTGTGAATAGATTGCTCCATCTCTCTCAGGCAAAAGGGAGGCTCTATTGCAGTCTTGGCGACTTGTCATGCGAAGTCAGAAACTACACCGTGAAGGTGGTGAAAGGTCAGCCGTTCTCTGCTTGGATTCTGTATCCAAAGCAAGGTGAGGGGCAGACGCTCTCTTGGGGTTTCCTTTGCTTTTGATCACCCGTTAGCGTTCTGAGTACCGAGATAATGATTTTTAGCTTGGATGCATGGGTCTGCAGTGACGTAGCTTTGTGGGGGAAAGGCCATTTCTTGAGAGTCCTGTGGACAGCAAAGAGATCCAACCAGTCCATCCTAAAGGAAATCAGTCCCAAATGTTCACCGGAAGGACTGATGCTGGAGCTGAAACGCGAATCCTTGGGCCACCTGATGGGAAGAACTGACTCATTGGAAAAGACCCTGATGCTGGGCAAGATTGAGGGCAGGAGGAGAAGGGAACGACAGGGGATGAGATGGCTGGATGGCATCATCGACTCGATGGACATGAGTTTGAGTAAGCTCCAGGAGTTGGTGATGGACAGGGAAGCCTGGAGTGCTGCAGTCCATAGGGTCACAAAGAGTCGGACACCACTGAGTGACTGAACTGCGCTGAACTGATGTTCAAATTCGTGTCCGTTGAGTCCTTGAGGATTGACTGGTTAGCTCTCCTGGCCGTCCAAGTTCATGTCTGCTGTACGGCAAAGTGACTCCGTGGTATATACGTATATTGCATGAGGGTTTTCCCCAGAAGAGTGGGTGCATTTCCCTGTGGTCTACACAGTCGGACCCTGGTGTGTATCGAGGAGCTCACTTTCCCCACCCCTCCCTCTTCTTTCCGAACCCCAAGGCAACCCCCGGGCGGCCGCAGACAACCTGACATGCCGCGTGCACGACGTGGATCAGCTCAGCTGCAGCTGGGCGGTGGGCGAGGAGGCCCCGGCGAACGTGCAATACTATTTCTACCTGAAGGAGACCCTGTAGGTGTGAACTTGCGCACCGCCGCGCCCGGTCCTCAAGCCCCGCCCCCTAAACCCCCAGGGCCGCAGGGGGCGGGGCTGCGGGGCGGGGCTGCGGGGCGGGGCTGCGGGGCGGGGCTTCGGGGTCCCCTCTGACCCCGCCCCACGCGCCCGCCGCCCCTCCAGGGAGACACGGCCGTGTCCCAAGTACATGCAGAACCAGCAGGGCGTAAACGTCCAGTGCCATTTTGACAACATCTCCGTTCAGCCTCTAAGCCAGCCTCAGTCCCGTTTCCTGGTGAATGGTACCAGCGGTAGTTCCAAAATCCCCTGCCGCGAAACGATTCACAGATTACAAGAAATTGGTAAGAAAAGGTGAAAACCTCCTTCACGTCCCCCCTCCCCCTTGCCTTTGCGATGCTGGCATCTTGTGGCGGAGGGTGCGGCGGGGTACCCCCCACCCTTGGAACCAAAGGGTAACCTAAGGGTAACACCTCGGGTCTTTGCTTACAAGACCCTTGTAACCAAACGCCTCAAGCCGGGGGTTGTGTGATACTGGCTCAGTCGTGTCCGACTCTTTGCGGCCCCGTGGACTGCAGCACGCCAGGCCTCCCTGTCCATCTCAAACTCCCGGAGCTGGCTCAAACTCATGTCCATCGAGTCGGTGATGCCATCCAACCATCTCATCCTCTGTCGTCCCCTTCTCCTCCCGCCTTCAATCTTTCCCAGCATCAGGGTCTTTTCCAATGAGTCAGTTCTTTGCATCAGGTGGCCAAAGGATTAGAGTTTCAGCCTCAGCATCAGTCCTCCCAATGAGTACTCAGGACTGATTTCCACGGGCTCTAGGGCGCTCGGATTTCAGTCGTTGCAGCTCACGGGCTTGGTGGTTGTGGCTCCCCGGCTCCAGAGCACAGTCTTAACAGTTGTGGCCCACGGGCGTAGCTGCTCCAGGGCATGTGGGATCTTCCCGGACCAGGGATTGAACTCCTGTCCTCTGCATTGGCAGGTGGATTCGTATCCACTGGATGGATCCACAGAGAAGTCCTAGGAGGCCTGTTTTGAAAGTATCTTTGGGAAACAATCTTTTTGTTTGTTTGTTTGCTTTTCATGTGCTTTACTCATAGAAGTGTTTTTGTTTTTCCTCCCCTAGAAATCTTAGCTGCCCCAAACATCACAAAAAAGTGGTGTAGCCAAAACTACTCATTCATGGAGTGGGAAGTAAGGAGTCTCTTTACTGATGACATCAAGTATGAACTTGAGATCCAGAAGGTAAGCACGCTGCCTCCCGCGTGGGCGTCTCTTGTGGTCTGACGCCCCGGACTCTGGAGTTTGGGGGGGAGTCAAAGCGTCCGAAGAAAAGAGGAACCATAAGAAAACAGTGGTAGCGAAACCCAAAGCCTTTGGTTGTTTGGGACTCCCCCGGCTGTCTGTCGGTTAAGACACCCCCTTCCAGTGCAGCGGGTGTGGGTTCAATCCCTGGCTGAGGACCTAAGATGCCATGTGCCTCGTGGCCAAAAAAATAAACAAAATAAAAAACAGAACATAAGAGAGAAGCAAAATTGGAACAGATTCAATAAGGAATTTAAGAATGGTCCACGCCAAGGAAAAAGATAAAAATTAAGACAACAACAACAAAACAAGCGTTTGGGTGTTTGAAAGACAACGGTGACCTTGGAAAAGAAGTCAGCACGTGCGAGAAAGTCTTCTGTCATGTTTGGGGTGGAGGAGACATGCTCGGCTGTCGTCCTTCAGGACACAAATGACGTGATAGGAAGAGAAAGACAAGGCTGAAACAGACAGTGGGGAAACCCTCTGATCGCACATCACGTGCACGCCTCTACGCTAATTCCCTTCAGGCGTGTCCGACTCTTTGTGACCCCGAGGACTGCAGCCCGCCAGGCTCCTCTGTCCCTGGGATTCTCCAGGCAATAACACCAGAGAGGGTTGCCATGCCCTCCTCCAGGGGATCTTCCCCACCCAGGATCGAACCCCAGTCTCTTATAGTCCCTGCACTGGCAGGTGTGTTCTTTACCACTGAGCCACCTGTCCGCATGTTACAGAGCTTGCAATTCCCGTGCGAGAAATGAAATCATTAGGCCTCCCAGAATATGGTTCCCAAGCGTTTACAGAACCTACGTATATAATGGTTCCCAAGTTCGACACCACTTGTGGGACAGGTTGACCGAAATATAGCCACAGAGTGGAATCCTATCCACCAGGAACTGGAGGGTCCTATTTGACAATAGCCTGGACGTGGAAGCCACCTAGATGTCCACTGACAGCGGAATGGATAAAGATGTGGTACACATACAGACAATGGAATATTACTCAGCCATGAAAAGGAATGCATTTGAGTCAGTTCTAGAGGTGTGTGAACCTAGGGCCTGTTATACAGAGCGAAGTAAGTCAGAAAGAGAAAAACAAGTATTGTATATTAACGCCTGCACAGGGAAGGAGTTTGTCTCAGATGGTACAGGATCTGCCTGCAACGCAGGAGACCTGGGTTTGATCCCTGGGTTGGAAGATCCCCTGGAGAAGAGCGTGGCAACCCACTCCAGTATTCTTGCCTGGAGAATCCCATGGACAGAGGAGCCTTTGCAGGCTACAGTCCATGGGGTCGCAGAGTTGGACATGATCGTGTACACACACACAGACACAGTTCGTGTATATAAATGTCAAACTCCTCATTTGTCCTTCCCTAGGTACTTTTTCATCCATTGATACATTATACTCAGTTACCTCTATTTACTATTTTCATGGGCTTCCCTGGTGGCTCAGACGGTAAAGAACCCGCCTGCAATGAGGGAGACTCAGGTTCGATCCCTGGGTGGGGAAGACCCCCTGGAGAAGGGAAAGGCTAGCCACTCCAGCATTCTTGCCTGGAGCGTCCTATATGTATGACAACTACGATTTCTGTTCAGTGACTGATTAGTGTCGGCTTTTCTGTGACCGTGAAACCGCTCGGACGAAGGAGAGCCTTTCTCGGGTGTGGATCAGGCTCCCACGCCCTGGTGTTCTCTTACAGGGCTCGGACCTCGCCTACAAAGAGGAGGTGGGTATCCACCCCCCGCCCTCCGCAATCTGCCTTCCCAAGCGCAGGCTCCTTATTTCTATCGGTGCCCAGACCCTCTGAGACGAAGCTCCCCGGTGCTTGGCCTGGGCGTTATCACCTACGTACCCCCTCTTCGCGGCTACATCCCTCGGGACTCGGTGACAGCATCATCGCGCCCAATTAACTGCATTCAACCTGCAGAGGCAGCCCTTTCCACCCGTAGTCATGAGTGCTGGTCCAGGACCCCGTCTCCTTGGCCTCTGTCTCTCCCTCCCGTCTCCACCTCCATCTCCACGTGGCTTCTCCTCTGTGTCCCTGTCGTGGGGTGTAGGGCCAGCCCCATCCAGGAGGAACCTCATCTCAGACCCTTCACCCCATCACCCCTGCAGAGACCCTGTTCCGTAATAAAGGCGTCTTCTGAGACTCCGAGCATTAGGACCCCACACACGTGAATCTGGGGAGGCCCCGCGGCACCCCTTGCCAAGCCCCTGTCCTGGAGCCCCAGGTCTGCAGGGGTCTCCCCCTGTCTGCTTGCTTTTCAACTGCAGACGGAGCGCACGACCTTGAAGCTGAGGAACCCGGGACCCTACACAGTGAAGGTCAAGGCCATGGACTCCCTGTTCTTCAGGAGCAGACCGCCGGGCCAGTGGAGTGCCCCGCAGCACCTCGGTGAGGGGGAGGCCCCTCGAGTCTCCCCAGGGGGGGTGGCGGGTGTGTGTGTGTGTGTTGGGGGTGGGGGTCACGGAGGCATGGATCCCTGGCGGCCAGCAGCCTGCCGGACACGCTGACCATCACTGCTGCTTGAAGCGCCTGCTCCAGGGAGAGGGGACCATCCACCCGCCTCGACCCGGTCCCCCAGAGAGGGCTCCGGGGACCACGGCCGACTCGCGGAGGACAGGAGACAGGAGATGGGCCCGGGGAACCACCCCTGCCCCTCCCGACCCCACTCACCACAGCCCAGCCCATCATACGGGAGGTGTGGGCTGCTAGCGGGGTCTGTGTCTCCCACCCAGAGTCACCCTGGGGATGGGCTGGTATCGAGGTCTGCATCTCCCACCCAAAGCCGAGAGGGGGATGGGCTGGTATCGAGGTCTGCATCTCCCACCCAAAGCCGAGTGGGGGATGGGCTGGTATCGGGGTCTGTGTCTTCCACCCAAAGTCGCCCTGGGGACGGGTTTTCCTATCCAGTTAGAAGGCTTTTCCCAGGTATGGGCTTCTGGGGGTCCCTGAGCTCTGCTCCAAAGCCCCACCTCCTCTCAGGCCCCAAGCCACATCCCATTCCTGATCTGACCCAGCAGGAAACGTGGGGCGCCAGGCTGAGGCCGTGGGTGTGAGTGTCCTGGCCGGGAGGGGGGGGCAGTGGTGGGCGGCTGTAACAAATGAGCACAGACCGGGGCTTAAGCAACAGACACCCACCCTCCCGGAGTCCTGGAGACCAGACGTCTGAGGTCAAGGGGTACCAGGGCTGAGCTCCATCCAGAGGGCCCAGGGGAGGGTCCTTCCCGCCTCTTCCAGCTTCTGGGGGCTCCAGGCATCCATCCCTGGGCTGGTGACCACTTCCCTCCCATCCTTTGTGGACTCTGCCCAAGTTGTTCCACGGAGATACGCAAGGTGCACTTGGAGACGGCCATCGCCGAAACTCTCAGAAGATAAACTTTTTGATGCATTAAAAAAAAAAAAATCCAAAGGGATGTGAAAAGTCCATGATGACCATATATTAAATTCAAAGGCTGACACAGGGGCGCACCCAGGACACCACAGGGAAGGAGGTGGTGATGGTTCACCTGGAAACAGACCAGCCCTGGCGCTACCCCTCTGCATGTGGGATCCCAGTGGCGTGTGCTGTGAAAGGGTCAGCTGCTCAGTCGTGTCCGACTCTTGGCGACCCCATGGGCCGTAGCCCGCCAGGCTCCTCTGTCCATGGGATTCTCCAGGCCAGAATACTGGAGTGGGTTACCATTCCTTTCTCCAGGGGAATCTTCCCGACCCAGGGATCGAACTCGGACCTCCCGCATTGCAGGCACAGTCTGTGCGCCAGACTCCATCTGGTGGTCAGTGGGCGGGGGCAGCGGGTGGGTAGTGGTACTCTGGCGACTCGGGAACGATTCCCGCGCGGCCCCGGCAGCGGGCGCAGGCGGCTTATGTCCGCAGCGTGCATCGTGCTCCCGGGTGCGCCCCTGAGTACCCCGCCCCGCAGGGAGGCCGTGTCCCCGGGCCCGCCCGACGTTTCCCGCCCGCCCCTTCTTGCCTAGACTGTGACCGCAAGGACGCGTCCGTCCCGTTCTGGCTGGTGTACCTGCTGGCCCCGCTCGGGGCGCTGCTCCTGGTGGGGCTCCTGTTCCTCTGTCGCAGGTGAGGCCCCCGCGCGCCCGCCTTCCCCGGTTTGCGCTCCGGAGGTTTTCTGGAGGGGCGCACGGGCAACCCCCTCCGGTACCCGCTGTCTGGAGAATCCCCACGGACACAGGAGCCCCCTTGAGCGGCTGAAACTATGTGGAGCGCGATCCGGAGGCCCGGCGGCGCGCGCTCCCGCCCGCACCCGTGCGCCCAGCGTCTGGGCCGCGGGACGCGCGCCGCCGGGTCTCCGGCAGCCGCTTCCAGTCTCCCCAGCGGTCTTTTATCACCAGGACCCTGGTTGCCCCCGTCTGTTCTCTGCCTCCTGCAGAAGCCAAGGAGCCCAGAGCCCACCGTGCAGCATCCGCGGGGCGCGGGGTCTCTGCCTCCCCGGGCCCCCAGTGCGCGCGGGCGCGCTGTCTGCGGCCAGGCCCCGCGGCTGGTCCCCGCACGCCCCCCGCACTGTGCTCCTCACACCTCGTCGCGACGCTGTTGGCCCCCACCCCACCGCCCCCAGCAGCCTCCGCACTGGCCTCAGGGAGCCCTCCCGAGCCCAGCAGACGGGCGGCAGGCGGACGCCAGCGGCGCGCAGCCCTTTCACCCCTGACCGCGCCCCGGCGGAGCCTTCCTAACGTCTGCGCGCTCAGCCTAATCCGTGCGCCGCCCTCGGTCCTCCTCCAGGGCTCGGGTGCGTCTCCCGCCTCGTGAAGCTTCTGGTTTCACACACACACACACACACACACACATACATACATAGATACGCACACAGAGACACACACATACAGACACACACAAACACAGACACACAACATAGACACACAGACACACATAGCCACACAGACACACATGACCCCATATATAGACAGACAGACAGACACACACACCGCCCAGCCAGGGGCTAGGGTTGGGAGTGGATGGGCCGCAGCCCCAAAGGAGGGGGACCACCCGCTCCCCGTGGACGCCGCTGGGAGCGGGGAGGTTGCCGTGGTGCTGGGATGGGGCGGCCTCCATCCTTACAGGATCTCGGGGCAGGTGCCGAGGGGGAGCTGACCGCGCCGCCGCCGCTCTGCTAAGGCTCTGATTTCTGTGTCTGGATGGTGGGGGGGGGGGCGGTTTGGGAACGCAGACCCCCTCCCAGCGGAGGACGGAGTCCGAGTGCTTGCAGGCCTCGCTGGGGCCCTCGGGGGGCGTTTCACACCCGCGGCGTTGCCCTTCTCCTCCGAGGTGGCCGGCGATGCAGAAGCTGTTCCCCCGTGTCCCTCACGTGAAAGACCCCGTCGGCGACAACTTTCAGAACGAGAGGATGGTACGCGCTGAGCAGTGGCTGCGCCGCGCCCGGGAATCGGGGGCAGAGGGGGGCGCGTTTCCCGTTGGCCGCCGCGGGTGGCCCAACCACGGGACGGGCAGGGGAGGTCGCCCCCTAGGCGCGGGTCTGGGAGCCCCAGGGAGCCCCTCCCGAGGCGGGGGTGCCCTGCCCAGGCCCCTGCGCTTTCCGAGGCTTTCCGGGGCGGACTTGCCGACCCCCTCCGCCCCGTGCCCCCACTCACCCCCACCCCCTGCGCCCTGCAGGTGGCCTGGGACCTCGAGCAGGAGAGCCAAGAAGAGTGTCCGGTCGTCCAGGTGCAGGTGTTGGGGGAGACATGAAACGTACGCAGCCCGGGGCTTGGTTTTTCCGCCCGGGAGGAAGGCGCACAGCCGGTCCCGGCTGGACACGGACGTTTGCTGCCCGGTCGGGGGTGGGGGAGGTGGGAAAGCCCGGTGCACGTGACTGGAGGTTTGCCTCGGCGGAAGAACAAAACCTGTCTTGTGCTTATTTGTCAAATAGAGGACTTTTTGACTCGTCTCGGGCCCTCTGGAGGTGGGGGGTCGCCCCGCAATGCCGCACAGCCTCCTGGATACGCCCAAATGTCCACCGTGTTGCTTGCCTGCTGTCTTTAAATGGTTACATTTCTCGTTTTGTGTCTGTGTTAGTCTCTCCTTTCCCCCTTTTAAGCCCCTTAAATCACTTGACACGTGTATACACACACCCCTACCTCCCCCCGCCCCCCAGCAACAAGTGTGAATCTGTGGGACAGGGGGCAGGTAGATTTGGGGGTGCGGACCTGCCTCCAGAGACAGTGAGTGGGCAGCGGGGATGGCCCCGTGGGAAAACACCCACCCCGTTTAAAGCCCTTGGTGGGCTTAGAAGATAAAGAATCTGCCTGCAAAGCAGGAGACCCAGGTTTGATCCCAGAGTCAGGAAGGTCCCCTGGAGGAGAGCATGGCAACCCACTCCAGTTTTCCTCCCTGGAGAATCCCACGGAGAGAGGAGCCTGGTGGGCTAGTCTACGGGGTCTCAGAGTCAGACATGACTAAAGTGACTTAACACACACACACACACCCACCCATGAAAGCCCACGCGAAAGGACTCAACCCCCACAGGAACGCAGGGCTTCCCAGGAGGGACCTCAGATCTCTTTAGTCTTGTTTCCACGCTTCAAGTTCTGGCTGCAAAGAATTCACCCCAAACGGCAGAAGCGGGGTTGCCAAGCCCGAGGGAGGTAAGCCAGCTTAACGGGCAACGTCCACTCGAGGTGATGAAGGCACCCGGTAACACCGTGTCCCGGGTCTGACCCCCGCCGTCGGCGCAGGTCTGGGCTGACAGGTTCCTGAATTGGTCACTCCGCCCTAGCGGCCGGGTTTGAAGTCAGGACACCTCTGCCTGGCGGGCGCCGGGCACAAACCCCCTCGGTGAGTGCGGGCTGGTCAGCCAGCGAGGGCCAGGTGACCTTGGGGACAGCTGGCACCAACTTCCTGTTCCCAGAGTGACCTCACCCTGGTCTGAAGATTATCAAAGCCCTGCCTTTCAAGGACATAAGCCGGCCTGGGGGCAGGGGTGTGTGGGTCGGCTGTGCCCTGCAGATGACCTCCACCCGACCTCCCCAATGTCACTGGGTGCTGGCAGCTGCAGGTGGAGCCAGGGGACATTGCGTGCACTGTCCTGACGGCTCAGGCTGGCGATGACCTCACAGACACACTCCCGACCCCCAAAGCCATCCTCAGAATCCCTATCATGTCCCTCACCACAACCCTGACATCCGCCTGGTGGACTCTCAGTTTTGTTCCCGCAGTGAGTTATCAGGGCTTGGGTTTCTGCAGAAACACTTGGCTGTGTGGGGTTGGGGGGTCAGGCACACCTGGAGGGGGGCGGGTGTGTGTTAAGCCCATCAGTCGCCTGACACCCCGTGGTCCCACCAGGCTGCTCTGTCCACGGGATTCTCCAGGCTGGAACCCTGGAGTGGGTTGCCATGCCCTCCTCCAGGGGATCTTCCCCACCCAGGGATCGAACCCAGGGTCTCTGGCATTGCAAGGGCGACAGCCGAGACCCTAAAAGTTGGTGAAGAATCTGCCTGCAATGCAGGAGACCTGGGTTGGGAAGACCCCTTGGAGAAGGAATTGGCAACCCACTCCAGTTTTCTTGCCGGGAGAATCCCATGCACAGAGGTTGTCGGGCTTCAGCCCATGGGGTCACAAGACTTAGCGACTGAACCACCACCACCTGGGAAGCCCCAGGGTGCCCACCTTCGAGGGGATTCCCCAGTGAGCCCTGGACACAGGCGGGCCACACAGCTGCCACCACCTTGGGGATCCTGTGTGGTTAAACCCCAGCTACAGTTGAGAAGGCTGAGCACCGAAGGATTGATGCTTTTGAACTGTGGGGTTGGAGAAGCCTCTTGAGTCCCTTGGACTGCAAGGAGATCCAACTAGTCCATCCTAAAGGAAAGCAACCCTGAATATTCATTGGAAGGACTGATGCTGAAACTGAAGCTCCAGTACTCTGACCACCTGATGTGAAGAACTGACTCACTGGAAAAGACCCTGATGCTGGAAAAGATTGAGGGCAGGAGGAGGAGACGACAGAGGGTGAGGTGGTTGGATGGCATCACCGACTCCATGCACGAGTTTGAGCCAGCTCCGGGAGTTGGTGAGGGACAGACAAGGAGACCTGATCTCCCAGCTGGAGACCCTGTGGCCCGCTCACTGACCACCAGTGTCTCCCACTCCGGAGGCCTTTCTGCTGAGAAACCAGACCAGTGCCGCTGTGTCCTGATTTTATTGTTCCGCAGCGGAAATGCCCAACGGAGAAACATAATCGCGAGTATTCGGCTGTGCAAAAGAGAGGATAGTGCTTAAGTACAAATGGAGACATGATTTTCTTAAATAAATACTTAAACACGGGTCGGTCCTACAAGCACCTGGAGTCTAGGTCTGGTGTGCGGAGCTGCCTCGACTGTGGACCCACGGAGACCCCCCGATTGCCCTCTCCCCCCACCCCAATCAACGCGTGGACCCAGGGCCGGTGGTCCGCTGGCGAGGCGCCCCCGGCGCGGGGCGGCCAGCCCGGCGGGGCGCTGGAATTTCTCGAAGTCGGTGGTCCGTCCCAGTGCGGGATGCCGCTGGGCGGTCGCGGCGGCGGCCGGGCGCCTAGATGACCTTCTTGAGCTCGTCGTAGAGGACCAGCACGAAGGCGCCGCCCATGCCGCGCAGCACGTTGGACCAGGCGCCCTTGAAGAAGGCCTTGCCACCCTCGTCCTTGAGGATCTTCCGCCAGCAGTCCACAGTGCCCTTGTACATGATGTCGGCTGTGGGGAGATGGCGGGGTCACGGCACGCTCGGATGCGGCCCCCGGGGACCCGGCAGAGCTGCCGAGCCCGGGGCAGCCGTCTGTGCGCCAGGAGCTCTGGGCGCGCACTCTCGGGAGGGGATCAAGCCCAGGACTCCAGCCCCCACGAGGCCCGGGGACGCCAGGGCCAAGACCGAGGAAGCCGCGGGCCGGACGAGCACCCAGGTGGGATCCCCGTATCAGATCACGGGATGCCGGAAGGGGCCTGAGCCTGCCCCGCTCCTACGAAGCCCGCTGTGGACGGGCAACCCCGTGGGGCCTGAGACCCCCGACACCTGGAGGACTCTTCCCACCTGTCCCCAAGAAGACTGCTTCTCTCTGGGACCAGACGCTGGCCGTGGCCTCTGCAGGAAGACCCAGGGCCGCTCACGGGGCCCCCGGCCCTTCCCAGAGCCCATCAGAACGCGACCCTGAGCAGAGCCGGCACATCCTCTGCCCACCCCCACCACCCCGAGCGGAGCCGGTACCTCCTTTGCGCCCCGACTGCATCATCATGCGCCGCCGCACGGTGTCGAAGGGGTAGGAGACCACGCCCGCCACGGCCGTCACCGTCTGCGCGATCATCCAGCTCACCACGATATGCGTGTTCTTGGGGTCGGGGAGCATGCCTGTAGGGCCGGGGGATGGGGGGGGACGTGCGCTCAGGCCCCAGGGCCCGGGGGGGCGGTGGGGGGAGATGCGGACACCGGGGTGAGGCCCCAGGGCCGCCCACACCGCCACGGGGGACACTGGCCGGCAGAACTGGGGTCATACACACCCTGCCGGCCAGCGGGACGGGCGTAGCTGGCAGGGAGGGGCCTGCCTAGGGCCTTGGGAGGGGAGCTCTGACACCTGCTCCGCTGCAGAGGGTGCCAGCCGGCCCGGCCCCGCCTCCGGGGCGGCTCACCTACAGGGACTGAGCCAGGCAGTCCCCCAGATTGTGGTGAAGCCCCAAATCCCAGGACCAGAGGGTGTAACTGCCCGTGTAGGGACGTTACTTATGTAACTGTAGGTATGTACAGGAAATCAAATATCGATAAAATAGGCGAAACCAAGGTCTTAGGGGTAAGTTCTAATTCACTGTAACTAGAGTCCTTCTAAGTCAGGACACAGACACTCACAAGAATGAGCGAGTGGTGAGGGGACTCAGGGAGCAGCCTGCGGGCTACACGCCCAGGAGAGACGTCTCAGGAGGAACCAGCCCTGCCCACACCTCAGGGTCTCAGACTCCAGCCTCCAGGACTGGAAGCAATAAACCTGTGCTGCTTAAGCTGCCCTGTCTGTGGTATCTGCCCAGGCCTGTCAGGAATCCCTCTAATCAATGGTGACAAATTTACATGTTGAATCCCTAACCTTCAGGAGCCCAGAAGGTGGCTGTCTTTGGAGATGAGGATCTTTCAAGAGAGAATGACGGTGAAATGGGGTCACCGAGGTGGGTCCTGATCCCACAGGACTGGGGTCTTTACGAAAAGACGTCAGGACACAGACACACCCAGAGGGAGGAGCTCGTGAGGACTCAGGGCGTCCACCTGCCCAGGAGAGCCCCGCCCACACCTGGGCTCAGCCTCCAGCGCTGGAAGCCCACAGGTGTCTGGAGCTGAAGGGCCCCCGCCCCCAGGAAGCAGAAGGCTCTGTCCCTCCCCGGGGCCACCCCCCCAGCACCCCAAGCAGGGAGCTCACCCTTGGCGGTGTCGTAGATGCCGAAGTAGGCAGCGCGGTAGATGATGATGCCCTGCACGGACACGTTGAAGCCCTGGTACAGCCCGCGGAGGCCGTCGGACTTGGTGATCTTCACCAGACAGTCTCCCAGGCCCTTGAACTCACGCTCACTGCTCGACTTGCCCACGTCGGCCGCCAGGCGGGTCCGGGCGAAATCCAGCGGGTAGACGAAGCACAGGGAGGTGGCCCCGGCCGCCCCGCCCGAGGCCAGGTTGCCGGCGAAGTACCTCCAGAACTGCGAGTGCTTGTCCACGCCCCCCAGGAAGATCTGCTTGTACTTGTCCTTGAAGGCGAAGTTGAGGGCTTGCGTGGGGAAGTAGCGGATGACGTTGGCCAGGTTGCCCCTCCAGAAGGACAGCACGCCCTGCTCCTTGGGGATGCGCACGATGCAGTCCACGATGCCCTTGTACTGCTTGTCGGCCGCGATCTGCTTGCTGGCGTGCTGTACCTGGGGGGGCGGCGGGGGAGACGCGGGGCTTTACCCGGGGCCTGGGCACACCACCGTGCCGAATTAGAGGAGGTTCTGGTGAAGCTCAGACAGCTCTGAGCGACTGCTCCAAAGAGGTGAGGGCAAGGTCGGCACGGATGAGATTCTGGTCAACAGAAGTTCATACGAGCAAGCACGTATTTTCCCAGAGCGTTTCTTACAGTCTCAAGGAGCATCTGTCACCGTGAAGGTTTTTAGTGCTTTTCCAAACATGATGGAGCGTGGCGTGCCGCACCCTGTGGTGCGGGAACAGGGCTTTACCCAGGGCCTCGGGCAGACCTCCATGTCCACTTATAAAAAATATAGAACCTGAGTGGCAAGTTAAGATCTGGGGCAAAACGAGGACTACAGCTCCCGGGGCAAAGCAGCTCAGAAGGCTGAGAGACTGCTCCAAAAGCTGAGGGAGATTCTGGTCAACGGGAAGTTCACAGAGCAATCACAGATTTTCAGAGCCGTTCTCATAGCCTCAAGGAGCACTCGTCACCATAAAGGTTTTGAGTGCTGTTCTAAACATGACGGACAGGGAAGCCCGGCATGCTGCAGCCCAGGGAGTCGACAAACGATCGGACACGACTGAGCAACTGAACGGAAACATGAGGTGGGCAAGCAAGAAGCAGGCTCACAATCAGCCACTGGAAACGTCTGTCTGATGACCTAGCCTGTCACTTTTTCCCAGAACCCGCATGCCTCATTCCTGCTCTCCACCCTGAAGTCCTTTCATGGGGTTTGAAGGTCAGCAGCACCTGATTTAATACTCATAGAGGCGGCTCTGATCCATTGTCAATGTATGGCAAAAACTATTACAATATTGTAAAGTAATTAGCCCCCAACTAAAATAAATAAATTTATAAAAAAAAAAAAAAATACTCATAGAGGCGGCTCAAATGGTCAAGAATCACCCTGCAATGCAGGAGACCCGGGTTTGATCCCTGAGTCAGGAAGATCCCCTGGAAGAGGGCATGGCAACCCACTCCAGTATTCTCGCCTGGAGAATCCCCATGGACAGAGGAGCCTGGCGGGGCTACAGTCCATGGGGTCGCAAGAGTCGGACACGACTGTCGTAGCACCGCTTTCAGAGGTAGACAGCAGGTGCCCACAAGTGCCAATTTGCAGTTGACACCTGCAGAGATCACCAACAACAGATGCGTCCTTAACAAGACATTTGCACGGAGCCTTTAGGCTCTCCTAGCATCCTTCCCGGGGAATCCTATTTTATTTAGGGGTTGCAATCACATTGCAACGCTAATTCCAGTGGCTCCCCATTTGTGACGCTCCAAACAGACCAGCGCAGTTCATTCCGCGTCAGACCCGCGCAAACAGGTGCGAACAGTGGGCAAGAACACCAGTACAAGGACGGGGAAGAGAGATCTGCCCTCGCGCGACCCCATCCACCGCCCAAGGGCACGGGACCCCACCCCCAGCCTCGCAGGGTCCGTCCACGCGGCTCTCCCCCCGCGCATGCGCGCCCCAACGCCGCAGGCCCCCAGTGCGCACGCGCGGACACCGCCACCGCCCGCCGCCCCCCGCGCATGCGCTCCCCCGCGCCCCAATGCGGACGCCCCCGCCGGCCGCCCCCCGCGCATGCGCTCTCCCGCGGCGGCGCCCACGTGAGGCGACCCACCGGAAGCCGGCCGGGTCGGCCGCGCGCGGACAAAGCGCCGGGGCCTCCCCGCTTCCGGCCCCGGGGCCGCGCGCGCCCCCCGAGCGCCCCGGGGCCCGGCGCCGTCGGCCGCGCGCCCGCAGCCTGACACGCACCTGCAGCAGCAGCTTGACGCGCTCGATCGGGGCCACGGCCGTCTTGGAGATGGCGGCGGCGATGCCCCCGGCCAGGAAGTCCTTGGCGAAGGAGATGGCCTGCTCCGTCATGGCGGCGGGCGGAGAGCGGAGCGGAGGCGCAGAGCGGCAGAGGGACACAGCCGGAGGGTGGGCGCCGCGGGCTCCGCGCTGCCGCCGCCGGGACCGAAAAGACGGGGCGGCCACCGCGCAGCCGCTAAGGGGCCCGCTCCCCGCCCCGCGGCCCCCGCGCGCCGCGCCCATTGGCTGCGCCGCCGCCCTGGCCCCGCCCCCTGGGCGCGCGCCGCGCCCCCCCAACAGGCTGCCGGGAGCTGCGCCCCGCCCCGCGGCCCCCGCGCACCGCGCCCATTGGCTGCGCCTCCGCCCTGGCCCCGCCCCCGGGCGCGCCGCGCCCCCCCACGGGCTGCCGGGAGCTGCGCCTCGCCCCGCCCCGCGACCCCCGTGCGCAGCGCCTGTTGGCTGCGCTCCTATTCAGGCCCCGCCCCGGGGCCCGCGCGCCGCGCCGCGGGGCATGTCGGGAGCCGCGCCCGGCCCCTGCGCAGAGCGTGCCCGGGGCGGGTCGCGGTGGGGCGCGCGGGGGCCGCTTTGACCTTGTCAAGGTCATGCTTGGTCTGGCGGCCGCGACGGGCGGCAGCGGCGGAGGGGACCGGCCGGGCCTTGCGCAGCCCCGCGCCCTCTCTTCTCCCCACCGTAGCCCCGGACGCTCGGGTCCCCAGGCTCGTCCTGGCGATCGTCCAGTACGGCCGGTCCGATCGTTGAGGCCCCGGCTCCGCGCCGCAGACCCTCGAGTCCCTGCCGCGACCCCCACGCCCCATCCCCGCCGCCCCGAGAGGCGCTGATGACCCCTGGCGCCCTCCAGGCCCTGCGTCGCCCCGCTGGACGAGCGATGCAGCGTGTGGGTTCTGACCCAGCGTACGAGACCGCCCCGAACCTCGCCCGGGCCGACTTCGGAGCCGGGTTTGCCTGTGCCCAGCCCGGGAGACCCGGGTCCGCCCAGGAGAGCGCCCTCGGAGGACCCAGCGCCCCGCCATGGGGCACCGCAGCCCTAACCCTGAGGACTCCGGGTGCACATGGGGGCCCTGGGGTGGGGGAGGGGTGTCCTGCTGCCCCACCACCCGGCTGCTTTCCAGGGCCCAGTGGTGCGCACACTTTTGGTGTCCCTGTCAAGCCGGGCACCGCGAGTTGGAGGGGGGGGTCTCTTAGAAGAACAGGAGCCCGTGTGCTGATGTCACAGGCTCACTGACATGTGCACTCACGTGTGTGTATACGTGTGCCCACAGACATGCACACGTATGCAGCCATAGCACATGCCCGTGCGCGGACATGTGTGCACACACGTCACACAGCAGTATAGGCCGCCTGCCTCCAAGGGCGTGTCCAGAGACGTTGATGTTAGGAAGGCCTGAAGGCCTTGTGCATATGGTGTTCGGTCAGGCGTGTCTGACCCTTTGTGACTCTGGAATTTAAAAAAAAAAAAGTACAATTTGAGAGTTGTGAGTTAAGTTTTATTTGGGGCAAGATGAGGACTGCAGCCCCGGGAGGCGGCATCTCAGGTAGCTCTGAGAGACTGCTCCAAAGCGGCAGTGGGGGAAAGTCAACATATGAGGTTTTGGTGAAGGGGGAGTTCAATGCCATGAAGCACTCAGTTTACAAAAGGTTTTTGTTAGTCTTGAAGATCTGATGTCACCGTGAAGGGATTTAGTGATTCTCTAGGTATGAAGGAAATGGCAACCCACTCCAGTGTTCTTGCCTGGAGAATCCCAGGGACGGCGGAGCCCGGTGGGCTGCCGTCTATGGGGTCGCACAGAGTCGGACACGACTGAAGCGACTTAGCAGTAGCAGGTATGAAGGACTAATGTTGAAGCTGAAAGTCCAACCCTTTGGCCATCTGATGCGAAGAGCTGAGTTCATTTGAAACCACCCTGATGCTGGGAAAGGTTGAAGGCGGGAGGAGAAGGGGATGACAAAGGATGAGATGGTTGGATGGCATCACTGGCTCGATTGGCATAAGTTTGAGTAAACTCCACGACTTGGTGATGGACAGAGAGGCCTGGCGTGCTGCAGTCCATGGGGTTGCAAAGAGTCGGACACAACTGAGCAACTGAGCTGAACTCGGCTAGATATGAGGAATTGCAAGGATTGAGATCATAAAATCTGTTCCTAAAAACATCCAACTAACTAAAGACCTGTCCCACCACATTCCCTGGAGCACAGAGTGCCTCACTCCACCCTGAACTTCCTCAGGGATTGTTGAAGGTCAGCAGCGATAGCAGCATGGGTTTGATAGCAGCATGGGGTTCAAACTCCGTAGAGGCAGATGTTGTTCAGTCGTCGGCAATGCTCTTTAAGTGCCAATTTGTAGTTGACACGACCCCGTAGACCTTAGCCCTCCAGGCTCCTCTATCCATGGGATTCTCCAGGCAAGAATACTGGAGTGGGGTGCCATTCCCTTCTCCAGGGGATCTTACCCACTCAGGGAGTGAACCCAGATCTCCTGCACTGCAAGCAGGTAAGCAGCTTCTTTTACCATCTGAGCCACCAAAGGAAGCCCCTGTGAACTCTACTGAATTATAAAGAACTAAACAGCCCAAGTCCTAAGTGTATCATCCTGTGAATTTCCACAAAGCGAATGCCGAATGCCGGGGTGTGTCAGCAGCCAGGTCCAGGAAAAAAAAAGTCTTTGTAGCAATGCGGGTGCAAGAATTATTTCTTACTTTGCCTCTTTCTGCCCTGTTGCTTTTTTCTCTTTCGATCCCCTTCTTTCTTCTTTATGCCCCTCCTGCCACATTGGCTCAGATGGTCAAGAACCTGCCTGCAGCGCAGAAGAGGCAGGTTTCAATCGCTGGGTGGGGAAGATCCCCTGGAGGAGGGCATGGCAACCTAGTCAGGTATTGTTGCCTGGGAAACCCATGGACAGAGGGGCCTGGTGGGCTGCAATCCATGGGGTCGGAGAGAGACGGACACGACTGAGTGACTGACACTGTCTTTGCTGTCTCACCCCTTCCTCTCTGTCCTTTCTGCCGCCCCGCCCTCCTCATGAGGGGTTCTCCTCCAAGTGACACGGGAGGGATGGATGCTAGGGACCAACCCACAAGAGCCCAGGCCCGCCCCCCCACTCCCAGCCGGTCATTCCTTTCTCCAGCCTCCCCCTCCCCCGCCAGCCTTCCTAGGAGAGGCAGGTAAGAGGTGTGGCCGGGCCCCAGAGGGGTGGGGACGGATCAGGTGAAGGTGAGGATCAGCGGGTGAGGATCGCAGCGTGGGGAGGGCCTTGATGTTCTGGCCTTTTCTGAGGCTTCACTGGGGCCTGGGGCCTGGAGGACGGAGCTGGGTGGTGGCCCAGCCCGGTTCTGGCCAGCCGCGACCACACGGCGTTGGAAGAGAGGGCGAGGCTGCCCCTGGTTCTGGGCGGGGGCGGGTCACTGGCTCCGGGGCACGCCCAGGTGAGGAAGGTGTGTCTCCTGTCATCTGCAGTTTGTACACAGTGGGGCACCCGCCTGTCTGGGCGGGGCGGGACCCCGAGATGGTTAGCACCACCCGCTGAGCCAACGAGGAACAGCCAGCCAGCTGGAGCTGGTCCTTCAGGCTGGGAGGCCCTGGCAGTCCGCACTTTGCTTTGAGAGTCGGCGTTGGGCACACCAGGACGGCTCTCTGCAGCCTCGGGGGTGGTGGTGGTGGAGGCGGTTAACTTCTGGGCCACTCTGTCTCCTCCCCTGGGTGACAGACCCCCTTCCCTGTGGCCCCACGAGCATTCCAGGGGCCACCCCATCCCCGCCCCCCGCCCAGGTCAGCAGCTTGCTGTCTGCGGGAAGGACCGAACGAATGTGACATCTGTCCTGGTTGCTAACTAGGGCGTGGAACATGTTTCTCCTTTAGAACGTGGGCCTTCGATGGATGTCTGCTCCCTCTGTGTGTTCTGGGAGGACGGGTGGGGGGCATCGGTGACCCAGGCCGTGCGGTCCACTAAGGGCTGACCCGGGAGGGCGGCAGGACCACAGACACCCCGGGTATTGGGGAAAAGACTGTGCACCCGCGGAACTGTGCACCCAGGTAGACCGAGGGGTGGGATGGGGATGGTCAAGGGAGGTGGGACGGTGGGTGAGGGGGTGGGGAAGGAAGGGGTTATGTTCTGGGACTCCGGGGGGCTGGGGTGCAGAGACTGAGGGCTGGCCCCCATTCCTCAGCACCATCCCAAGGGGTAATTACGACGTGCACAGCATGAGAGGCTGCGTATCTGAGAGATGGTTTTTGCCATCTGGCTGCTAACTCATGTCCGACTCCGCGACCCCACAGACTAGCCAGAGTACTGGAGCAGGTGGCCATTTTCTCCTCCAAGGGATCTTCCCGACCCCGGGATCGAACCCGGGTCTCGCATTCCAGGCAGATTCTTTACTGTCTGAGCTACCAGGGAAGCTCCAGTAGTCTTGCCTGAGAAATCCCATGGACAGAGGAGCCTGGAGGGCTACAGTCCGTGTGGGTTGCAAAAAAAAAAGCCGGACAGGACTCAGCGACATCTGAAAGATGGGTGGGTTAACTAAAAGAAATGCGGAGGTGGTTAAAGATGATCGGATGAGTCACGGAAGGGCTGAGGGGGGCACTTGGGGGCGCGGTGCACAAACCACGCTGTCAGTCAGTCCTCCGTGTCAGCCAGAGACTGGATCGTGCTGTGCTAAGCAGCTTCAGTCGTGTCCGACTCTCTGCAACCCCATGGTCTGTAGCCCACCAGGCTCCTCTGTCCATAGGATTCTCCAGGCAAGAATACTGGAGTGGGTTGCCATGCCCTCCTCCAGGGGATCTTCCCAGTCCAGGGTCAAACCCGGTTCTCCTTCATTGGCAAGTGGGTTTTTTTTGTTTTTTAATATTTTACCAATAGCGCCACTGGGATCAGACCCTGCCTTTAAAGGACCTGGTCTGGTGATTGATGGGTGGCCCGCTTGGTGATGGTGTCTGGTGGAGACCTCAGGGACCCTAGGAGGGAACATTGGTGGGGTGGGCAGGCCGGATGCACTGCTGAGTCAGGAGTCACCCTTGTGGCCTGTTGTCCTGCCCACCCAGCCACCCCAGACGAGTGGAGAGGGCAGATGTTAGCCAGGGATGCGTCCAGACAGCCCTCTGTGCAGTGGGCAGTCCGTCATCTGCTGAGTGAGTGAATGAATGAATGAATTGCACCTGGAGGGTGGGGCCAGGCCCAGCCGAATTCTAACCCAGAAATCCTTATGGACTTAAGGACACAGGAACGCGTGTGCACCCTCAGGTGTACCCCGTGTCACTCAGACGTCCCTGAAAATACTGCTTGTGGACGTCTGCGTGCTCAGTTTGCTTTGGTCGTGTCTGACTCTCTGCGACCCATGGACTGTAGCCCGCCAGGCTCCTCTGTCTGTGGGACTCTCCAGGCAGCAATCCTGGAGTGGGTTGCCATTTCCTCCTCCAGGGGATCTTCCCGACCCAGGGATCGAACCTGTGTCTCAGGTCTCCTGCATTAGCAGGTGTGTTTTTTACCCCAGCGCCACCTGCTTGTTGATGTTCTAAGTAATGAAGAGACAGGTTGTGTGTCCGTCAGTCATATTTCCACTTCTCGCCTTTTAATGTTTTTTTTTTTTTTTTAACTGCAAAGAGTCCGATCACCATAAGGAGCGTGAGGCGAATAAGGCCCCCACGGGCCGGCGTCCCTCGCTTCCGCAGACGTTAGCTGCCGTCAGCCTCCGGCTGGGCGTCTCGCTCGGGCGTGTCCTTGGCTCACGGGCCTGGTTGTGGGTGTGCGCACTGCTGCAAGGACTCTCGGGCTGGGGTGGGGGGCTCGGGTACCCCCCTCCTCCGCGGGCGGGTGTTCTGACCCCTCTGGTTAGAAGGGCAAGTTTATCCTAGGGAACCTGGTGTCTGGAGGGGCCGCGCCCCCATACGCCCCCGGGGGAGCAGAGGGCTGGCTTTGCACGTCCCTCGTTCTCACTAGGGGCCCAGCCCGGCTGCGACCAGGCGCCCTCAGGAGAAGGACCGCACCCCCTTGCTTTCCCGGGGGTCCCCCCTGTCGGTCGCCTCCACCCCCGGGGCGCTCCAGGCCCCTCTCCGGGTCCCGGCGACCCCCGCCCCAGCAAGCACTCCCAGCCCACGTACCCTTCCCCTCCCGGGTCGGGGGCGCATCTCCTGGGTCCAGGGTGCCCCTACAGACGCGCGCGGAGACTGCCTGCCTTCCGCCTCCTTTAATAATAGCCCCGCGCGGACACCTCTTCTGGGGGGAATCGCCCCCGCCAGGCTCGCGGGGCGACCCTCAGGGTGGGGCCCGGGTCCCCAGGACCACGTGCAGCAGGTCTCCCGCGCGCGCCACCTGCACGTCCTGGAAGCCGAGCCGCTGCAGGAGGCGCCGGTACTGCCCGGGCCCCCGGGGGGGCCGCCCCACCCCCAGGGTCCGCAGGCCGGGGGGCCTCCGCGCCGCCCCGCCGTCCCCCTCCTCCTCTGCGGAGGCCAGTTCGGCCAGCAGGAGGCCAGCTCCTGGGGAGACAGAGACACAGAGATAAGGCGGGAGGGACGGGCAGGCGACCCAGGACCCAGCCTGCGGGTGCCCCGGGGGCTCCCGGCGGGAGGACTTCCCTGTGGGGAAGGTGGGAGGAGTTCTGACCGACCACTGGGAATCAGCTGAGTCCCGGGCAGACGGTACACTGGGCACCAGCCCGCGGGCTGGATGAGTAGAGAGGCTGACTGAGTAACATTCATTCGGTTTCTTTTTTTTTTTTTTTTTGATGGGAAATTGTCTTTGAGTGTGAAGAAAGGCAAGTGCACGAGGAAAAGGCAAGTCCAGGGTCTCACCTGGTTTGCAGCTGCCGGAGACCCGGCTCAGGAGCCCGTGGAGTCTGTCGTCCGGCCCGTCGTGCAGGAGGCTGCAGAGAATGTACAGGTCCGCGGGCGGGAGGCTGTCGCTGGAAAGGTCACCTGGGTTACACACAGACATGGCGTGGAGGCTACAGGGACTGCTTCTGCAGCCAGCGTTCTACACACAGATGTAACACACAGACACACAGCTACACAGCTATACACAGACACAGCTACACACATACAGCTACACACACAACACACAGACACACACAGCGACACACAAGTACAGATGCACAGACACACACAGAAACACAGATATACACAGACCACAGATATACAGGGACACACACTGACGCATAAACACACAGAAGCACGCATATGTACACATACGTGCACACCCAACACCCTGGTGGCTCAGACAATGAAGAATCCACCCCCAATGCAGGAGGCCTGGGTTCGATCCCTGGGTGGGGAAGATCCCCTGGAGGAGGGCACAGCAACCCACTCCAGTATTCTTGCCTGGAGAATTCCATGGACAGAGGAGCCTGGCGGGCTACAGTCCACGGGGTTGACATGGAGTGAACAACTAACAGTTTTTCACTTTACACACAGAGACACAGCAACGCACAGATACACACACATATAGACACAAAGACACAGAAAAATACACATATAGACACATAAACTCATGGGTCCATACACATTTAGACACACACAGACACACAGACCACATATGCATGCATATACACACGTCCAGACACACATGCACACACAGGCACAGAAACACACAATACACACTCAGATATAGACAGAAATGTATACACAGAGACACACACACACACCATATGTGTGTGCATGCTCAGTCGTGTCCAGCTCTCTGAGAGCCCATGGACTGTAGCCCGCCAGACTCCTCCGTCTGCTGGATTTCCCAGGAAAGCATGCTGGAGTGGGTGCCATTGCCTCCTCCAGGGGATCTTCCCAACCCAGGGAACCGAACCCGCGTCTCTCGCTTTGGCAGGCGGGCTCTTTACCGCAGAGCCACCAGGGAAGCCCTACTCACCCCGTACAGGAGATAAATAAGGTCACCCAGAGAGTGACACCTGGCACACGAGGCTGCCGCACTGACCTGGCACGAAGTGGACCCGCTCTGATGGTCGTGCGTCGCTCTGAAAGTCCCCGGCAAGCTTGATGACCTCTGGGAGGTCAAACACGGTCACCTGCAGATGCGGGTGCCTCTGGACAAGCTCGTGGGCCAGGGCGCCCGTGCAGCCTGTGGGAAGAAACGTGGACTCTGGACCATCCTGGCCTGTCTCCAGAGGTCCAGCTCTGGCACAACCAAATCAGCGCTCTCGCACATGACCTGAGCCTGTGTGCTCAGATGAGGTCAGCCAGTGGGTAGATCTCTGGTGTCTCAAACTCAGCGCTGGCCTGAGCCAGGTGAGCAGGGTGGAGAGTGATCCACGGGGAATCCTTATAGCAAAGTTCTAGAGAGTTATACTCTTTCCTTCTATGTTCTGTTGCGGGAATGCAGATGGGATGGCTGGTGCCACAGCAGCCACTCTGGGCCACCAGGAGGAAAGATGTGCAGAGAATGGGAAAACGCAAGCTGGTAGCTCAGGAGCCCTCCTAGGACCCCAATCCCACTCCATCCCTTGGGAAGGCATCTGCTCCTCCTCTGTCTGCTGTCCTGGGGGAAGAACTGGCTGGGATGACACGGAGGATGTGTGTGTGGCATAATTAGACCTCATGAGATGACAGCAGAGAGGTTCCATGGTCCCCTCCTCTGCTTGGCAGCCCCCAGGAAGGGTCCTATAACCTCTACGAGGGTCCTGAGCCATCCCTGGGACCTCCTAGCACTTGGGAATATCAGCCCAAGCCCCGCATCCATGCTGGATACATTTACATCCTTAGGTGGTTTGTAGACATAAACCCATTTTCCAAGTCTTGTTAGTAGGTATTGTGTGTTAGTTGCTTAGTCGTGTCTGACTCCGCAACCCCACGGACTGTAGCCTAACCAGGCTCCTCTGTCCATGGGAATTCTCCAGGCAAGAATACTGGAGTGGGTTGCCATTCCCTTCTCCAGGAGATCTTCCCGACCCAGGGATTGAACCTGGGTCTCCTGCCTTGCAGGTGGATTCTTTACCATCTGAGCCACCGGGGAAGCCTATCTGTAGGTAAGGTGCCCGCAGCTTCCGACAAGAGAAGGAACGCTTGCAGCCGTTTGCCCCTGACTCCTGACGGGCGAAGGGATGTACCTCCCAGGTGGCAGGCAGAGGTGAACAGGGACAGGTCGAAGGTCGTGACCACGTGGTGGGCAGTCAGCTTGCTGAGGCCGTGCGAGGCCCTCATGAACTGCAGGGTCGCCTCTGTGCTCCGCTTGTGGGGGGCCTGAAATGGAACAGGATCTGAGGAGAGGCCCACCGGGGGCACAGGCAGTCCTGCACCCAGGATGACGTTCTGCGTGCTCTTGAGAGCAGGGGGCTTTGTGGGCTTCCCTGCTGGATCAGACGGTAAAGAGTCCGTGGGCCATGCAGCAGACTGGGCTCCGTCTCTGGGTCGGGAAGATCCCCTGGAGGAGGAGACGGCACCCTACTCCAGTGCTCTGGCCTGGAGGTGGCATCTCTTGAGGGCAGGGGGCTTCGTGGGCTTCCCTGCTGGATCAGACGGTAGAGTCCGCGGGCCATGCAGGAGACCTGGGCTCCGTCTCTGGGTCGGGAAGGTCCCCTGGAGGAGGAGACGGCACCCCACTCCAGTGCTGTGGCCTGGAGAATCTCATGCACAGGGGAGCCTGGCGGGGTACAGTCCACGGGGTCCCAAAGGGTCAGACACGACTGAGCGACTAAGCATGTGGGGCTTGCTAGGCGGGATGAGGGGGGCAGACCAGATGGGCAGGGGTGTGGGTGACAGGGCAAGGGACGGAGGGGAGGACAAGACGTCCATCGAGGAGCCAGGAACTGTGTGCTCACCGGACACTCAACCCACCCTCGCCGGGATCTCAGACATCCAGCTTCTACAACTGCAGGAAGTAAGTGTCTTTCATTTCTAAGTGAAAAGAAGCTGAGACGTCGCTGAGTCGTGTCAGACTCTTGGCCACCCCGTGGGGTGTCCAGTCCATGGGATTCTCCAGGCCAGAGTTCTGGAGCGGGTTGCTGTCTCCTCCTCCAGGGGACCTTCCCGACCCAGGGCTCGAACGCAGGTTTCTCCCGCGTTGCAGGCAGAGGCTTTACCGTCTGAGGCATCAGGGAAGAAGCAACTTGCTCAGTCGTGTCCGACTCTCTGCGACCCCATGGACTGTACAGTCCATGGAATTCTCCAGGCCAGAATGCTGGAGTGGGTGGCTGTTCCCTTCTCCAGGGGATCTTCCCAACCCAGCGATCGAACCCAGGTCTCCCGCATCGCAGGCGGCTTCTTCACCAGCTGAGCCACCAGGGAAGCCCCCCCAGACCCACTGAAAACCCTCACGAGGCTCTCTCTGGAGGGTCGGGAGCCAGGAGGCAGGGCAGGGAAGGATTTGCAGACTCTAAGCTCACAAGGCACAGTCTCTACACAATCTAACCTCACGGAGGAAACGGGGGGCATTGGCTTGAGGCAGCCCCTTCATGGAACACCCTCTTCGGGAGCTGTGGGTGGCCGGCTGACCCCCGCACCATCCCTGGGAACCCGCGTCTGCAGCCTCCCACCGGGATAACGAGTTTCGATGGTCCCCGGGTCTGGGATGCTTTCGGGGCCCGTGGCCAGTCCATCAGCGGCAGAGACGGCACGTGAGAAGCAGCGTCAGGTTCTGGGGTACCTGCAGCAGCGGCTCTGGGGTCCACGCCGCCCCCTCCCGCACGGCCTGGCCCAGGTGCGTGAAGGCTCCCCAGACGGGCCCGTCATGGTACGCGGCCAGGCCGTGGAGGGTCTGCTTGCCGTCAGACGTCAGGTGCAGGCTGGCCGTCTCCGTGTTCCTGTAACCTGAAGGGATGGGGTGTCGTGGGACCCCCGTAAGGGCTCCCCTGAACATCAGAGGGACAGGGTGGGGGAAGCCGCCACTTGGGGTCCCGGTGGTGTTGGCGCAAGCATCGTCCGGCTGACAGCGTGACACCCTCACACGCGTCCGACTCTCTGCGACCCCCACGCACTGTAGCCCACCAGGCTCCTCTGTCCGTGGGGTGCTCCAGGCCAGGACACTGGAGTGGGTTGCCATGCCCTCCTCCAGGGGATCTTCCCGACCCAGGGTCTAACCTGCATCTCCTGCATTGGCAGGCGGATTCTTTACCACTGAGCCACCTGGGAAGCCCATCTATGTATCAGCCTGTCCGTTTATTAGCTGTCAATCACCTCCATCTCTCTCATCTGTTAACTATCTGTCGGTCAATCTGTGTATCTGTCACCTACCTGTTTATCAGCTATCATCTGTGTGTGAATAAATCTATTTACCTATCATTTGTCTTCTCTGCTCATTTATCCATCAACGTATCTGTTACCTATTCATCAATCCCTCCATCTATCACCTATTTACCCATCATTTATCTATCTACCCATCTAGCTATCATCTCTGTTATCAGTTTATATCTACTGATCTATCAATTTATCTATTACCTATTTATCCATCCACTGAGCCTGTATTTATCATCTGTCTGTCTTTCTGTCATCTGTCCATCCACTTACCCTATTATCTGTTTATCTGTCTGTCCTCTATTTATTCATCAGCTATCTGTCTGGCTACCTCTCCTTCAACTATCTATTCATCCATCTACTTGTCTATTTACATACCTGTACATTCACCTATGAATCAATCAACATCTCTGTTGGTTATCCATCCACCCATCCATCTATTGGGCTCCTGAGGGGTCTCAGCGGTAAAGAATCTTGTTGCCAATGCAGGAGACACAGAAGACGCAGGTTCGATCCCTGGGTGGGGAAGATCCCCTGGAGAAGGGAATGGCTGCCCTCTCCAGTCTCTTGCCTGGAGAATCCCATGGACAGAGGAGCCTGGCGGGCTACAGTCCGTGGGGTCGCAGAAAAGCTGGCCACGACTGAAGCGACTGAGCAAGCACCATCTGTTACCTGTTTGTCCATCCATAAACCATCTGTTTATCCATCATCCATCCATCCATTGACCTAAGTATCCTTCTACTATCAGTCAGTCTCTAGGCTTTCACCTCACCTGTCTGTGTATCTGAACAGGTAAGGAAGAATGCACGGGTATCTGCGCTGTGCACACATACACACCCTTCTAGCTGTTTCCTCGGAGAACCTTGAATGATAACAACCCCTCTGAGCCCATAAAGAAGTCTCTCTCTTAACATCACACACACACACACCTGTTTCCTCCTAAAATCTCTCACACACACATACACCCACACACGTTTCCTCCTAAACATCTCTCACACTCACACACACACACACACACACACACCCGTTTCCTCCTAAACCGCACACCCACCCACCCGTTTCCTCTTTGCCCCGCCCCCACCCCGGCCCGGCGTCTGGGACAGAGAGCCGCCGGTCTGCGCAGAGGGTCTGCGCAGAGGGTCTGCCCCTCTCTGCGCGGGAGCGAGCCACCGTCACTTGGGGGCCGGGTCCCACCTGCGGAGCTGCCGCGACGACACCCGGGAAGCCCCCTCACCTCTGTCCGACTTGTCCAGCAACCCCAGGGCCGCACAGACGTCAAGCAGGCGCTCAGTGCCGCCCACCGAGGCGGCGATTTCGCGGGCGACGTCCGCGGCCGTCAGGGGGCCTCGGTCTTTCAGTACATCGAACACGTTGAGCTTGCAAGCCGTGAGCAGGACCTGGCCGTGAGGAAGGGCCACCGTCAGGCTACAACAGGACTGACCGATCGCTTGTGACCCCCACCGACGGCAGGGAGTGGGGGCGGGACCGTCAGAAATGCCGCGCCCGTCAGGGACCCTTCCTCTGCAGAGCAGAGTTGGGTTTGGGCGCCAGCTTGCATAAGATTTGCTCCAGGCAAGAACAAGTCGGTGAGTGTCAAGGAGAAAAGCTCTCCCAGCAGAGAAAAACCCAATGCGCTACAGTCAAGGGGCGCGTGGTAGCTCCCCACGGGGCCAACGTCGAGGCCAGAAGCCCTGGGACCTCGAGATGGGGCTGTGTGTGCACTTGGGCGCTCTCTGCAGGACCCAGACTGTCCACGCCGCTCACGACACACCTCACGGGACAGCCTGACCTCCCTGGGGCTCTCCTAACAAAGGAACCTTCCCCGGACACATGCGGCACAGGGCGCTGTGAGCCCTGTCACCTACTGACACCCACGGAGACGTGATGGAGTGAAGGTCTGAGATGAGGTCCCTCCTGGATGGCAGTGGCCCTGAACCCCGGGACAGGGTCCTCATAAGACACGGAAGAGGAGAGACACGGCCACAGAGGAGAAACCACACGGAGACGCAGGCGGAGACGGGACGGAGGCGGCCACCAGCCCAGGGACGGCCGCCCGGAGCCCCCAGAGCCGGAAGAGGCGGGGAGGAGCCTCCCCTGGAGCGTCTGCAGGGAGCTCGGCCCTGGGACCCCTCGGCCCCAGGACTGGGGTGGGGGTGTGTTGGATGCCTGTGGTTTGAAGCGGCCCCTGTGCTGGGGGTCACCTGATCGCGAATGCACAGAGGTACCTTGGATGCTTTGAAGCCGTCCATCAGCTCCAGGAGGCCCGTGGGGAGTGGGGGCTGGCTGTCCGTCAACCCGTTCAGGTCTGCCTCCCAGGTGCCGGGAGCCCGCGGCTGCCTCCCGCCCGCCTCTGGGCCCCCGTTGGCCCGAGCCGGGTCGCAGCCGCCTCCCTCGGCGTCGCTGAGATCCTCGAAGGTGTCGATGGTGGCCGGGATGGGGTCGTGCTGGGCCCGCCGCGGGGCGCCGGGGGCCCGGGGTGCGCAGTAGAGGCGCGCCAGCTCCTTGCAGAAGCGGTTGAGTGGGAAGCCCACCACGTTGAGGAAGTCGCCGCGCACGTACTCCACCAACATCCCGCCCAGCGCCTGGATCCCGTAGCCGCCGGCCTTGTCCCTGCGCGCGTGAAGGGCCGCCACGGGGCGGGAAGGCAGGGGAGAAGAGATGGACAGCGGACGCTGAGCTTTGCTGGGTACGCACGCCCGGCCCGCGGGGAGCCCGCTGACCCCGGCGGGGCAGCCATGCGCCGGGGAGGCCGGCTCCAGGACCAGCCGGCAGGGGCATCCCTCGGTCCCGCCCCCAGGACGGGATGAAGGCTCCCCGGCGGCTTCTGGGGGCGAGCGAGGGGGCACCTGCCCCCACGCCAGGCCGGGGTCTCCTGAGGGGGTGGGCTTTGCCCACAAGAGACCCGGGCCCCGCAGTGGGGTCTTCCCGCATCTCTCTGCCCAGAGCCTCAATACGAGGATTCCTCGCCGGGGTCCACAGCCCGGGTCTTCCCTGAAGCCTCTGCTGAGACCTCCTTACAGGGGAAGAGGGGTCCGTCCAGCGCCTCCATCCATCCTAAGCCCCCAGCCCTTCTCAACCCTAACCACCCCCCTCTTCCCACAAACCAGGGCCCACAGAACAGCAGGAGCTGGGATTTGGGGTGCGGGGGGTTCCCTCGAAATGGCAGCGGGTTTCCCAGGTGGCACTCGTGGTAAAGAACCTGCCTGCAATGCAGGAGACCTGGGTTTGATCGCTGGGTGGGGAATATCCCCCGGAGGAGGGCATGGCAACACAGTCCAGTATTCTTGCCTGGAGAATCCCATGGACGGAGGAGCCTGGAGGGCTACAGTCCATGGGAGTTGCAGAGAGTCGGACACGACTGAGCGCCTGACTCTGACACTGGGCAGGGAGAACTGCCCGACCCACAGCGGTGCCCTTTGCTGGGGGAGACGGCAGTGCTGTGTGGACGGGGGTGGGTGGGTAAGACATCCTTCCATCCTTCCATCTGCACGCTGCCTGGCCCTGGGCCCCTGGGCACGATGTGAGCACAGGCCCCCAGCACACGCTCAGCCCCGGCCCCGGCCTGTCTCCTGCCCACCGTGGGCATTCAGCACCGCAGCTCTGGACAGAGACTGGGTTCAGCACCCGCGGCTGCGGACAGAGACTCACATGGGCTCCCCACTGTCGATGTATTCCCAAAGCAGCTCCTCCGACAGCTCCGAGAACTTCACTGTGGTCTCCTCATAGAATTCGGACACCTCGGTGTCCAGCCGGCCGTCTGCAAGGAAGCACGCAATGCGGTGAGGGGACGCAGCCGGTGCCTGGGGGGCCCGCGGGTCTAACCGTTTGAGCCCGGGAGGAGGCAAGCCTGATGCTGAAGCTGAAACTCCAATACTCTGGCCCCCTGACACAGAGAGTTGCCTCATTGGAAAAGACCCTGATGCTGGGAAAGACTGAAGGCGGGAGGAGAAGGGGACGACAGAGGATGGGGTGGTTGGATGCTATCACCATCTCAATGGACATGAGTCTCAGCAAACTCCGGGAGTTGGTGAAGGACGGGGAAGCCGGGCGTGCTGCAGTCCATGGGGTCGCACGGAGTCACACACACACACACACACACAATCATTAATAGGGGAAAAATGATTCTCCACTGTAGACAAGGGAAACAGAATAAAGCAGAAAGTGAAGTGAAAGTGTTAGTTGCTCAGTCATGTTCAACTCTTTGTGACCCCATGGACTGTAGCCCGCCAGGCTCCTCTGCCCATGGGATTCTCCAGGCAAGAAGACCAGAGAGACCGGTGTGGGTTGCCATGCCCTCCTCCAGGGGATCTTCCCGACACAGGGACCGAACCTGGGTCTCCTGTGTTGCTGGCAGATCCTTTATCGTCTGAGCCGCCAGGGAAGCCCATAAAACAGAAAACGAGCCAACAAAGTGGGCAAGCAGCAGAAACGCCTGCAGCCCACAGAGCCGGACGAGACGGGGCCTCTGGCTTCTGCGGGAATGTATGGAGTGGAGTTATCACGAGGACAGGATAATTCCAGGGTCTACATGAGGCTTTCGGCTGTGGGGTTGGAAATGCCCCACGCACACAGCACGCTGGGGACACACAGGCGGCGCTTGTGAAAAACCTCCACACCAGGTGTCCTGGGATCAAAGAGCGCGTGTGTGCAAGGTCAGTGTCCCAGTCGTGTCTGACTCTTTGCGACCCCATCGATCGTAGCCCACCAGGCTCCTCTGTCCATGGGATTCTCCAGGCAAGCATACTGGAGCAGGTTGCCATTTCCTTCTCCAGGGGATCTTCCCGACCCAGGGATCGAACTCCCGTCTCTTGTGTCTCTTGCATTGGCAGGCAGATTCTTCACCACTGAGCCACCTGGAAGCCCCCAGCAGGCTCAATGGTGCTCCTTAAACTTCACACCCACCTAGAGCCTCAGGATGGGACTTTATATGGAAACAGGGTCTCTGCAGACGTGATGAAGTGAAGGGTCCAAGATAAGGTTCCTCTTGGATGAGGGTGGCCCGAAACCCCATGACAGGGTCCTTCCTGGGGCTAAAATCTCTTTTAAGCAGCTTTAAACGTTATTCCTCAGGCTTTTTGTACTTTAAAAAAAAAAAATTTCTTTTCATCACGGTACGTCTTAACACCCGCCAACGGTAGCCAAACTTCTCCACCGTTCGGACCAGAGAGCTCAAAGGCAGGCTCTGGGCGAGTCGTGTTGGACGAGGTGACTGTCCCCCAAACCCCACATGGGCTCCACTGGATGCTCATGATGAACCCGCATATTTCCACGTGGGACCCCAATGTTCCCAGGCCAGATGGCAGGGCGGGCCCACGTGGTAGCAAAGACAGGGACGCCCACGTGGTAGCAAAGACAGGGACGCCCCAGGGCGCCCGGGTCCTCCCCCCAGGAGCCCCAGCTGCTCCCACGGTGGCCCTGAGTCCCAGGGGAGGTGGGGGACGCGGGCGGTCCCGGTACCTCTGGTGCAGCAGTGGACGATGGCCATGCCCGTGAACACGCTGTGCTCCTTCCCGCTGAGCCTGCAACACACAGCCGGACCGGACGCGTGACCGTCCGGAGTGTCTCTGGAATGCAGGGCGACCCCTGCCCCGCAGCACGAGGCCCCTGTCCACCCACCGGCCCCGCCCCCATCACCCCGGCCGCGCGATCACTCAGGAAACCTTCCCACGGGGACCGTGAAGCTTCCCCCGCAACACTGTGGTCACTGCGCTTTGAGAGGGGCTGGGGGGGTGGCTGGGCCATCTCACGGGACGGTCCTGGGCATGGACACTCAGCGTGGCCGAGCCAGGAGACCCTGAAAGTGGGGGGTGGCGTGGGGAGTCGGAGCCCTGTTAGAGTCAAAGTCGGTTCAAGGGCACTGCCTGGTACTCTGACCTGACCCAGGAGGGGCGGTCTATGGGAGACAGTGGACCTGAAGCCCGTGGGACACACGGGGACGTGATCGGTGATGGATGGGTGGACAGATGGGTGATGAGCGGATGCTGACGGCGAGTGGACAGATGATGAACGGCCCAGCCTCTGTCCCACGTGTCCCCGGAGGATGGCCGGGACCCACGCACCTCGACAGCATGCGGTAGGCGTCCTGCTTGTCCACCGGCTTCTCCAGGATCAGTCCCCCGACCGCCTGCGGGAGAAACGCCACAGAGAGTGTTGCTTCTGCTCCCCGAGCTGCTCTGTCCACCGTCTTAGACGCGTCTTTTTTTTCTTAATTTAGGTGAGATTCGTGTAACACGACCCTCACCACGTGACACGACACCGTGTGGCACATCCCCGCCGCTGGGTGAGGGTCGCTCTTGAGCTCCAGAAGGCTTTCACTGTCTGGGGCACCCCACGTCCACAAGCTGTCTCTCCCCACCTTCCTCCCCAGCCCCTGACAGCTGCTGATCGGCTTCCTTCCTCAGTGGGTTTGCCTACTCCGGGTATTTCATACGAATAGAATAACATACGTCCTGTGTCTGCTTCTCTCACTGAGCACTGTGTTCACGGTCCACCCATGTTGTAGCCTGTGTCGGGGCTTCACTCCTTTTCATGGCTGCATCATATTCCACTGTGTGGATGGACCCCATGCTGCTTATCTATCCGTCCATCCATCCATCAATCCATCCAACCATCTACCCGTCCATCCATCCATGCATCATCCATCCACCCATCTGTCAATCCATCCAACCATCTACCCGTCCATCCATCCATGCATCATCCATCCACCCATCCATCAATCCATCCAACCATCTACCCATCCATCCATCAATCCATCCATCCATGCATCATCCATCCACCCATCCATTTCTCCATCCAACCATCTGTCCAATTATCTACCCATCTATCTATCCATCCATCAATCCATCCAACCATCTACCCATCCATCAACCATCCATCCACTCATCCTTCCATCCACCCATCCATCCATCATCAATCCATCATCTATTCATCATCCATCCAACCATCCATTTATCCATCCATCTATCCAACTATTCATCCATCTATCTGTCCATCCATCCATCAATCCATCCAACCATCTACCCAACCATCCATCAATCCATCCAACCATTTAACCCATCCATCCATCCATGCATCATCCATCCATCCATCCATCCATCAATCCATCCAACCATCTACCCTTCATCCATCCACCCATCCATCAACCATCCATCCACTCATCCCTCCGTCCACCCATCCATCATCATCAATCCATCATCTATTCATTATCCATCCAACCATCTACCCAACTATCCATCCACCTATCATCTATCCATCCATCAATCCATCCACCCATCTACCCAACCATCCATCCATTTATCCATCCATCTACCTAACCATCCATCCATCCATCCATCAGCCATTCATCCTTCCATCCACCCATCCATCCAACCATCAACCCAACCATCCATCCATCTATCTATCCATCCATCAATCCATCCAACCATCTACCCATGCATCCATCCACCCATCCATCCACTCATCCTTTCATCCACCCATCCATCCATCATCCATTCACTCATCCATTTGTCCATCCATCCATCCAACCATCTACCCATCCATCCACACATCCATCCATGCACCCATCAACCCAACCATCCATCCATCATCCATCCACCCATCATTTATCCATCCAACCATCCATCCATCCATCCACCCATCCATCCATCAACCATCCATCCATTTATCCTTCCATCCACCCAACCATCCATCCATCCACCCATCAACCCAACCATCCATCCATCTATCCGTCATCTATCCATCATCCATCCACCCATCATTTATCCATCCAACCATCTATCCATCCATCCATCCATCTACCCAACCATCCATCCACCCGCCCACCCACCCATCAACCATCCATCCATCCATCCACCCACCCATCCATCAACCACCCATCCATTCATCCTTCCATCCACCCAATCATCCACCCACCCACCACTCATCCCACCATCAACCCAACCATCCATCCATCTATCTATCTATCCATCCGTCATCCGTCGACACACCCATCCAGGGACACTGCTGCTATGAACACCTCAGCAGTGAGGCCCGGCATCCCTGGGTGATACTCACTGTCAGGCCAGCCGGGGTCTCAGACAGACGGCCATGGCCAGTGAGACGGAGCTGCTCTATGGATCACTGTGATGGCCCATCCAAAAGCCTGACTCTTGGCGGCCAAAACCCCTATCTTGGGGAGACTGCTTTTCCCCAGGTCCTGACCCCTAGCCTTGTGAACAGGACATTATTTGGCAATAGAATCTTTGCAGATGTAACAGAATTTAAGAGGAAGGTCGTGCTGGAGCCAGGTGCGTCCTAATCCATGATGGATGGTGTCCTCGTAAGAGGAGAGACACGGAGGGGAAGCCGTGTGGAGATGGAGGCAGAGGTGGGAGGGAGCCAGCCACCAGCCCAGGGACGCCCAGGAATTTGGAGGAAAACCATCAGAAGCCGGGAGAGAGAGAAGCCTGGGATGGATTCTCCCCCAGGTCTTAGAGAAAGAACCAGCCTTCCTGAGGCCTGGATTTCAGTCGCCAGCGACACGGAAAGCCAGAAAGCACTCACCACGATGGTGTCGGCTCCGATGACCACGTCTGGGGCCCGCAGGTCCTTCTGCAAGAAATGCAGACTCGGCTTTAGGCAGGACGAGCCTGTGTGTCTAACACATTTTCAGGTCATGACGCGCAGCACACAGCTTATTTATGGATCCAGTGTTGCTTTAGAAAGCAAGACTTGAGTGTCCTCAAGACACCAATCAAGGGAGAAAGTCAAAGTGAAAGTTAGTCGCTCAGTCGTGTGTGACTCTTTGCGACCCCATGGATTGTAGCCCACCAGGCTACAGGTCCACAGGATTCTCCAGGCAAGAATACTGGGGTGGGTCGCCATTCCCCTTCTCCAGGGGATGTTTCCTACCCAGAAATCAACCAGCATCTCCTGCATTGGTAGATGGGTTCTTGACCACTGAGCCACCACGGGGGCCCCAGTTATATATTACTATATATAATTATGACTTCCCAGGTGGCTCAGATGGTAAAGAACCTGCTTGCAATGCAGGAGACCTGGGTTTGATCCCTGGATTGAGAAAATCCCCTGGAGGAGGAAACGGCAACCCACTCCGGTATTCTTGCCTCGGAAATCCAATGGACAGAGGAGCCTGGTGGGCTACAGTCCATGCGGGTCGCAAAGCAAAGAGTCGGACATGACCGAGCAAATAACACTTCACACTTTCATACATAATTATTTATTATATTGCTTATAACTATTATAAGTAATAGGAAGCTACACTGATTCTATATCATAAATGACAGTTACATTAATCAGTACATTTTATAGTAACACACAGAAGCCAAATTAATTCTATATGAAAAATGATACTGTTATATTATTATAATGTATATAACTTACTATGTATGCTATATAGCATTACATACACTATACATAAAAGTGTATAGTATACAATATTATATATTTTGTATAGTATAGAGTAACACCTCATAATAGACAAGATATATTACTTCTACACTGTAAGCGATATGGTTGTGTTAATTGCAATTGGATATTCCATAATAACACTTATAGCAATACAGAGAATATGTTATTCCTATATTATAAGTGATGCTGCTATATTAAATACCATAATATATTAAATAGTAACACTAATATATAAGCAACACTGTTTCTATATCATAAATGATCCTGTTATATACTATAGTACATTATATAGTAATAGTAATAAACTAGTTACATTATTTTCTATATCATGATGCTGTTATATTAAATACCATAATATATTAAATAGTAACAGTAATAGATATGGTACATTATTTCTATATCAAATAGTAACAGGAATATATAAGCAACAGTTTCTATATCATAAATGATGCTGTTATATACTATATATCTATAATATGTATCTATATATCTATAATATATACTATATTAAATAGTAACAGTAATAGATATGGTACATCATTTCTATATAAATAATGCTGTTATATTAAATACTATACTATATTAAATAGTAACAGCAATATATAAGCTATATCATTTCTTTATCATCAGTGATGCTGTTAAGTAATAGACTATAGTATATTAAATAGCAACTAATATATAAGCTACATTGTCTCTGTATCATAAATGATGCTGTTATATTATATACTATAGTATGAAAGTGAAAGTCGCTCAGTGGTGTCTGACTGTTTGCGACCCCATAGACTATTATAGAGGCCATGGAATTCTCCAGGCAAGAATACTGGAGTGGGTAGCCATTCCCTTCTCCAGGGGATCTTCCCAACCCAAGGACTGAACGCAGATCTCCCGCATTGTAGGCAGATTCTTTACCAGCTGAGTCACAAGGGAAGCCCATACTATAGGATATAAATAGTAACAGTAATATATAACCTATATTTTTCTATATCATAAATGATGCTGTTACATACTATAGTATGTTATATAGTAACAGTAATAAACTGGCTACATTATTTTCATATCATGATGCTATTATATTAAATTCCAGAGCGACTGAACTGAACTTACAAAGTAACAGTAATAGACAAGCTGCATTATTTCCATACCCATAAACAATGCTGTCATAGTAAATACCATAGTATAATATATTAAATGGCAATTTAGTGTTAAAGCTACATTAATTCTATATCACGTTCAGTCGCTCAGTCCTGTTCAACTCTTTGTGACCCCATGGACTGTAGTCTGTCAGGCTCTTCTGTCCATGGGATTCTCCAGGCAAGAATACTGGAGTGGGCTGCCATTGCCTTCTCCAGTAGTCTATCCAGAATCCAGGGAATTCTGTATCATAAATGATGCTATAATATTAGTTACAGTAGCACACGGCATGGTAACACCTGGTAATAGACCAGGTAGATCAATTCTTTATCATGAAGACACTCTGATATGAATTGCAGCAGCACATTACATACTAGCAAAGTGACAGATAAGGTTGTATCAGCGATACCATCCCATGAATTACACGTGGCCACAAGACAGGGACACTCAGCCACGGAGAAGCTACATCCACTGCCTGCTGCGAAGGGCACTGATTTACAACAGGTGCGATTAAACCCTGAGGACGCCCTGCTAGCAGGAGACCCAGGAAAGCAGCCCTCGCCTGGTGCATCCGGTGGGCCACCTCCAGGGCCTTCTGCTTGGCCGTTTCCACAGCGTACGCGTGCGGGGTGGCGAACGAGGCCTTGGGCAGCTTCTCCTTGAACCTGGACGGGACCACCTCGAACCTGAGGCCCTGGAACAGGACAGAAGAGGGGTTGGGGGGGAGCCCCAGGACGCTGACAGGTGGGCAGGAACTGAAGGAACCCGCCGACTCCCGGCCGCTGGGTGAGTGTGACCGGTGGTGGGGTGGGGGTGGGGGGCCCGGGGACCCTGGTGGGAAGACCTCTGTGCACGCAGAGGCCAGCAGGGCAGTATTGATTAGGGTGCAGCCCCGCGGGGTCAAAGGGCTCCTGGAGAGTCCCACAGGCCGGCATTTCACCTTCACAAGGGTCAGACTACTGAGACCACAGCGCCTGCAGGAAAGGCCACGAAAAAGCCACAAACACGGCGGCGGCGAGCGGGGGAACAGCTGCGGCGCTTTACCTCGCTGCCCAGCACAGGTGACCCGGCGGTGCCTGCGGAAGGCGGGCCACGGACACCGCTGCCTCCAGAGTGCGGGCAGGGGGTCTTGACCACAGAGGGTCAAACTCCCCCTCCTGCACTCCCCACGCAGGGACCTCTGTGAGCAGCCAGCTGCTTCTAACTTTTCTGCACCCCAGCCCCTTCCCCACCTCCATCGTGGACCTCCCGGACCCCCAGTTAACCCCTGGGTCACACTATGAGACACCCCCCTCTGGTTCTGTACCCTCCCCGGGAAGTACATATAGCACCCGTCATTCTGTACCTACCCCCACCAAGCCCAGGTCACGCCCCCCCACCCAGATAGGGCCGCCCCATGCAGACCAAGCCCCGTCCAGGGGCTCTGTCCCCTTCCCCCCACCCCCACCAGCTCCTGGACAAATCCAGCTCAGGCACACAGACCTGGCCTTGGCCCTGCAACCCTACACACCCTAGCGAGTAGATTGCCAGGGCACTGAGCCCTGGCCGGAAGACCCTGGCCCTCCCCCGATCACGGACACCACAGATCTGGACCGTGGTCACTAGGGTCCTGCCCTCTGGCTACCTCAGGCCCCAGTCCTGCAGACCCCGGATGCCCAGTCACTTAGGCCTCCAGCCCTGCAGATTCCCCATGACCCTGCTCACCAGACCCTCAGTCACAAGGCCTCTGCCCTCAGACTCTGGATCTCTGACCCCGTCAGTCGGTCCCACCGCTGACCTCGGGCCTGCAAACACCCACCCCCTTTTACCCCACACCTCCCAAGTCAGTAGGACCCCCAATCACTAGGCACCGGCCCTGCAGATCCACCAAGGCCCCTGTCATCTCCCCGGCCGCCCCCCGCCCACTAAGCCTAGGTCATCAGGACCCTCGGGCACTCGTCTCCGGCCACCGGACACTGGCCAAAGACCTTCCCTAACTACTAAGACAGCCTCAGTTTCTAGGCCCCGGACCTGCAACTCTGGCGCCCATCCAGGAGGCCCGGGTCACGACGCCGGGAGTCCCGAGGCCTCCGGTCACTAGGCCTGGGTCCGCAGGCCCGGCCTCCCCAGACCCCGGCCCCTCCAGACCCCGGAACCCCCAGACCCCGGTGCCCCCAGACCCCGGGCCCAGGCCGCTCACAGCATTGCTGAGGATCTCCTGGCGGCGCGGGGAGGAGCTGGCCAACACCACGCGCTTCTGCTGCAGCTTCCTGATCACCGGGCACAGCGGCATACCGCCTGGCGCCCCTCGCTAGCCCAGGGAGCCCCGCGCCCCGCGCCCCGCGCCTAGAGAGCTGCGTGCGCAGCCAAGCGCGCCCAGCCCCGCGGCCCGGGCCCCGCCCCGGCCCCGGCCCCTGCGTGGCTCCGCTGCCGGCCGCTGGAGCCACGCCCAGGCCTCATCACCAATGAAACCCCGCCTCTGCCCTCACAGGCCCCGCCCCAGGCCCGCCCACGGCCGGGCCTCACCACCAATGAAGCCCTGTCCCAGGCCTCACCACCAACGAAGCCCCGCCTAGGCCCGCCCACGGCCCGGCCTCACCACCAATGAAAGCTCGTCCCAGGCCGGCCTCCAGCGAAGCCCCGCCCCTGCCGCTGGAGCCACGCAGAGGCCTCTCCGCCCCAGGCCCCGCCCCACCACGAGGCAGGTGGGGCTCCGGCGGCGCTTCCGGGCCGGCCGCGAACGAGGCCCCGCCCCACCCGCGAAGCCCCGCCCCAGGCAGCTGGGGATTCCTGCCAGGCCCGGGCGGAGGGCGGGGCCCGGGGCCCGAAGCCCGCAAGGCATCTTGGGAGCACAGGGTGGAGGGACGAGGTGAAGAAACCAGGTGTCGGTAAGAATCGGGGGCGGGGGGGTCCGCGTCCGCGCTTTACGGGCGGAGATGGAGGTTCCCGGAGTGCCGCGGGGCTGCGTGGAGACGGGGGTCTCAGAGGCGCGGTGAGGGGCGGAGACGGGGGTCCCTGGGGCTCGACGTGGGGGAGACGGGGGTCCCCGGGGCTCGACGTGGGGGAGACGGGGGTCCCCGGGGCTCGACGAGGGGGAGACGAGGGTCCCCGGAGTGCAGTGGGGCTGTGTGGAGATGGGGGGTCTCAGAGGCGCGGTGAGGGGCGGAGACGGGGGTCCCCGGGGCTCGACGGGGGCGGAGACGGGGGTCCCCGGGGCTCGACAGGGGGGAGACGGGGGTCCCCGGGGCTCGCCGGGGCGGAGACGGGGGTCCCCGGGGCTCGACGGAGGGGAGACGGGGGTCCCCGGGGCTCGACGGAGGAGGAGAAGGGGGTCCCCGGGGCTTGACGGAGGGGAGACGGGGGTCCCCGGGGCTTGATGGGGGCGGAGATGTGAGTCCCCGGAGTGCAGTGGGGGTGTGTGGAGATGGGGGTTCCCGGGGCTTGATGGCGGCGGGGACTGGGGTCCCTGGGGCTTGATGAGGGCAGAGATGGGGGTCCCCGGGGCTTGACGGGGGCGGAGGTGGGGATGGGGATCCCCGGAGTGCAGTGCGAGTGAGTGGAGATGGGGTCTTCGGGCGCGGTGGTCTGTGGAGATGGTGGTCCCCGGAGTGCGGTGGGGGTGTTTGGTCTAGGGGCGCGGTGGTCTGTGCAGATGGGGGTCCCCGGAGTGCAGTGGGGGTGTGCAGAGATAAAGGTCCCCGGCCTGCATTGGGGATGCGGGCACTTCTCAGCCGAAGCACTACTGACGCTCGGGGCGGATCATTCATTTTCGTGGGGCTGCCCTGGGCGGCTGCAGCGCATTCATTAGCGGCTCTGGTCTATGTCCACTAGATGGCAGTAGCTGCCCACTAATGGTGACAACCCGGAGTTCGCACGCTTCCTGTCCGCTGGGGGCCTGAATCACCCCTCACTGTGTGCCCCGGCTAGAGAGGGCTGGAGAGGTGGGTGATGGACGGATGACGGACAGATAGATATGATCGACGGATGGATGGAGGGATATGATGGATGGGTAGATAGATATGATGGATGGATGATAGATGCGATGGATGGATAGATATCATGGATGGATAGATGGGTATATATGATGCATGGATGGATACATGGGTAGATATGATGGGTGGATGGATAGACATGATGGATGGACAGATAAATAGATGATAGATTTGATGGATGGATGAATGGATGGATAGATATGATGGACAGATGGATAGATGGATAGATATGGTGGATGGATGGATGGATGTGATGGATGGATGCATAGATATCATGGATGGATGCATAGATATCATGGATGGATGGATGGATACATATGATGGATGGATGAATGGATACATATGATGGATGGATGGATAGATATGGATGGACAGATAAATAGATGATAGATATGATGGGTGGATGGATGGATGTGATGGATGGATGGATAGATACATGGATGGATGGATGGATACATATGATGGATGGATGAATGGGTGGATAGATATGATGGACGGATGGATAGATGGATAGATAATGATGCATGGATGGATACATGGATAGATATGGTGGATGGATGGATAGATACGGATGGACAGATAAATAGATGATAGATATGATGGATGGATGGCTAGATAGATATGATGGATGGATGGATGGATATGATGGATGGATGGATAGACAGATAGATAAGATGACTGATAGATATAATGGATGGTTGCACTGTTGAGTGGATGGATACGTATCCATTGATGTAGACAGATGAGTGGATGTTAGATAAACGCGGCGTGGGTAGATGAGACACATTGCTTATGCTATAGAAACCAACGCATCTGACTGACGGGTGGATGGATGCATGGATGGATAATGAGAGATGACCGATAAGTAGGTAAGAGTCACGCCTGGTCAGGGTCTCTGCCCTACCGCCGTCTGGGGCTGGACGAGTCTCTGATGGGGGGCATCCTGGGCACTGTGCGGTGTGGAGCAGCTCTGGTCTCCCCTCACCACCCACCGGGGGCACCCCCTGCCCGCAGTGCTGAGAAGCAAAATGACCCCTGACTAATTCATACCATGTATATTTAAACTAATACGTATGTTTGTGTTCACGTGACTGTATATAAGAACCCGGGTCTCCTGCCTTGCAGGCAGATTCTTTACCACTGCGCCCCCAGGGAAGTCCCTGTATATATGGTATATCATGGAGTATGCTATATACTGGGCTTCCCTGGTGGCTCAGACAGTAAAGAATCCGCCAGCACTGTGGGAGACCTGGGTTCGATCCCTGGTTCGGGAAGATCCCCTGGAGGAGGAAATGGCAACCCAGTCCAGTATTCTGGCCTGGTAAATCCCATGGTCGGAGGAGCCTGGCGGGCTGCCGTCCATGGGGTCGCAAAGAGTCGGACACGCCTGAGCGACTTAGCACCCATGCACCCCTGTGTGGAGTTAGGGTAAACTCTCCTTCGCTGGGTTAAATTGTCCCCTAGTCTCCAGTGGCAGCCCCCGAAGATGCCTGTTCTGTTCAACACACAAGCCAAACATCTTGCTTAAAAGGAAAAAAAAAGATGGTTTATTTTGAGGAAGTTCTAGGTTTAAAGCGCAGTCGTCAACACGCGTTAAGTGTCCCTAAGCAGTCATTCCATCCTTCCGAGCTGGGTGGACACACAACGTCACAGGCACCCACTGGGCCCACAGAGAACGTGTTTCTCCAAGGGTGGATCTGTGTTCCAGCCTCATCCCCTTCCCACCCCCCCCACCCCCCAACCCGATGCAGGGATGTGACCAGGGGCGAGCGGCAGGAATTGCAAGCCAGCCCTGCGTTTGGGGTTCATCCGAGACTCCCACAGCTGTGTTCCGACACATTCGGTCCCCCTCAGAAACTCCCATCCAGTTTGTTCATTTACACGCATTCCCGCTCTAGAGGCTTTTTAACGGCACTGAGAAATGTCAGTGAAATTACAGGATCACAGGTTTCCAAAGACACAGCAGACACTGGAAGAAAACCAATAAATCAATGTCTTCGTCTGATGATTTCCAACAAACCGCATGCGTTCAGTGTGGGTGTTTTAAAACAGGTTCAAGAAAAGAGATGTCATACTCTGACCACCTGATGGGAAGAGCTGACTCTCTGGAAAAGACCCTGATGCTGGGAGAGATTGAAGGCGGGAGGAGAAGGAGGCGACAGAGGAGGAGATGGTTGGATGGCATCACCGACTCGACGGACATGGGTTTGAGCTAGCTCCGGGAGACGGTGAGGGACAGGGAGGCCTGGCGTGCTGCAGTCCACAGGGTCGCAAAGGGTCGGACACGACTTAGTAGCTGAACTACACACAGACACGGACAGTATTATTAACAAGCTGAAACAGAAGGAAATCCAGCCCTGGGATTTCCGCCGATCCGACAGGCACCCCCTCGGAAAGGCCGACGGCTCCCTGAAGACGCTGTCAGACTCTGGGCTACTTCAGCGGAACTGGGGGTCCTCGGGACGCAGAAATCAGGGGGATGTCGGTGACCCTGAGGGGCTGGACAACGAACTGTTGGTGACGATGGTGATGAAATGTGACCTCAGCCCTCTGGGACCCAAAGGCTGGACGGACGTCACGCCCATTGCGGGCTGAGGGGTGAGGGTGGTGAGGGGCAGCGTTACCGCTTACACCTGCTTCCTCCGAATTCAAACAGTGATGCTTTGTTCTCAACTCAGCAAGAAGACGGTTCCCTGAGGGTGGTTTGAGGTTTTTCGCAGCTTTTTTGCATTAGACGCTGGAAGCCCACGCGCAGGACGTGGCTGCCACTGTGTCGCTGGGTCAGGGATTTTCTGCCTCCGGAACTGTTGTCATGGCGACCTGGCTTTCTAGGGGCTCGGCTCTGTGGACAGTCGGGAAGAGCGGGTGGACCACACGCTCATCCTCGGATGATCCAAGTCCCTGCACTATGCAGGTCCCACCCTGGGAGCCAGCACCAGGCATTGCAGCCCCTAGAATCACCTGGCCAGTGGCCAGAGGCCCAGTCTCAGAATTTCAGTCTGTGGGGGTCTCCTAGGGCGGCCGTGACAGTTCTACAAATGAGGAGCTTAACGCCCCAGACAGGCACCCGTCGTCCCCCAGCCCTGGGGACCAGACGTCTGAGGTCAGGGGTCCCAGGGCTGAGCTCCGTCCAGAGGCTCCAGGGGAGGGTCCTCCCCGCCTCTTCCGGCTTCTGGGGGCTCCGGGCGTCCGTCCCTGGGCTGGTGGCTGCCTCCCTCCCGTCTCCGCCTCGGTCTCCGCGTGGCTTCTCCTCTCTGTCCGTGTCTCTCCTCTTCCGTGTCTTATAAGGACCCCGTCACGGGGTTCAGGGCCACCCTGATCCTGTAGGTCACACTCTGATATTCCGGGCAGACGTCAGTTTTCGGGGTTGGGACACCATTCTCTCCACCACACGCGTGTCTGCTTCTCAATCTCAAGCAATGGCGTTGGGGGACCAACTGCTCCCGTAACATCGGCTCACAATCCCACCAGCACGTCTGAGGTCCGGTGGGGGGAATGTCACCTGCTTTACAGCCGCCCCGCCCTGGGGGTCTCCCTGAGCCCCTCCCCGCTGGCCCCTGCCAGGTCTCACCTTACAGGCTTCAGAGCTGTTTTCTTCTCCCCACCCCCGCCCCGGCCCCAAGGGAACCCTGAACTCATCCCATGCTCCTCCCAGTGACGCCCAGGGGTTATCTCATGCAGACCCTTACAACCTGCTGTCTCAGCATCCCGGGCGCTCCAGGGACTGGGGTCCATCATCTTTTCAAAACCGCACAGCTGCAGGCGGCTGCTGCGGGCTCGTGTGCTGGGCGGTCTTGCTCGGTCCTCAAAGGATCGCGGGGGTCAGGCCAGGAGCCACCGCAGACCCCAGGAGGACCTGCCGTGGCTGGGGGCGCTCGGCGGGGAGGCGGCAGGCAGAGAAAGGGCGGGGGGAGACCCCCCGCCCCGAGGCAAGCTGCAGCCCGAGGCGCTCCAGGGAGACACGGCAGTAGCCAACAGAAACTGACTGTTCTCAACAACTTCTTGTCCATCCGGAGACCCTCGGTCCACCCCTCCCCTTGGTCCACACCTCCTGGGTCCTTCCCGTCTGTGGACATTTAAGTAGAAGCTTGGCTGATCCCTGGTGGCTCAGCTGGTAAAGAATCTGCCTGCAATGCAGGAGACCTGGGTTCGATCCGTGGGTTGGGAAGATCCCCTGGAGAAGGCAATGGCACCCCACTCCAGTACTCTTGCCTGGAGAATCCCATGGACGGAGGAGCCTGGTGGGCTGCAGTCCATGGGGTCGCTACGAGTTGGACAGGACTGAGCAACTTCCCTTTCACTTTTCACTTTCATGCATTGGAGAAGGAAATGGCAACCCACTCCAGCGTTCTTGCCTGGAGAATCCCAGGGACGGGGGAGCCTGGTGGACTGCCGTCTATGGGGTCGCACAGAGTTGGACACGACTGAAGCGACTTAGCAGCAGCAGCAGCTGGCTCAGCTGGTAAAGAATGTGCCTGCAATGCCAGAGACCTGGGTTCGACCCCTGGGTTGGGAAGATTCCCCTGGAGAAGGGAACGGCTACCCACTCCAGTGTTCTGGCCTGGAGAATGCCATGGACTGGATAGTCCACGGGGTTGCAGAGTCAGACACGACTGAGCGACGTGCATTCACTCAAGTAGAAGCTGACACTCCACAGCAACCCAGCACAGCTGACCCTGGCATTTGCCTGGCTCCAATGGCGGTGGTGAGGGGGGACCAGGTGATGTCTCAGGGCTCATTAGATCCCAGAGCACGGGGCCGAAAGGGGCCCGCCCGGGGTGGCCCAGCTGAATCCCAGCGCGCCCGGAGTGGCCAACAACGGGCAGAAGAGTAGGGCCCTGGCGGAGGCGGGCGGGCGGGTGGGGCGGGGCAGGACCCCTGATGTCCCCCAAGCGCCCCACTGCGGGGAGGGGTGCCTGCCTCAGAACACGCTCTCCTGCCGTCTGACGCTGGGCCTCTTGGGCGCCTCGGGCGCGTCCATGGAGCGCGCAGACAGGGTCCGCCCGGAGAAAAGGCTGTCGCGGCGGCTGTCGGGGCTGTCGGTGGCGGGCAGCGGCCCGTAGCCCAGGTAGTTGCGGAGGCGCAGCTGGAACTCGCTGGACGCAAAGTAGTAGACGAAGGGGTCCAGGCAGTTGTTGAGGCAGCTGAGGCAGAGCGTGAGCTTGTAGACGTGGTAGTAGCTGCGGCCCAGGAAGAGGCGGCTGACCATGTGCACGAGGAGCACGAAGTTGTTGGGGGCGAAGCAGGCCACGAAGGAGAGCAGGACCACGGCGGCCAGGCCGACGGCGCGGCGCCGCTGGGCGCGCCCGTGGGGGTCGGCGGAGCGCAGCAGCGTCAGGATGGTGGCCGTGTAGCAGGCCACGGTGACCACGAAGGGGATGAGGAACAGCAGGACGAAGAGCGTGAAGAGGAAGGCGGCCCACATGGCCACGCTGGGCAGCATGGTGGACTTGAGCACGTCGAAGCAGGTGACGATGCCCAGCGCGTCCACGGCGTAGGTGAGGTCGGTGCGCGCCAGCGGGGACAGCGCGGCCAGCAGCAGCAGCCACGTGGCCGCGCACGCGGCCAGCGCGTAGCGGCGGCGGCGCCAGCGCGCGGACGCCAGTGGATACACGACGCCCAGGAAGCGGTCCACGCTGATGCAGGTCATGGTGAGGATGGACGAGTACATGTTGGCGTAGAAGGCCACGGTGACGGCGTTGCACAGCAGCACGCCGAACACCCAGTGGTTCCCGTTGCAGTGGTAGTAGATCTGGAAGGGCAACACGCAGGCCAGCATCAGGTCCGTGACGCTCAGGTTGATCATGAAGATGACCGACGGCGTCTTGGGCCCGATGTGCCGGCAGAGCACCCACAGCGAGAACAGGTTGCCCGGGATGCTGACCAGCGCCACCAGCGAGTACACGACGGGCAGCACCACCGCGATGGCCGGGTCCCGCAGCATCAGGATGGTCGCGTTGTCTGGGCGCGTCACGTTCATGTCCATGCTGCGGCCGCTGGGGGCGGCGGGCGGCGGCCTCGGGATAGGGGGTGCCGATCTGCAAGACAAGGAGGGAAGGGGGGGACCGGCGAGCTGAGAGGCGCGGGAGGACGGGCTCTCCTGGGAGACGGCCCGGCACGGGGAGCGCGATGCGTGCACACGCGGCTTCGCGGGAGCGCCGACGTCGTGCGGTACATGCACGTGTGATATAGGCACACACCCATTACATGTGTGTACATGTGACACGCACACCACACTGCGTGTATATATTGTATGTGTGTATATGTGATATACACACACACACCACATTGTATGTATATATGTATATATATGTGACACACCATATCACAAGTATATATGTATATATTGTATGTATGTATATGTGATATACACACACCACATTGCATGTGTATCTGTATATGTATGTGATATACACACACAGCATATTCTATGTATATATGTATATATGTGTGTGTGTGTGTGTGTGTGTGTGTGTGTGTATGATCACACACACCATACTGCATGTATGCATTCTTAGTCACTGCACTGGTGTCTGACTCTTTGTGACCCCATGGACCATAGCCCACCAGGCTCCTCTGTCCATGGGATTCTGCAGGCAAGGGTGCTGCAGAGGATTGCCGTGCCCTCCTCCAGGGGATCTTCCAGACCCAGGGATCGAATTAGGGTCTCCTAAACTGACACATGGGTTCCCTACCACTACTGCCACCTGGGAAGCCCATTGCATGAATATATGTGTGTATATATATGTGTGTGTGTCCGTGTGTCTATACATAACACACAGATACAAAGCTTATGGTGTATACATGCGTGTGTATGTGTATGTATAAACACATGTATGTTCAATTGTGAGCGTCTCTGGTGGCTTAGACACCAAAGAATCTGCCTGCAGTGCAGGAGAGCCCAGTTCGATCCCTGGGCCGGGAAGATCCCCCGGAGGAGGGCATGGCAACCCACTCCAGTGTTCTTGCCTGGAGAATCCCTGGGACAGAGGGGCCTGGTGGGCTACAGTCCGTGGGGTTGCAAAGAGTCAGACGTGACTGAGTGACTTCGCATGGGGTGGTAAAGAGGCCCTGGAGCCTGTCTGGAAGTGCTAGCCTGCTGGAGACTGTCAGTTCTGAGCTGACTCCTCCTGCCGTTGGAACCTGAACCTTGCACTCTTGAACTTCTGTTTTTCCCTGCTGACCTTCCTTCCCACTCAAAACAGAGAAGTCCCCGGAGCTGCCTACACACCTTGCTTGTGATCAGCCGGCCCCTCAGACTCACAGAGAGAAAGGGGCCCAGGGCCCAGGGGAGCAGCAATTCCTGGGGCTGCCTGCCCCCGCCTTCTGGACACCATGGGTTCCAAGTGTCACTTTCTTTGGCGTTTCTTATGGAAATGCAACCCAAAGGCAGATCGCAGGTCATTTCTGTTGGTTCTTCCAAGTCTGGGAGATGGTTTTGTTACCTCTTTGCTCAGTCGCTTCAGTACTGTGCGACTCTGCAACCCCATGGACTGTACTCTGCCAGCCTCCTCTGTTGATGGAGTTTTCCAGGCAAGAATACTGGAGTGGGTTGCCATGCCCTCCTCCAGGGGATCTTCCCGACCCAAGGATCAAACCTGGGTCTCCCGCATTGCAGGTGGATTCTTTACTGTCTCAGCCACCTGACGAAGTTGCTATTTTTCCCGTGGCTGAAGCTATCACTTCTGTTTTTGACCGTGTGTGTGTGTGTGTGTGTGTGTGTGCCTGATATCGGGGCTCCTGAAATCAGGGTGTGGGGCTCACCTGGGCAACCAGGTGCCACCCCTGTTATAGCTCGGCCCGGAAGACACCCCCTTGCTCGCCTGCGCCTTGCAGTTGGACACCTGCTGGCGTGGCCCGGGGAGGGCGTCCATCCCCGAGGGGTCTGTTGGCAGGAATCATGGTCCCTGAGTCTCCGGGGAAGCCAGCATGCGGCCCTTCAACGCTGATGGCATTGCAGCTCCCCTTTCAGGCCCTGGCGCCCAGGGTATATCTGTCTGTTCCTCCGCAGGAGATGTAACATCTGCGCTGGGGGTGTGCGGAACGAGGTTCCTCAAACCCATTTAAAAATGACCCGAGTTTCACTTTGAGTAGGAAACTTTCCGCACCACTAGCTCACGGCCAGGTGCGATCTTACAGTTATGGTGGTGGGGGGCGGGGGGAGTGCAATCCCACACCTCACGGCCGCCCACCTCCATCCATCTTTGGGGTTCAGGAGCAGAAGGGACCCATTATGTCTCAGGGTCGCACGTGGAGGCCGCAGTGGGGGGCCGTGGAGGGGAGACAGCTCTCTGATCTGCAGGGGAACGGGGAACTCAGGGAGGGGACAGGGCTGGGGGTGGCTAGGAGGCTACTGCGTGTCCACAGTCGGGGAGGGGGTTGGAAATCTGAGAAGATGGGAGGGTGCACACAGCTGGAGACAGAAAGCTCAGCCTCCCGCCGAGTGGCATTAGGGGGCAGGGAGCCTGCTGGGGGTTCCCCTGGGGGCTCAGATGGTCAAGAATCCGCCTGCAGTGCAGGAGACCTGGGTTCGATCCCTGGGTCGGGAAGATGCCCTGGAGGAGGGCATGACAACCCGCTCCAGTATTCTTGCCTGGAGCATCCTGCAGACGGAGGAGCCCGGAGGGCTGCAGTCCAGGGGGTCGCAGAGAGTCGGACACGACTCAGCTGGCTAGCACACTTTTCCACTTCTGCCTGGTGATGAGTCCCCTCCCCTTTCCTCCCCCCGGATCTGTCGTAACCTCCCGGTGGGAGCTTCAAAAGAGACTCTATTTGCATAACAGTGCGGCTGGCCCCCGCAGAGAAGCCACGTGGGCGTCCGGGAGGCCTCCGTCTGCACCCCGAAGCTGCTGCCTTCCCCCCACCAACCAGGCCCCCGAGGCTCCCCTCAAGCTTTCACCTGTGCCCGTCTCGGGGACCGAGCGGGCAGTCCCTCCCCTGCAGCACGGCGACGCACAGCTGATTCATAAAGAAATCACGTCTAACAGATGCGGCCGGCTCCCAAAGCCGCGGGCGGGCGGGGCGGAGGACTGGGGGGTAGGGGGTGGAAGTGGCGTGAAATGAGCCAGAAACGGTTGCTGGCGCCCGCAAGACGCTCCCCGCGGCGCTGGGCGAGCAGAGGCGGCTCTTTGCCAGAGGCACGGGGCAGCCTGGAGGCTTGGGGGCCGCAGGGTGCCAGGTGGGGCGGAGGTTCTGCAGGAAGCTACACGCAGACGTCACACACGAGCTCGCCCAGAGCTGCAGCCCGTGCGTCCTTGGCTCATGGATACGCCCCTCCCGCCCCCAACCCCGTGGGCATCTCTTCTTAACCGCTTTACAGAGCCGTCAGGAAAATATCATCAAGGTCACCTCTGCAAAGTGCACATAGCGGTGCGGGCGTCAGTGCCTCAGTCGTGTCTGACTCTCTGCGACCCCCTGGACTGCAGCCCACCCGGCTCCTCCGTCCATGGGGTTCTCCAGGCAAGAATACCGGAGTGGGCGGCCATGCCCTCCTCCAGGAGATCTTCCCCACCCAGGGATCGAACCCGAGTCTCCTGCATCGCAGGAGGATTCTTGACCATCTGAGCCACCAGGGACACTGCAGTGGTTTTCATATATTTGCAAAGAGAGGCAACCAGCCCCATCACGCAATCCCAGAACATCCTCATCATCTTGAAAAGAAATCTTGCACGCCGTGGCCATCACGCCTGCATCCCTTCCCCGGCGCACACAGATACGCATTCAAACACCCAGCTCAGATTCACCTATCGTACTGTGCACCATGTTGAAAGTGGAGGGTTCTGTGGCACAGAGCAGGGCTCACAAGCCTTCATGACCATCATCTCTGTCCGCTTCCAGACATGTCCATCCCCCTCAAAAGGAGATGCTGTACCCTTAAGAGGTCCCACGTCTTCTCAGCCCTTGCTCTGCCTTCTGAGTCTGGGGATTTGCCTGTTCAGGACGTTTCGTATAAAATGGAATCACACACTCTGTGTCCTTCTGTGCCTGCTTCTCTCACTGAGCAGTGTGTGTTCAGGGTCCAGCCACACTGTAGCATGTGTCAGAGCCTCACTCCTTTTTCATGGCTGCGTAATATTCCACTGTGTGAATAGACTACATGCTGTTTATCCATCCATCATCCATCCATCCACCCACTCACTTATCTATCCATCCATCATCCATCCATCCATCCACACATCCATCTATCCGTCTATCTATCCACTCACTTATCCATGCATCCACCCATCCATCTATCCACCCATCCATTTATCCACTCACTTATCCATCCATCCATCATCCATCCACCCATCCACACATCGATCTATCCATCTATCTATCCACTCACTATCCATCTATCCATCCATCCATCCATCATCCATCCGTCCGTACCTAGCTGCTAACACACCAAGCTCAGGACTGCCCTCCCCACCATCTGAAGGTCAGAGATACTCAGGATGGTTGTCCTTCCGTCTCTACTGAGGTGGGTCTTTCTCAGGTGGGGTGAGTGAAGAGCAGCCCCGAGTCACAGGGAAGACTGCTCTTTAAGGACCTCCCCTGCATCTTTTCCACAGCAACAGCCCAAACTTCCCAAGCACCGGGGGTTCTCCTGGGGCTGAGCTCACAGCAGGGACCAAAAGCAAACCATGGCCCAGCCCTGCCCATGTGGGCTGGCCTCCTTTCTGGGTTTCTTGGGGGTCCTGGGCCACCCAAGTTGTGATGCTTTGTGGGGGCAGCTCTGGAAACCTCAGCCCCAGAGCATTCAACGGCCACGGCTTCAGAGAGCTGGTGACGTCACAGACCCCACATGGGTCCCTACAATACTCACTCCTGGGATGTTGTTGTGTAGTTGCTCAGTCGTGTCCGACTCTTTGCGACCCCCTGGACTGTAGCCCACCACGATCCTCTGTCTATGGGATTCTCCAGGCAAAAATACTGGAGTGGGTTGCCATGTCCTCCTCCAGGGGACCTTCCTGACCCAGGAGGCCCGGGTTTGGACCCTGGGTCGGGAATCCTGGGGATACTTAACCACACGGAACTCACAGCTGCCCGGTGCAGGGAGGGCTGGGAAAAGGCAAGCTGTGAGGTCCTGCCCACCCAGACCCTCAGTGCCCTCATCTGTCATATCACGGATACGGACTCACCCTCTGAGGGTGGTCGTGGTACCAAGGGACTCAGCGACGGCACAGCACGCTGTCAGCCAGGGTGTGTCCGTAAATACTAGCTAGGTCAGTAACTGGGGACTGTCCTGGATGTCCTAACAGAGAACCACAAACTGGAGGACTAGCGACAACAGACATCTATCCTGCCCCAGCCCTGGAGACTAGACGTCTGAGGTCAGGGGTCCCAGGGCTGAGCTCCGTGCAGAGTCTCCAGGGGAGGCTCCTCCCCGCCTCTTCCGGCTTCTGGGGGCTCCGGGCATCATCCCTGGGCTGGTGGCCGCCTCCCTCCCGTCTCCCCTCCGTCTCCACGTGGCTTCTCCTCTGTGTCTGTGTCTCTCCTCTTCCGTGTCTTATGAGGACCCTGTCCCTGGGTTTAGGGCCACCGCCATCCGGGAGGACCTCATCTCAGACCCTTCACTCCATCACCTCTGCAGAGACGCTGTTTCCTAATAATGCCCCATCCTGAGGTTCTGAGTGGGCGTGAATCTTAGGGGGCCCCCTTCAACCCACTACACCACCCACTGAGCAAAAACCCTATAAATAACTCAGCAAATAACAGGTGGACTTCTTCTGAAACTCAATCATGATCGTCCATGCACTCATCTTTCCAGAATCTTTTTCTTTCTGGCATTGTTTTCTATTAATTAATTAATTTTAATTGGAGACTAATTATTTTACAATATCCAGAATCTTTATGTAGGTGCCCATCATCTACTGGCAGGATTTAAAAAAATACCTTAGAGTCACTGACTGATGAACCTTGTGGAAGGTCACTTGTCACTGGGTTTAGGGCCGCCTCATCCAGGAGGGGGCTTCCCTGGTGGCTCAGCTGGTAAAGAATCCGCCTGCAATGCGGGAGACCTGGGTTCGATTCCTGGGTAGGGAAGAGCCCCTGAAGAGGGGAATGGCTACGCACTCCAGTATTCTTGGGCTTCCCTGGTGGCTCAGATGGTAAAGAATCTGCCTGCAGTGGGAGAGACCTGAGTTCGATCCCTGGGTCGGGAAGATCCCCTGGAGAAGGAAATGGCAACCAGCTCCAGTATTCTTGCCTGGAGAATCCCACGGACGGAGGAGCCTGGCGGGTGGCAGGGGTCAGGATGTGGATGCATCTTTGCTGGCCCCCACTTCAGACATCAAGGAGAAGATTTCTAAGAGCTGTTCAGACCTCAGTGCATGCCGGGGGGAGGGTTCTAGCTTCAGCCACGTCCCCTGCCAGCAGCAGGGCGGAGTCACGAGCGTGGACAGGAGACTTTGCAAGCGGCAGATCCTGCAGAGGTGGGAGCTACCCAAGGCTGCTTTGGAATCTGACCATCACGCGCAGACACGGGGGCCATTCCCTGCCGGGGAAGGGGTGCGTCGTCCGTCTCGTGTGGGAGACCCTGCCCTCTTGCCCTTGACTCCGGGACCCGGGTGACGCTTGTGAACCTGCCCAGCAGAGGAAGCTGCGATGGGTTTTCTGGTTGACCGTGGAGGGAACCCAGAGAAAACACCGGAAACTCTGTGGCTGTCACGGGTGAATCGTGTCTCCCCTTCAAGTTCAGATTGAAGCTCTAACTCCCTGTATGTAAAAGGGTCACCTTCGTTCCAAGGCGGCGGGGGGTGTCTTTGCAGATGTAACTCTTTAGGTTCACGTGAGGTCCATCTGGGTGGCTCAGTGGGTAAAGAGCCTTCCTTCAAATGCAAGGGACGCGGGTTCGATCCCTGGGACGGGAAGATCCCCTGGAGGAGGGCGTGGCAACCCAGTCCAGCATTCTTGCCGGGAGAATCCCATGCACAGAGGAGCCTGGGGGGCTGCAGTCCACGGGGTTGCAAAGACTTGGACACGACTGAAGTGACTGACCAGGCGTGAGGTCCTACTGCAGCGAGGGGAGAGACCTGAGTCTGCTATGACCAGTGTCCTTATAAAAAAGGAACAGTTAGGGGGATTTCCCTGGTGGCACAACGGTTGAGAATCTGCCTTCCAGTGTAGGAGACACAGGTTCGATCCCTGCTGGGGGAATTAAGATTTCACGTGCCTTGGGGCGACTCGGCCTGAGAGCCACAAGGACTGAGCCTTCACACATTAGCTAGAGTCTGGGCAGCGTGGAGCCCGTGAGCTGCAACAGAGACCCTGCTTGCCACACTAACACGCAACACAGCAAAAAGGATATAAACATTAAAAAGGCGGGGGCATTGGGCATGAAGGAGGGAGACGGCCGGGCAGAAACGTAGGCAGAGGCGGAGAAGATGCTTGAATAAGCCAAGGAATGCCAAGGATGGGCCAGGAAACCCTCTGTGACCCCACGGACCGCAGCCCGCCAGGCCCCTCTGTCCGTGGGATTCTCCAGGCAAGGATACTGGTGTGGGCTGCCATGTCCTCCTCCAGGGGATCTTCCTGACCCCGGGGGTGAAACCAGTGTCTCCTGCATTGGCAGGCGGGTTCGTTACCATCAGAGCCACCCAGGGACACCTAGAAGCTGGGATGGAGGCGTGCAAAAGATTCACAGCCACAGGGATCCTTCAGAAGGAACCCACCCTCTCACATACACCTTGACTTCAGGTCTCCAGACGTGAAAGGCACTGACTCTGTATTGTTGACTCCCAGTTGGGTGGGGAGGCGGTTTCCTTCCAGCAGTGCCAGGAAACAAACGCACAAGCAAACAGAAGCAGGATTTAGCCGACAGACCGCAGAAAGCCAGCGCGGTCCTCCTGCGGAATGAAAGCGGGGGAGGAATCTCTACGAGACTGCAGGGCGCGGAAGGATGAGATTGCAGGAAAGACACAGATGTGAGGACGTGGCCCACAGCCTCGCGGGTCATTTGGTGGATGCTGACAGCAGTTAAAGATGCGAAAACTGCCCTGACCGTGACGTGGACGTCTACTGAGGGACTTCCCTCGTGGTTCGGTGGTTGAGAATCTGCCTGGCGACCTGCCTACACTGTTGCTGTACATGGGTGCGGCCGCTATACAGAGCAGAGTGGAGGTTCCTTAAAAACTGAACACAGAGCTACTGTATGATCCACCCGTCTACTCCTGGGCGGGGAGCCAGAGAAAAACATGAGCTGAAACGATACAGACACCCCAGTGTGCACTGCAGTGCTGTTTACAGCAGCCGGGACGTGGAAGCGACCGAGATGTCCATCAACAGAGGAAGATGAAGACGGTGTGGGGTGTGTACACAATGGAGTATGACTCGGCCATAAAAAGGAATGAAACAAAGCCATTCGCACCCACAGGGATGGACCCAGAGACTGTCGTAACTGCGTGAAGTAAGTCAGACAGACAAGGGGAAGCATCTCTGACATCACTTATACGTGCAATCTAAAAAGACATGATACAAACGAATTTACTTCCAAGGTAGAAGGAGGCTCAGAGACTTGGAAAATGAATTTACAGTTCCCAGGGGGGAAGGATGGGGGGAAGGGATAGTCAGGGAGTCTGGGATGGACATGGACACACTGCTGTATTTAACATGGAGAACCAGCAAGGACCTGCTGGACAGCACAAGGAACTCTGCTCAATACTCTGTAATAACCTCACAGTTCCCAGGGGAAGGATGGGGGAAGGGATGGTCAGGGAGTTTGGGATGGACATGGACACACTGCTGTATTTACCATGGAGAACCAGCAAGGACCTGCTGGACAGCACAGGGGACTCTGCTCAATACTCTGTAATAACCTTATGGTTCCCAGGAGGAAGGATGGGGGAAGGGATGGTCAGGGAGTTTGGGATGGACATGGACACACTGCTGTATTTACCATGGAGAACCAGCAAGGACCTGCTGGACAGCATAGGGAACTCTGCTCAATGTCACGTGGCAGCCTGGATGGGAGGGGAGTTTGGGGGAGAATGGATACGTGTATATGTAAGGCTGAGTCCCTTTGCTGTCCACCTGAAACCATCACAACATTGTTAATTGTCTATATACCAATAACAAAACTTTACAGTTTGAAAAAAAAATAAAGGACTCCGCCTTGCAATGCGGGAGGCGTGGGTTTGACCCCTGGTTGGGAAACTAAGGTCGCATGTGCCTCTGGGCAGCTTAGCCACGAGCCGTAACTTCTGAGCCCGAGCGTCACAATGAAACATCCTGTGTGTCACAGCTAAGGCCCAACACAGCCAGACAAATATTAAGAAGAAACAGTGTTGGGCCTTATTTTGCCTTCAGGACCACGCCGCACCCCATAGGCGACCACTGGGAGATGTCTGCTCTGTAGCATCCTTGCAGGCACGTCCCGGCGTGCGTGAAACACACATTTCACACACTGTGAAATGAGAATATCTCCTGCCGTATCAGTAAACTAGAAAGGTCACAGCCAATCAGCAGTTTCTGCCCTCCACATGAGCTATGGTTTTTCCAGTAGTCACATATAGACCTGAGAGTTGGACCATAAACTAAGCTGAGCGCCGAAGCATTGATGCTTTTGAACTGTGGTGTTGGAGAAGACTCTTGAGAGTCCCTTGGACTGCAAGGAGATCCAACCGGTCCATCCTAAAGGACATCAGTCCTGAATATTCATTGGAAGGACTGATGCTGAAGCTGAAACTCCAATACTTTGGCCACCTGATGGGAAGAACTGACTCATTTGAAAAGACCCTGATGCTGGGAAAGACTGAAGGCGGGAGGAGAAGGGGACGACAGAGGGTGAGATGGTTGGATGGCATCACTGACTCAATGAACCTAAGTTTGAGTAAACCCCGGGAGTTGGTGATGGACAGGGAGGCCTGGTGTGCTGCGGTCCACGGGGTCGCAAAGAGTCGGACACGACTGAGCGACTGGACAACATTGTCAACAGGAACAGGTTTGGCCCCAGACAGCTGAGGTGCATATGCAAGGCGTCAGTTCAGTGAGCCCAAGGCTTGCATCCTCCATACAGAGAATGCTTGATTTCTTCACTCGGTATCTGATCTTTGCTGTTCAGACCCCCTGCTCCCTTTGTTGCAAACTTGTATACAGCTTGATTCCCCCTCCCGCCTGTTTGGAGCAGTTTTCTCAGAGCTACTGAGATGCTGACCCCCCAGGCTCAGAGTCCTAAACACGCCCACCCAATAAGATAACTCCCTTACTTTCTGTCTGTGACTATATATTTTAGTCCACAGCGCTCACCCACCCGGGCAGACGTTTTACCCTGCATGCTGTACACATCGCCTGTCATGACCTTCTCACTTTGACCATCTGTGAATGTCTCCATCGCACGTACACAGTTTTTCTCTGCCGTTTTCCACACTTGAATAGCCTGTGGTTATATGTTACCTCGCTCCCCGGGTTGTGGGCACTCGGACGCATTGTGTGAATTTCGTACTGTTGACCACACACACCCACGCAAGCATTTCTGTGCATGGCTGTGATAACGTCTTCCACAGCCCAGATTATGGTTCAGATGGTGAAGAACGGCCTGAAACGCAGGACACCCAGGTTTGAGCCCTGGGTGGGGAAGATCCCCTGGAGGAGGGCATGGCAACCCACTCCAGTTTTCTTGCCTGGAGAATCCCAGGGACAGAGGAGCCTGGCGGGCGACAGTCCACGGGGTGTCAAAGACTCACACACTACGGAGCGACTAAGACACACAGGCTTGCCGATACAAAGGCTACGCTCGTTTTACGTTGAAAGCGTTATGTTAGTTAGAAAGGAAACTAGATCTGAAACCAACCCTCTACGTTTGCACCTTAGAAACTAGAACAGGAGGCTCCATTTAAATCCCAAGGGAGCAGAAGAGAGGAAGCAATACAAGTGACAGCAGAAAGCAGGGAAAGTGAAAACAGGAAAATCAAGAGAGGAAAGAAAAGGAAATCAGAAGCTGGGTCTTGGAAGAGATCGAGAAAAGCAATAAACCTCTAGTCAGGCTGAGAAAAAAACAGAGAGACACAGAGCATAAATATACAGATGCCAAGTGAGGAAGGGCTGGTAGGAAGGATTGGGAGATGGCACTGACCCAGATACACCAGTGATATTCTCTGTAAAGTAGGTAACTAAGGAGAAGCTCCTGTATAACACAGGGGACTGTACTCACTGCCTTGTGGCGAGCTAAATGGAAAGAAAAATCCAAAAAAGGAGGGGATATAGGTATTCACACGGCCGATCCACTTGGCTGTACAGAGGAAATGAATACAACGTTGTAAAGAAGCTGTGCTCTAATAAAAACGACCAAAGAGACAAGGAGAAGACGCAAATCCCAAACACCCGAAACCAGTCGCCCGCTGTCACTACAGATCCCTTGCTTGGTCGCCCAGTCGTGTCCGACTCTCTGCGACCCCGTGGGCTGCAGCCCGCCAGGCTCCTCTGTCCAGGGGATTCTCCAGGCAAGGATACGGGAGTGGGGACGGAGGTTCAAGAGGGAAGGAAGGCATGTATTCCTATGGCTGATTCATGTTGCTGTATGGCAGGCACCAAGGCAGTATTGTAAAGCAATTATCCTTCACTGAAAAATAAATCAATTAAAAATTTTTTTAAAAAAAGAGTACTGGAGTGGGCTGCCCTTTCCAAAGACATTGGAAGAACGATCAAGCAATACTACGAACAGTTCTATGCCCACAGGTTTTATTACCTAGATGAACGGGACCACATCCTTGGCACAACCTGCCAAGACACACCCAAGGCTGAACAGGCCATTAGAACAGGCCTGTGTTTATTAAAGAGTAGAATCAATAATTAACAACTTTCCCAAATTAAAAAAAAAAAAGCACCACGTCCAGATGGACTTACTGGTGATTTCTACCAGACACTTGAAGGATGGAATGGTACCAATTCTCTACGTTTTCTTTTTTTCCCCCCAGAAAATAGAAATAGACCACTGTCACTGCAGATCCCTCCCCCACACGGTGCCAATTTGCAGTTGCAGAAAACAGCACAAGGGCGGCATGGGGGGAGGCAGTACTCATTTGCCACGTTGTCAACAACCACAGCCTGCCAGCAGCCTGAGGGGTGAGAGGTGCCACGTCACCCAAGGCTCAAGTCATACCTCACATGGGGGCCGCAGAGGGTGAGAGTCTTTCTTTCTATCTTCTGGGGTTGAGTGTGTTTCTCGAGTCCTCCACTGGCGCTTCCTCTGTGGAATGGGTTTTCCGAACCGAGCCCGACCCGCCCTTGGGTCACTCAACTCCGTCTTATCAGCGTGACGGTAGCGGCCGTTCCTACGCAATCGAGGGGATCGCATTCGTGCGGATCTATTTCTGGGCTCGCGATTGTGTTTCCATTGATCCATGCGTCTCTCTTTCACCCAAACCACACTGCCTTTTTTAAAAATTATTTGTTATTGCAGTCTAGTTGCTTCATATTGCAGTATAGGACTTCCCTGGTGGCTCAGCTGGTAAAGAATCCGCCTGCAATGCGGGAAACCTGGGTTCAATTCCTGGGTCAGGAACATCCCCTGGAGAAGGGGTAGGCCACCCACTGCAGTATTCCTGGGCTTCGCTCGTGGCTCTCATGGTAAAGAATCTGCCTGCCAATGCGGGAGACCTTGGTTCGATCCCTGAGCTGGGAAGATCCCCTGGAGGACAACATGGCAACCCAGTCCAATATTCTGGCCTGGAGAATCCCCTGGACAGAGGAGCCTGGCGGGCTACAGTCCATGGGGTCACAGAGAGTTGGACACGACTGGGCAAGTAAGGCCAGCACAGAGTCGCTTTAGAATGTCAGGTTAGTTTCTGCTGGACAGCAAACTGAATCAGCTATCTGTATACACGTATCGCCTCTCCTTTTGGACTTCCTTCCCATTGAGGTCAACACAGAGTATGATTCTTTCTGTGCTCCAACTTACTTGGGTATCTAACAATATAAAAAACACATCAAAACTGTTCTCAAACTACAACGAGTTAAATATAACACTTTTGCATTCACAAAATAACACGTGCACTTTAGTTTTTAGACTACTGAATTTTTTTTTTCTAACTTTAAACTTTTTATTTTTTATTAGGGTATGGCCGATGAACAAGGTACCACAGAGAACTCGATACGGTTCCCTGTGCTATCCAGCGGGTTCTTATTGGTTCTCTATTTTATACATAATTTCGATGGTGAATATTTGTCAATCCCAATCTCCCATTTTTTTTTTAAATTTTTTTTATTTAAGTATTTTTTTTACTGAAAGATAATTGATTTACAACATTGTGTTGGTTGGTTTCTGTTGTAAAGTGAATCAGTTTTACATATATAGAGAGAGATTTTTAAGATTCTTAAGATTATAAGATTTTTTAAGATTTTAAGATTCTTTTCCCATATAGGTTCTTAAGATTCTTTTTAAGATTCTTTTCCCATATAGGTTATTACAGAATATTGAGTAGAGTTCCCTGTGCTATACAGGAGGTCTTTGTTGACTCTCTGTCTATATATAGTGCTGTGTATTGGTCCGTCCCAATCTCCCAATTTATGCCTCTCCATCCTCACAAGTTTTAGTATTCTTCCTATTCTGAATGGTTTATGTCCATGTTAACTAAAGAATTTCAGTCGCTAGAAAGGATATAAAAGACTATATGTGCTGTGCATGTATATTTATAATTCATATATGTATGTGTCTTGATTACAAATATGATCATAACCTCAGAAATTTGCAGCTGTTTTTTAAAAATTTTTATAAAAGTAGATAGTTGATTTACAATGTCGTATTGGTCCTCAGATGTACAGCAAAGGGAATCAGCTATACGTGTACATATATCCCCTCTCTTTCAGATTCTTTTTTTCCACTTAGGCCGTTCCAGAGTATTGGGTAGAGTTCTCTGTGCCATACAGCAGGTTCACATTAGGTATCTAGTTTACATACAGTCGTCTGTATTTGCAAACCACACTGTCTTGTTCGGGTCTCGAAGGGCCCACGCTGTAACTCTGCTTTTCTCTGTGTGTGTGTGTGATGCTGACGACTCTGAATCTCATCACTTTTTCTGGTGTACGTGCCGCACACGTGAACCTCGTGAACCAGTTCTCTGTACACAAGGGGCAACTTTTACTTTTGTTGGTGGCGTTTCATGGCTGCATTCGCATTTTGCACCTTTAAAGATTATTTTAAAACAGATCTTTTTTTTTCAAGTGGATCATTTTTTTTTAAGTGCTTTGCTTTATGGAATTTGTTGACAGTACCACCTCCGTTTTATATGTTGGCTTTTTGGCCGAAAGGCATGCGGGAATTTGGCTCCCCGACCAGGGGTGGAACCCTCTCCCCCTGCACTGGAAGGCAAAGTCTTAACCACTGGACCACCAGGGAAGTCTCAATATTTTGTATCTTTCAGTTCAGTTCAGTTCAGTGGCTTGGTCGTGTCTGACTCTTTGTGACCCCATGAACCGCAGCACGCCAGGCCTCACTGTCCATCACCAACTCTCAGACTTTACTTAAACTCATGTCCATCGAGTCGGTGACGCCGTCCAGCCATCTCATCCTCTTTTTATCTTTATCATTATCTTTAGGTTCCAGAATCTTGCCACGATGTCATGTGTATTTCATACATAGCTCAAGAGTACCTTCTCTAACCAGTAACTAAAGTTTTCCCTCCTCCTTTTTCTTTTTGGAATTCCTTCTACTTTAAAATTTTTTCTTATTTGGAAAAGAAATAAAACGACTGTTCTATGAGGAAGGTGGGACCCTCAGCTCCCCAACCAGGGATGGAACCCACCCGCCCTGCCATGGAAGTACACAGTCTCAACCGCTGGGCCTCCGGGGGAGTCCGACGTTTCTTTAGCTTTCTGTCGCCCAGGCTGTGTTCTAACTGTGCCATCACCCACAGGGACGGTCACCACGCCTGCCCTTGGCAGAGGCTCCGCGTCTGCTGAGCAAACACAGGACGCGATCCGAGAGAGCACGCCGGAAAATGTCAAACTCTCGGGAAGCAGTGGCGTCTGAGACGTCCCCGAGTTGGCTCACCCATCTGAACTCTGCTGTCTTCCCAGCTGGGGCCGTCAGCCTTTGCCTGAGGTGCCTATCTGGAGGCACTGGAGATATCCCTGCAATTCTAAAACTTTTTATGAGACACGGATACTGACCAAGTGATTCTCGAGTCTACATGACGTGCTAAGTCCGTTCAGTCGTGTCTGACTCTTTGTGACCCCGTGGACTGCAGCCCGCCAGGCTCCTCTGTCCATGGGATTCTCCAGGCAAGAACACTGGAGTGGGTTGCCATGCCCTCCTCCAAGAGATCTTTCCAACCCAGGGATCGAACCTGGGTCTCCAGCATTGCAGGTGGATTCTTTACCATCTGAGCCGCCAGCGAAGCCTTTAGAGAGAGGCAAAAAGTCCAGACTAGCCAACACACAACTTAAGGAGGAGGAGAAAATGGGGTCATTGACACCACCCGACTTCAAGACTTACTACAGAAATAAGCTGTAGTAATGACAGTAGTAATTACCGTAGTGTAGTAAGACGCTCCAGTAATCAGGATGGCGGGGGGAGGAAAGCGAGGTAGGGAAATACAGACGGAGGGGAATATGGGGTACAAACTATCATCTATAGAATAAGCTACAAGGAAACTATGGATAAAATAGATCAACTAATGAGAAACCATGAGAAGGGCATGGCAACCCACTCCAGGATTCTTGCCTGGAGAATCCACATGGACAGAGGAGCCTGGTGGGCTACAGTCCACGGGGTCGCAGAGAGTCAGACACCACGGAGTCGCTGACGCTTTCATAGCCGATTGACTTTGCTGCACAGCAGGAAAACTAACACCCCATTGTAAAGCCACTACACTCCAGTAAGAAATAGGCCTTGAATATTCATTGGAAGGGCCGATGCTGAAGCTGAAACACCAATACTCTGGCCACCTGACGCGAAGAACTGACTCACTGGGAAAGACCCTGATGCTGGGAAGGATTGAAGGCAGGAGGAGAAGGGGACGACAGAGGAGGAGATGGTCGGATGGCATCACCGACTCGATGGACATGAGTTTGAGCAAACTCCGGGGGTTGGTGATGGACAGGGAGGCCTGGCGTGCTGCGGTCCACGGGGTCGCAAAGAGTCGGACACGACTGAGCAACTGAACTGAAGAAATAATTTTAAAAATGTTGGGGAAGATATAAAAAAATAAGCTACAAACACATATTGTGCAGCACACTTAATACAGCCAATATTTTCTGAGAGTTGTCAAGGGAGCACAGTCTTTAAAAACTGTGAATCACTGGATTGTACACCTGTAAGTTAAACACTATTTTACACCAACTATAGTGAAGTGGAAAAAAAAAAAAGAATCATGACCTTTTAGGAATATTTTAGGTAATTTGTTTTTTTAAAGACAGTGTGGCATCGGTAATACAATAGAGAAATGGATCAGTGCAACAAAACACAGGGTAGACAGAGGTAGACACTCTCCATGTGGTTCACTGATCTTTGACAAAAGGGCACTGTAATGGAGCAAAAAAGGGCAAAAACGAGCAAAGATCTTTGACAAAAAGGAGCAAAGACGGTCTCTTCAACAGACGATGTTGGAGCAACTCACATCCACAGGCAGAAAAGAAAAAGAATCTCGACGCAGACCTTACTCCCTTCACAGTAATGAACTCAAAACGGATCACAGACCCACACGTCAAACACAAAGCAGTAAGCCTTCTACACGATGATGCAGGAGAAAAACCCAGATAACCCCGTGCCTGGTGATACGTTTTTTTCTTGGCTTGGCCAAAACTGTCATTGGGGATTTTCTGTAACACCTTGGATACAACCCCAGAAGCACAACCCATGAAAGAAATCACAGATAAGCTGGACTTCGTCAAAATGAAAAATATCTGCTCTGCCAACAACTCTGTCTGTAAAATAAGACAAGCCATAGACTGGGGGAAAATATTTGCAAAAGACTTACCTGGAAAAAAAAAATAAGGACCAGAACCCACAATATGTAAAGAGCTCTTTAAAAAATCAACAATAGGAAAATAAACAACCCAATTGAAAAAGGGGTGGCCAGACACCCAAGAGCTTCATCAAAGAAGTTGTCCAGACGGCAAAGAGGCACAGGAAGAGAAGTTACAGGTCGTATGCCCATCAGGGAATTGTGAAGTAACACCCCAGTGAGGACGAACTGCTGCCTGACGGGTATCAGAATGACTGAGGTCTGAGAACAGCATCACCCACTGCAGCCAGAGAGGAAACGGGGACTCGATTCCACGCCGGGCGTTGTTAAGAGGGTCCTTGCATCTTCCGTGGCCCTCCGGTCACTGTGAGGCTGGAACCACACTCTGAGTGGGACCTGATGACCTCAAGACTCCGTGTTCTCCAGGGTCCCTCCCTCTCTTTGTCACCCCGGGACGTTACCTCTGCTGTGTCGTCCCTGAGGGGACGCTCCGTTCGGCGGCCGGAGCGGTGGAGACGGGGTGGCGGATGCAGAATGGACCGGGTGTCTGTCCCTCTGTGTTCTGAGTGGAGCTCTCGGATCACAGGACGGCTGAGCGCAGACGCACACACGGGGCTCTGATCTCCGTCCCCCGTTTCTGTGCCCCACAATTGCACAATCGGCGCGCAGAGAATCGCAGGTGATTTGCATGCCCACACGTGTGTGATTGTCATCTGTCTCCTCCACGACCCAGCCTGGCGTCCTCTGCCTCCTGTGTGCTTCTCTGCCCTCCAAGCTTCGCCAAACGAGCCAGAGTCCACTTTCTACCCAAAGGAAAAAAAAAAAAAAAAAACACCTCCGCTATTCTTTTGCATGACAACGTTTTGTTCTTTAATTTTTTTTTTTTTCCATTGTCATGCTGCACTCCTCAGCCGTCTGGTCTCAATCACACCTGCAAGTTTAGCCTCTGTCTCTAAGGCAGGAAGCCACTCAAAGTGGATGCATTAATTAAGCATTAATTAACGTGAAGTGCCACTGTGTAAAGACAAGAAAAGAAAAAAAAAAAGAGCTGGTCTGGGGGGGTGGAGGGTTGGGCAGGGGACCTGCCGGGAAACAGGAGCTTGCAGGTTGCACATATTGTGACGGTCACAAGGGCTTGCTTTGTGGGTGAACCAGAACGGCAGCTGTGTGAAAAAGTGGGGGAGATTTGCTTAGCAGAACAGTAGACAGAGAAAGTCACAGAGACAAAGAGATAAAGGCAGAGATATGAGAGAGTTCTGCACAGCCTTGATTCCCCAGTGTATGCATGTTATGTCATTTCACTTGAATCAGACTCTTTCCAACCCTCTGGGCTCCTCTGTCTACAGGATTTCCCTAGGCAGGAATTCTGGAGTGGGTTGCCATGCCCTGCTCCAGGGGATCTTCCCATCCCAGGGATTAAACCTGTGTCTTCTCTCTTGCAGGCAGATTCTTTACCGCCTGAGCCACCAGGGAAGCCCTGGAAACACGGAAAAGCTCGCGTGGGATGCCACTGAACACAGACCCAGTTGCGCGTCTTGGCGATTTCTCAGGAGGTGCTCGGCGTTCCCCCCAGAAAAGGATATTTTAAGCGAAGTCGCCATAGTGAGCCCTCTTGGGCGCTAGGCTGCATGAGACATGAAACTCCACAGACACATCTCCTATCTGGATTTCCCCCCAACCCCCACAAGCTCAGCTGGAGAAGGTCAGAGACGAGGGTCTCCCAGGCTGGGCAGACCACACACCCAAACCTAGAGGATAACCCGGTGAATCTGACACGGCCCAGAAGGAGGGTCTCCAAAGAGCCCATCCCCCGGAGAGGGTCCCAGATGACCCGGGGGAGGGGAGCCCAGAAGGACATTTCAGGGCGCACCAACTTAATTCTGGTTTTCATCTGGAATGTAGGAAAGTCGTGGCGCTTTGCTGAGAGTTAGCAGATGGACTGACCATCAGCATGTGTCTGGTTTACGAACAAAATGAATATGGGTGTCCTGAGATACATGGTCAGACACAGACCACCCCTTCCCCACCCCAGTCAGTAAGAGCTGGGTCTGGAAATGAGTAAATGCAAAACGGGCAGAGCTTAGAAGCTGTTTAATGAGGATGAGGAGCTGTCAGTGGACTTCCATAGGAAGTCTCATTAGCCACCACCGTCGGAGGGACCTGCAGGGCCAGAGGGCTGCAATATGAGGTCAGAAAACGGCTAATTCTCCTTGGAAACAAAGCTACGATAAACCTAGACAGTCTATTAAAAAGCAGAGGCATCACTTAGCTGACAAAGGTCTGTCTACTCAAAGCTATGGTTTTACATGTATGGATGTGAGAGCTGGATCGTAAGGAAGGTTGAGCGCTGAAGAATTGATGCTTTTGAACTGTGCTGTTGGAGAAGACTCTTGAGAGTCCCTTGGACAGCAAGGAGATCCAACCAGTCCATCCTAAAGGAGATCAACCCTGAATATTCACTGGAAGGACCGATGCTGAAGCTGAAACTCCAATCCTTTGGCCACCTGATGTGAAGAACTGCCTCACTGGAAAAGACCCTGATGCTGGGAAAGATTGAAGGCGGGAGGAGAAGGGGACGACAGGGGATGAGATGGTTGGATGGCATCACCGACTCCATGGACATTGGTTTGAGCAAGCTCTGGGAGATGGTGAGGGACAGGGAGGCCTGGCGGGCTGCAGTCCACGGGGTTGCAAAGAGTCGGACACATCTCAGAAACGGAATGACAATTCCACGCTGGGTTGGAGGAGGGGCTGCCCACACACCTGGGGTTCTCTGCAGGGCCAGAAAGGAAGCGGAGATAAACCGAGATGAGGTGATGAAGGCTGAGTTCTGGCTTATAGTAGACACTGCCTACTGGTGATTGAGGCTTACCAGAGCCCACAGATGGATGGAAACTTGCCAGCATGGGTCAGTGTCCTAGGGCTGCCAAAACCCAGCACCCCAAACGGGGGGCTTAAAGCCACAGACATCCATCCTCCCCCAGCCCTGGGGACCAGACAGCTGAGGTCAAGGGCTCCCAGAGCTGAGCTCCATCCAGAGGCTCCAGGGGAGGGTCCTTCCCACCTCTTCCAGCTTCTGGGGGCTCCAGACTACAACGTGGACGGACCTCGAACACACGATGGTCAGTGAGAGAGGGACACACGGTGTGTGATTCCACTGATAGGAAACGTCCAGAACAGGCAAATCCGGAGAGATTGAAAAAAAAAGAAAGAAAGCAGATTTTTGGTTCGCAGAGTCTGCAAGGAGTAGGGACTGAGGTTTGATGACTCATGGGAACGGGGGGGGTCTCCTTTCGGGGACACTGAGAATGCTCTTGAACCAGAGACGACGGTTTGAACAACACTGTGTATATGCTAAATGCCCCTGTATTGTTTTGGGCTTCCCTGGTGGCTCAGATGCTTAAGAATCCGCCTGCCAATGCAGGAGACCGGGGTTCGATGGCTGGGTTGGGAAGATCCCCTGGAGCAGGAAACGGCAATGCACTCCAGTATCCTTGCCGGGAGAATCCCATGGACAGAGGAGCCTGGCGAAGCTGCAGTCCACGGGGTCGCAAGAACTGGACACAACTGAGCGACTAACAGGCACGTGCGTGGTGTTGTTTACTTGGAAGGGTTAACTGCGTATCGTGTGAATGCTAGCTTAGTTTTGAAAAAAGCCTCGTGAACCCCAGGGGAAACCTAAGGCTGGATCTGGGGTGCTTTGCGGTATCTCGTTGGCCTGTTGCCCCGTGAACTCCCTGGCTCCCCGTTCGCCCCTCATTTGGAGACCATCCCCCCATTGGTTCCATCATCCACACCCCTTGGGTCACGGCCGGCTGTCTGGAGCTGACCGCCCGCCCCCGGGTCCGGGTCTGCAGTCCCCGAGGCTGCTTGGATGCCCGCCAGGACTTGAACAGAAGGAAGAGATGGCCTGACCGCCCCTCACTGTTTACACAAAGCATTGTCCCAGGCACTTCCGTGGACCGGGAGAGCCGGCCAGGGGTACGGTTCTCATTTCCTTGTTTGCGAAGGTCACAGATGCCTCCTTCCTGGCCCTGCGTCTCAGGGGAAGAGCGTGGAAGGGTCGGGCCACGGTTCCCCGAGCCCTCGGGCCATGGCGCCCGGTGTTTGGAGGGCATCATCCCCGGGGGCTTGCGCACTAAGTCGCTTCAGTCGTGTCCGACTCCTTGCCTCCCTGTGGACTGCAGCCAGCCATGCGCCTCTGTCCACGGGGCTCTCCGGGGACCCTGAGGTGCAGAGGGGTGAAGGGCCTGGTGTGGGACACGGTCGGCTTGGCGCTGAGTTCAGAGCTGGACATGGGAGTGCTCCTGGTAACGACCAAAGGCAGTGAGGGAGCCGGCGAGAGGTCGAGGGATGCTGGATGCTCTCTGGGATCTCGCAGGGAGACAGCGGAGGAACTCACGGTGGACCAACAGAGGGAGGGGGCCCTGGGGATGGGGGCCGGCCCCGGGGCTGGGACTCTGGACAAGCTAACCAGGTGTCCCCTCTTGTCTCTTGCTGCATGGGACCTGGTGTCCAGTTCCTTCGAATCCCACTGCAGTGACCTGGGGTCCAGTCCCCCCGTGTCCCCTGCACTGACCTGGGGTCCGGTCCCCCCGTGTCCCCTGCACTGACCTGGGGTCCGGTCCCCCTTGTCTCCTGCACTGACCTGGGGTCCAGACCCCTCATGTCCCACTGCTCAGAGGAGACAGGAATGGACCAGGCTAAGTGGTGACTTCAGCCCCTGGATCAAGCCATTCCTGAAGCTGCCCTGATATTTCTGATGACCCAACTTGTCCATTTCTGCGTTGACCTCTGCTTCGCATGAGCTGAGTTTCTATTGTTTGCCACCAAAACCGTTATGACTCACCCACCAGGAACCAGCATCCCCCCCCCCCCACAGTGGGAAGGCAAAAGTCCACAGAGCTCTCACCTCCTGCCCCAACCAAGGCTGGGCCGCCCCCCAGTAGCCACGTGCACACGACCATGGGCCCCACCTCCTGCCCTCCTCGCCTCTGGACCTTAGCCAGACTCCTCAACTGAGAGCCACCGTTTCCATCTCAACAGAAACGACAACAACAGCACCTTAGGGTGTGGAAGGATGAGGGGTGTTTCCACGGACGCCTCAGGCATCACTCGAGCCCCCGTCTCATAACCCCTTCTCACCCTGTGTCCTCTCTCTGCAAACCCCACGAGTAACCCTTACGGCTCTGGGGTGCCCGGGTTACACTCACACAGTCCTGAGAAGAGCTGATGTGATCTGAGCCCTCCCAGCAGAATTATTAATAATTACGAGCTAAGTCGCTTCAGTCCTTGCGACCCGAGTCTTTGCAACCCCACGGACCGTAGCCCACCAGGCAAGAATACTGGAGCGGGTTGCCATGCCCCTCCTCCAGTGCATCTTCCCTACCCAGGGATCGAACCCAGGTCTCTTACATCTCCTGGGTTGGCAGCCAGGTTCTTTACCACGAGCGCCCCCTGGGAGCCCCATTAATAAACGTCACCGTTAAAATGGACACTTGCGTCCCCACACCTCCCGGAGCATCCGTGGGGGACACTGTCCCCCTCGTGGTCTCCCCGCCCCGTCCCGGGTCCCGTGACTCACGTGGCTGCAAGGAGGGTGGCCGTCCTAGGTCAGCAGTCTCGAGCCGGGTGCTGGGGGGACCCTCCCTGCCCCCTTCAGAGGGGGAAGAATACAAAGAAATGGGGTGAAACGACAGCTTCCCCGCATCTCCCGGGGACCCTACCGCCCGTCCGCCCACCAGCCCTTCAACGGACAGAGTCCCCAACCCTCCAGGGACACAACGGGCTGCCTGTTAACGGTAATCTGTCAGCTGAACGCTTAATTAAATGCGCAAACGTTATGAAACTCTCGGAGCCCCAGGGCAGAACCGTCCGGGATGGAAAAGCTTCCTCTTTTTCACGGTGGGGTCCCGGGGTGGGGGGGTGGCGGTGGACGAGGTCACCAGAGGGGATTTTACGCATTTTCATAGTACCTCTTTTAAGAGCAAGCATAAAAGAGAGTAAGTCTCACCGAAACAGATTCAGGAATCACTTCCTAAGAGTGGCTAGTTGATGCTGAGAAAGTGTAGTAAGTTGGAATGAGGCTTTGTTGGAATATATTTCATAGTAGTTTGTTTTGGAAAAGCTGCTAAAGAAGAACTATTTAGGAAATCATATAAAGAAAGCTGAGTGCCAAAGAATTGATGCTTTTGAACTGTGGGGCTGGAGAAGACTCTTGAGAGTCCCTTGGACTGCAGGAGATCCGACCAGTCCATCCTAAAGGAGATCAGTCCTAGGTGTTCATTGGAAGGACTGATGCTGAAGCTGAAACTCCAATCCTTTGGCGACCTCATGCGAAGAGCTGACTCATTGGGAAAGACCCTGATGCTGGGAAAGATTGAAGGCGGGAGGAGAAGGGGATGACAGAGGATGAGACGGTTGGATGGCATCACTGACTCGATGGACATGGGTTTCAGCAAACTCTGGGAGTTGGTGATGGACAGGGAGGCCTGGCGTGCTGCAGTCCACGGGGTCGCAAATAGTCGGATGCAACTTAGCGACTGAATGACTACAACAGCATAGACCCAGACCTAGGATGGCTAGATCATATGGTAGCTCTGTTTTTAATTGTTTGAGGAATAGATATACACAGAGGGCGATCCATCTGTATCGTGGAATATTATACAGCAGTGAAAAAGGAAGGAGCCCGAGACACAGGCAACCACGAAGATGAACCTTCAGGATGTGATGCTCAGTGAGAGAAACTCAGAAAAACACGGATCCTGTGTGATGACACTCACAGGCGGTCCGACCCGCCTAAGCCATTGTGCCCGCTTATAATGGTATTGCGTTATGCACTTAAAAATCTGTTCTTATGACAAAAACAAAATAAAGTGAGATAAAGTAACATAAAAATATTTTGAGTAAAGTAAAATATAGGTTTGTTGTTGTTGTTTAGTAGCTAAAGTGAAGGAAAATGAAAGTGTTAGTCTCTCAGTCGTGTCCAACTCTTTATGACCCCATGGACTGCAGCCCACCAGGCTCCTCTATCCATGGGATTCTCCAGGCAGGAATACTGGAGTGGGTCACCATTCCCTTCTACAGGCGATCTTCCTGACTCAGGGATTGAACCTGGGTCTCTGTCACTGCAAGCAGAGTCTTTACCACCGAGCCACCAGGGAAGCCCCCTCGTGTCCATGTCTCTGTAACCCCATGGACTGCAGCCCACCAGGCTCCTCTGTCCATGGGATTCTCCAGGCAAGAGTACTGGAGTGCGGTGCCGTTTCCTTCTCCAGGGGATCTTCCCGACCCAGGGAGGGGATGCATGTCTCCTACACTAGCAGGCATAGTCTTTACTGCTGAGCCACCAGGAAAACCAAGGGGGGGAATAAATCAGGAGTTAGGGATGAGCAGACAGACTCCACTACATATAAAATAGATAAACACTGTGTTCCTGCACAAGGAATTCCATTCAGTATCTTGTAATCATGTATAATGTAAAAGAATCTGAAGCAAAATCAAGTCACATAAGATAAAAAAAAAAATTATCAAGATCAAATATAAAAGAGCTCCTTAGAATGGGTTGGGGGTGGGGGGAAGGGAATTTCTACATTGATTCTGGTGTGAGCTTTCGGTGCCCTGTGCAGAGCACGAGGCTACCCGAGCAATGTCATCGGGGCTGCCCTGGGCTAGGAGATGACCCTGGGTTGTCCAGGTCACCTCGAGTCACCTCGGGGTCCTTCTAAGTGGTGGAGACAAGGCAAGAGTGTTAGTTGCTCAGTCTTGTCCGACTCTCTGCGACCCCATGGACTGCAGCACGCCAGGCTTCCCTGTCCATCACCAACTCCCAGAGTTTACTCAAACTCATGTCCATGGAGTCGATGATGCCATCCAACCATCTCGTCCTCTGTCATCCCCTTCTCCTCCTGCCATGACCAGAGATCAAATCCACGTCCCGTGCGTGGGGAAACTCCAAGAAAGCCCAAGGCAGGGACTTTCTAACCTTGACCTTCTCTGGTGACCACAGGGCAGCGTGCCAGGGCCTGAGAGACCGTCCCCGGAGTGTCCGGGGCTGGGCCCGGTTTTGTCTGTGTCGAGAGATGACTCCGCCAAACCCAAAATGTCAGGCCCGGGAGCCGTCGGCAGCGTGACTGGCCGAGATGTGCAGAGTTTCGCGTGTGTCTGAGTTTCTGCCCAGCTTTCGCTTCTGGCCTCGGGGAAACAGCGCTGTCCAGGCGTGCGCTGCGTGGAAAGAGACCCCCAGGTGCCCGTTGAAAACAAGTGGGTTTCTTTATGCTCCTGCGGAGACACCCCCTCCTCAGTTGCCCCGTCCCTCCGCCACTGGGAAGATGCGTTTGAGGACCGATGCCCGTGGGTTTAAGCTCCCTTCCCTCCTCCCTGACCCAGTTCATGGGCCCTTGTTGCAGCCCCCAGGGGACGTGAGCACTGATAGCTTTCTCCATGCATGCTGAAAGACTTTCCAGGTGGACAGCTAACAAGAGAAGCTTTAAAGGAGGCATGTGCTTTTCCGACACACCATGAACACGCCGTTTGAAGATACAACCGCTGGCTGACCGCCGTGAGGGTTTTCAGGGCATGCTAACTTTTTCCGGTGAAATATGCTCCATCCTTCATGGAAACGGCCCATGGAGACTGTATGCAGAGACTAGGGAGGGACTTGCCTGGTGTCCAGCGGTTAAGACCTCGCCTTCCAAGGTGGTGCAAGTTCCATGCCCCCGGCCTGGGAGCTGGGATCCCAAGTGACTTTCGGCCAAAAACCAAAGCATTAAAACAGAAGCAAGACTGGAACAAATTCCATAAAGCCTTTAAAAATGTTCCACATCAAAAAAAAAAAAATCTTTCAAAAAACGATGGGGAAAATGTCCCAATATTCCTGTCCTTTTTCCTTTAAATCTTTTTTTTTTTTAAGCTCACTTGACTGCTTTCTGTTTGTGAACTTGTCTTTCGTTTTTATCATTTTTGCAGAGTTGAAATTGCATGTCGTCCAAATCTACATTGGCAAACCTTTTATCACCTCGTCCTGACAAACACAGGTGTTGGCATTGACACGTCGAGATGGTTTCCGCTTCCTGTGCAGCACAGGGCCGATGTGCTAAAACGCTTCTTCCGGACAACTTGTCCTCAGGTGAAAACTGATCAGAGCAGCATAAATATATTGTGCAGCTTGATACACAATAGTTTGTTGCTGTTCAGTCGCTCAGTCGTGTCCAGCTCCTTGCAACCCCATGGACTGCAGCACTCCAGGCCTCCCTGTCTATCACAACTCCCGGAGCTCGCTCAAACTCATGTCCATGGACTCGGTGATGGCATCCAACCGTCTCATCCTCCATCGCCCCCTTCTCCTCCCGCCTTCAATCTTTCCCAGCCTCAGGGTCTTTTTTGATGACTCGGCTCTTGGCATCACGTGGCCAAAGGATTGGAGTTTCAGCGTCAGCATCAATCCTTGCAGTAAATATTCAGGGTTGATTTCCTTTGTTTGAAAAAAAATGTATTGGATGTTATTTATTCCCTGGAGGAGGTGAATCCCAGTCCAGATCTTCCAACGCATTTAATGAAAAGGAAGGTCTGCACAGGTTTATAAAACCCTGTACTTGGCTTCCCAGGTGACTCAGTAGTAAAGAACCCACCTGCCAATGCAGGAGACACAAGAGATGCAGGTTCGATCCCTGGGTCGGGAAGATTCCCTAGAGGAGGAAATGTCAACCCACTCCAGTACTCTTGCCTGGAGAATCCCATGGACAGAGGAGCCTGGCGGGCTGCAGTCCATGGGGTCGCAGAGAGTCGGACACAACTGAGTCAGACACACACACATATATGCAGCTAGTATGTCAGTTAAGCTTCTATTTATTTCTTTATTTTTTGAAGCATAGTTGATTTACAGTGTTGTGTTAATTTTTGTGGTGCAGCACGCTGACTCAGTTACACACATGTATACATTCTTGTTCCTATTCTTTTCCGTTATGGTTTATGGCAGGACACTGAATATAGTCCCCGCGCCACACAGTAGGGCGTTGCTGTTTATCCATCATATATGTAACAGTTGCATCCGCTCAGCTCAAACAAGAATACTGGAGTGGGTTGCCATTTTCTGCTCCAATGTTGATTCATACGGGATCTTAACTGCGTGTTGAAATGCTAAGAACACTAAAATGAGGAAGTGTGATTTTGCGGGCATTTTCCACAAGGAAACCTGAGTCGTAGGGGGCTTCCCTGGTGGCTCAGATGCTAAATTGTACGCTACGTCTATTCTGTCCCCATGAAAATACTCAAGTACACCACCCTTCTTGTGCTAAGTGCAATGATTAACAGAAAGACAAATATATTATTTTTGTATGTACATAGAGTCTAAAAAAACATGAAATACTAGCAATACATACAATTGCTGGTACGTAGAACGTAAAAAAATAATACAAATGAGTTTACAAACAGTCAAGACATGGAAGCAGCTTAAATGTCCATTGATGCAGGGGTAGTTAAAGGAGATGTGGTACACACACACACTGGAATATTACTCAGCCATAAAAAAGGATGAAATAATGCCATTTGCAGCAACATGGATGGACCTAGAGATCATCACCGGCTTCCCTGATGGCTCAGTCAGTGAAGAACCCGCCTACCCATGCAGGAGATGGGGGTTTGAGTCCTGGGTGGGGAAGATCCCTTGGAGGAGGAAATGGCAACCCACTGGTACTCTTGCCTGGAGAATCCCATGGACGGAGGAGCCTGGGGGGCTACAGTCCACAGGGTCGCAAAGCGTTAGACATGACTGCGCACGCAAGCCTATTCCGCTTCCTGTGTCATTCATGAAAAGTCTCCTCTGCTTCGGTCACGATTCTTTCTCTCACCCTTGGGTTATTTGGAAACGTCCAGCCCTTGAAGGATCGTTAGCCTCCTTTTAGGTACTGGTTTCCAGCCTAATTCCATGAGGATCAGACTGTGTGTCCCGAATGTGTTCCGTCCTTTGAGATGCGTGAGGTTTGCTGCAGACCCAGGAGGCGGTCCGTTTGGGAACTGCGTGGACATTATCACTATGTCTGTGGTGTCCGGACGTAGCTAAGGGAATCTGGGGTAGCCTGAGATGAATGGCTGTCCAGGTACTATTTTTCACGGTCTCTGACCCTTGTGACGCTTACGTGCGATCTCAGTCACTCGGTCGTGTCCGACTCTTTTGCGACCCCGTGGACTGTAGCCCTCCATGCTCCTCTGTCCATGGGACTCTCCAGGCAAGAATACTGGACTGGGGTTGCCATTTCCTCCTCCAGGGGATCTTCCCCACCCAGGGCTCGAACCCCCATCTCCTGCGTGGGCAGGCGGGTTCTTTACCACTCAGCAGCCTGGAGGATCCTTGGATTAGGGACCACACCTCAAAGGACTCTGTGTTGCAAAAAGGATCTTAAAAGACTGCCCTCTGTAAAGACCCTATTCTGCACCCCCCAAGAAAAAGTCATATTCTGAGGTCTTGGGGGTGACAACATCCCCCAGCTGAACTTTCGAAGTGCACATTTCAGCCCCTAACAGTCCCACGTCTAAGTCGGTGGTATTTTGGCGTTCCCAGATCTGCAGGATGCGTAACGGACTAGGCGTCTGGTGATTCTGTCAGTTTCCCGCTGAGTGAATTAACACGAGACCTTTTTCTGAGCTCTGACCATTCAGCTGCGCTGAGGGCTACGAGCCACTGGAGACTTCTGGTCTGCACACTCTCAAGCCCCAGCTCCAACAACCTAGAGGAGGGGCCCCTGGGTGGAGAAGGGCTGGGTTTCCTGGGTGACGAGAGGCGACCAGGGGCTGATGGTTGAGAAGCTGATAAGATCGTAGGAAGCAGATGTTTATCTTTCTGTGAAGGGCATGACAAGCATCACGTAACAACTCGGGGCGCTGACGGCCAGGGACCCTGGGTTCCCACCGTGGTGGAGAATCAAAAAAAATTGACCCTGTCCGTCCTGATACATCTGCTGAATCTCCAAAGACCTAAAAAAAGATGTCTTCACTTTGCCTCTGACCACAACATTCAGAATTTTCTCGCTTAGATTAGGGGAAAAAAAATAAATGGTTTCAGACAGGAAAGCATCTATCTGCAATGCAGGACACCTGAATTCGATCCCTGGGTCGGAAAGATGCCCTGGAGGAGGAAACGGCAACCCACTCCAGTATTCTTGCCTGGAGAATCCCTTGGACAGAGGAGCCTGGCGGGCTACAGTCCACGGGGTCGCAGAGAGTCGGACCCGACTGAGTTAGCGTGCATTTCTAAACTTTATAACAGAAACATATGCTGATCGATACTAACCAAAGCATCTTTGTTTTTCCTTCCTAAACCCCGCTCCACATAGTGGCACCAAAACTCCATGCTGCAGACTTGGCACTTGAGACAGTGCTCTGTGTCACTCAGATCTCAATAAAGGTCGAGGGGACTGGACTTCCCTGCTGGTCCGGTGGTTAAGGATCCGCCTGCCAATGCAGGGGACGCGGGTTCGATCCCCCGTCCGGGGCGACTAAGCCATGCGCCAAAACTGCTGATCCTGTGTTCTAGAGCTGGGCTTTGCCACAAGAGAAGCCCCCCGCGATGAGAAGCCCGCACCACAGCTAGAGAGAATCCCCTTCCCGCTGCAGCCAGAGAGCCCACGCTCAGCAAATGAAGACCCAGCACAGCCAAAAAACAATAAATACATCATTTTTTTAAAAAAATTTGGGGAGGATAAAGAAAAGGAAAAAAACACGGCCACACAAAGACTCGTACAAGAGCAGAAAACACGTTCGCTCACGCTCAGAGCCCCTCTAGGATGAGCCTGGAGGTTTGTCATCCAGGGAGGAGAAACAGGCTCACGCTCTTAGTGAGGCAAGAGGCCTGTTGGATGGAGAGTTGGAGGGGGCTCCTGCCCACCCCAGATCCCCATGGACACTTGAGACAGCCTGGCTCCGTGGTTACCATGGTGAGCAGAAGCTGAGCCATATCATTGCATCCCAGGGACTCAAGAGCATCACACTGGAGTCTTGGATGCTTCCATCTTCTGGACACACGTGGTTCCCTGGGGTGGTTCTCTGGGACAATGGATATGCCTTGCGAGTGTTCCCACCCACAGGAGTGGATACCGGGGGCATTGGGGGAGTGGCTGTGACCCCGGGGGCCCAGTGTGAGGACTAAGCGGCTGGTTACAGAAACCAAGGGGTGTGATCAGGCCCGGGGGCCCGATGTAGGGCACAACGGAGACTTGGGGGGGCTGGTGGGGCCCTTGGGAGCCAGGCCAGGCCGTGAGAGGCAGGGTCAGCCTAACGTCAGGCCTTGGGGACCTGACGCAGTCCAGGTGAACTGCTACCAAAGCAGTACAGTGAATTTTGTCTACGATATCCGTGTGTGTGTGTGCACTCAGTTGTATCCGACTCTTTGTGACCGCATGGACTATAGCCCCCAACACTCCTCTGTCCATGGGATTCTCCAGGCAAGAACACCAGAGTGGGTTGCCATTTCCTTCTCCACATAATATCCGTATATGTGGTCAATTGCCTGTCTAGATGTTGCTATGTAGGTGTTTTTGTTAAAGGCGGGATGCCTGTTTAAATTGTTGAACTCTGAGCAAAACAGATGACCTGTCATAACATGGGTGGGCCTTGTCTAATCAGTTGAAAGCTTTTGCAGAAAAGAAACCAAGGTCCTCCAAGGAAGATGGTATTCTGCCTCCAGATGGATTTCAGATGCAACCTACAGTATCATTGCATCCCTGGGTCTCCGGACGACTGGTCTACCCTGCAGAACTGGGACTTCCTACAATCCACCATGGACGTGAGTTTGAACAAACTCTGGGAGATGGTGAAGGACAGTGAAGCCTGGCATGCTGCAGTCTGTGGGGTCACAAAGAGTTGGACATGACTGATCTTCCACACTCATAAGCCTTTTCCTTAATCTCTGTCTCTCATCTCTACGTATCTACGTATCTAGTTAATTTACAGATAAGTATATACATCTATCTATCGTGTATCTATCATCTATCTTCGGACAAGGCAATGGCACCCCACTCCAGTACTCTTGCCTGGAGAATCCCATGGACGGAGGAGCCTGGCAGGCTGCAGTCCATAGGGTCGCACAGAGTCAGACACCACTGAGCGACTTCACTTTCACTTTTCACTTTCATGCATTGGAGAAGGAAACGGCAACCCACTCCAGTGTTCTTGCGTGGAGAATCCCAGGGATGGCGGAGTCTAGTGGGCTGCTGTCTATGGGGTCGCACAGAGTCGGACACGACTGAAGTGACTTAGCAGCAGCAGCATCTATCTTGTGTATCTGTTCATCCCCATCTAATCACTCATGATCTATCTATCTATCATCTATAAATAAATATGGATCTATCCATCTAATCATCCATCCTTTTAATACTTTTGTTAGCTTTGGAGCTTCCCTGGTAAAGAATCCGCCTGCCAATGCAGGAGACACAGGTTCTATCCCTGGGTCAGGAAGGTCCCCTGGAGGAGGGCATGGCAACTCAGTCCAGTATTCTTGCCCGGAGAATCCCATGGACAGAGGAGCCTGGCGGGCTACAGTCCACGGGGTCGCCCAGAGTCGAAGATGACTGAATCATTGGGCACAGCACCTTAGCGTTCTCCAGAGACGCGGAGCCAATAGCGTATATATGATAAGGAAACAACTCCTGTGATCACGGAGAGTGAGAAGTCCTGGGATATGCTGTCCCTAATCCAGAGACCCAATGGGCCAATGCTGGGACCCCACCAACCCTCAAGACCAGAAAATCATCACTGAGCTCATCACCAACGTGTCCTTGATTTACCCTGTGTCCCGTGACGAAGTCACAGAGCCGGTTTAACATTAAAGACTAACGACTGCTGATATATCCATCGTATGGATTTCTACACCGAGGCTCGGGAGAGCTAAGGACACCCTCTCGAGAGCCGGTTAGACCCGTTTTGCTGGTGGACACCTTTCGCCTGTGTAGTAGTTTTATATTTACAGAAGCTCTTTTTTAAGTGCAGCATCCCTGTGATGAGAAAGTGGTGTTTTTCTCGTTTGATGGAAGAGGAAATTGAGGTTTAGCCATTAGGTCACGAGGTGGCCAGGGTCAGAGACACAGCTGGGGGTGTATGTCGGTCTGCGGGGAAGAAGCAGACTCCAGCCGCCAGACAGATGCACACACCTTCTCACGGGGAGGCCTGACCGTGCTGAGCCAGACCGTGATGGCCCACTTCGTGATGCTACAGGTGGCCCCGTGGTCTTCCCCTCCCGCCTCCACAGCTTCCCAGGAGATCGCAGCCTGTCTACAGATCCGTTCTCACGACGGAGCCCCAGACGGACAGGAGGCAGCGGCGGCGGCAGCTCTGGGTCAAGAATCAAGGGCCGCTCTTGGTCACACTGCACTGGACGCCATCCAGCTGACGCTGATTTTCTGGCCGCTGTTCCGAGTATCAGCGTCCCTCAAAACCATGGGCGGTCCATCCAGGAGCTGCGGCTATTTAAACCCGGCCGCGCGGCGGTCAAGGGCTTCCGGCCGTGGGTGATCAGGCCGCCCCCGCCCGCTGGGGACACTTAGCGCTGTCTGTGGCTGTTTCTGGTTGTCAGCACTCCGGGAGGGTCTCCTGGCACGTGGCGGGTGGGCAGCAGGGGTGCAGCGGGGCGCCGGGCTCCCCACATCGGAGAGTCTTCCAGCCCCAGGTGTGAGCAGTGGTGAGTCTGAGACGCCCTGACCTAGCTTGAGAGACTTCATCGACTTATGTATGTATCCATCATCATCCAGCAGCTACCTGTCACTCATCCATCTAGGAATCCTCTAAGTGTCTGTATAGCTATCATCTGTCTTCCATCCATCCATCCATCTACTGTTATCATGTATCATTTAAGTCTCATCTATCCATCCATCTTTCTATTCATCCACATATATCCATCAATCCATCCATTATGATCTATCATTTAACCATCATTCATCCACCTATGTATCATTAAGTGTCTATATCTACCTATCATCTATCTTCTATCTAAAATCTATCCACGCATCTACCCATCTCTCTTTTCATCCACTTGTCTCTCTATCCATCCATCCATATGTATGTATCTATCCATCCATCCACCATCTCTCTTCACCCAATCATCCATCCATCTATCCATCTTTCTATTCATCCGTCTATCCATCCATATCTATCATCTATCTAACTGTCATCTGGCCATCCATTATGATCTATCATTTACCTATCATTCACCCATCTATCCATCCACATCTATCATCATCTGTCTACCATCCTTCCATCCATTATGATCCATCATTCAACCATCACCCATCCATCTATGTATCATTAAGTATATATATACCTATCATCTGTCTTCCGTCCATCTATCCCTCCATCTACCTGTTATCATGTATCATTTATCATTCATCCATCTATCCGTCTTTCTATTCATCCATACCTATCCATCCATCCATTCATTATGGTCTATCATTTAACCATCATCCATCCATCTATGTATCAGTAAGTGTCTATATCTACCAATCATCTGTCTTCTAGCTATAATCTATCCATGTCTACACCCATCTGTCTTTTCATCCATTTGTCTATCTGTCCAGGTGTTCATCCTTATCTATGTATCTATCTGTCCATCCATCCATCCACCATCTCTCTCCACCCCTTCACCCACCCATCTATCCACCCACGTATCCTTCCATCTATCCATCCGTATCTATCTATCATCTATCTTTCTATCCCTTGCTAACTACCATCCACCACCGTGGTTCACACCTGGGGATGACTTGAGCAGCCCCAGGAGCACCGACGACAAAGTCTGGGAACGTGTTTGGCGGCTGCCGCTTGGGGAAGGGAGTGCTCCAGGCACGTGGTGGGCGGAGACTGTGACGGGACGCTGCTCCACAGCCCACCAAGCATAGGATGGCCCCCATCGGACCCCCAATCTGGCCCCAAATGCCCACAGTGGTGACGACAAGGAAGCTGGCCTGGGTGGTGACCCACTGGATGCGATACAACAGACTCTGAGTTTCCATGACAACGCTACTGGGAGTTCCCTGGAATGTGAGGAAGCCCCCAGTGTTCCTCGATGTCCCGGCCTATGTGATGGGGTCGGGTCCCTGTTTAACCATGCTGCGGTTAGATAGAGCCCCTCGGGTTTCCCAGAGAGAGAGAGGGCAGGCAGCTCCATCGAGAGTCTCCAGGGGAGGCTCCTCCCCGCCTCTTCCAGCTTCTGCGGGCTCCGGGCATCGTCCCTGGGCTGGTGGCCGCCTCCCTCCCGTCTCCGCCTCCGTCTCCACGTGGCTTCTCCTCTGTGGCCATGTCGCTCCTCTTCCGTGTCTTTTAAGGCTCCTGTCCCTGGGTTGAGGGCAACCCCCATCCAGGAGGGCCTCATCTGACACCCTTCACTCCATCATCAAAGGGTCTGCAAAGCCCCTTTGTGCAAATAACATCCCATTCGTGGGTTCTGGGGTGGGGGTTAGGACAGGGGCGTGTGTTGGAGGGGCCACGATCCAGCCCTCCACACCTAAGGGAGCGATTATTTTCATTTCTCAGGACTATCCGCGTTTCAGCCCCCACAGCTGTGCCCCACCTTTGAGTTTTTTCAGGTAAAACGAGACTGCTGGTCGCCCCACACTCAGCAGCTGGACACCAAAGCGGGGCGGAAAGGACGCGGGGCCCGTGCTAGCTGAGTGGCGAGGAGGCGATGCAAGGAGCTCCATGCACACCTGGGGGACAGGCGAGCATTGGGGGTGCAGACGGGCCGGTGGCTCACGCTCGGCGGCGGTGAAGCTGGACATCCGGGGTGGCAGAGAGCTCCGAGGATTAGCCGTGAGCGCCCCGCAGATGTCAGCCCTCGCCCCACCCCCTCCCGGGAAGCCCCGGCACGTGGCCTGGGGTGATGGTTCCCCCTCCGCATCCCGCCCCGACCCGAGTCTGAGGACCATGGACCCGAACACTAGGGAAGTCTTCTGGTGCTCTGAGCAAAATGGAAACCACTTTCAGGGTAAAAAAAAAAAGAGAGAGAAAGAGGATCTGAGGCTCATTGATGTGCCGGGCTCGGGCAGAGAGCAAATCCTCCGAGGTGGGGCCGCTCCGGACCCGCGCGGCCTCTTCACAGTTCTCGGGGAAAGTGTGCTCGGCCGTCTTGGGGACCCACGAGGGATTCACCAGGGTGCCCCAGAGTGAGGCCAGACTCTTTGCCCCGTGTCCCCAGGAATCTCGCTTGCCCCCCATAAGCGTTCTGTTGCCTAATATTTCCTCTGCTCCCCAAGTCTTCTCTCCCCCAATATCCTCTCTGGTTCCCCAATTTTAATAATATATCTAGACCCCAATAATATCTCCAGTCCCATCATAAACTTTTGAGTTTCTGAATCATCTCTCTGGTCCTGAATGTTCTTTCTGGCCCCCCAGTGATGTCCAGTCCCCAATATTTTGTCTGGCCCCTGATAGTCTCTCAGGCCCCTCAGTAATATATCTGGTGCCCCAGTATTTTCTCTGCCCCCAATACTGTATCTGGCCCCTCCATAATATTTCAGTTCCCCAATAATTCCTGGTCTCAAATATCCTCTCTTCTCCCCCAGTCATCTCCCTGGTGCTCCAAAGTCTCTGGTTCCCCAATAATGCCTCTGATCTCTTCCTAATATTTGGGTTCCCCAATAATCTCTCTGTCCCCAAAGATTCTCCCCGGCCCCCCAATAACCTCTCTGGTCTCCCAAGAGTATGTCTGGTCCCCAGGATTTCTCCTGATGCCCAAAGTCTCTGGTCCCTCAATAATATCTCTGTTCCCTTCATAATATTTGGGTTCCCCGATAACCCCTCTGGCCTCCAAAGTCTATGGTCTTCCAATAATCTCTCTGTCCCCCAATAATCCCTCTGCTCTCCTTTCCTCAAATAATATTTGTGCTGCCCAGTTTTTTCTCCAGTCCCCAAAGTCTCTGGTCCCCCAGGGATGTCTGTGCTCATCAATATCTTCTCTGCTCTTCAGGAAGCTTCCTGAGCCCTACGCTTCACTCCTGTCTCCAATAGCACCTCTGGTCCCCGATATCCTTTCTGGTTCCCCATCCTGTCTCTTGTGTGGTCCATTTTAATCAACAGCAACGTGGACAGTGGAGGAGGAAATGGCAACCCACTCCAGTATTCTTGCCTGGGAAATCCCACGGACAGAGGAGCCTGGCGGGCTGCAGTCCATGGGGTTGCAAAGAGTTGGACACGGCGGAGAGACTAAACAAGGACAAAAACGTGGACAAAGAGTGATGTTTTCACAGATCAGCCCGGTTGCAAGGCATCTTGTGACCTGACAATCACACTCTGAACCAGGGGGACTTCCCTGGTGGTCCTGTGGCTAAGACTCCGCGCTCCCAATGCAGGGGGCCTGGGTTCAATCGTTGGCCAGGGAACTGGACCCAACATGCTGCAAGGGAAGCTCCCACGTGCCACAGTTAAGACCTGGTGCAGCAAATAAATAAAGGAATATTAATAATAATAATAAAAAAAGCCACAGATGGGAGGGAGGCTGCAGAAAGCCAACATCCCCGGTCCCACAAGGCCAGAGCTGGTCGACCATCATTTGCATGGCTGTTCAGAAATGGCGAGGGCAGTGTTTATTTAGAAGGGAGCCGAGCTTGGAAAGGAAACCAACCACCCGTGGCGGGGCCAGGCATCTTGTGGTGGGGGACCTCAGCAACACCCGCTCCGCCAGCTTCCTGTGAGCGTGACTCAGAACCTGCAGGAGCCGGGCAGGCTCAGCAAACGCTCAGGCAGACAGTGTTTATAGCCCGGGATGAGGAAGTTAAGGGTGGGGGTGTGGCAGCGGGCAGCTGCCTCTTCCCTCTCTCTTTTTAAAATGGAGCTGCAGTTCACCTTTTCAAAGCAGACGATTCACTGGAGTTCGGTACATTCACCGCATGGTGCCAGCACTGCTCCTGCCTCATTCTAGAGCATTTCCACCATCTCCACACCGACTCGTATTTTAGCATCAAGGACAGCCGTCAGAGAGAAGGCTCAGATTCCCCGTGCATGGAGCAATCCTTATCATCATCACCACCGCCATCACCACCATTATCAACATCACCACCACCTCCACTATCATCACCATCAGCATCATTATCACCACCACCATCAGCATCATTATCACCACCACCACCATCAGCATCACCATCATCAACACCTTCACCACCATCACCATCATCATCATTGCCATAATAATAAGGCAGTGTAGACCATCAGCTGGCTGGATGACTTTGAGAAGGTCACAGAGTCACTTGCTGCCTCAGTCTCCCCATGTGTAAAGGGATGTTGACAACATTCTCAGAGGGACATCGAGACGGTTCCAGGAATCCATCTGAACACCTACAATGACAGCCCTACGGGAAATCCTGCAAGATTCAGGATGAAGCCCCAAGAATGAAATCAATCAGGGACGTGCTTGCCACCAGTGTTGAATGGACAGGTGGATCTTGCTCGGTCTTCAAAATGACCCTTTTAGGCGATACTGTTCTTATGGAACTTGTTCTTGTGCTTTGCAGCAGGGGTCCATGAACAAGAGAGGGGCTCAGAGTGGGGGCGTTTGGGCAGGGCCCCAGGTCTCCACTTCTCCAGCTCACCTTGTCTCTTCCTCTGATTGGATGAAGAGTGCAAGACTTCAAGGAGAGTTTATTTGAGATGTATTCAACCCTGGTACCTGCAAACGTGGCCTTATTTCGAAATAGAGTTTTCGAAGATGTGATTAAGATCTAAGTTGAGCCCATTAGGGTGGGTCCTAAGCCAGTGTGACTGGTGTCCTTGTGAAAACAGAAGATGCACAGATTGACACAAAAACAGACCGAATCGGCTGCGTGAAGGTGGAGGCAGAGGCTGGAGGGAGGTGGCCGCAAGCCCAGGGACACCTGGAGCCCCGAGAAACTGGAAGAGGCAGGAAGGACCCTCCCTTGGAGCCATCAGAGGGAGCACTGCTCTGTAGAAATTTTGATCATGGAGTTCCAGCCTCTAGAGTGTCAGAGGGAAAAATTATGGTGTTTTAATCCACTCAGTTATGTGGTCATTTGTTATGACTGTCCCAGGAAGCTAATTCAAAGGAACTGACTGGGAACCAGCCTCCTCTCTTGCTTTACCTGTCCATTCATTCATTCATCTATCCATCCCAATTCACCCACTCATCCATCCATCCATCCAGCAATCTATCCATCCATCCACCCATTGATCCATTCACTCACCCATCCATCTATCCATCCATCCACCCGTCGATTCATTCACTCACCCACCCACCCATCCATCCAACCACCCATTCACCCATCCATCCATCCATCCATCCATCCATCCACTCATCCATCCATCCACCCATCCATCCATCCACCCAACCACCCATCCATTCATCCAACCATCCATCCATCCATCCATCCATCCATTCATTCATCCATCCATCCACCCAACCACCCATCCACCCATCCATTCATTCATCCATCCACCCATCCATCCAGCCAGCCAGCCACTCATCCATCCATCCATCTACCCATCCATCCATCCACCCATCCATTTATCCATCCACCCATCCATCCAGCCACTCATCCATCCATCCATCTACCCATCCATCCCACCACCCATCCACCCATCCATTCATTCATCCATCCACCCATCCATCCATCCAGCCAGCCACTCATCCATCCTTCCATCTACCCATCCATCCATCCATCCACCCATCCATCCATCATCCACTCATCCACTCATCCTCCATCCATCCATCCACCCATCCATTTATCCATCTACCCATCCATCCATCTGTCCATTCAACCATCCATTCATCCATCCACTCACTCACCCACCCACCCATCCATCCATCCAGCCATCCATTTACCCACCTGCTCATCCAGCCATCTATCCACCTATCCATCCATCCATTTATCCACCCACATATCTGTCCATCCATCCATCCACCCATCCATCCATCATCCAACAAACATTAACTGAGCCCAGGCTGACTTATTCTGGCCCCTCATTTACAAGGCCACAGCCCACGCATGCATCCCGCCCATTCATCCCCTGTGACTGAGGGGTTATCTCTGCTTCTACTCCACCTGCCTGCCAGCCTGCTGGTCCACCCCTGCCCTGACTGCTCAGCTGCCTGTGACACAAACACTTGGAGAACCACGCCTCCAGCCGTAGGGTGTCTCGGAGGAGCCCGCAACCCTGGCCAATGGGCCTGGTCAGTGGCAGTGACTGACCGGGAGGCTGGGATCCACATCTTGTAATCCACCCACTCCCTCCGTTCCCTTTATAGCACAGGATATTACAAAAGACACTTCCTATGCTTCCCGTTTTGTCGGTAACAATGCCACTTGTCGGAGCCCATGCTTGGTTCGCTCTTGAGTGGGTAATCCCATGGTATGGGGAAGATGCAAAGGGCTCATGCTGGGGTCTTTGTGTGGACAGTTTAGTTCAGTTCAGTCGCTCAGTCATGTCCGACTCTTTGTGACCCCATGGTCTACAGCACGCCGGGCTTCTGTGTCCACCACCAACTCCCGGAGCTGGCTCAAACTCATGTCCATTGAGTCGGTGATGCCATCCAGCCATCTCATCCTCTGTCATCCCCTTCTCCTTCCACCTTCAATCTTTCCCAGCATCAGGGTCTTTTCCAATGAGCCACTTCTTCGCATCAGGTGGCCAAAGGATTGGAGTTTCAGCTTCAGCATCAGTCCTTCCAGTGAATATTCAGGACTGATTTCCTTCAAGATGGAGTGGTTTGTGTGGACAGTGGGGTCTAAACCTTGCTCCATTCGGAATGGGGCAGGATGCTCTGGTCATCGCCCACCACCCCCAATGTCCTCTGCCTGCCTTTTGTCTGTGGAAAACTTTACTCAAAGAATAAGTTTAATCAGAGAAGTAGAAAATGGATAGAAGTCAAAGGAGGCTAAATAATGATAATGTAGTCATTAAGCTGAAGAAAGCTGAGCACCGAAGAATTGCTGCTTTTGAACTGTGGTGCTGGAGAAGACTCTTGAGAGTCCCTTGGACTGCAAGGAGATCCAACCAGTCCATCCTAAAGGAGATCAGCACTGAATATTCATTGGAAGGACTGATGCTGAAGCTGAAACTCCAATCCTTTGGCTGCCTGATGCAAAGAGCTAACTCACTGGAAAAGACCGTGATGCTGGGAAAAATTGAAGGCGGCAGGAGAAGGGGGTGACAGATGATGAGATGATTGGACGGCATCACTGACTCAATGGACATGAGTTTGAGCAAGCTCTGGGAGTTGGCGATGGACAGGGAGGCCTGGCTGCTGCGGTCCATGGGGTCGCAAAGAGTCCGACAAGACTGAGTGACTGAACCGAACTGAGTCATTAAACATAGTCAAGGACCTTTACTTCTTTCTCAGGGGCTGTATATTCTGAACCGTATCCTGTGAGCTGTCTTATAGATACTAGAACATCAGGTGGAGAAGATCAACTACATGACGGCCGGACTGTGCCGAGGACGTGAGCTGCCACCATTCCAAGAGCTGGCCGCAAAGAAATGGAAACAAACGCATCCCTGGGACTGAAGATGAACCGTACCTAAAACGACCTAGCTGATGCTGGTGAGAGCACTGCCGACCGATGTGAAGACCACTGTTAGGGATGACTGTGCTGTTTCAGCATGTAGTCCCCTCTGCTTTTGTCTATAAAAGCTCTCACCCCTTGCTTGTTGGAGCAGGGGGTGGGGGGTGGGTAGTCGGCCTCTGGACAGATGTCCACTGCTCTCCGCCACCACCAGCCCCCCACCCAGTTGCCAGCATCTGAAATAAAGCAAACTTCCCTTTCCACCAGCCTGGCCTGTCTGTTGGGTTTTGAACAGCGAGCAACCAGGTTCTACACACTCTTTCAGTAAGACATGGCCCCGCCCAAAGGATGCTCTTTTATCCCGTACCCGTGATCTCAGCGTACCACAGGGTCTTCTCTCACTTTCATTATTGTGTTACAGGGACAGGAGCACGCGGCTAAGCTTGAGACGTGGCAGAAAGTGGCCCCGCAGGCCCTGAAGCGGCGGGTGGTCACCCTGAGCCCCGGGGCGGGGGGTGTGAGGTGCTCCTGCTTCTCCTCCGAGCGCTCCGGTTGCACTTGTCCCCCCACCTTTGTCTTCTCCTTTCCCTGGTGGCCGTGAACTGGCGCGGGTGACTCTGCCTCACAGAGGAGGCTTTGCTGATGTCTGGGGACAGGTTTGCAGATGAAGATCTCTAGGGATGCTAGAGGCCTCTGGTCGGTGAAGACCAGAGATGCTGTTTAATAGCCTACAGTGCAGGGGAAGGGCCAGGAATTATCCCGTCTAAAAGGCCAGTATTAATAGTGTGAGCTGAGAAATGCTGTCTAACCATGAGAGCCTTCCAGCTCTCTATCTATCCCCGTACCTACCTAGCTTTCATCTATCGCTCTCTCTATATATATATCTCCATTCCTGCATACCTATCATCTATGTCTATCTATCTATCCACCTATCCATCCATCTATCCATCCATCCATCCATCTATCTGTACATCTATCCATCCATATATCCATCTATCTATCCATCCATCTATCTATCCACCCATCTATCCATCTATCCATCCATCCATCCATCTATCTGTACATCTATCCATACATATATCCATCTATCTATCCATCCATCTATCTATCTACCCATCTATCCATCTATCCATCTATCTATCCATCCATCCATCTATCTGTACATCTATCCATCTATCTATCCATCCATCTATCTATCCACCCATCTATCCATCTATCCACTCATCCATCTATCCATCTATCCATCCATCTATCCATCTATCTATCCATCCATCCATCCATCCATCTCTCCATCTATCCACCCATCTATCCATCCATCTATCTGTCTCCATACTTACCTATCATCTACATCTCTCTCTCTGTCTTCTATCTATCCATCTATCCTCCATCAATCACCCAGACTATCATCTGTTTATCCATCTATCATCCATCATTTATCTATATTTTTCTACTATGTGTGTGCTATCTATGTTTACCTGTCTATGCATGCATGCATGCTAAGTCACTTCAATCATGTCCGACTCTTGGTGACCCCATGGACTGTATGTAGCCCCCCCCCTCCAGGCTCCTCTGTCCTTGGAATTCTCCAGGCAAGAATACTGGAGTGGGTTGCCATTCCCTTCTCCAGAGGATCTTCCTGACCCAGAGATCAAATCCGAGTCTCATGCATTGGTAGGCAGATTCATCTACCATTTTTTTTTTATCTATCCCTTTGTCTGTCGGTCTGTGTATCTATCTACAAATCAAAAAATTCACCTACTTGTCCATCTATTCAACTCTCAGTTGTCAATCTGTCCACCATCTATCAATCATCTATCTAATTTATTTGCAATTTACTTGTCTATCTGCCTAGCATCTACTCATCTTCCAGACCCAGGGATCGAACCCACATCTCCTGTGTCTCTTGCGTTGGTGTCTCCTGCATTTACCCCGGAGCCACCAGGGAAGCAGTTGGTGGACACGGCTGCAGAATTCTCCCTGGGGGCTCCCAGCACTGACCCTGGGAGACATTCCAGGGGACCCCACCCTGCAGCCCACGTATGTGCTTATTTGCTGGGTCAAGGCTCCCTGAGATGTGGTGTTGGCCCTGGGGAGGGTCTGTGGGTAGCATGGGTCATCTCCTGGGGGGGCGGATGGGGGGGCCTGGACAATTGCCCACAGTCAGGGAGCAGGATAAGGTACCAGAGGGGCATGGGGTTCCCGGTGTCTTGCCCGCTCCTGACTCTCAGGCAGGACAGGGCCCTTGGGCAGGAGGCCCGCTGGTGGACACACCCACGAGGGAGGGACAGACAGAGAGGCTGGGCCGGGGAGGAGGGGCATCCCTGGGGACCGCCCCCGTAACCCATCGCTCCCCGCCTTCCTGCCTTCATCCCTAAGATGGTAACACAGGCCTCAGTAGGATTGCGAGGGGTCCCAGGTGACCTCTAACGGGTGGTATTGCCCCTTTGCCCCCCTGGGTCCGTGCGGCTGAGTGGGGATGTTTCAGAAACCATGGCCAATGTCCGGAGGGTCCGCCCAGCCTCCAGACTCTTCCCACGGCCTGGTTCCTCCTCCTAGAGGCGGGCAGGGGTCGCCAGGATGCGGGGACCACATACAGGGGGTGCACCCACTCCGGCCGCGAACACTGGCCATGGCAACGCACAGCTCTCCCCGCCCCCGAAAACGAAACCGCGATTTTTGCCGCTCCTGGAGGCGTTTTAAAAGTAAAGTCCGCGCTCACGTCCGGCCCAGGGGCCCCGTCCAATCCAACCACTCAGCGCCGCTTCTAAAGGGACGGACTGAGGACGCGGCCCCGCCCGGCCCCGGTTCCTCGGCGCTCCTGCCCCGGGACCGGGGTGAAGGGGGTGCACCTTCTGACCCCCATGCAGAAAACATATGACAACCTGACAGAGAGTAGAGAAGAAGAAGAAGAAAAAAAAAACCCTCCTTGGTTTGGAAGCAGAAGCATTACGCTGCGTTAATTCCTCCTCGCCAGGCGTGACCCTAAACGCACAGACTCCGGGTTTGCACCTCCAGGAATTCCCAGGGCAGAGACCAGTGTGCACGCGGCGCCTCACTGCTTCCCAAACCGGGGGTGGTTTATAAAAAGCAGCTTTCCAAGTAAAGAACCCGCCTGCCAAGGCAAGAGACACACGAGACTGCGCGGTTCGATCCCCGGGGGGGAAAGATTTGCCTGGAGAAGGAAACAGCAACCCACTCCAGTATTGCTGCCTGGGAGATGCCGTGGACACAGGAGCCCGGCGGCTACAGTCTGGATTCGCGAAGAGTCGGACACGACTGAGCGCACAGGCATGACATGCAAGAACCTGGGTTTCTGGGTGAATCGGTGCCAGTGAGGCGCTCTCAGGGCTCACGGGGGCCCCCCAGCGGCTGGAACCCTCCCCGACCCAGCCCCCCACGCCACCCCCCGCACCCTGTCTCCGTCCCCTAGTCGTGCCTGGCCACCTTCTGCGCCCATCTGTGCGCTGGTGAGGTTTCCTGGGGTTTGCACCAGGAGACTGCGTTCAAAGCATCTCCCCGCCAAGTGGTCGCGCCTGCAATGCAGGAGCCGCAGGAGACCCGGGCTCGATCCCTGGGTCGGGAAGGTCCCCTGGAGACGGGCATGGCAACCCACTCCTATTCTTGCGTGGAGGATCTCCATGGACAGAGGGGCCTGGCAGGCTGCCGTCCGTGGGGTCGCAAAGAGTCGGACACCACTGACAGCGCGCACGCAGGCCCTGTCTGTCTGAAGCTTTTCCTGTCTTGTCCGTGCCTCCTCAAGAGAGGAGGACGCACGCAGCGCTCCTTCCCAAGCTCTCAGCCCCGTAAGGCCCTTCCCCGGCGGCGCCCCGGGTTCCAGACAACGCGCGTAAATCAGAAACTGGACGCACCTGGAAAGGCCGATGCCCGTCAGCGGTGTAGACGCAGCCCGAGGCTGGATCCGAACGCGCGGCAGCCGTGCTTCAGACCGAGCCTGGCGTCAGGAAGCCGCCGTCCCGCCGCCCCCGAAGGAGCCCGGGGTGGGTGTCAGGGCGCGACCCGGACGCCAGCATCGCCGCCGTGTCGGGCGCGCACACTGCGCGCGGGCTTTGCACACTCGCCGGATACAGAGCCTCGAAAGGTACCCCCTCCCCGGCTCCGGGAGGCTGCAGTGGAGACTCAGGGTAGGTGCAGAGGAAACCCGTTTTGAAATTTCCTGTATAACCGTCTGATGGTCTGCAGTCTCCTGGCGTCCAAGCCCGCCGGGGCCCCTCCTATCAGCGCGCGCCCTGCCCCGGGGGCGGGGTGCAGGGGGGGAGGGTGGGGTGCGGCCCAGAGCCTGGACCTCGTGGTGGCTCGTGCCGTCCCCTAGGCGACTGCTTGGAGGAGACGCCGCCTCTCCGAGAAGGTCTGCAGCGTGCAGACGCGCACCAGACCCTGCAGACCAGGAAGGGGGGTCGCGGTCCCTACGGTGCCGCTGGCAGTGACCTGCAGTGAATCTCAGACCGAACAATGCCTGACGATTTTTTATTTAAAAAAAAAAAAGTTGTAAAACTGTGCTACGCGGAGACTTCCTCTCGCAGGCGAAACCTGGGTGCCTGGCGACCTCTTTTGGTTCTGCAGCCAGAAGGTGACCTGCGCGGGGACCCACGCCCCCAGGGGCGCCCAGGAAGCCCGTTCCCTCTTCTAGCTGGACCGAGCCGGATTCACACCCCACCCCCATCTCGACCCCGCCCCCAGACCCCCGGCCCCTCGATCGATCACGCAATCCAGAGCAGAGAGGGAGCTGGGCCGGATGGTGTGGCCCACGTGGAGAGGTGACGAAGGGGACTTCACAGCAGGTGCGCTGTGATCAGAAGGAGGCAGCTGCTGGGAAAAGACCCTCCGAGAGCCAAAGTCCAGCTCTGGGGCCCAGGGTCATGCGGAAGAGGGGATGAGCGTGCTGGTTCTGAGCGGCCGTCTTCTGGGAAGTCACGCGGGTGCCGAATGAGCGAATGTGGAACCGCAGTTTCGGGAAAACCCGGGGTCATCTGTCTACTTATGGGGTATGGGGGATATAAGCACCTCTGTATGCTTCCCTGGCGGCTCAGACGGCCAAGAACCCGCCTGCAATGTGGGAGACCTGTGTTGGATCCCTGGGTTGGGAAGAGCCCCTGGAGGTACTGCCATGCCAACCCACTCCAGTATTCTCACCTGGAGAATCCCATGGACAGAGGAGCCTGGAGGGTTACACTCCACTGGGTCGCAAAGAGTCGGACGTGACTGAGCAACTAACTTCTTCTTTCTATCTACATATCTCAGTCATGTCCAGCTCTTTGTGACCCCATGGACTGTAGCCCACCAGGCTCCTCTGTCCCTGGGATTCTCCAGGCAAGAATACTGGGGTGGCTTGCCATGCTTTTCTCCAGGGGATGTTCCTGACCTGGAGACTGAACCTGAATCTTCTGCATGGCCGTCTGAGCCACCGGGGAAGCACCATAGTTATTATTTTGTCTTACTTGATTGCGTTTCTTGATTTCTGTGTTTTCTCGGTTCTCTGATTGAATGTATTCTTTGGAATTCAGGGATACCTGAGGTCAAAGCTATGCTACAACCCAGAAGGCAGGCTGGGGACATTGCAGGGCAGGTCTGTCCTGGGAAGGCCTCGTAGGCACCTGCCCAGTTACAGTGGGGAGGAAGATGTCCGTTGTCCACGTGGTATGAGATTATCTAGTTGTTGAAAAGCACTTTGAGATGACAAGATGGCAATCTGGCATCCACCCCAGCTCCACTCTCCTACAAACTGCAAACTTTGTCCACGTGGGTCTTTCCAGCAGGTGGAGGGTCTGCTCTCCCATCCTGGCTCTCGGGGGTCCTGGCTCCAGCAAATGTGAAAGTAGAAGGGAGCAGAAGCCTGATCTGCCACTGAGCAGGGCCAGGCCACACCCCTGGGGATGCTGACGCCATCTGGGGTGAGCCTGTGCCTTGAGCCTGTGGAGGGGAAATCCAGTTGCCCACATTTCCTCTTCCTCCCCACGGAGACCAGACCCACGGGTGGGTGGGTGGATGCATGAATGTTGGATGGGTGGATGATGGATGAATGATGGATGGATGGATGGATGATGGATGGTGGATGATGGATGGATGGATGATGGATGGTGGGTGGATGGATGGATGACGGATGGATGATGGATGGATGGATGATAGATGATAGGTGGATGGATGGATGGATGATGGATGGATGATGGATGGATGGATGATGGATGGTGGATGAATGATGGATGATGGATGGATGGATGATGGATGGATGATGGATGGATGATAGATGATGGATGGATGATGGATGGAAGATGGATGGATGGGTGGGTGGATGGATGGATGCATGGATGATGGATGGATGGATGGATGATGGATGGATGATAGATGATGGATGGATGATGGATGATGGATGGATGGATGAATTGATGATGGATGGATGGGTGGATGGATGGATGGATGGTGGATGGATGGATGGATGGTGGATGGATGGATGGTGGATGATGGGTTGATGGATGGATGGATGGTGGATGGATGGATGGTGGATGATGGGTTGATGGATGGATGATGGATGATGGATGGATGGATGATGGATGGATGATGGATGATGGATGAATGATGGATGATGGATGGATGGATGATGGGTGAATGGATGGATGGATGATGGATGGATGATGGATGATGGATGGATGGCTGATGGATGGCTGATGGATGATGGATGAATGATGGATGATGGATGGATGGCTGATGGATGATGGGTGAATGGATGGATGGATGATGGATGGATGATGGATGATGGATGGATGGATGATGGATGATGGATGGATGGATGATGGATGGATGATGGATGGATGATAGATGATGGATGGATGATGGATGGAAGATGGATGGATGGGTGGATGGATGGATGGATGATGGATGGATGGATGGATGATGGATGGATGGATTATGAATGGATGATGGGTGGATGATGGATGAATGATGGATGGATGGATGATGGATGGTGGATGATGGATGGATGGATGATGGATGGTGGGTGGATGGATGGATGAATGATGGATGGATGATGGATGGATGACGGATGGATGATGGATGGATGATGGATGATGGATGGATGGATGATGGATGGATGATGGATGATGGATGGATGGATGATGGATGATGGATGGATGGATGATGGATGGATGATAGATGATGGATGGATGATGGATGGAAGATGGATGGATGGGTGGATGGATGGATAGATGATGGATGGATGGATGGATGGATGATGGATGGATGATAGATGATGGATGGATGGATTATGAATGGATGATGGATGATGGATGGATGATGGATGGATGATGGATGATGGATGGATGATGGATGGAAGATGGATGGATGGATGGATGGATGGATGGATGGATGATGGATGGATGGATGGATGATGGATGGATGGGTTATGAATGGATGATGGGTGGATGATGGATGAATGATGGATGGATGGATGATGGATGGTGGATGATGGATGGATGGATGATGGATGGTGGGTGGATGGATGGATGAATGATGGATGGATGACGGATGGATGATGGATGGATGGATGATAGATGATGGGTGGATGGATGGATGGATGATGGATGGATGATGGATGATGGATGGATGGATGATGGATGATGGATGGATGATGGATGGATAGATGATGGATGGTGGATGGATGGTGGATGGATGGATGATGGATGATGGATGGATGATGGATGGATGATGGATGGTGGATGAATGATGGATGATAGATGGATGGATGATGGATGATGGATGGATGATGGATGGATAGATGATGGATGGATGATGGATGGTGGATGGATGGATGATGGATGATGGATGGATGGATGATGGATGGTGGATGAATGATGGATGATGGACGGATGGATGATGGATGATGGGTGAATGGATGGATGCATGGATGATAGATGATGGATGGGTGGATGATGGATGATGGATGGGTGGATGATGGATGATGGATGGATGATGGATGATGGCTGGATGATGGATGATGGATGGATGGATGATGGATGATGGATAATGGATGGATGATAGATGATGGATGGAAGATGGATGGATGGATGGGTGGATGGATGCATGCATGGATGATGGATGGATGGATGGATGATAGATGATGGATGGATGATGGATGATGGATGGATGAATTGATGATGGATGGATGGGTGGATGGATGGATGGATGGTGGATGGATGGATGGTGGATGATGGGTTGATGGATGGATGGATGGTGGATGGATGGATGGTGGATGATGGGTTGATGGATGGATGATGGATGATGGATGGATGATGGATGGATGACGGATGACGGATGGATGGATGATGGATGGATGATGGATGATGGATGGATGGATGATGGATGGAAGATGGATGGATGGGTGGATGGATGGATGGATGATGGATGGATGGATGGATGATGGATGGATGGATGATGGATGGATGATAGATGATGGATGGATGGATTATGAATGGGTGATGGATGATGGATGGATGATGGATGGATGATAGATGATGGATGGATGATGGATGGAAGATGGATGGATGGGTGGATGGATGGATGGATGATGGATGGATGGATGGATGATGAATGGATGATGGATGGATGATGGATGGATGATGGGTGGATGGATGAATTGATGATGGATGGATGGGTGGATGGATGGATGGATGGATGGTGGATGGATGGATGGTGGATGATGGATGGATGGATGGTAGATGATGGATGATGGATGGATGGATGAATTGATGAGAGGATGGATGGATGAGTGGATGGATGTTTGGATGGATGAATGGATGGGTTGATGGATAAGTGGGTGGATGGGCTAGCTCACAGTCCTGAGCCTGCACTTTGGTTTCCATCACACCTTTCAGAGCAAAGTGGACCCTGAGAGGCAATTAAGGCAGCCCCTAGTTTTGCAGGAACCACCACTGGCCTCTCGGAAAGGCGGGTTCCTGTATTGTGGCCTCCGGGTTTCACTGCAGCCCTGGGTGGACCACTTGGTACGGAGAGTCAGGTGAACACACGGAAAGAGGAAGGGACACACCCTTCAGCTCACCTATCAGCGCTCTCCATCCGGTCTGGCGGTTTCTCTTGAGATGCTGGCACTGAAAAAACCTCAAGAGAAAAAACAAGGTCATGGGTACTGCAGGCCCGGGGAGAAGATTTCAGTTCCCCATACCCCTGGCACGAGGCCAGGCTGTGAGGTCTCGGTGTATGAGTGTTAACAGAGTCAAAGGGATCAGAAAGGGCTCTGGGCCCCACTAAGTGGGACCCAGGAGGAGATGAGTCTACGTTGTTCAAGTTGCATGAGTTACAACAGCCCAAAGCTGGAAACAACCCAAGTGTCCATGGATGGATGGATGATTGATAAGTGGATGGTGGATGGATGGATGGATGGATGGGTAGATGGGTGGATGGATGGATGGATGGGTGGATGGATGGATGGATGGGTGGATGGATGATTGATAAGTGGATGATGGATGGATGATGGATGGTCGGATGGATGGGTGGGTGGATTAATGAATGGATGGGTGGATGGAGGATGGATGGTGGATGGATGGATGAGTGGATGGATGGATGACGGATGGGTGGGTGGGTGGATGGATGCTGGGTGGATGGGTGGGTGGGTGGATGGATGGATGGATGGATAGGTAGGTGGATAGATAAAGGATAGATGGATGGATGGATGATGGATAAACAGCATGGGGTCCATCCACTCAGTGGAATATTATGCAGCCATGAAAAGGAGTGAAGCTCTGACACAGGCTGCAACGTGGATGGACCTTGAACAGATGATGCTCAGTGAGACAAGCAGACGCAGAGGGATGCACAGTGTGTGATTCCATCTATAGGAAGCATCCAGAACAGGCAAATGCACAGAGGGAGAAAGTGGGTTTGTGGTGCCAGGGGGCTGGCGGAAGGGGGATGACTTATTCGGGTGGTGTGTCTTTGTAGGGGGATGGAAATGTTCCAAACCTAGATAAAGATGACGGTTGCACAACACTGAATTTTAAAATGATTCGCTGAAGGCAATGTGCATTTCACCAAAATTAAAAAAAAAAAAAAAAAGAAGCAGACAGACTCTGTCCTTGGGAGTGTCAACTGCCCCAGGGCTTTTGAGTCTCCTGCTGAGTCCCTTTCGACCCACCAACCAAGAGCCCAGAGCTCGGGGGACAGATGGAATATATCTGATGTGGAAATAGGGTCACTGTGTCACCTGTATGATCCTGGCAAGCAGAACGCAGCTGGCTGCATCCAACACCGATGAGACCCTGGAGATGGTTGTCTGCAAGCAAAAGCAAAAAGTGAAACTGACAAAAGGTGCAAAATCAGTAGCCTGCACTGACTCAGCCCACTTTCACTTTCTAAAGACCCTCAGCCTGAGTTCCTCATGACGGTTTGTGTCATGGCAACGCTGATCCTGTAACTGAAAGCAAGTTCTGGGCTCCTTGAGACATTCGAGACCCAACTCAACATGGCTGGACCATACTGAGATGTGTGGGCTCCTGGCCAAGGACGCAGCCCCCTCCAAGAACAAACTCTACCCTGCCAGGCCTGTCTCTGCCCTCTGGGTCTCCTGGCCCAGGGCCTCCGGAACCCTGATTTCTCTCCACCCTCAAAAGACTCAAAATCTTGCATGTTTTAAACGATCCCACCGTGGAGGTCGCTGGGGGTGTGTATGTCTGTGCTAAGTCACTTCAGTCATGTCCGACTCTCTGCGACCCCATGGACTGCAGCCTACCAGGCTCCTCTGTCCATGGGATTCTCCAGGCAAGAACACTGGAATGGGTTGCCATGCCCTCCTCCAGGGGATCTTCCTGACCCAGGGATCAAACCCTTGTCTCTTTTCTCTCCTGCATTGGCAGGTAGGCTCTTTAGCACTAGAGCCACCTGGGAAGCCCAACCAGCTGCTACAAATGACCATAAGCTGGACATATTGAAACAATTGGAATCCATTATCCCCCAGTCCTGGAAATGAGACATCTGAGGTCAAGGTGTCCCAGGGCTGAGCTCCCTGCAGAGTCTCCAGGGGAGGGTCCTTCCCGCCTCTTCCGGCTTCTGGGGGCTCCGGGCGTCCGTCCCTGGGCTGGTGGCCACCTCCCTCCCGTCTCCGCCTGCGTCTCCGTGTGGCTTCTCCTCTGTGTCCGTGTCTCCCCTCTTCTGTGCCTTATGAGGACCCTGTCACGGGGTTTAGGGCCACCCCCATCCAGGAGGAGCCTCACCTAGATTATTGCATGAATTACCTCTGCAAAGAGTGTTTCCACTTCAGTCACAAGGTTGGCATAAGTCTTCAGGCCCCAGGGCTCAGCTGCGGAGAGAAGGGAGCCCCAAGGCTACCCCCAGACTCTCCCCGGGAGCGTGGCTTACTTTGTGGTGGTGAGTGGGTTAATTCTGAGACAGCCTGGGAGTTGTGGGCCCACCTACAGACGACACTCACCTCTGTGTGGTTTCGGGGTTTTCCTCTGAGGCAGGTCTTGGCCCACCTCACGTCTGATCCCCTCTCATCAAGGCGAAGACAGAACAGCTCAGAGCAAGGGATCCCCTCCCTTCTTCCTTCTTGTCAAGATTTCCTGGCTTTCGACAGCTGAGAACCCAGACTGGAGCGGGGGAGGGCGGGGGACGGGGAGGAGACAAAGTGGGAAGGGCATTCGTCTTGCAAACATCTCCTAGAATGGTGAGCCTCGGGCAGGGGGATGTGTTCATTTCTTCCTTCGTGCCATCCACAGGTGGACGGGGTTCTGAACAAAGGTGCTTTATCAGCCAGGCAGAGGGGCAGGGCTCTCTGAAGCGGGCCATCGTGTGTGATTATAATAATAGATGCAACAGACAGCAAGTCCAAGAAATGGTTCCCACGTGGAGTCAGAGGGGGCTTTTCCAAGCAACACATCCCAGCAGGTATCATTGTCGCAGGCTAATCTTACCCTAACAGCTTTCCACGTGCAACAAAAAGAATCGTAAAGCTTGTTTGCATCTCTGCAGCTGCCCTGGACAGAGAGGCAAAGTGAATGCTAGGGAACTGGTTCATTTATGGAAAGACCCAGATGTGAGGATCCTGGCCACAATGGATGCTGAAACCCTCTGCACAGAGGGAGAAGGGGCCCATGGCACGGTAAACACTTTTTCCAGCTCTAAAATGAAAGTGAAAGTGTGAGTCGCTCAGTCGTGTCTGACTCTTTGCGACCCCACGGACTGCAGCCTGCCAGGCTCCTCTGTCCATGGGATTCTGCAGGCAAGAATACTGCAGTGGGTTGCCATTTCCTCCTCCAGGGGATCTTCCTGACCCAGGGCTCGAACCCTGCATTGTGAGTAGACTCTTTAACACCTGAGCCACCAGGGAAGCCCTATCCAGCACCTAAATATCCCTGCAATTCTGCATGTCGGTCATTGTCACAGCAGCTGCAAGATGCTTGGTGAGCAAAGAGATGAAAAATGGAACCGAGAGAAGGCAGGAAGTTAAGAGCCGGCCCCACCCAGCTCCTCGCTGTAGGAAACAGCAAGTTTACCTGTGAGCCAGGCTGGGTGGCTGAGATGGGCTGCAAAGCTAGCTACTGTCTCGGGGAGATGGAAATGCCAGCAATAACTGGTGAGAATTTCCCTGAGTTTGCTGATCGTATGTCCTTGGGGAAGCCGTAAAACTAGCAGCCCCGAATTCACTGATGAGCAGAGCGATGCTCGCGGCATGTGATCTTTGAGAAGAGTGAAACTTGTTGCAGAAATTCACAAGGAGCCAAGCAGTATCATTTTAATAGAGGGTGGGACGCATGAGGCGAAGTTCATGACACATGAAGAGGAGAGGCTGGTGGTCCCTTGATCAAGAGAATTTTGTCCAAAGTGGCGATTGTCTCAACTGAGGATGAGATGTGCGGAGAAGGAGAGTTTGAGAGAGGTTTTTGATGAGTGTGCTGGGAGAGTAGAGAGGTAGGGAGGATGGGTGGGTGGATGGGGGGACTGATGAGTGGATGGACGGATGATGGATAGATGAGTGGGTGGATCAATGGATGAATGATGGACGGGTGGGTGGATGGATAAGTGGATGAATGAGTGTGTGGCTGGCTGGATGCATGGGTGGGTGGATGGATGCATGACGGATAGAAACTTTATGGGTGGGTAGATGGTGGATGGATGAATGGATGGGTGAGTGGGTGGGTGGATGGACAGATGATGGATGGGTGGGCAGATGGATGGATGGATAGATAGACGAGTGGGTGGATGGATAGGAGGATGGATGGATGGATGGATGGATGGATGGGTGGATGGATGAGTGGGTGGGTGGATGGATGACGGATAGAAGGTTTATGGGTAGATGGATGGATGGATGATGGGTGGATGGGGGATGGATGGATGGGTGGGTGGATGGATGAGTGGATGAATGAGTGTGTGGGTGGCTGAATGAGTGGGTGGGTGGATGGATGACGGATGGATGGGTGGATGGGTGGATGGATGGATGGGTGGATGGGTGGATGGATGGATGGGTGGATGGATGAGTGGGTGGGTGGATGGATGACGGATAGAAGGTTTATGGGTAGATGGATGGATGGATGATGGATGGATGGGTAAGTGGATGGATGGGTGGATGGGTGGGTGGATAGATGGATGAGTGGATGGATGGATGGATGATGGATGGATGGGTGGATGGGTGGATGGATGGATGGGTGGATGGGTGGATGGATGGATGGGTGGATGGGTGGATGGATGGATGGATGATGGATGGATGAACGGCTGGCTGGATGAGTGGGTGAGTGGATAGATGAGTGGGTGGGTGGATGGATGGCAGATGGATGGGTAAGTGGATGGGTGGGTGGGTGGGAGGATAGATGGATGAGTGGATGGATGGATGGATGTTGGATGGATGAATGGCTGGCTGGATGAGTGGGTGGGTGGATGGATGAGTGGGTGGGTGGATGGATGACAGACAGAAGGTTTATGGGTAGATGGTGGGTGGATGAATGGATGGATGGGAGCATGCATGAATGGATAAAGAGGACAAAGGTGACCAGTGCCGTGAGTTCCCAGACCCTAGTTCAATTCACTTGTCAGTGGGATTCTCAATCCTTGCAACTGTGAATGAAAAATATTGACTTCCGTATTACAAAACAAAGAATATTGCAGCGATTCAGCCACTGCTGTCACCTGACTGTGAGCCCTTAGGGAACTCAGGACTGAAATAAACAGACTGCACACCCCCCAACCCAGTCCTCAGCCACTGTAGCCGCTCCCAACAGAGCACCCTGAGAGGACTCGGGAGAAAAACAGGAGACTGGCTCCAGATAACTGAGGTGCACAGCAAACGAATGACTTCAGTGAGCTCAGACTCCTGCATGGAGCTTCCTGTGTGTGGCCGTGCTAAAGAACTGCCAATACAGGAGATAGAATAGATGCAGGTTCGATCCCTGGGTCAGGAAGATCCCCTGGAGGAGGAAATGGCAACCCACTCCAGTATTGTCGCCTGGAGAATCCCATGGACAGAGGAGCCTGCTGGGCTACAGTCCAGGGGGTGGCAAAAAGAGTCGGACACGACCGAGCAACTGAGCACGCACGCCACACGCGTGGACTCAGGTGAGAGACCCCACGACGTCATTTCTGCGAAGGGAATGACTCGTGTTTATCTTGGTTGTGTATCTTTCTCTCCTGTTCCGAAGCCTCTGTCTGATCTGATCTTCACAACGTCTCGTTGTCTACCTCTCACAAGGGAAAGAAGTCAAACCCTCTGCATCCTTCATGCCACATCTATAACATCACTCGCACACCAACGTCTAATGAATTCCCAGGATCTGTAGCACAGGCTGTGTTGTCAGGGAAATGTCGTCCTCAGTTGCCAGTTGCTTAGCAACCTTAAATAACCCAGAGTGGTACCCTGGGTCCTTTCGCACGGAGCCTGTTTGATTCTTGCGAGCTCACTGTCAACAAGGGCCGGACACAGATCACCTCTCCTTGTCCAGTCAGCCCCCTGGACAATTTCCAGTGACTTGGGGCGGCTTCTGTCTGCCTTGCACCAGCCCTCAGGGGTCTCTGTCTGCAAACCCCAAGATCAGAGATGATGCACGTGTCGTACAGTCGGCGGGAGAGAAAGGGAGGGGGGCAGAAAGACTCCAAGAGAACCATACACATCTCAGCTTTCCTTTCAGGAAGGAGAAAGGGAGAGCTCCGGCTGGTGTCCTTTATTAAATAGGAAGACTTCCTCGTGGGGTTCTCAAGGCAAGAAAAAGAGTCGGACGTGACTGAGAGACTGGAGCACAGTGAAGTCCCTGTGGATACGGCGGGTGGAGGGGGAGGCAGGAAACACTGAGAGAGAAGCATTGACAGATGTGCGTGTGTGTGCGTGCTGAGTCCCTTCGGTCGTGTCCGATGCTTCACGACCCCTATGGAGCCCGCCAGGCTCCTGTGTCAAAGGGGATTCTCCAGGCAGGAACACTGGAGCGGGTGGCCGTACCCTCCTCCAGGGGATCTTCCCCACCCAGGGATCGAATCGGCGTCTCTGACGTCTCCTGTGTTGGCAGGCGGGTTCTTTACCCACTGAGCCACCTGGGAAGAGCTGACACATATACACGACCGTGTGTGACACAGACAGCCGCTGGGAAGCTGCTCCACAGCACGGGGAGCTCAGCTCGGGGCTCTGGGATGACCTAGGGGGTGGGTGGGGGGTGGGAGGGAGGCTCAGGAGGGAGGGGTATATGCATATGTATAGCTGATTGATGTTGTTCAGCAGAAACGAACACATCGTAAAGGGATTATCCTCCAATGAAAAAAGATCCTATGATAAACCATAATGGAAAAGAATATTAAGAAAAGAATGTACATATATGTATAACCAAATCGCTTTGCTGTGCAACAGGATTTAACAATATTGTAAATCAAATTCTTAAGGACCCGGGGATACCAGACCACCTGACCTGCCTCCTGAGAAATCTGTATGCAGGTCAAGAAGCAACAGTCAGAATCGGACATGGAACAACGGACTGATTCCTAATCGGGAAATGAGCCCATCGAGGCTGTATATTGTCACCCTGCTTATTTAGCTTATATGCAGAGGACATCATGAGAAACGCTGGGCTGGAGAAAGCACAAGCTGGAATCAAGCTCGCCGGGAGAAATATCAATAACCTCAGATATGCAGATGACACCACCCTTATGGCAGAAAGTGAAGACGTACTAAAAAGCCTCTTGATGAAAGTGAAAGAGGAGAGTGAAAAAGCTGGCTTGAAACTCAGCATTCAAAAAATGAAGATCATGGCATCTGGTCCCATCACTTCATGGTAAATAGATGGGGAAACAGTGGCTGACTTTATTTTTGGGGGCTCCAAAATCACTGCAGAGGGTGACTGCAGCCAAGAAATTAACAAACGCTTACCCCTTGGAAGAAAAGCTATGACCAACCTAGACAGCATATTAAAAAGCAGAGACATTACTTGGCCAACAAAGGTCCATCCAGTCAAGGCTATGGTTTTTCCAGGGGTCATATATGGATGTGAGAGTTGGATTATAAAGAAAGCTGAACGCTGAAGAATTGATGTTTTTGATCTGTGGTGTTGGAGAAATTTATTGAGAGTCCCTCGGACTGCAAGGAGATCCAACCAGTCCATCCTAAAGGAGATCAGTCCTGGGTGTTCATTGGAAGGACTGATGTTGAAGCTGAAACTCCAATCCTTTGGCCACCTGATGCAAAGAGCTGACTCATTGGAAAAGACCCTGATGCTGGGAAAGACTGAAGGTGAGAGGAGAAGGGGACGACAGAGGATGAGATGGTTGGATGGCATCACTGACTCGATGGACTTGAGTTTGAGTAAACCCCAGGAGTTGGTGATGGACAGGGAGGCCTGGCGTGCTGCAGTCCATGGGGTCGCACAGAGTCGGACACGACTGAGCAACTGAACTGGACCGAAATCAACAACACTTCAGTACAAATACATAGATAAGAAAAAAATAATGATTTCAGTGCCGTGTAGATTTGGGGTAGAAAGACTGTGGCGATTTGAGGAACGCTTTTGAGAAGTGACGGAGAAGACAGCAAAGCCTGCAGACACTTGACTCACGCCTGCAAAGCGGGAACAACCACCCTGAAAATACAGCACAGCTTTGCACACGTGGAGTGGGGCGGGACCTTGCTAACGCGACCTCCTGCTCCAGGAAACACCATGTGTGTCTGTCTACAATCTTGTGATGGGCCACGTGGGCGAAGGGAAGTGTGAGGTGAAGGCAGACTTAACGCAGCGAGCTCTAACCACAGTCTCCACCTGGAAACTGCCGGCCGGGGTACGGTTTGGCTTCGTGTCGATCGGCCAGGATCTTGTTCTCCCGGGGAGCCCCACTGGAGGTCTCTGAGCTCCTCGCCCCCAGAGAAAGTCCCCGTAAGGACCTCGGGCTGCTGCCGCCTGGTCTCCTTGCAGAGGACCCCTGTCTGCACTGGGAGGCCAGGTTCACCTCAGCTTCCTTCGACGAGCCCTGTGGTCCCTCCCGCCTTTGAAGCTCTCGCCCTGTTCTCCTAAGGGGACTCCGCCCTCACCTCCGCAGACTGTCTATCACCCTTTGCCATCTTCCTTCAAAGCCCTGCCATAAAACGTAGCTCTTCTGCGCTTTGCTTGCATGTAGTGAAGACGCTGTTGTTGTTCAGTTGCTCGGTCATGTCCGACTCTCGGCGACCCCGTGGACTGTAGCCCTCCAGGCTCCCCTGTCCATGGGATTCTCCAGGCAAGAATACTGGAGTGGGTGGCCATGCCCTTCTGCAGGGGAATCTTGCCCACTCAGGGATCAAACCCGAGTGCCTTACACTGGCAGGCGGATACTTTATCCTTGAGCTACCAGGGAAGCCCCTTGCTTGTATGCAATGAAGACATGACCTGACTCAGACAGGTCCAAAGCTCCAATCCCTTGGCCACCTGATGCGAAGAGCTGACTCACTGGAAAAGACCCTGATGCTGGGAAAGATTGAGGGCAGGAGGAGAAGGGGGTGACAGAGGATGAGACGGTTGGATGCCATCATTGACTCGATGGACGAGTTTGAGCAAGCGCCGGGAGACAGTGAAGGACGGGGAGGCCTGGCGTGCTGCGGTCCATGGGGTTGCAGAGAGTTGGACACAAATGAGTGGCTAGACAACAACAAAGACAGGGCTGTCTTTGCCTCCAGGCCCCTGGAGTTTCCTTCTCACAGGTATGTCTTTGCTTGGGGGCTTTAGTAAGTGGACCCTTTAACGATGCAATTTACGATGGGGACTTTGGGACACACCGTGTCAGCTCCAAACTCCAGGGCAAGACGGACACTGCAGATATTAGTTTCCTGAACTTCTGGGAGGGGCTGGAGACTAAAGAACAGCCACGTGGCTAGCATGTGTTTGAGTACCGATAAATATTGGATGCTGAGGTTCAGCGGAGCTTCCCTGGTGGACAATAGTCCATGCATATTGTGACACATTGATTCTGGCATGAGTGGATGATGGATAATTGAATTGGTGGGTGGATGGATGGATAACTGAGTTGGTGGATGGATGGATGGATGGGTGGATGGGTGGATGATGGATAATTGAATTGGTGGGTGGATGGATGGATAACTGAGTTGGTGGATGGATGGATGGATGGGTGGATGGGTGGATGATGGATAAATGAACTGGTGGATGGATGGATGGGTGGATGAATTGAGGGACAGACGTGTGGACTAATGGATGGTGCCGTTTCTTCTCCTGTCCTGGGGAAGCCCTTCCTATGTCATGACTTTTTTCTGCCGCAGGCTCACCCTGGACTCCTTACCTTATGGGACAGCTCCATTAAGGCTGCAGGTGGCTCCGAACTAACTCAACCCGACTGGACTCACTCGCCTCCTTCCTACTCCAGAGTGTTCCTCCCCCTAGTGCTTTCCCCCTCAGCTCATGTCACTGACCTCACCCAGTGGCTAGAGCCTGGGACCTCAGGCGCACTCTTACCCCCGTAATCCAACCGGACACCCCTGATCAAGCTGCGAGTCCTTCATCCCATCCTCGTCCTCCTCTGTCCACCCCCACCCCCACCCGACACTGCCGATCCTGGTGTGAAACCAGCTGGAAACAGCAAGTCATGACAACAGCGGGGGATGTCACAGGTCTGCAGCACAAGGCCTTCACGTGAGTGCGTGGGTGGGTGAGGACATCCGAGCCTGACTCAGCGCAGCCGTTAGTGTAAGAGCTTACTCAGCATCCTGTGTGAGCCTGAGGGCTGTTTCCAATTTCAGGTCTCCTGCAGACAGAAGCATTCACTGCACACACGCCTTTTACACCTACAGGGAACACGTGCGTGTGTGCACGCCCAGTAACTCAGTCATGTCCATCTCTTTGCGACCCCAGGGACCGTAGCCTGCCAGGCTCCTCTGTCCACGGGGTTTTCCAGGCAAGAATCCTGGAGTGGGTTGTGCCATGCCCTGCTCCAGGGGATCTTCCTCACTCAGGGATCGAACCTGCGTCTCCAGGATTGGCAGGCAGATTCTTTACCACCACTGGGGAAGCCCCTTGCTTGTGTGTAGTGAAGATTTAACCTGAATCAAAGACAAGTCTGTTTTTGCCTCTACGATTGAGAGTTCCAACTCTGAGGATGCGTGCGTCTGACTCTTTGTAACCCCGTGGACTGTAGCCCCCCAGGCTCCTCTGTCCTTGGGATTCTCCAGGGAAGAATACGGGAGTGGGTTGCCATGCCCCCCTCCAGGGGATCTTCCCCACCCAGGGATGGAACTTGCATCTCCTGCATTGGCAGCTGCATTCTTTCCCACTAGCACCACCTGGGAAGCTGCCACACAAATGTATGGAATACAACTTCCACATATGCTTTGGTACACCTGTGGGGAAATCATTCCATAGGACGGATTACCGACATTGAGACTGCAGACACAAAGAGAATGTGCGCACGTTGAAAACGGTATGTAATAGAATTTGTCCAGCCTCCTTTGTGAAACCAGACGGATCTGCGCTCCCATCACCAGCAGAGCAGAGACTGTATTCTCTGCTCTGTCCTCCATTCACAGTGTGACTTGTTATTGTGCTGCACGTAGCGGTCATGTACGGATGTGAGGGCCGGGCCACAAAAGAGGCTGAGCGCTGAAGAACGGATGCTTTCCAACTGTGCTGCTGGAGAAGACTCTTGAGAGTCCCTTGGACTGCAAGGAGATCCAACCAGTCCATCCTAAAGGAGATCAGTCCTGGGTGTTCATTGGAAGGACTGATGTTGAAGCTGAAACTCCAATCCTTTGGCCACCTCATATGAACAGCTGACTCATTGGAAAAGACCCTGATGCTGGGAAGGATTGGGGGCAGGAGGAGAAGGGGACGACAGAGGATGAGATGGCTGGATGGCATCACCGACTCGATGTACATGGGTTTGGGTAGACTCCAGGAGTTGGTGAAGGACAGGGAGGCCTGGCGCGCTGCGGTCCGTGAGGTCACAAAGAGTCGGCCACGACTTTCACTGAACAACAAAGGGCACAGGAAATTGCATTAAAAGTTCTGGACTAAACAAAGAATGATCTAGCAAGAGACCGAGTTGCAGAGGGCGGATTCCATAAACCGGGTAACATTCGTGGGAAATGACCGGGCTGATGCCTTTGCTAAGGACGGATAATTCTTTAGACACGTTGGCTTCAAAACCAGACCAAAGGGTCAATATAAGGGAGCTCCCTCCAGGGATCATTAAGGAGGGGCATGCGCCACCTGCTGGAAAGGAGTGGTTCTGACTGAAGTCTTGAGATTTCCCGGTGGCTCCGTGGTAAAGAGTCCACCTGCAAGGCAGGAGACACAGGTTCGATCCCTGGGTCGGGAAGATCCTCCGGAGGAGGGCATGGCAACCCACTCCAGTATTCTTTCCTGGAGAATCCCATGGACAGAGGAGCCTGGTGGGCTACCATCCACGAGGTCGCAAAGAGATGGACGTGACTTAGCAAGTGAAACAACAACAACAACAAAATTCTTGAGGTAGATGGACAGAGGGATGGCCCGATGGGCAGATGGAGAGGTCGGTGACTGGGTGCACACACGGGTTCCCAGATGGATGGATGCATGGACACATGAATGGACACAGATGGGTAGGGGGATGGATGGATAGTCAGACTAATGGATGGTCGGACGCATGAGTGAATGATTGGCTGGCTGTCTGGATGGATAGATGGATGGATGATTGATGGATGGATGATGACGGATGGATAGATGGATGGCTGGCTAGATAAATGGACAGATGGGTGGGTGAATGGATGGATGGATGGGTGGATGGATGGATGGATGGGTGGATGGATAGATGGATGGATGAGTGGGTGGGTGGATGGACAGATGGATGGGTAGATAGATGGATGGATGGATGGAGGGATGAATGGATGGATAGATAGATGGATGGATGGGTGGGTGGATGGATGGATAGATGGATAGATGGATGGATAGATAAGATGGATGGGTGGGTGGATGACGCATGGATAGATGATGGATGATGGATGAATGGACGATGGATGGATGATGGATGGATGATGGATAGATGGATGGATGATGGATGATGGATGAGTGGATAGATGGATGGATGGTTAGATGGATGTATGGATGGATGGTGGATGGATCACGCATGGATGGATGATGGCTGGGTTGTTGGATAAGTTGATGGATGGATGGATGGAGAGGTGGATGGATGATGGATGGATGGATGAACTGAATGGATGGATGGATTGCTGGATGAGTGGATGGATGAGTCAGTGGATGTATGGACAGACGGGTAGATGAATGGGCAGATGAACAGATGGACGCCTAGGCAGATGGATGTCGGATGGAGGCTGCATGTAGAAACAGCACAGTCAGCTCTGACAGTCATCCTCAGATCGGTCATCAGTGGTCTGACCAGCACCATCTTGGTTGTTTTAGGTTAATTAATCTTCAGTTCCAGGGTCAGTCTGTTCCCATTCCTTGAGGCCAGTGCTGAGATCTGTGGCACCTTATGTCATGGCTACAGCCTGGCCATCAAGCTGTTAACTTCTCCACCTGGTAGAGGTGTCCGTATCTACAAGGCAGCTCGCTGGACGTGGCTCAGAACTTCTACAGCTGTCCCGTGCACGCTCAGTCATTAAGTCGTGTCCGACTCTTTGTGACCCCCATGGACTGTAGCCCACCAGGCTCCTCTGTCCATGGGATTCTTCCAGGCAAGAATACTGGAGTGGGCTGCCATTTCCGACTTCACTAGAGCCCTTCGGGAGGAACTAAAGGTACTTCACTATGCTTAACAAGTCAACTATTATAATTTAGTCTTGCTTGACTGGCTTTGTGTGGTTCTCCATGTTCTCACTTCTCAGATTAAACTTATTCTTCAGCTAAAGCTTATTTTATTTTTTACAGACAGAAGGCAGGCCGAGGACATGGGGGACATGGACCGTAGATTGTTGCTCCATTTCAAAGGGACACTGGAGATTGCCAGCAAAGCACACAAAGGCTGCGGACAGACCTGGAGCAGATCCTTCCTGGGAGCACTCGGAAGGAACCAAAATGCACCCACGCCTGATTTCAGATTTCTGGAACAGCGACGGCGTACATGTCTGTTCTCCATGGGGTAACAGGTTACGGCAGCCCTCGGAAACAAATAGAGTGATAAGATTTAAGCACAGAACGCAAACCATTGTCTGCATGGGGTGGAGAGGTGCGCTTTACTGTGGTTGGTTGTTGTTCAGTTGCTAAATCGTGCCCAAGTCTCTGTGACCCCATGAACTGCAGCACGCCAGGCTTCCCTGCCCTTCACCATCTCCCAGAGTTTGCTCAAACCCATGTCCATCAAGTCAGTGATGCCATCCAACCATCTCATCCTCTGTCACCCCCCTCTCCTCCCGCCCTCAATCTTTCCCAGCATCAGGGTCTTTTCCAAAGAGTCAGCTCTTCTCATCAGGTGGCCAAAGTATTGGAGCTTCAGGTTCAACATCAGTCCTCCCAATGAATATTCAGGACTGATGTCCTTTATGATTGACTAGTTGGATCTCCTTGCAGTCCAAGGGACTCTCAAGATAATTCGAAAGCATCAATTCTTCAGCGTTCAACCTTCTTTATGGTTCAACTCTCACATCCATACATGACTATAGCTTTGAAAACAGACCTCTGTCGGTAAAGTGACGTCTTTGCTTTTTAATACGCTGTCTAGGTTTGTCGTAGCTTTTCTTCCAAGGAGCAAATGTGTTTTAATTTCATGGCTGCAGTCACTGTCCGCATTGATCATGGAGCCCAAGAAAATAAAACCTGTCACTGTTTCCACTTTTTCCCTATCTATTCGCCATGAAGTGATGGGGCTAGATGCCATGATCTTAGTCTTTTGCTGTAGTTACTGATAACTTAATATCCATATGTTTATTCTAGATGTATTCATCATGTATGGCTGTGTAACAAATGACTTCAGACTTAGAAGCTTTTAAACAACAGACATTTGTCATCTCGCAGTTTCCCAAAGTTGGAATCCAAGCACAGATTCCTAACAGGGTCTTCTCCTCAAGGGCTCACAAGCCTGAGATCAAGCTAACAACCAGGGCTGGGGGGGGGTCTCTCCTCAGAGGTGTGGATCTCTCTTCCAAGCTCGGTGATTGTTGGAAGAATTTCAGTTGCTTATATATCAGAGCATTAAGAACCTCACCACCCAGAAACCACCTGCCAATCCCTGGCAAGTGGTCTCTTTCCACTTTGCTTCCTCTAAGGCAACCAGGCTGTGTTTCTGTCATTTCAAAGCTCACTGACCCCGACACATGATTAGGTCAGGCCCACCTAGAATACTCTCTCATTTCATTAGATTGACCGCATTGACACCTTCACCACTCAGAAGCCACATGCCAATCCCTGCCAAATGGCTTCTTTTTCCACCAGGCAATTGGCTTCCTCGAAGGCAACCAGGCTGTGTTTCGGCTGCTTCAAATGTTTCAGATCCCCACACCTGATTAGGGCAGGCCCACCCAGAATAACCTCTCATTTCATTAGCTTGACTCTACAGATGATAGACTTTAATTCCAATTGTAGAATTCCTTCAGCTTTGCAATATCACCCTGGAAGTGATATTGCTTCTTATTCTCACTCCCCGTCATGCTCAATGAGAATGAAATTTACATTCCTGGCATTTATCACTCCTCAACAGAGGATTAAGGCTGCAGGTCACTGGGAACTTTGTTTTTGTGTTGCAGGGGTACACTCCATGGAGGGATATTTTGCTGAAAAATGTAAAAGGACTTTCTTTGAATATTTCCCAGATTATTGCAATTGTGTCTGAGTCTTGCTGGTCCCAAAGAAGTGAGTATCTCATGTCTTAATTCACTTTGCAAATAGCTTGGTAACTGGCAGTTTCCAAATGTAACAGGTCCCCAGGGATATATTTTTTTTTGCCTGAAAAACCTCGCAAACAGAGAAGTCTGGTGGGGGCTACAGTCCAAAGGGTTGTAAAGAGTCAGACATGACTGAGCAACTGAGCACAAACTAGGATACGAGCCAGCCACTCACAAGGAAGCTTCCTTCGGGAGAACGGCTGTCAAGAGAACAGCAAACCCCTCTGTGGTCTCAAGAAGAAGGAGAAGGCGGAAGAAGAAAGCCAAGACGCACACCCCCCCTGAGCAGCCTGTGTGGGTCAAAGAGAGCCCCCTTTTCCCGGGGGACCCTGGAACCTCCGATTCCCCCTTGTCAGCTGTGTGTCACGGTCCTGTTTGAATTTATGAGCACTATTTAATGGAACAACAGCAGATAACCCGCAAATACCCAGGAGCCCTATTTTTTAAAACTCCATCACACTTGAGGGTCCCTCAATCCACCCTTGACCCTTCCAAAGCAAATGTAAACAAAGCGACACTTTCGGTGTTGAAGAAGACAAGAGTGTGTGGTCTTGTTCTCTGATCCTGGAATTTCAGTTTGGGTACTTGTGACCTATTCGAGGGACCAGAATCACATGGCTTGTGCAGTTCTTGGTATAAAGTGGGAGCTTAATAAATTGTTAATTTACACCATGCTAAGTCGCTTTAGTCGTGTCCGACTCTGTGCGACCCCATAGACGGCAGCCCATCAGGCTCCCCCATCCCTGGGATTCTCCAGGCAAGAACACTGGAGTGGGTTGAACATTTCTTTCTCCAATGCATGAAAGTGAAAAGTGAAAGTGAAGTCGCTCAGTTGTGTTCGACTCTTAACGACCCGACCCCATGGACTGCAGCCTACCAGGCTCCTCCGTCCATGGGATTTTCCAGGCAAGAGTACTGGAGCGGGTTGCCATTGCCTTCTCCGATATATTACAGGTAAAGTTATACAAAAGTTCATTGTTTTTGAAATGGGTTATATATAACGTGGGCTTCTCACATGGCATTGTGGTAAAGAACCCGCCTGCCAATGCAGGAGATGCAAGAGACACAGGTTTCACCCCTGGGTCAGCAAGATCTCCTGGAGAAGGGAATGGCAACTCACTCCAGTATTCTTGCCTGAAGAATCCTATGGACAGAAGAGCTTGGCAGCCTACACTCTATGGGGTTGCAGAGAGTCAGACACAACTGAGCAACTCAGCACGCACAAATATAACAAATAAAACATATTATATATTCATATTTAAATTTTATATATTAAGCAATTTAAAATAATAAAATGCATAGATGTATATCAAAAATATAAAATAATAATTATGCAATTTGTGTTATTTTCAGATATCCTTAAAAATAAGCATGAAACATAAATATTAAAATGTAAAATTTTTCAATATTAAAATACTAGATATTTACACTAACACTATGTTACATAAGTGCGTGTAGTGACATTATGGGAAGCAAAAGTCGCTCAGTTGTGTCTGACTCTCTGCGACGCCTATAGTCCATGGAATTCTCCAGGCCAGAATACTGGAGTGGGTATCCATGCCCTTCTCCAGGGGACTGAACCCAGGTCTCCCGCATTGCAGGCGGATTCTTTACCAGCTGAGCCACCAGGGAAGCCCAAGAATACTGGAGTGGGCAGCCTTTCCCTTCTCCAGGGGATCTTTCCCACCTAGGAATCCAGCCGAGGTCTCCTGCATTGCAGGCGGACTCGTTATCAATGCAGCCACCAGGGAAGCCCCGTTACATTAGATGTATGCTACATTACAGCATTGTGTAACAGTGTCATACAAGCAATCGATACTTATAAGGAATAAAATCTGTAATTAACAAATATGCATTTGTCCTAGTTCATAATGAAGTGATATTATATCTTATGTGCGACGCATAACTACAACAGCAATGTACCCCAAACAGCCGGCCTGAGTCCCGAGTAGTCTGGTTGCTTCACCATGCGGCCCCAGGTGAGGCCTCCGCCTGGACCTGAAAACTGGCAGCATGGTTGGGGGCGGGGCGGGGCGGGGCGGGGTGGGGGAAGGGCGCGGCGAGCTCGCGCACGCGCACTGCGAAGCCCGGGGCTGGCCGGCCCCGCCCGCCGCCGCCCCGGAAGTCCCGCCTCTGGGGGCGGGGCCATGGCCAGGAGGAGAAACCTGGACCCGCCGCGCGGCCCGCTTCCTCGGGCCCGGGCGGCGGAAACGGAAATGCGTCATAGGGGCGGGCGGCGGCGGCAGAGGCGGCGGCAGCGGGTCGCGTCGGGGGCGCCTCCGGCGGACGGTGGCGGCGGCGGCGGCGCCGGGCGGGGAGGCCGGGCCTGCCGGCGTCGTCGGGGGCCCGCGGGAGCGCTGGGGCCAGGGCGGCGGCGGCCTGGTAAGCGGACGGGGCCCCGCCCGCCGGGCGCGGGGGACCCCGGGGTGTCGGGGGGCCGGGCGGCCGGGGCGCGCGGGTCTCCTGGGCCTGCGGACGTGGGGGCGGGGGCCTGGGGACTTGGGGGCGCGGGCTTCGGGGGTCGAAACCTTTGAGGGGCCCGGGGGTGACGAGCGGCCAGGATCTGCGGAGGTCTCCCGGGGCGGCCGGGGCGGGGGGTCTCGTGGGCCTGCGGACTTGGGGGCGGGGGCTTCGGGGGTCGAGAGCCTTTCAGGGGCCTGGGGGTGACGGAGAACCGGGGGCCGGGGCTGCGGGGGTCTCCCAGGGCGGCCGGGGCGGGGGTCTCCTGGGCCGTCCGCAGGAGCGGGGGTGGGGTCTGGGGACTTGGGGGCAAGGGCTTCGGGGATCGAAAGCCTTTGAGGGGCTTGAGGGTGACGGACAACCGGGGGCTGCGGAGGTCTCCCGGGGGTGCTGAGAGCGGGGGTCTCCTGGGGGGTGGTTGGGGGAGGGGACCAAGGCAGTTGAGCAGAGGAGGGGCGGTCCCCAGGGAGCTACGGGGTTGGGGGGTGAAGCTGGGGGTTACTGGAGGTTGGAGGGGGTTACCAGGGCCACAGGGAGCGGCTGGGGAGAGAGCAGGCGGGAGTTGGGGTGGTGGGGTGAGCATTTGGAGGGGTGGAGGCGATGGGGATCATGTAGGGGCTGCCTGGGATGCGTTGAGGGGGTGCATCGAAGGGGGAAGGGGTTGTCCCCAGGGTGCAGAGGCACCCGCGCGACCAGGAGAGATGGGAATCCCCAGGGTTCCTAGTAGGCATTGGGCTTCCGGAGTCTCTGACTCAAGCGCTCTCTGAGGTCTGAGCCCAGGCTGAGCCCCCTCAGAGGTGCCCCAGACCCGGGCCAGGTGGCTCTGCCCTCCAGCTGGGACCCCTCCGCCCCAGTCCCTGCGGCTTCTCCTAGGTCTGGGGGTGTGTGTGTGTGTGCTTAGTCGCTCAGTCGTGTCTCTCTGTGACCCCCGTGGACGGTAGCCCCCCGGGCTCCTCTGTCCATGGGATTCTCCAGGCAAGAATCCTGGAGTGGGTGGCCATGCCCTCCTCCAGGGGATCTTCCCGACCCAGGGATGGAACCCAGGTTCGGGTAGGAAGCTGTAAGACCATCTGGTGGGCGGGCACACAGCCCAAGGCCACCTCTGTTACTGTTCGGTATCTGTGGGTCAGGTCTGGCCCAGCTTTGCGGAAGTAGCCACCTGTCCAACCGGTAGGGAGAAGCTGGTTGAGGGGGAGGAGGGTGCAGTCAGCTCCCCTTCTGCGGCTTCAGAGAGGCCCCGCGGCTTTGATGGTTTTATCTGGGCTCAGAGAAGGTGCTTCTGCCCGTGGTAGAGATACTGAAGTCAGCGGCCTTCAGCCATTCTCTCAGCCTGCAAGTTGCTTCCTGTTTCTGCGGGCTTCCTCCTGCACAGACCTTCCCAGGTGCCCGCGTGGGCCGTCCCTTCCCCAGTGAGGCGTCTGCAGCCTCCAGTGGAGGTGGCCTGGCCCCCATGCCCCGAGGGCAGGGACCCCGCCCATCTGGGCTCCCGCTATGCCAGCCCTGGTGGAGCTGCCTCTGGGTATTGGGGGCAGCCAATGCCGAAGGAGGCTTGGGGCAGTCAAGTGTTCCTAAAAGTTTTGCGAACCCAGTTTTTTTCCCCTGCATTTGTGTAATCTGATTAAAAGGGCCCACATCTCAGGGGCTGGGGCTTCCCTGGTGGTTCAGATAGTAAAGCATCTGCCTGCAATGGAGGACACCCAGGTTCCATCCCTGGGTCGGGAAGACCCCCCCCCACCCCCTTCCCCTCAACCCCAGAAGGGAACGGCAGTCCACTCCAGTATTCTTGCCTGGAGAATTTCACGGACAGAGGAGGCTGGTGGGTTACAGTCCACGGGGTCTCAGAGAGTCTGACACGACTGAGCGACTAACCCTGAGGGGCTGAGGGGCTTCCCTGACGTAGCGACCAGTGTGTCTGCCACGCAGAGGGCAGACGGACCCGCGTGCTGGCCGGCCTGGGGGCAGGACACCCGGCGGCCATGACGCAGCGTGGGCGTCTCGTGTTTCAGGCCCAAGGTCCCGGCTATGGCCGCGGCCACCATCGTGCACGACACGTCTGAGGCGGTGGAGCTGTGCCCGCCGTACGGCCTGTACCTGAAACCCATCACCAAGATGACCATCAGCGTGGCGCTGCCGCAGCTGAAGCAGCCAGGCAAGTCCATCTCCAACTGGGAGGTGATGGAGCGGCTGAAGGGCATGGTGCAGCACCACCAGTTCTCGACGCTGCGCATCTCCAAGAGCACCATGGACTTCATCCGCTTCGAGGGCGAGGTGGAGAACAGGAGCCTGGTCAAGTCCTTCCTGGCCTGCCTGGACGGCAAGACCATCAAGCTGAGCGGCTTCTCAGACATCCTCAAGGTGCGCGCGGCTGAGTTCAAGGTCGACTTCCCCACCCGCCACGACTGGGACTCCTTCTTCCGCGACGCCAAGGACATGAACGAGACGCTGCCGGGCGAGCGGCCGGACACCATCCACCTGGAGGGGCTGCCGTGCAAGTGGTTCTCGCTCAAGGAGTCGGGCTCGGAGAAGCCCAGCGAGGAGGTGCTGGTGCGCGTGTTCGAGCGCTTCGGCGAGATCCGCAACGTGGACATCCCCATGCTGGACCCCTACCGCGAGGAGATGACGGGCCGCAACTTCCACACCTTCAGCTTCGGCGGCCACCTCAACTTCGAGGCCTACGTGCAGTACTGCGAGTACGCCGGCTTCATCCAGGCCATGAGCGCGCTGCGTGGCATGAAGCTCATGTTCAAGGGCGAGGACGGCAAAGCCGTGGCCTGCAACATCAAGGTGCGGCGGGGCCCGGGGGGCGGGGGGGCTGTGCCCCGAGGGGCCTCGGACACGGGGAGGGTCGCCTGGGGCCCCCATACTGCGGGCGCAGAGTCTGTGTCTCAGGAAAAGTGGGGAGAAGGGCGTGCTTTCGCAGCCCCGGCCGGGCGGCCCCCCAGGCCCCCTTGGAACCAGACGGCGGTTTGCAGCAGCATCGCCGCGGACTCGGGCTCCTGCTGGCTTCCGACGCCAGCCTGGCGGAGGAGCGGGGGCCCTCGGGGCCGCGAGCTGGGCCCGGGCACTGGGTGGTGAAGGCAGCTGGCCACAGGGAGTGGGGGGCGCCCGCCACAGGAGGGGGAAGGGGCGGCGCTCGCGCGGGCACCGGGGCAGGCAGGGCTGGCCTCCAGGTGCGCCTCTTCCCAGCGGACGTGGCTGTCCTGGAACGGGTGGGGTCCCGAGCGCTCATTTTGAGCCCCACCCAGCCCCGAGGTCCCTCCTGTCCAGGGCGTTTGGGGGGCCTGCTCTCTGCCGTGAGTCCTAACCCTGCTCTGTCCTGCCTCCGAAGGTCTCTTTCGATTCCACCAAACACCTGAGCGATGCCTCCATCAAGAAGCGGCAGCTCGAGAGGCAGAAGCTTCAGGAGCTGGAGCAGCAGCGGGAGGAGCAGAAACGGCGGGAGAAGGAGGCGGAGGAGCGGCAGAGAGCGGAGGAGAGGTGAGTGCTCCCGGGCCGGGCTCCGCGGGCCTCCGTGCGTGCGTCCGTCCGTCTGTGCGACACGGAGATGCGGCCGGACTGCGTGCCCCGCCCCCAGGGCACCGCCCACTTCCCACCTGGCCTTCCCGCTGAGCCTCTCTGGGCGCCGTGCACCACCCTGCTGACGCAGGCACGGAATTTTTGTCCATCTTGCAGGTTTTTTGCGTTCAGGCTGACGCTGCCTTAAAGTGAAGTAGGGAAGTGAGGGCATTGCCGGCTTTTCCCAGCAAGACACGGTTAGGAGCCCTGTAAAGTAACTCAAGAGTCAGGCGTCTTGGGTGACGACCTTTGTTTCCCGCTTTGATGTTCTGGCCCTGGTGGTAAAGAACCCGCTTGCCAGCCAGTGCAGTAAACAAGGGATCTGGGTTCGATCCCTGGGTTGGGAAGATCCCCTGGAGAAGAGAATGGCAACCCACTCCAGTGTCCTGGCCTGCAGAATCCCACGGGCAGGGGAGCCCGGCGAGCTGCAGTCCCTGGGTTTGCAGAGAGTCGGACATGCCTGAAGGGGATACGCGCAGCACGTCGTGAGCTGTTCAGGCGCGCTGACCATTGTGGTGAGCTGGGTTTTGGAAAAGGAGCGGTTCTTGGTGCTCCATCATGACTCCTGTACTTGGGCGTTTCTCCCCACACTTGTCTGTGTGTGCGATGGGCAAGGTTTCTCGTGTGTGTTTTGCAGTGCTGAGTCTCAGGCGTGCGTGGTCCGGGGTTCATTCCTCACCAGCCTTTGTGAGTGTGTCTGGGCTGACCTGACTTGCGTGTCGCTCCGGCCTTGGGGCTCCTGTGTGGTTCCTGTTGGTTCCGATGGTCAGTAAGGCAGATTCGGGCCTGTCTCTGGGGTCAGCGCTTCCCCTGTGTGCCCCGGAACCCAGTTCCAGGGCGGCAGGTGCCGGAGATGCTGCCAGCCTCGATGCAGGCAGCCGGCGAGGGTGTGCACGTGGGTCGGGAGTCAGGACCCCCAGAGCAAGGCGGTGGGTGCAGAGAGGACAGATGCCTGGAGAGGGCAGGATGTCCTGGCCACGTGGCGGGCCTCAGGTGGCGGCCCGCAAGGAGGGGAGCAGTTTGGGTCTCACACTGGACGAGGCCCTGGGGTCGGCATGCCTGCCGTAGGCAGAACCAGGGAGCACCGGCGGCATGTGGACCACGGGTCCTGGTCCAGACAGGCCTCCTTCTCCCTCTTCCGCGATCGACCGCGTCCACCGTCCTTGAGCCGGGCGTCGCAGAGGTCACCCCACGGCCTTTCTCAGGTCTCAGGCACGCACTTTCCTTCACCTTCACGTTAATGCGGGGAAAACCGCCCTGAGGGTGGCCTTTGAGTGCAGGCGGCAAGGGCTGTCCTGCTGGGGACAGCAGTTCACAGCCGGTGGGCGGCACTTCGATGCGGCCGAGGAGGCTGGGCAGGGCTTGCCTGGGATGACACGTGGGCCCGCGGGCGCCCGGGAGGCCCTTGGGTGTGCAGGGCTGTGTGTCCAAGCCCAGCTGGCCTCACTGTTAGCCTGCGGGCCGGCCGGGAGCCTGGGCATCTGTCCTCCGTCAGGGGCGAGCGAGTTTGGGTCCTTTGCTGCTAATGAGGTTCAGCGTGGCCTGCAGCAGTCCTGTTCTTGGTCACGGGCCCTTAGCTGGACAGATGAGGGCTCTGGGCACTCAGGGCCCCCGACCGGCAGCTCCTCACCCATCCCTGGTGCGGGAAACCTTCGGGGGTGTGGCCTCCTGGATACCAGAGCCCTTGCTAGCTGCCTGGCTTCCCCGCGTGGGCTGATCTCCACAACTGGAGCTTGGGTCCTTGGGCCTCCTCCTCCAGGGCTGTTTCTCTGCTGGCCTGGCGCCCTGGGAGTGATGCTAGCTCTTCTGCCGAGTCTCCTTCCTGGCCCTGCTCTCCCCGTACCATGTGCTGTCCAGGGCAGCCTTGCCTCTCCGCTGTGCCTGCCCTGCCCCTGGTCTGAAGGTTAAGTCTGAGGGGGTGCGAGTGGTCGGTGAGACACACTCATTGGTCTTCCCACCCTTCCCTGGGGGTCTGGATCCCTCCCAGTCGTGCTGGGGTCCTCATTTCTGGGTGAAGAAAGGCTGCTGTTGGGTCTGGACTGGCTGGCCTGGTGCAGGCGTTTACGGAGCCGCCACTGTCCCCAGGCAGTATCTAGGCGGAGACCTCACGTGGTTTCCCCAGGGGTGCGCACTGTGGGGGCCCCTCTGTCGGGGGACCCCTCTCCCCAGAGCAAGCCAGGTTGGCTTTGTGTCACTGAGCGTGTGCCTTTGCTGCAAGTCCCCATGAAAGGTGCAGTGCCCTCTCTTGGGGGCTTCCCGTAGCTAGGGGCTTCTGGAAGCTTCCTGCCATCATGGGCATTCCTGCTCCCCTGCAGCTCCCGGGCTGGGGGCTCGCGGGGTGGGAAAGCCCAGGGCGGGGGTCTCTGGTGCACTGGGAGCAGGGCCTGTCCAGCGCCCTGGCTGTGCCCCTGTGGTGCCCGTGGTAGAGGGCCTCCTCCGTGCGCTGCTGCGACCCGTCCTGGTTCGTCTGAGGTGGTGCCTGCAGGAGCAGGTGGATCTGCTGAAAAACTCCGCTTCCCGCGTGCCTGCCTGTCCTTACGTTTGTTCCGGTATCTGGGCTGGGGTCGAGTTTAGCCAGGCTCTCCCTGGAAACACGGGGCAAAGCCTTGCCCTGTGCGCCCCTCGTCCCTGGGGTCCTCGGCCGCAGCTGAGATGTCTGTGTGGACAGAGCGCTAAGGAGCCGAGCGCCGAGATCGCCGTCCCCGGACCCACTTCCTGCACGGCCCCTTGGCCCTCACGGAGCCCGCGTGTCCGCCCGCGCAGGAAACAGAAGGAGCTGGAGGAGCAGGAGCGCGAGCGGAAGCGCGAGGAGAAGCTGCGGCGGCGCGAGCAGAAGCAGCGGGACCGCGAGCTGCGGCGCAGCCAGAAGAAACTGGAGAAGCTGCAGGCGGAGGAGCAACGCAAGCTGCAGGAGAGGATCCGACTGGAGGAGCGCAAGCTGCTGCTGGCGCAGCGCAACCTGCAGTCCATCCGGCTCGTGGCCGAGCTGCTGAGCCGCGCCAAGGTACCGCCCGCCTGCGGGGACGCCCCGCCCTCGGGGAAGCTCCGCCCACAGGGGCTGCTAGCCTATAGGGATGCCCCACCCACCGGGATGACACGCCCACCGGAACCCCCGCCCACGGGGTACTCTGCCTACGGAGTACCCCACCCACGGGCACTGCCAGCCTTTAGGGATGCCCCGCCCACAGGGATGACATGCCCACCGGAACCCCCACCCTCTCGGGAGCTCCGCCCACGGGGTACCTCACCCACGGGGACTGCCAGCCTTTAGGGATGCCCCACTTACATAGATGCCCCACCCATGGGGGGATGGCACAGGCTCAAGGGATCCCTGCCGCACAGGGAGGGTCAGTCCTTGGGACGCCCCGCCCTCGGGGAAGCTCCGCCCACAGCGTGTGCCAGCCTATAGGGATGCCCCACCCTGGGGGATGCCCCGCCCACGGGGACTCCCAACCTATAAGGATGCCCTACTCTGGGGGATGCCTGGGTGCTCAGGGAGGCTCGGCCCTTGGGACGCCCCACCCAGAGGGAGGCCCGGCCTTCACGGACACGCCGCTCCTCGCTGGTGCCTGGCTCCAGCCCAGGGGTGGCGTTCGTCGCGGGGGATCGTGGTTGCAGCGCCCCGTGTCGCCCCAGGCCCAGGCCCGGGCTATGCCCTGAGGAAGCGGCAGTGCTGTGAGTCCGGGTCCTCGTGCCCAAGCCTCCGAGAGCTGGCCCTGCAGCTTCGGGGTGGCCGGGCTCCTCCAGAGATGGAGGGGCCCCCGCCCGGCACTGCAACTCTCCTCGCGCCCCCGCCGCGGCTACGGCGCCTGTGTCTCTCAGGCCAGGCGTCTCCGACCGCCCGGGAGGACAGGGCGGGCCCCAGACGAGGCGCGGGCCCCGCTGCCGGACCATGCTCCTGCACCCACCGCCGCGAAGCTTGCGGGTCCCTGCCACCCTATGCGGGTGGCGTACGTGGAGCCCAGGCAGGCCGCGCGCCCCTCAAGTCAGGCAGGTGCGGGGCGACGCTCACCTGTCGTCCGGTTACAGTTGTGACCAGTCTGCGGGAAGGAGAGCGGCGTGTGCGCCGAGAGCTGTGGCCGCTTATTCTTGTTGCATGGTGAACATTGAAGACCCCTAGTAGGCCGGGTCTGCGCGCCTCCCACACCCACACGGAATGTCAACTGTCCGCACCATAATCTGGGGCCCACGTGGCAGGGAGCGTGCACCGGAGGGAGGGCCCAGGCCATCCTCGAGGCGACCCCCACTCAGGGCTGTGCCGAGGAGCTCTGCCGGGCTAGCTCCTGGCTGACGATCTTGGCCTCAGAGCTTGCCATCCGGAGGGCACCGGGCCGCCGGAGAGGGGCCCCCTTCTCGAGGGCTGTGCCCAGGAGCTTTACTGTTCTGCCTCCTGGTTGACGACCGTGGTCAGCAAGCGTGCCATTTGGAGGCCGGGCTGCCTGAGAGCGCCCCCCCCCTCCCCCGGTTGTGCAGAGGAGTTTTGCTGGGCTTCCTCCTGGCTGACGATCGTGGCCTCCGAGCGTGCCACCCGGAGGGGCCCGGCCCCCGAAAGGCGCCCCTCCTCAGGGTTGTGCTGAGGAGCTTTGCCAGGCATCCTCCTGGCTGACGATTGTGGCCTCCGAGCGTGCCGCCTGGAGGAGCCCGGCCCCCGATAGGCGCCCCTGCCCGGGGACTTGCTCCTGGCTGACGGTCGCAGGACTCCTGGTGTGGTTGGAGCCGGCGGGCAGTGCTCCGGCCCGGCCGTCCTCGGAGCCCGGCTCAGGCGCCCCCGCCCCCTCTGTCCCGCAGGCCGCGAAGCTGCACGAGCAGGAGCACAAGGAGGAGAGCCTGCGGCTGCAGCAGCTGGAGGAGCGGCGGCGGCTGCAGGAGGCCGAGCTGCGGCGTGTGGAGGAGGAGAAGGAGCGTGCGCTGGGCCTGCAGCGTCGGGAGCGCGAGCTGCGCGCGCGCCTGCTTAGCCTGCTGCTCAGCAAGAAGACGGACGAGCCGCGCACCACCACCGCTGAGCCGGGCGCCGCCTCCCCGGCCGACCTGCTGCGGCCGGTGCTGGACATCCTGCACACTGTGTCGGCGTCGGCCGGCGCCGCGCCCCGGGACCGGGAGCCCGCACCGCGGCCGGCTGTCCCCCAGAACCTGAACGGGAGCGTCGCCACCGCCGCCCCTGCCGCTGCCCAGGAGGAGGCGGCCCCGGGCAAAGAGGGGCAGGACCCTCGAGGCCCGGACGACGGTCCCTCGGAGAAGAGGTGCCCCGCCGTGCTGGCCTGCATCCCGGACAACACCCAGCAGCCCAAGGCCGTGCCCGCTGCCTGCGAGCCAAGCACGCCCCGCAAGGACGCGCGCTCCGAGCAAGACAAGTGCAACCGGGAGCCCAGTGGGGGCGGCGGCCGGGCCGGCGGCGGGGCGGGCCGGGACGACGGTGGCGACGGCGAGCACAGGCAGAAGCGGGAGCGCAGTGCACCACGGCGGCGGGCTGGCAGCCGCGAGGACGGCAGGCCACGCAAGGAGCGGCGGGCACACCGGAAGCGCTCGCACCAGGGCCGCAGCGCCAGCCCCGAGGAGCGCGGCCACTCCCGCAAGTCCCGCAGCCGCAGCCGGGAGCGGCGAGGCCGGCGGGAGAAGAGCCAGAGCCGCGGCCGCGAGCGGGACCGCAGGGCCAGCTCCAGCCGGAAGCGCAGCCGCCACCGGCGGGGCGACGACAGGCCGCGCTCGGGCTCCGCCGGCCGCCACCGCAGTGCCTGGAATAGGTAATGCAGGCCGCGTGCCCCGGGGCTGCCTTCCCGGAGACCGGCCGCGCTTGCGCCACCGCGGAGCTTCCCGGCGAGGAGCGCACGGCTCCCGGCTTTTCGTGCAGACTTTCCTCCAGGCCGCGGCCCTCCTGTGTGGGCGTCGTGATCGCGAGCTTCGGTTCCCCCATCAAACTGTTGATCCAGTCGCTTTAATGTCGCCGGTCCTCCCTGGATCAGAAGCGCAGGGGGCTGCGAGGCTTGACCTGTGGCGCGTCATCGGGCCGCCCTCGAGGAGACGCCGTGTCCTCACCTCACGGAGCGGAGCCAGGCCGCAGTGACGGGGCCGGACCGGCTTCCAGTCCGGCAGCCTTGGCCCCACCGGGCATTAAGAACAGGAAGCCTCTCGCTGGAGGCCTTTGGTTGCTTGTTTTTTTGTTTTTTTCTGTTTTTTGTTTCCTGTTTTCCCCCTTTTCTGTGGGATTCACATATCGGGAATGAAATTTGGGTGGGATGCCAAAGGCAGGTGGCTGTTAACGCATTTAAGTCATCGGAGAGGAAGCTGGTGCTCTGAAACATGGAAACATTTTACGAGCGTGGGCTGGTGCAGACGAGATACAGAAGGGTCCCAAACATTCACTTTCTACGAGTTGAAGTCACCCAGCATACAAAAGAAAAAGCGTCAAGTGGTACACGGGGGTCCCAAACATTCACTTTTTACAAACTCAAGTCATTCAGCATAAAACAAACAAAAACGCAGATTGGTTTAAAATTAGCTTTGGTTTCTAGTCAAGGTTAGCCTGTGTGGTTTTTTAAAGAAGCCATTTTGCTAAATTATTTTTACTTGGAACATTTCAGATTTAAGGCTGCAGACTTATTAAATTTTATAATTGTTGGCTTCTCCAAGGGAAGCTTGGAAATACTTAAAAATAGCTGTGACGTCCACCTTAGGAGAGATGGTGTTTATTCCAGTTTGCATTTTTATGGTAAAATAAAATCTTTTTTTCCAATGAACTCATGTTTCCCATACTTACGTGGGGTTTTTTGTTTTCAAAAAACAAAGGCTGTGTCACTAGCTGAGCATAATCGAGCATGTTTGAAATCACTTGGTGATTTGTAAATGTCCGTTTCACATGCTGTTACTACCCTAACAGCTCCTTAAAGGAGAACATGGGTCCTGAGAGGCAGTTGATTTGTTTGCAAGTGAAAGTGTTAGTTACTCAGTTGTATTCAATTGTTTGCTACCTCGTGGGCTGCAGCCCCGCCAGGCTCCTCTGTTCGTGGGGTTCTCCAGGCAAGAAGAATCCTGGAGTGGGTTGCCGTTTCTTCCTCCAGGGGATCTTCCCAATCCCGGGATTGAACCCTGGCCTCCCGCACCAGCTGGGAGATTGTTTACTGTCTGAGCCACCTGTCATTTTGAAAAAGTGACGGAAAGAAAGTGGTTCTTTTCTAACCTTGAGGTGGCGGGAAGGTGCTGGGGCCCCTGCAGGGACCCTGGTTCTAAGAGAGTGGTGTTTGAGTGAGTCACTAATTCGTGTCCATCTCTTTGCCACCCCATGGACTTCGGCACGCTCACTGTCTCCCAGGATTTGCTCAAACTCATGTCCGTTGATCCGTGATGCCATCCGACCATCTCATCCTCTGTTGTCCCCTTCTCCTCCTGCCTTCAGTCTTTCACAGCATCACTGTCTTTTCCAATGAGTTGGCTCTTCAAATTAGGTTGCCCAAGTATTGGAGCTTCAGCCTCAATCCTTCTAATGAATATTCAGGACTGATTTCCTTTAGGACTGACTGGTTTGATGTCCTCGAAGTCCAGGGGACTCTCAAGAGTCTTCTCCAACACCACAGTTGGAAATAACCAATTCTTTGGCTCTCAGCTTTCTTTATGGTCCAACTCTCACACCCGTACGTGACTACTGGAGAAACCATAGCTTTGACTATATGGGCCTTTTATCGGCAAAGTGATGTCTCTGCTTTTTGATATGCTGTCTAGGTTTGTCAGAGCTTTTCTTCTAGGAGCAACCGTCTTTTAGTTTCTGGCTACAGTCACTGTCTGCTGTGACTTGGGAGCCCAGAATATAAAATCTGTTAACTGCTTCCACTTTTCCCCCTGCTATTTGCCTGAAGTGATGGGACCGGATCTCATGACCTTAGTTTTCTGAATGTTGAGTTTCATGCCAGTTTTTTCACTCCCGTCTTTCACCCTCATCAAGAGACTGTTTAGTTCCTCTATAGTTTCTGCTATTAGAGTGGTATCATATATATATCTGAGGTTGCTGATATTTCTCCTGGCAACCTTGATTCCAGCTTGTGCTTCATCCAGCCTGGCATTTCTCATGATGTACTCTGCATATAAGTTAATAAGCAGGGTGACAATATACAGCCTTGATGTACTCCTTTCCTAATTTTGAACCAGTCCGTTGTTGCATGTCTGGTTCTAACTGTTGCTTCTTGACCTGCACACAGATTTCTCAGGAGGCAAGTAAGGTGGTCTGGTATTCCCCTCTCTTGAAGAAGTTTGCACTGTTGATTATGATCCACACAGGCAAAGGCTTTAGCATAGTCAGTGAAGTAGAGGTAAATGTTTTTTCCGGAATTCCCTTGCTTTTTCTGTAATCCAGTGGTTTTTGGCAATTTGATCTCTGGTTCCTCTGCCTTTTCTAAACCCAGCCTGAGCGTCTGGAAGTTCTCAGTTCACTTACTGCTGAAGCCTGGCTTGAAGGAATTGCAGCATAATTCTTGCTAGCATGTCAAATGAGTAAAATTGTATGGTAGTTTGAGCGTTCTTTACCATTGCCCTTCTTTGGGATTGGAATGAAAACTGACCTTTTCCAGTCCTGTGGCCACTGCTGAGTTTTCCAGATTTGCTGGCATATTGAGTGCAGCGCTTTCACAGCATCCTCTTTGAGGATTTGAAATAGCTCAACTGGAATTCCATCACCTCCACTAGCTTGGTTTGTAGTGATGCTTCCTGAGGCCCCCTTGATTTCACACTCCATGCTGTCCGGCTCTAGGTGAGTGACCACACCGTCGTGGTTGTCCGGGTCATTAAGCTCTTTTTGTGTGTAGTTCTTCTGTGTTTTCTTGCCGCTCTCCTTCATCTCTTGTGCTGCTGTTAAGTCCTTCCCGTTTCTGCGCTTTTTCATGCCCGTCCTTGCGTGAAACGTTCCCTTGATGGCACCAGTCTTCTTGCAGAAATGTCTAGTCTTTCCCAGCCTGTTGTTTTCCTCTATTTCTTTACATTGTTCGTTTAAGAAGGCTTTCTTTTCTGTCCTTGCTGTTCTCTGGAACTCTGCATTCAATTGGGTATATCTTTCCCTTTCCCCTTTGCCTTTCACTTCTCTTCTTTCCTGAGCTATTTGCACAGCCTCCTCAGACAACCAGTAACTTTACCGGTGACTCAGCGGTAAAGAGTCTGCCTGCAATGCAGTAGCCCCGGGAGATTCACCTTCTATTCCTGGGTCGGGAAGAGTCCCTGGAGGAGGAAATGGCATCCCACTCCATATTCTTGCCTGGAGAATCCCGTGAACAGAGGAGCCTGGTGAGCTACAGTCCGTGAGGTCACAAAGAGTCAGACACTACTGAGCACGCATGCGCGCAGAAAACCACTTGGCGTTCTTGCAGTCGGACCTCAGTATATGGGTCCGACATCCACAGATTCCACCAACCTTGACTGAGACCAGTGTTTACATCTAAGCTTGGTTGAATCCGGTGATACAGAACCACAGATGCAGGAGGTGGAACTATGGGACTTTAACATCGGAGAACTTTGGTACCAACGGTGGGTCCTTGGAACCCCACCCAGGGTGATGGTGGGGGGCGGGGGCGGCGTTTGGGAGGTGACGAGGTCATGAGGGTGGAGCCCCTGTGCGCGTCTTCATAGAGTCCCCAGGGAGCTCCCTCGTCCTTCCCACCACGGGGGCACACAGTGAGGAGACACCCCCTAGAACCAGGGGGAGCCCTCACCAGACGCTGAATATGCCCCCGCCAGGATCTTGGACGTGCAGCCTCCGGGACCCTGAGGGATGTTCTCTTATTCCTAGGGCCCCCACACCCGCTCAGACACCACAGGAGCCGCAGGTAGCCGATACCAGGTGATGACCTCCGAGAACATCCAACCACGGCCCCTCTTGCTTTAGGGCTGCAAGCTAAACCATCCCGCTGTCCAGTCTCCAGACTGAAAAAAATGAAAACGGTTACTTAAAAAAGAAAACACTAGGATAGCAGTAGTACTTATCACTGTCGTTGCTGATGATAATACAAGGGGGAAAAGTGCAGACGGATGTGGAGAGATTGGCTCCTTTTACACTGCTAGTGGGAAGGTAAACTAGGGCAGCTGCTGTGGGAAACAGTTTAGCAGTTTCTTAAGTCAAACATGGAGAAGGAAATGGCGACCCACTCCGGTATTGTTGCCTGGAGAATTCCATGGACAGACACTACTGTCCATGGGGTCGCAAAGAGTCGGACACGACTAAGCGACTAATGCTTAAAAAGTCAAACATAGAAATTCCGTGGGACCTGCTTGTCCCACTCCTATGCGTACGCCCGAAAGACGTGGAAAGAGTTGTCCGAGAAAGACTCGTACAGCAATTTTTTATAACAGTGCTGTCTACAATGGCCATGAGTAGGGAAATCACCCAGGGGCATGGATGGATGGGTGGGTGGGTGGATGGATGGCTGGGTGAGTGGATGGAAGAATGGATGGCTAGGTTGGGTGGATAGATGGATAAGTGGGTGGATGGATGGATGGATAAGTGGGTGGATGGATAAATGGATAAGTGGGTGGATGGATGGATGGATAAGTGGGTGGGTGGATGGATGGGTGGGTGAGTGGATAAATGGATGGATGGCTGGGTTGATGGATGGTTGGCTGGGTTGATGGATGGTTGGCTGAGTTGATGGATGGTTGGCTGGGTTGATGGATAGGTGAGTGGATGGATGGGTGGATAGGTGGATGAATGAATGGATGAGTGAGTGGATAAATGGACAGATGGCTAGGTTGATGGATGGCTGGCTGGGTTGATAGGTGGATGGATGGATAAGTGGGTGGGTAGATGGATGGGTGGGTGAGTGGATAAATGGATGGATGGCTAGGTTGATGGATGGCTGGCTGGGTTGATAGGTGGATGGATGGATAAGTGGGTGGGTAGATGGATGGGTGGGTGAGTGGATAAATGGATGGATGGCTGGGTTGATGGATGGTTGGCTGAGTTGATGGATGGTTGGCTGGGTTGATGGATAGGTGAGTGGATGGATGGGTGGATAGGTGGATGAATGAATGGATGAGTGAGTGGATAAATGGACAGATGGCTAGGTTGATGGATGGCTGGCTGGGTTGATAGGTGGATGGATGGATAAGTGGGTGGGTAGATGGATGGGTGGGTGAGTGGATAAATGGATGGATGGCTAGGTTGATGGATGGCTGGCTGGGTTGATAGGTGGATGGATGGATAAGTGGGTGGGTAGATGGATGGGTGGGTGAGTGGATAAATGGATGGATGGCTGGGTTGATGGATGGTTGGCTGGGTTGATGGATGGTTGGCTGGGTTGATGGATAGGTGGGTGGGTGGATGGATGGATAAGTGGGTGGGTAGATGGATGGGTGGGTGAGTGGAGAAATGGATGGATGGCTGGGTTGACGGCTGGTTGGCTGCATTGATGGATAGGTGGGTGGGTGGATAAGTGGATGGGTGGACAAATGGATAAACAGCGTGTGGTCCATGCACACAGTGGGATATGAAGGAGTGAAGCTCAGACACAGGCTCCAGCGTGGGTGGACCCTGAACACACTAGGGTGAGAGAGGCAGACACAGGGACACACGGTGTGTGACTCCATTGATAGGAAACGTCCAGAACAGGCAAATGCACAGAGACAGGAAGTGGGTTCGTGGTGCCAAGGACGGGAGGAAGAGGATGAGGAGTGACTTTTAACAGGGACAGGGTCTCCTTGGTGGGGTTGAGAATGTGGTGTGGTAGATGTGATCTCTCCACAGCACTGTGAAAGGCCTGAGATCTTGCGAGTTCACTTAAAACAGTTTTACGTTATGTGCAATTTTGTTGGTGCTCAGTCGCTCAGTCGTGTCCTACTCTTTGCGACCCCATGGACGGCAGCACGCCGGGCCTCCCTGTCCATCACCAACTCCTAGGGTTTGCTCAAACTCATGTCCATCTAGTCGGTGATGCCATCCAACCGTCTCATCCTCTGTCGTCCCCTTCTCCTCCCACCTTCAATCTTTCCCAGCATCAGGGTCCTTTGCAATGAGTCAGACACAAGAGTTGCGGGTTCCCCCTTGGACGGATGAACCCCGCCGTCCACCCGTCCCCCAGCGCCCTGTGACCCTGTAGTTACTCGTAATGTAGCCCCGCGTTCCGGGAGACAAACTCACTCGGGGGGACGATGCAGAGAGTGCAGTGCCGTTGATTACACCGCGGGCCCCAGGCAGAGTCTCCTCTTAGCCAAGGACCCTGACCAGGTTTTGTGAAAACCTTATATGCTCTAAGTGTACGTGCCCAAACCCCCCTCCCCAAATTCCCTGAAACTAGTCTGAACAAAGCAAAAGAAAGATACAAAGTTAACCCGTGATTCATATGCCTTAAGCCTAGGTGGTTAACAGTGGACAGTTATCAGTAGGCCTGCGGTCATCCCCCAATAAGCATAGTAGAATTGATGATTCTATTTGGTTGCGCAGATAATTAGGGTATCCTTTTAGGCGATGGAGAGCCCTGGGGCTCTTCCTTCTGGGGTCCTGGTTTTCCAGCCGGTATGTCGTTTCCATCGACACTGGGCATAGAGCTCAAAGCCCACAGTCCGGCCCGAGATGGAGTCCTGCTTTCAAGACGGAGCCTGTTCTGTCTGTTTCCTCCTTCAGTAATAAATCCGTATGGGTTTTCTGGGGTGCGTGTGACAAATGGCCACGAGCTGGGGGCTTAAATAAGAAACACTCATTGTGTGTGCTTCTGCCCAGTTGTGTCCGACCCTTTCACGACCCCGTGGACTGTAGCCCTCCAGGCTCCTCTGTCCATGGGGATTTTCCCTGTAGCTCAGATGGTAAAGAATCTGCCTGCCATGCAGGAGACAGGGTTCAAAGATGCACCTGAGCGGCTTTAAGCTTCACTTTGAGCAGGACACGGGTCCTTCCCTGGTGGCTCACCGATACACCTGCCGACGCAGGAGACGTGGGTTTGATTCCCGGGTGGGGAAGATCCCCTGGAGAAGGAAAGAGCAACCCACGCCGGTATGCTTGCCTGGAGAATTCCATGGACTGAGGAGCCTGGTGGGCTACAGTCCACGGGGTCACAGAGAGTTGCACACGGCTGACCAACTAACGCACGTGCTGGAGTGGGTTGCCATTTCCTCCTCCGGGGGAGCTTCCCCGCCCAGGGATCGAACCTCGTCTCCCGTGTCTCCGGCATTGCAGGCCGATTTTGTTTACTAGCTGAGCCATTGGGGAAACTAACAAACACTCATGCTCCCCCTAAGATCGAAGATTCCGCAGGCCACAACTAAGACCCAGTGCAGGGAGATAAATAAATGCTATTTAAAAATCCATACGTTGATTCCCTGCAAGGCCCCTGCGGTAGGAAGTAGGAGCGTGGAGTTTCTTCAAAGTTAACCCTTGAACTGAGGGCACTCTTGCGAAAAGGAGAGCAGACGTCTGCAGTCAAGGGGTCCCAGGGCTGAGCTCCCTACAGAGGCTCCGGGGAGGGTCCTCCCCATCTCTTCCAGCTTCTGGGGGCTCCGGGCGTCCGTCCCTGGGCTGGTGGCCGCCTCCCTCCCGTCTCCCCCTCCGTCTCCACGTGGCTTCTCCTCTGTGTCCGTGTCTCTCCTCTTGCGTGTCTTATAAGGACCCTGTTGTGGGGTTTAGGGCCACCCCCATCCAGGAGGACTTCATCTCAGACCCTTCACTCCATCACAGCTGCAGACACCCAGGAATTTTAGGTGAACAGTCTTCAACCCAGAGCAACATCCTAGTTTCAGAGATGTTAGATGTCTTTGTTTTATTTTTTTTTTTCTGTATTTTGGCCACCCACAGTAAGTGAGTTCTAATTCCCCAACCAGGGATTCAACCTGTGTCCGTGTAGTGGAAACTGCCCTGCCAGTGAAGTCCCTTAAAAAAACATTTTTTTTTTAATGTGCATTTTGGAATCGATGCAACCATTTCTCATGTAATTACTGGTGGTTTAGTCGCTGAGTTGTGTCCGACTCTTTGCGACCCCACAGCCAGCCTCCCTGTCCCATCACCAACTCCCAGAGCTTGAGCAAACTCATGTCCATCGAGTCGGTGATGTCATCCAAGCATCTCATCCTCTGTCGTCCCTGATCAGTTTCTGTTGACTAAGGAGACCAAGAAACCCTGGTCGGTTAACACTTTCTGCTCCTGGAAGAGTGTGTCCAAGGTCCGACCTTGAATTTCACGGTTCAGTCTCAGGTCGGGCTAATCCTCTTCAACCCTCCATCTCATCACTAGACTGATCGCCTTAAGTGAAGATCCGGGATTGATTCCACAGCCTCAGGGGATCTGGCTGAGAAGGGGCAGCTGGCGGTTTAATCAAGCAAATGCACTCGGTAGCCAGTCGCTCTGTCTTCCTGCGGGTCCCTCCCGAGGATCCCCCTGCCCCCTGCGCCTTCTCCTTTAGGCTCTCTGTCAATAAACCTTTATTGGAACCCTGTTCCACCCCCTGTTTTGTCAATAAACCTTTATTGAAACCCTGTTCCACCACCTATTTTGTCAATAAAGCTTTATGGGAACCTTGTTCTAACACCTGTCTGGTCAATAAAGCTTTATTGGTAACTGTTCCACCACGTTTTTTGTCAATAAAGCTTTATTGGAACCTTGTTCCAACACCTGTCTGGTCAACAAAGCTTTATGGGTATCTGTTCCACCACCTTTTTGTGTCAATAAAGCTTTATTGGAACCCTCGCCTGCCCAGCCACGAAGCAAAGAGGACCTCTCCGAGACAGAGCGTGGGTTCATAGTTGTAGCTTTCCCCCAGCCCCTAATCCAGCAGGGCGTCCCCAGAAGCAGGGCATGAGGTACAGCGTGGTCAGCGGACACTGAGGTCCTGCTTGCTGGGGTTCAGGATGGAAGAGGGCAGGGGAGCCCCTGTGGTAGGGAGTGGGGGTCTAGGAAGCTGAGCGTCAGAGATGGTTGGGAAAGAGAGAGTGTATCCCCAGTGGGGCTGGGGTGGCCCACGGCAGGACACCAGCTCAGGGCAGGTTCTGGGCTTCCTCTGGCAACAGCGTGGCTCACCACGGTCCCTGGCAATTGAAATGCCTGGAAATAACTGATCACCCTGATAGAGGGGGATGCATTGACCACCCCGGTGTACGAGGTTGAAGCACGGCTCCCCGAACAGCGGTCCATGTCCTCACCCTCAAAACCTGAGAACCTGACCTTGTTTGGACAAAAGTTCTCTGCAGAGGTGATGGAGTGAAGGTCTGAGATGAGGCCCTCCTTGATGGGGGTGGCCCTAAACCCCATGACAAGGTCCTTATAAGACACGGAAGAGGAGAGACACGGACACAGAGGAGAAGCCACATGGAGACAGAGGGGAGACGGGAGGGAGGCGGCCACCAGCCCAGGGACGATGCCCGGAGCCCCCAGAAGCCGGAAGAGGTGGGGAGGAGCCTCCCCTGGAGACTCTGCAGGGAGCTCAGACGTCTGGCCCCCAGGACTGGAGGAGCACAGGTGTCTGTTGTTTTAAGCCCGCAGTCTGCAGTCATTTGTTACGGCTGCATCCAGATAATTAATACACCTGTCCCCCGCATATGACGGGCCCAGAGACTGTTCAGTCCATCCAGTGAGGCATCATCTCTAGTGATTTGTGGGCATGTGGGTTTGGGACCAGTTGCACCGCTGATGGTACAAGGATGGGGGGAGGGGTGGGCTGGGAGTGACAGGCGATTTTCAGGCTGTGTGCTCATCAGAGACAGAAGGCGTGAACAGCAACCCCAGGGGTCCCCCGTAAGCTCCCTCATCCCCTCACCAGGCTGACGGAATCACCTAGAATGATCCGTCTCGGGCTCGCTCCCCGGCGTCAGGCTTGCGGGTTCAGCAGTGACGCCCTGGCCATGTGCCCAGTTGGCTCACAGTCTGGTGCAGCCCAAAGCTAAGATAGCCGGGCTCCCTCCAAGCCAGACCGGCCCGGAAGGACGATGTGCTCCCAGGAGGGTGAGGGCTACCGTCTCCTGAAGGAATACGCCAACGGCTTCATGGTCTCCCAGGTAGGAAGAGATCCCACCGGCTGGGGTTCTGTTGCCGGGAGGTGAGGACGGGGTCTCCTCCGGGGGGGGTGAGAGTGTGCTGGAACTCTGAGCGTGTCTACGGGCAGAAGCTTGGCCATCGCGGCCTGGGGCCTTTCAAGGGATGTGCTGACCCTCCTGGAGTGGCGTCTCAGACTGACACTCGTCGGGACTTCCCTGGTGGCTCATTAGGTGAAGAATCGGCCTGGAACGCAGGAGGTCCAGCTTCCATCCCTGGGTCGGGCAGATCCCCTGGAGGAGGAACTGGCAGACCACTCCGGGATTCTTGCCTGGAGAATCCCACGGACGGAGGAGCCTGGTGGGCTACAGTCCACGGGGTCGCAGAGAGTCGGACATGACTGAGTGACTAACCCTTTTTTCACTGTGTTAGTGAAACAAGAGTGCATGCAATCTTACTAGAATAAGACTTAATATAAACCGAGTGTTCATAAATAGCATCTCAATAGAACAAAGGTGACTCCAACGCTGAGAATAAAACTTAATAGAACCTGAGCAGAACAACAGACTTAATAAAATCTTGGATGGATTGGGAGACAGGTTGAGACATATACACGGTTGGTCGTGTGTCTAAAATAAATGCCTGATGATAACCTGCTGTACAGCTCAGGGAACTCGATGCAGTGATCTGTGGTGACCTACATTGGGAGGAAAGCCAAAAAAAGAGGGGCTATATGTGTAAACGACAGCTGATTCCCTTTGCTGTCCAGGAGAGGCTAACACAACGTTGTAAAGCTTCTGTACTCCTGTAAAATTAACTTTAAATATTTCGATAGAACAGGAGTGAATCCAGTGTTAAGAGCATAAATGTATATACAAGCTGAGTACGATGACAGACTGAGTGAGACTCAGTAGAAGGACTTCCCTGGGGGTTCAGTTACTAAGACTCTGCGTTCCCAACGCAGGGGCCCCGGGTTCAATCCCTGGTCAGGGAACTAGACCCCGCGTGCCATGACTCAGACCTGGTGGAGAGTAATAAGTAAACAAATAAAAATAATGTAAAAACTCGATCGAATAAAATCTGAATACAACCTTAGTAGGATGAGTTCAAAACATCTCACGCGGACAAGAGGGATTGCAGCTTTGCTATAATAAGAGTTGATACAACCTCAGTAGAAAAGCCAACACCGTATCAATTGGATGAAACTTAATACAACCTCAATAGGACAATTGGTAAAATCTCCAACGAGAGCGCACCCAACTTTCAGAGAATAAAACGTACTACAGCCTTACAGAATAAGAGTCAATACCCTGTTAACAGAATAAGAGCTGATACCATCTTAATAGAATATGACTGAATACAACCTTCGTACGAGGAGAGCTAATAAAATATGAATGGAAAAAACCTGAATGCAACCTAAATGGAATGAGGGTTGATAATATCTCAATAGGATAAGAGTGCATCCAACATTAAGACAATAAAATGTAACACAGTGACATGGAAGAAGACTTCATAAAATCTTCTTACACAGAGTGAAGGGGCTTATACAACCATAGTAGGGTAAGTGCTAGTCGCTCAGTCGTGTCTGACTTTGCAACCCCATGGACGGTAGCCCGCCAGGCTCCTCTGTCCATGGGATTCTCCAGGCAAGAACACTCGAGTGAGTTGCCATTTCCTCCTCCAGGGGAGCTTCCCGACCCAGGGATCAAACTCAGGCAGATTCTTTACTGTCTGAGCCACCAGGGAAGCCCCAGATGTGCTTGTCTGCTGAAACCCAGGAACAGAGAGCGAATAAAACCTGAATACAGGAGCTTGTATAATCATAGCAGGGTAAGAGGCCATGCCAGCTTCACTGAACAGGAATCCACACAACTTTCACAGGGTCAGAACTGATACCGTGTTAATAGAATACAACTGAATACAGCCTTTGTACAAGGAGAGTTAATAAAACCCTAACAGAAAAAAATCTGAATGCACTCTTAATGGACGGTTCATGACATCTCAATAGAACAAGAGTGATTACAATTTAATAGAATTAGAGTGAATATTAAGCTCACTGCAAGAGCTGATACCATCTTAGGAGGATAAAGCTTAATACAATCTTAATATAGTAAGACTTTGCGCAACCTGTTAAGGATAACAATTAACAGAACCTTAAGAAGAGTAGATGCAATCTGAACAGAATAAGAGTTAATACAGTCTTAACAGGAATGGATACAGGCTTTTTAATGTAAACATTTAATTTTATATTGGGGTATAGCCAGTGAACAATGTTGTGATGGTTTCGGGTGGACAGCAAAGGGACTCAACTATACACACTCATGTATCCATTCTCCCCCCAACTCCCCTCCCATCCAGGCTGCCACATGACCTTCAGCAGAGTTCCCTGTGCTGTCCAGCAGGTCCTTGCTGGTTCTCCATGTTAAATACAGCAGTGTGTCCATGTCCATCCCAGACTCCCTGACTATCCCTTCCCCCATCCTTCCCCCTGGGAACCATAAAGTTATTACAGAGTATTGAGCAGAGCTCCCTGTGCTGTCCAGCAGGTCCCTATTGGTTCTCCATGTTAAATACAGCAGTGTGTCCATGTCCATCCCAGACTCCCTAACCATCCTTTCCCCACCAACCATAAGTTCGTTTTCTGAGTCTGTGAGCCTCTTTCTGTTCTGTAAGTTCATTTGTGTCGTTTCCTTACAGATCCCACATATAAGGGATGTCTTGCGCTATTTCTCCTTCTCTGTCTGACTCACCCTCCTAAGAGCGTGAGTCTTCTGAGAACTAAAGCTGACTCTGGCTTCATTGCCCCGAGGTTCTCTTTGCTGCCTGTGAGCTGGGGGTGTTTGAGCTCCTGGCGGAGGCCCCGGAGCCCCTGGACTCAGCGGCAGTGTCTTCACGTCTGGGCGCCAGCCCCCGGGGGACAGAGCTGCTGCTGGACACCTGTGTGTCCCTGAAGCTGCTGCAAGCGGACGTGAGGGGAGGAAAAGGTAAGCACCCTGGCTGTTTGGAAGAAGGCGTTTTCAAGGTGCACCCTCAGCACAGTTTTCTGTTTTTTGTTTTTTTTCTGGAAGAGCCACACAGTAAGTCTTCTGAGCCTGGTGGGCCAGCCACATGGTCTCTGCAGATGGCACTCATCTCTGCCTTTGGAGCATCAGAGCCGCTGCAGAGGGACAGGTGGGCGGGGCTGAGTCCTAATAAAACTTTATTGGCCAGACAGGTGGTGGAACAAGATTCCAATAAGGCTTATTGACTAAACAGGTGCTCTAACAGTTCCAATAAAGCTTTATTGACCAAACAGGTGGTGGAACAGGGTTCCAGTAAAGCTTTATTGGCCAGGCAGGTGGTAGAACATGATTCCAATAAAGCTTTATTGGCCATACAGGTGGTTGAACAAGGTTCCAATAAAGATTTATTGACCAAACAGGTGCTGGAACAGGGTTCCAATAAAGCTTTATTGACCAAACAGGTTGTGGAACAAGGTTCCAGTAAAGCCTTATTGGCTAGGCAGGTGGTAGAACATGATTCCAATAAAGCTTTATTAGCTACACAGGTGGTGGAACAACGTTCCAATAAAGCTTTATTGGCCATACAGGTGGTTGAACAAGGTTCCAATAAAGATTTATTGACCAAACAGGTGCTGGAACAGGGTACCAATAAAGCTTTATTGTCAACACAGGTGGTGGAACATAGTTCCCATAAAGCTTTCTGCACCAGACAGGTTTGGAATGGGGTTCCAATAAAGCTTTATTGATCAAAGGCTGCAACAGGGTTCCAATAAAGCTTTATTGATCAGATAGGGGGTGGAACAGAGTTCGAATAAAGCTAAATTGGCAAAGCAGGTGGTGAAGCAGGGTTCCAGTAAAGCTTTATTGGCCAGGCAGGTGGTGAAACAGAGTTGCAATAAAGCTTTTTAGCAGAACAAGTGACGGGAACGAGGTTCCAGTAAAGCTTTATTGACCAAACAGGTGGTGGAACAGGGTTCCAGTAAAGCTTTATTGGCCAGGTAGGTGGTAGAACAAGGTTCCAATAAAGATTTATTGACCAAACAGGTGCTGGAACAGGGTTCCAATAAAGCTTTATTGACCAAACAGGTTGTGGAACAAGGTTCCAGTAAAGCCTTATTGGCTAGGCAGGTGGTAGAACATGATTCCAATAAAGCTTTATTAGCTACACAGGTGGTGGAACAACGTTCCAATAAAGCTTTATTGGCCATACAGGTGGTTGAACAAGGTTCCAATAAAGATTTATTGACCAAACAGGTGCTGGAACAGGATACCAATAAAGCTTTATTGTCAACACAGGTGGTGGAACATGGTTCCCATAAAGCTTTCTGCACCAGACAGGTTTGGAATGGGGTTCCAATAAAGCTTTATTGATCAAAGGCTGCAACAGGGTTCCAATAAAGCTTTATTGATCAGATAGGGGGTGGAACAGAGTTCGAATAAAGCTAAATTGGCAAAGCAGGTGGTGAAGCAGGGTTCCAGTAAAGCTTTATTGGCCAGGCAGGTGGTGAAACAGAGTTGCAATAAAGCTTTTTAGCAGAACAAGTGACGGGAACGAGGTTCCAGTAAAGCTTTATTGACAAAAACAGATGGCCAAAACCAGGTACCAACCTTGGGTTGTCATTTCCTGACTGTGGATCAGGAAGTTTCCACAGGCTGGTGTTTGCACTGAAACCCTGGATGAACTATCCAAGGAACAAGACAAAAATGTGACCAGAAAGTTACACGGGAGTAATTTTCCATCATGCTCAATTGCTCCTTTTCAAGGGTTGCCCTTTGTGTGAAGGTCAGATTCTTGTTTTGGTGTTGAAGCTGCTTTTCTCTTACGGAAACTGGTCCTTGCCAGTTTTTACTTTTAATGCCCTTTTCCTTGCAAAATTAAAAGTGGTAAGCCCTATCTCGGTCACTCAGGTGGGTTTTTTTGTGTGTTTGTTTGTTTGTTTTTAGAATCTTGTGAATCTGTGGAATTGCAAAGTGTAGGGACCATTGTCTGACAGAACAGTGGTGGGTGGGCGATGGCAGGCGCAGGTGATGGGTTTTCTTCTTGAAGCAAGGACGTGCGTCCCCGTTGGATTTACGGGATGCAGACAGTGAGGGTGAGTTAACTTGAACAGGAAGATAGTGGTTTGGGGTTGACGGTGCTCAGCTGTGGGGGCTGCGGTCCGGCCAGGACACACCTGTGGAGGATGGCGGACGTTCAAGGGGAAGCTCCTGGGGGTGGGAGGAGCCTGCTCTTCCTACAGACTCGGGTAGGCACGTCGGGGTATGGGCTAACCAGCCGGCCAGGAGACGCTGGGATGCTCGGCTCACAGACCAGGTTACAGGACTGCCTGCTGCAGCTCTGTCTCCCTGGGGACCCCTTGGAGCCCCGCAAGCATTTGGCAGGTACAGATTGGGCAGAAACAGTGAACAGATTCAGTTCAGTCCAGTCGCTCCATCGTGTCCGACTCTTTGCTACCCCGTGACTGCAGCACGCCAGGCCTCCCCGTCCATCGCCAACTCCCGGAGCTTGCTCAAACTCATGTCCGTGGAGTCAGTGATGCCATCCAACCATCTCATCCTCTGTCGTCCCCCTCTCCTCCCACCCTCAATCTTTCCCAGCATCAGGGTCTTTTCAAATGAGTCAGTTCTTTGCATCAGGTGGCCAAAGGATTGGAGCCCCGTGGGCACGTATTACATGTAGTCCACGGGGTCTCAAATTGCCTCAAAGAGTCGGAGGCAACTAAGGGATTGGACAACCCTGGGGCTCGCTGGCCCTTTCCATCTGTCACATCGGATCTTTCCGTGGGATTTACCGCAGTTGAAGGCAGCAGGCAGCACACGCAGCCCCTGCACCATGGGTCAGCCGGTCCCTCGGGACGAGGGTCCAGCCGCCGGGGTTCCTCCAGTCCCCGGAGAGAATTATGTTTCCATCAGGATGTTGCCAGCATCGCTGTTGGCATCTTGGCGACGCCTGGGTCTCTAACGTTTGTTTTTTTCCCCTCCGTTCTGTGTGTTGTCAGCTGTGTATGAAAACGCGGAGCTCGCCAGCACCTACCTGGTCAGAGGCAGCCCCAAGTCCCAGCGGGACATGCTCCTGTACACGGGCAGGACCACTTACGTCTGCTGGCGCCACCTGGCCGAGGCTGTGAGGTGCGCGTCAGTCTCACCCCTGAGTCCCCAGGGCTGCCTGCGGGTTGGTTTCAGGGCGACCCAGGAATCAACATGGTAGGTTTCTTATAGCACGGGTCTCCAGACTCCCGGATCTAATGCCTGATGATGTGAGGTGGGGCTGATGGAATAATAATAGAAATACCGGGAATATTCACTGGGAGGACTGATGCTGAAGCTCCAATCCTTTGGCCCCCTGATGTGAAAAACTGACTCTTTGGAAAACACCCCGATGCTGAGAGAGACTGAAGGCGGGAGGAGAAGGGGACGACAGAGGATGAGATGGTTGGATGGCATCACCGACGCGATGGACGTGAGTTAGTGAAGGACAGGGAGGTGGTGGTGGACAGGGAGGCCTGGCGTGCTGCAGTCCAGGGGGGTTGCAAAGAGTCGGACACGACTGAGCGATTGAACTGGACTGAACTGCAAACTAGAAAACAATTCCTGAGTAGTCTTGGGTTACTTGTTTGCAGCGGGATGCCATCTGGGGTGCCAGGGTAAGGTCTGTGAGCAGGAGCGTGCGTTAACGGTGTGCAGTGACGTCTCAGGGCCTGAGTGACGGTCTCCTCCTTGTTTTCAGGGAAGGGAGGAACCAGTACCCGAAAGCCTTCGGGATCCCGTCCGAGGAGCTCTTTTCTGCCATCTACAGGTCACGCCCCTCACCCACTCCGATAGCGTCCTGCTTGCAGTCACGTTGTATAATTAAATGTGTGTATTTCTCATTGAAGGATAGTCACTTTGCAGTATTGTGTGGGTCTCTGCCAGACACGCACATGAATCAGCCATAGGTCTACCTGTGTCCCCTCCTTGAACCTCCCTCTCACCCGCCTCCCCATCCCACCCCTCTAGGCTGTCACAGAGCCCCTGTTTGAGCTCCGAGTCTTCCCGCAAATTCCCAGCGGCTCTCTGCATCACATATGGTGACGTATGTTTCCGTGTTGCTCTCTGCATACCTCCCACCTTCTCCTCCTCCCTGCCTCCCCGGGTCCGTAAGTCTGTTCTGTTATGTCTGCTTCTCCACTGATGCCCTGCAAATACGTTCACGAGTACCGTCTTTCTAGATTCCGTAAGTATGTGTCAGGATACGACATTTGTTTTTCTGACTTCTGTCCCTCTATGTAACAGGCTCCAGGTTCATCCACCTCATTAGAACTGACTCAAAGGCGTTCCTCTTCATGGCTGAGTAATATTCCATTGTATATATGCACCACAAGCTCTTTATCCATTCGTCTGTTGATGGGCATCTAGGTTGCTTGGAATGTTTCAGCAGTAGCGTTGATTTACAATGTTGCATTAATTTCTGCTCTACAGTAAAAGTGGTTCAGTTATGCAAATATACACATTATTTCATTTTGTAACCACTGATTAATATTCCACCCTATGCATGTACCACATCTTCTTTCTCCATTCCTCTGCTGATGGACATTGAGGTGGCTTCCATGTCTTTGCTATTGTGAATAGTGTCCATGTCTTTTCTCATTATGGTTTTCTCCAGGTATATGCCCCAGCAGTGGGATCACAGGATCGTATGATAGGTCTATTTCTAGTTTTTAAAGAACATTCCTTACTGTTTTCCATAATGCCTGTGCAAGTATACATTCCCAGAAAAACTGCAGAGGGCTCCTTTTTCTCCATGAGCTCTCCAACATTTAATGTTTGTAGAGTTTTCGATAGTGGCAGTTCTGACCGGTGTGAGATGATACCTGTTGTAGGTTTGATTTGCCTTTCCCTAATATTCAGCAACTTTCCTGGTGGCTCAGATGGTAAAGAATCCGCCTGCAATGCAGGAGACCTGGGTTTGATCCCTGAGTCTGGAAGATCCCCTGGAGGAGGAAATGGCAACCCACTCCAGTATCCTTGCCTGGAGAGTCCTATGGACAGAGGAGCCCGGTGGGCTCCAGTCCATGGGGTTGCAAAGAGTCGGACACAACTGAGCATCTAACACTTTGAATATTTAGTGATGCTGACATGTTTTCATGTGATTTTCTTAACAGGGCGTGACCTAAAGGTACCTCTTGAACTTGGGTTCCTGCACCTCTGCCCACTGTTGAGTTCTGTTCGCTGACCACCCCAGAAGACTTCTTGGGGGGCCGCAGTTTCATACTTAGAGCCCTTCAGCGCCTCAGTCTTTAAGTTGTTGTTCCAAACTCGGGCACAAGGTGGCAGCATTTCTTCATGTCCACCTGTTTTTTTTTTTATATTTTCATTGTTACTTTATATTGGAGTAGAGTTGATTTTCCACGTGGTGGGTTTTTTTTTTTTTTTCCAGGTGTTTGGGAGTTTGATTCAGTTATACATAGAGGTTTATTCTTTTTCGAGTTTTTTTTCTCACAGAGGTAATTACATCATGCTGAGTAGACTTCCCTGTGCAATTCAGCACGGACTTTTTGATCATCAATTTCGTATATATGAGCGTGTATACATTAATTCCTAACCCTTCATTTGTCACTTTCCCATAACATTTTTTTTTGATAGTCATACTGCTTTTGGGCTTCCCTGGTATCTCAGCTGGTTCAATCCCTGGCTTGGGAAGATCTCCTGGAGAAGGGAAAGGCTCCCCACTCCAGGATTCTTGGGCTTCCCTGGTGGCTCAGCTGGTAAAGAATCCACCTGCCATGCGGGAGACCTGGGTTCCATCCCTGGGTCGTGAAGATCCCCTGGAGAAGGGATAGGATACCCACTCCAGTATTCTTGGGCTTCCCTGGTGGCTCAGCTGGTAAAGAATCCACCTGCAATGCGGGAGACCTGGGTTCCATCCCTGGGTTGGGAAGACCCCCTGGAGAAGGGAAAGGCTACCCACTCCCGTGTTCTGGCCTGAAGAATTCCATGGACTGTGTAGTCCTTGGGGTCACAAAGAGTTGGACACGACTGAGCGCCTTTCACACATAACTTACTACTCAGTTTCCGAGTCTGGCTCTGGTGTGTGAATCGGTTCATTCGAGTGAATCCCTAGAATCCCCTGTCATGGTTATGTAACGTCTGTCTGTCTCTGACTTCCATCACTCAGTCCATCCACGCTGTTGGCAGTGGCGTTATTCCCTTCCGCTCTGTGGGTGAGCCGTATTCCTGTACAGAGGTCTACCTACCACTCTGCCTTCATTTTTCTGTCAATGGACGTGTTTTTTTTTGGCGGATTCAGTATCTCGGCCATTGTATATCGTGCTGCCCCCAAAACAGGACGGTGTGTGTTATTTTGAAAGATGATGTTTTTCTGGATCTGAGCCCAGAAGTGCGATTACTGGATCGTACGGTTTCTGGATGCTTAACGTTTTGTAAGGAACCTCCATGCTGTTTTCCACGTTTCCTGCACCAGTTCAGCTCCCCACCAAGAGGATTCCGCTTTCCCTCCGCCCTTTGCAGCACGTAGTCTCTAGATCTTACTGAAGCTGGCCGTTCGGACCTGTTCGAGGTGATGCCTCATTGGGTTTTGATTTGCTTCTCTCTAATAATTCTGATGCTGACCATCTTTTCACGTGCTGATGCCAACCTGTATGCCTTCTTGGACGATACGTCCATTTTGATCCTTGGCATCTTTTTTTTTTTTTCTCTTGGATTGTCTGTGTTTGTCATATTGAGATGCACAAACTCTTTTAAAGTTTTGGAATTGAATTTCTTGTGAGTGTCTTCATTTGCAAATACTTTTTCCCAGTCTGAACACTGTCTGTTTCTTTCATTTAGGGTTTTCTTTGCTGTGCAAACGCTCTTCAGGTAGATGAGGTCCTGTTTTCTTCTTTTTGTTGATTATTCATTATACTAATATATATAGTTCAGCTCAGTCACTCAGTCGTGTCCAACTCTTTGTGACCCCATGAACCGAAGCACGCCAGGCCTCCCTGTCCATCACAAACTCCCAGAGTTTACTCAAACTCATGTCCATCGAGTCGGTGATGCCATACAACCATCTGATCCTCTGTCGTCCCCTTCTCCTCCCGCCTTCAATCTTTCCCGGCATCAGGGTCTTTTCCAAAGAGTCAGTTCGTCACATCAGGTGGCTAAAGTACTGGAGTTTCAGCTTCAGCATCAGTCCTTCCAATGAATATTCAAGACTGATCTCCTTTAGGATGGACTGGTTGGATCTTCTTGCAGTCCAAGGGCCTCTCAAGAGTCTTCTCCAACACCACAGTTCAAAAGCGTCAGTTCTTTGGTGCTCAGCTTTCTTTATGGTCAAACTCACATCCATACATAGTGGCTGTCAGCAATTTACATTGCCAGCTTCAGAAGAGAAGGGTCCCCTTTTCTCCACAGCCTCTCCAGCATTTAATGTCTGAGAGTTTTTGACAGTGGCCCTTCTCATTGGCGTACGGTGCTTCCTGGTAGGACTTGTTACACCCATTTTCCTAAAATTTAGCCTTTTTGACATCATTTCCTGTGATTTTTCTCAAAGCATGTGAGTTAAAGGTACCTGTTAAACTTGGCTTCGTACATCTCCTCCCTGGGTTTGAACTCTTGTTCTCTGACCACCGCTAGGAGACTTGTGGGAAGGCAGTGGTTGTTTACTTACAGCCCTTCTGACCTTGTGAATATTAAGTGCCCAGCATGGCTTTTAAGGTCGCTGTTGCAGAAACGGCCAGAGGGCAGCAGCATTTCTTCATCACCCGTTAGTTTTTCTTTTCTTGTATTCTCATTGTTATTTTACAGTAGAAAGGGAAACTGTTAGTCGCTCAGTCGTGTCCGACTCTTTGCGACCCCATGGACTGTACAATCCATGGGATTCTCTACATCAGAATACTGGGTAGATAGCCTTTCTCTTCTCTGGGGGATCTTCGCAACCCAGGGATCGAACCCAGGTTTCCCGCGTTGCAGGCGGATTCTTTACCAGCTGAGCCACCAGGGAAGCCCAGGAATACTGGAGTGGGTAGCCTGCCCCTTCTCCAGCAGATCTTCCCAAACCCAGGGATTGAACCAGGGTCCCCTGCATTGCAGGCGGATTCTTTACCAGCTGAGCTCTCAGGGAAGCCTTCAAGAGGGTTATCCATATGTTTTCATCAAGGATTTCACCGTGTGTGTCCTTAGCGTCTTTACGCTGTTCGGAGTTTCTTTCTGCGTGTGGCGTTACGGAGTATCCTAAATTCATCGTGATTTTCATTGTTCAAGGGACCCCTTACCGCCTTCCGTAGCGACTGGCACCAGCTTACGTTCCCAGCATCAGAGGAGGAGGGCTCCCTCTTCCCCACGGCCCGTCCAGCCTTTCACGTCTGTAGACGTGTCACCACGGCCGTTCTCACCCGTGTGAGGTGATCCCTCACCGCGCTGTGGGCTTGCCTCTCTCTAAGAACTTGTGATGCTGCGCACCTTTCCCCATGTGTGATGGCAATCGGCGTGCCTTCTCGGAAGCAATACGCGTTTCTGTCTTGGACCCGTTCATTCCTTGGGTTGCTTGTATTGTTTGATGCCGAACTGCACGTGGCGTTTCTACGTTTTGGACAGGAATCCCGGGTGGGTGCCTTCATTTGCAGATATTGCTTCCCATTCTGAGTCTGGTCTTTTTCTTTCCTTTGCTGCGCAAATGCTCTTCGGGTCCGTTACCTCCTGTGTTGCACTCTGACTGCTGGGCGGTGAGAGCGCGTATCAGTTTGGATAAGCCTTTCTGTAATATTTAGAGATGTTGAGCTCTTTTCATGTGATTTTTTTAAAGTTATGAGTTGTTTTCAGTTCTTTTTCTGTGACCACTGCTTAGGAGAGTTTTGGAGGGCAGTTACAATTTATTGACAGCCCAGCGGACCTTGTGAAAGTTCAGTTCAGTTGCTCAGTCGTGTCCAACTCTGTGACCCCGTGGACTGCAGCACGCCAGGCCTCCCTGTCCATCACCAACCCCTGGAGTTTTGTCAAACTTATGTCCATCGAGTTAGTGATGCCATGTCATCCTCTGTCGTCCCCTTCTCCTCCTGCCCTCAATTTAAAGCCAATAAACACAGCTTTTATATTTGTCCTTAGAAAACCCAGCCACGAGCTGGCAGCATTCCTCCATAAACTGTTTTTCCCCCACTTTTGTTTGTCGTAGAAATGTTAGTTTATATTGGAGAACACTTCATTTGTGCGATGTTGGTTTCAGGCATACAGGAACTTGGATTTCATCATACGGAGATGTTTATCTCTTCTTTTTTCCCCCTCTGTATAGGTGATTAGTGTTCAGTAGATGCTGTTTTGCTCTTCAGCAGGTCCTGTTTGATCATCTGTTTGATTATATTAATCTGGTGGCTGGGAGGATAAAGAATCCGCCTGCAACGCAGGAGATGAGGGTTCGATCCCCGGGTTGGGAAGATGCCCTGGAGGAAGGCATGGCAACCCACTCCAGGATCCTTGCCTGGAGAATCCCACGGACAGGAGACTGTCGGGGCTGCAGTCCACGGGGTCGCAAAGAGTTGGACACGACTGAGCCGCTCAGCACGCACAAATCTGTGTGTTATTAGCCAACTCTTAATGGATCCCTCATCACTAAGTTGGAGAAGGCAATGGCACCCCACTCCAGTACTCTTGCCTGGAAAATCCCATGGATGGAGGAGCCTGGTAGGCTGCAGTCCATGGGGTCGCTAAGAGTTGGACACGACTGAGCGACTTCACTTTCACTTTTCCCTTTCATGCACTGGAGAAGGAAATGGCAACCCACTCCAGTATTCTTGCCTGGAGAATCCCAGGGACGGCGGAGCCTGGTGGGCTGCTGTCTATGGGGTCGCACAGAGTCGGACACGACTGAAGCGACTTAGCAAGCATCACTGACTTCTTTGTTTTTATAAGCGTAAGTTTCTCTTCTCTGTTCCGACGTCCGTTTCTATTGGGTAGAGCAGTTCGTTTGTATCCATTTTTAGCTTCCGGCCACAGGTGGTCTCCTATGATGCTTGTTTCTCCCCGCCTCCCTTGCTTCTCTAGGTCTGATCCTCTCTGCTTCCTTCCCTCAGGCTGGACATGGCATCCTCTCCTGCTTGTTCGTGGCTGAGTTAATGGCCCCCGGTGTCTGTGTGGCCCACCTTCTTTACCCGCTCACCTGGCCCAAACACTCCGGCTGCTTCCGTGTCCTGGTCATTTTCCTGGCGCGGCTGTGATCTCCCGGGTGTACCTAGGTTTTGAAAAACCTGGGGTTTCTCTGGATCTACGCCCGTGGTCGGGGTGACCGTGTCCTAAGATGCTTCCGTGTTGAGTTTAGATTCTGAAGGACCTCCATCCTCTTCCGCCTCGTTCACGGACCATTTCTCACAAAATGGGCAAGGTGTACAGTGGTAAGATACCTCACTGGACTTTTAAGTGGCTTCTCTCTAATAAGCAGTGATGCTTAGGACGTTTTCACGTCCCTAATGCAATCTCTCCGCCTTCTCGGAAGACATGCCCATTTCAATCTATGTCCCTTTTATTTCTTGTTTTTTTCATGTGTGTGTTTTTGACACAGAGCCGCACAAGGTGTTTCTGTGTTTCGGACGCGAGTTTTCCGTGGGCATCTTGGTTTGCAAAGATTGTTTGCCATTCTGAGCGTTGTCTTTGCATGTCGGATTCCCCGTGCTGTGCAAATTCTTTTGTGGTTAACTAGATCCTGTTTTCTCACTTTGGGTGTGTATTTCCTTACTCTGAGTGGATGGCAAACCTGTCCTGCCTGTATTTTCCTCCAGAAGCTCACAGTCTTTGACCTCTGATTTAGATCTTGGTCTTTTCCGAAGTGCGTCTTTGTGTGCGGTCTTAGGGGATATTCCCATCTCGTCCTGGTTTTCATTGTTTAAGGCGCCCCTACGCTGTCCTCCACGGTGCCCGGGGCCTGTGTGGATCACCAGCGTCCCAGGAGGAGGGCCCCCTGCTCTCCCACTGCGTCTGCAGCTTTGGATGTGTGTAGTGGGTTTGACCATGTCAATTCTCAACTGTGTGAGGTGACACCTCATTGGAATTTGATTTGCCTCTCTCTTATAATTCCTGGTGTTGAGCACTTTTCATGAATCTAATGCAACCTCTATAGTTTCTTGGAAGAAATATGCATTTCCATCTTTGGCCCTTTTTTTATTTTTCATGGGTTGGTTGTGTTTTTGACATTGAGGTGTGGGAGCTATTTGTATGTTTTGGGGATGAATTTCTGGAGGCTATCTTCATTTGAAAATGTATTTTTTTCTTCCCCCCATTTTAGGGCTTTGTCTTTCCTTGAGGATGTCCTGGCTGTGTAAACGTTTTTAAGGTTAATTGGGTCCTGTTTTCACTTCTGGTTTATTTTTCATTAATCTATGTGAAAGTCGCTCAGTCCTGTCTGACTCTTTGCGACCCCGTGGACTATCCAGTCTATGGAATTCTCCAGGCCAGAATACTGGAGTGGGTAGCCAGTCCCTTCTCCAGGGGAATCTTCCCCACCCAGGAATCAAAGCGGGGTCTCCTGCATTGCAGGCGGATTCTTTACCATCAGAGCCACCAGAGAAAGCCCAGGAATACTGGAGTGGGTAGCCAGTCCCTTCTCCAGGGGAATCTTCCCCACCCAGGAGTCTAAGTGGGGTCTCCTGCATTGCAGGCGGAGTCTTTCCCAGCTGTGTTACTGGGGAAGCCCCATTATTCTAAGGGGTGGGTCCAGAAAGAACCTTCCATGGTGGATGTCAGAATGTGTCCCGCCTGTATTCCCCCCAGGAGTTTCACAGCACCTGTCCTTCCATGAGGCTCTTACGCTCTTGGCAGATTCTTTGTGTGTGGTGTTACAGAGCGCTCCAGTTTCCGTCTCTCTCTCTCCCTTTTGTAACTGTTTGAGGAGCACCCACTCTGCCGCCCTCAGTGGTCACCTTTGGCATTCCCAGGTGGTAGGAGGAGGATTCTGTTTCCTCCACAGACTGTTCAGCGCTGAGTGTTTGTGGACGGGGCCATTGTGATCGGCGCCAAGTGATTCTCCATTGAAAGCTGGTTTGCCTCTCGCTAATAATCCCTGATGCTGCGCCTTCTTCATCCCAGGAAAGCGGTTCGGTCACACCAGATGCACCTGATTTCTTTCTCTCTGTACGGCTGAGTCACAGTCCACGCTGTACGTATACCACGTCTCCGTTATCCGCTCCTCTGTCGATGGACAGCTCGGCTGCCTCCATGTCTTGAATATTGTGGCTAGTGTTGCTATGCTCATCGAGGTGCACGTATCTTTTCAAATTATCGTTTTCTCCAGGTCTATGCCCCGAGGTGAGATTGCTGGGCCATCAGTTCAGTTCAGTCGCTCAGTCGTGTCCGACTCTTTGCGACCCCATGGACTGCAGGACACCAGGCCTCCCTGTCCATCAGCAACTCCCGGAGTTTATTCAAACTCATGTCCATTAAGTCAGTGATGCCATCCAACCATCTCATCCTCTGTCATCCCCTGGTCCCACCTTCAATCTTTCCCAGCATCAGGGTCTTTTCCAATGAGTCAGTTCTTCGCATCGGGTGGCCAAAGTATCAGAGCTTCAGCTTCAGCATCAGTCCTTCCATGAACACCCAGGACTGATCTCCTTTAGGATGGACTGGTTGGATCTCCTTGCAGTCCAAGGGACTCTCAAGAGTCTTCGCCATCACCACAGTTCAAAAGCATCAATTCTGCGGCGCTCAGCTTTCTTCACCGTCCAACTCTCTCATCCATACATGACCACTGGAAAAACCATAGCCTTGACTAGACGGACCTTTGTTGACAAAGTAATGTCTCTGCTTTTTAATATGCTGTCTAGGTTGCCCATAGCTTTTCTTCCAAGCAGCAAGCGTCTTTTACCATCTGCGGCGATTTTTGAGCCCAAGAAAATAGAGTCTCTCACTGTTTCCACTGTTTCCTATCTGTTGGTCACGAAGTGATGGGACCAAATGCCATGGTCTTAATTTTTTGAATGCTGAGTTTTAAACCAGGTTTTTCACTCTCCTCTTTCACTTTCATCAAGAGGCTCTTTAGTTCCTCTTTGATTCCTGCGTATATGAAGTTGTTGAGATTTCTCCCGCAATCTTGATTCCATCTTGTGCTTCATCCAGACCAGTGTTTCTCATGATGTCCTCTGCATATAAGTTAATTAAGCAGGGTGACAATATACAGCCTTGACACACTCCTTTGCCAATTTTGAATCACTCCATTGCTCCATGTCCGGTTCTAAATGTTCCTTCTTGACCTGCGTATGGATTTCTCAGGAGGAAGGTCAAGTGGTCTGGTATTCCCATCTCTTGGAGAATTTTCCATAGTTTGTTGTGATCCACACAGTCAGAGGGTTTAGCATAGCTGATTAAGTAGAAGTAGATGTTTTAATGAAATTCCCTTGCTTTCTATAGTTCAAGGATGTTGGCAATTTGATCTCTGGTTCCTCTACCTTTTCTAAAACCAGCTTGAACATCTGGAAGTTCATGGTTCACATATTGCTGAAGCCTGGCTTGGAGAATTTTGAGCATTACTTTACTAGCGTGTGAGATGAGTACAATTGTGTGGTAGTTTGAGCATTCTTTGGCATTGCCTTTCTTTGGGATTGGACTGAAAACTGACCTTTTCCAGTCCTGTGGCCACTGCTGAGTTTTCCAGATTTGCTGACATATTGAGTGCAGCACTTTCACAGCATCCTCTTTTAGGACTTGAAATAGCTCAACTGGAATTCCATCCCCTCCACTAGCTTTGTTCGTAGTGATGCTTCCTAAGGCCCACCTGACTTCACATTCCAGGATGTCTGGCTCTAGGTGAGTGATCACACCATCGTGATTATCTGGGTCGTGAAGATCTTTTTTGTACAGTTCTTCTGTGTATTCTTGCCACCTCTTCTTAATATCTTCTGCTTCTGTTAGGTCCCTACCATTTCTGTCCTTTATTGAGCCCATCATTGCATGAAATGTTCCCTTGGTATCTCTAATTTTCTTGACGAGATCTCTAGTCTTTCTCATTCTGTTGTTTTCCTCTATTTCTTTGCATCATTCACTTAAGAAGGCTTTCTGACAAAAACCTTCACAATCCTGTAAAGTTATTCTCCACCACCGCGTCTTCAGCATTCTGGCCGGTGTGAGGTGATGCCTTGTTGTACTTTTGATTGGCGTTTCTCTAAAATTTAGCCCTGTTGGCGTCATTTCACATGACCTGTTTTTTAAAGCGTGTCAGTAACAGGTACCTGTCGGATGCTGCTCTGTGGACGTCTGCCCGATTTTTTGCAACTGTCTTGTCGATGGACGTTTTTGTTGATTCCGTGTCTTGGCCATTGCGAGTGGTGTGGTCCCCAATTATTGTCAATTATGATTTTCTCTGGGTCTAAACCACAGCTTGGATTACCGCAGTGTATGTTTTCAGGAAGTGTATTTCGTAAGGAACCTCCTTGATGGTTTTGATGGTTCCTGCACCCATTTACACCCCCACCGAGAGTGTAGGAGAATTCCCTTTTGCCTCCATCCTCTGCAGCCCATATTGTCTGTAGATGTTTTAGACCGTGGCCATTCTGACCTGTGGGAGGGCATTTTTCATGGGGGTTTTGATTTGCGTGGATTTAATGCATAGTGATGTGCAGGAATTTTCCAGGTGCTTTTTCATTTTGTACCATGTGGGTACCGTTCACCTCTCGAAATGATCTTCTTTTTTTTTTAATTCATTCATTTTTTTATTGAAGGATAACTGCCTGACAGAATTTTGCTGTTTTCTGGCAAGCCTCAGCATGAATCAGCCACAGGCGTACATGCGTCCCCTCCCTTGAGAACCTCCCTCCCACTCCTGAAACTGTCTTCTTGAAAGGTGGCCCTGTTTGAATTCCTGTCCGATTATTTCCCCCGGGGACGTGAGTGCATGGAGGTGTCATCTACAGCCCCCCAGGCCTTGTGAATCTGAAGGTCCCCAAAGCACTCCTTTTAAAGGCTCCCCACTCCAGTATTCCGGCCTGGAGAATCCCATGGACTGTATAGTCCACGGGGTCGCAAAGAGTCAGACAGGACTGAGCGACTTTCCCTTACCCAGGGTCCCCAGGAGACATCGCAGTTTTTTGGAACACCACTCTGCAGAGGGTGCTATCATCCGTAGAAGGGGGTGACCCTAAGGACGGAGCCTGGAGGTGGGAACCCCAGCCTCGGGGACACACGGTGCCCGGGGGAGCTTGGAAAGCTTTTCCAGCCCAGAGGCTCCACCGATTTTGGGGTGATGTAGGCTTGGTTTCTCTGCAGGAGGACCGCCTGGATCTGGAGACTGGGGGCTCAGGCAGATAGCAAGAGGCACCCCAGGTCCATCGTGGGGGCACGCTTCCTGCTATATCCTTCCAACTCCATCTGCCCCCAGAACCTCCAGGCTTGGGACCGAAACCAGCTCAGGCTCCAGGGATGAGACACCAGCCAGGTCACCGTGGCCCCAGGCGGGAAATAGTCAGCATTTCCTTTCCTTTCTCTCCTTTCCGCTTTTAGGAGATAATTCAAATTGAAATACACGGTCGATTGTGAAGGTTGTGGGTCTTCTCTTAACTTCTCTTTTTCCATCTGCGACACCCAGCTTCACTTATACGGAGATGTTTTCTGGTGTAGAATGTTACAGGTTCCCTTGTGACCCAGGGGTCCCTGCCGACTCTGTTTTATAAGCGCAGCGTCCGTAGGTTAGTCTGAAATAGTTCTCGTCTTCCTGCCCCACCCCTCTCTTTTCTGCTGACCGTCGGTTCTTGTCTGGGTCTGTGACACGGCTTCTGTTTGGTAAAGAGGTCGCTGTTGTTAGATGCCGGCTACGAGTGGTGTCGTAGGTCCCCTGTCTCTCCGTGTCTCCCTCGCCTCGCTCGGTTTGATGAGCTCGACCTTCTTCCTGGAGGACAGACACGGCAATCCTTCCCGCTCATTTATGGCCGAGTGATGGTCCGTCGCATTTGTATACCCCATCTTTATCCACTGGTCTCTCCCGTACACTCAGGTTGCTTCTGCCTCTTGGCTCTTTTCCTAGGGAGACAACAATCGCCGGGACACGCCTGTGTTATGAAGTTTTGGAGTTTGCCTGGCTCTATACGCAGGCGAGGGTTTGCTGTGTCCTGAGGTGCTTACTGTTCAGTTTCTTTAAAGCCCCTCCATCCTTGTTCTACCCCGGTGCAAGGACCGTTTTGTGTTTCCAGCAACAGTGCTGGAAGCTTCCCTTCTCTCCACACCCTCTGCAGCACTGCTGATGTTTGCAGATTTGGGGAGACGGCCATTCTCACCCGTATCAGGTGATATACGTCACTGGACATTGCATTTTTCCTCTCTCTGGTAATCAGTGATGCCGAGTATCTTTTCATGTGTCTTAAGGCAGTCTGTCTCCTTTCTCGGAAGACGTATCCATTTCCATCTGCGGCCTCAGTTTCTGGGGTTGCCTGTGTGTTTGATGTCGAGATGCACAAACCGCTTCTATGTTTTGGACACAAGTTCCTTCTGGGTATTTCCTCGTTTGCAAATATTGTTTCCCATTCTGAATGTTGTCTGTTTCTTTCGTTTCGGGTTTGCCTTGGTGTGCCAATTCTTTTAAGGTTCTTTAGATCCTATTTTCTTATTTTTGGTTTATATTTCATTATTCTAAGAGGTGGACCCCCAGAGAACTTCCTGAGATGGATATCAGCGTGGGTCCCACCTTATGAGTTCCTGACAGATTTCAGAGTATCTGTCCTTCCATCCAGATCTTTATCTTATTTGGAGTTTGGTAATAACATATACACATTAACATATATCCAAAAGGTGACTTTAAGAAGCTATTGCAGAGCACAGGGCTGTATACTGAACACACTGTAATTTTCTATTGAGGAAAAAGAACCCCAAAATCAAAAGATAAAAATCTATGTATAAGTGAGTCAAGTTCCTGTACGTGTGAGACAAACACGTCAGAAATCAACTCTGCCCCAAGATAGAATAACAATGAATGCACAGAAAAGGGAAACAATGAAAACCAAACCCTTCACTTACCTGTCATCCCTAACATTTTTTTTTAAAAATGATCTTTAAGTTGCTTTTCGCAGTATGTGCGTCTGTTTCGGTCGGGGGAACTATCTCAGCGGTAACCTGCGCTATTTGTTTCTGTGACTCCTTCAGTTGCTGTGGTCATCACTCCGTCCGGCCACGCTGCTTTCACTGGCGTTCTTCCGTTCCGACTGATGACTGAGCACTCTTCCAGTGCAGAGATGGGCCGCTTTGTCTTCACTGTCCTGTCGATGGACCATTTGGTTGATTCTGTACCTTAAGAAAGAAAGAATGAGTCCCCTCAGTCGTGTCCGACTCTCCGTGACCCCGTGAACTGTAGCCCATCAGATCCCTCTGTCCATGGGATTCTCCAGGCGAGAACCCTGGAGTGGGTTGCCATGCCCTCCTCCAGGGGATCTTCCCGACCTGGGGATCGAACCCAGGCCTCCCGCGTTGGCAGGCAGAGTCTTTCCCAGGTGAGACACCAGGGTAGCCCCTGGTCCAGTGTCTGGGCTCTTGTAAATCGTGCTGCCCTGAAAATCAGGAGGGTGGGTGTCCTTTTCCTTATTTTTGTCCGGGTCTAGCCCAGAATGTCATCGTCCGATCCAGTGGTTTCTGGACGGTGAGGTTTTGGAGGAGCGTTCATGCCGTTTTCCGTGGCTCCTGCACCGATTCACGTCCCCACCAAGAGTGTAGGAGGATTCTCCTCTTCCTCCACCCTCTGGAGCCCTTAGTGTTTGCAGATTTCCTTGATGATGGCCGTTCTGACCGGCGTGAGATGGTGCCTCACTGGAGTTTTCATTGCCTCTGTCTCTATTACTGATGCATAGCATCTTGTGGGTCTGTGCGCCTTCTTGGAAGCAATATCCATGTCGATCTTTGGCCCCTGAATTCCTTGGGTGGCTTGTGTTTTAGGACTTCCCTGGTGGCTCAGCTGGGAAAGAATCCGCCTGCAGTGCGGGAGACCTGGGTTCGGTCCCTGGGTTGGGAAGATCCCCTGGAGAAGGGAGAGGCTACCCCCTCCAGGATTCTAGGGCTTCCCCGGTGGCTCAGCTGGTAAAGAATCTGCCTGCAGTGCGGGAGACCTGGGTTCGATTTCTGGATCGGGAAGATCCATTGGAGAAGGGAACGGCTACCCACTCCAGGATTCTAGGGCTTCCCTGGTGGCTCAGCTGGTAAAGAATCCGCCTGCAGTGCGGGAGACCTGGGTTCCATCAGTGAGTTGGGAAGAGCCCCTGGAGAGAGGGGTATGGTTGTTTGCATTTTAGATATTGACCTGTAGGAGATCTTTGTATGATTTCGAAGTGAATTTCTTCTGTGCATCTTTGTTTGCAAATGTTTTCTCCCACTTGAGGGTTGTCAGTCCTTTTCTTGAGGGTTTCCTTTGCTGTGCAAACGCATTTCAGGTAAAGGAGTCCTCTTTTCTATCCTTTTTATTTTTCATTATTCAAATGGTGGATCCTAAATGAAAATCTGGGATTTATGTCACCGATTGTCCAGGTGTAGTTTCCTCAGTGGTTTCATAGAAGCCGTCCTCACAATGATATCTCTATACTGTTGGGAGTTTATGTTCCTGTACGGTATCAGGCAGTGTTCTAATCTCCTTCTCTTTTTTATCATCTAAGGAATCTCCCCTTTGTCCTGGAAAGGGGCTGTTAGCGATTCACCTTCCCAGCATCCGAGGAGAGGGCTTCCCTTTTCTGCACAGCCTCGCCAGTATTCAATATTTGTAGACTTTTTTTTTTTTTTTGGACAGTAGCCATTCTGATGGGCATGGAGTGATACCTCAAGAAATCTGATTGACTTCTTTCTCATAATTCCTGATTCTTAACATTTTCCATGTGCCTAATGCAATCTGGGTGCATTCTTGGAAGAACTATGCATGTAGACCTTTGGTTCTTCTTTTTCTTGGGTTGTTTGTGGTTTTGATTTTGAGATACACGAGCTGTCTGTATGTTTTGCAGATACATTTCTGTGGGTATCTCCATTTGAAACTATTTTTTTTTCCCCATCCTGAACATTGTCTTTCTCTTTCCTTTAGGATGTCCTTGGCTGTGGAAATGCTTTTAAGGTTAATTAGGACACGGTTTCCCATTTTTGCCTCTTTTTTTCCCCATTATTCTAATGGGTGTGTCCAAAAGGAAGGTGCTGCGATGGATGTGAGAACGTGTGTGCCGTGTATTTTCCACGAGAATTTCATACTTACTGTCCTTACATGTGGATCTCTGTGCTGTTTGGAGTTTATTATTTCTTTAAAAATTGATTCATCAATTTTAACTGGAGGCTGATTAGCTTGCGACGTCGTGGTGGTTTTTGCCAGACGTCGACATGAATTGGCTGCCGGTGTACTGGTCTCCCACCTGGAGTTTATTTTTGCGTGTGGTGTTCTGGAATATTCTAATTTCACGCTCGTTTTCATCGTCTTAAGGAACCTCCACGCTGTCCGCCATGGTGGCTGGCACCCGTGTACGTTCCCAGCATCGGAGGAGGAGGGTTTCCTGATTGTCACAGCGTCTCCAGCATTTAACGTTTGTGGAGGGTTTGGCAGTGTCCCTTCTGACCGGCGTGAAGGGTTTCCTCCTTGTATCACTGAGTTGCGTTTTCCTAACATTTAGGCTTGTCGACATCGTTTCGGGTGATTTTTTTTGTTTGTTTTAAACCGTGTGAGTTAAAGATACCTCTTGGCACTGTGATCCTCTGCCCGGTTTTGAATTTCTTTTTTTGCTGACCACCCAGAAGATTTCATGAAGGCGGTTGTTTCTTCACATAGAACCCTGAGGACCTTGGGCTTCCCCGGTGGCTCAGCTGGTGAAGAATCCGCCTGCAATGCGGGAGACCTGGGCTCGGTCCCTGGGTTGGGAAGATCCCCTGGAGAAGGGAAAGGCCACCCACTCCAGTGTTCTGGCCGGGAGAATTCCACGGACTGTATAGTCCATGGGGTCGCAGAGAGTGGGACACGACTGAGCGCCTTACACTCCCTCCCTGAGGACCTTGTGAATATCAAGTGCCCTTCAGCACAGCCTTTAAGCTGTTGTTTCAACAACGGTCGCAAGGCAACTGCAGCGCTTCCGCGTCCCGCACGGTTCCTCTCTGTATTGTCGCTGTTTCACTATATTGGAGTAGAGTTGATTTCATACGTTGTTGCTTTTTGTCACACCCTCTGCAGCACTGAATGTTTGTAGAGTTTTAGAGAAAGGGCCCTTCTGACGGGTACGCGGTTATACTTCCTGAAGTTGCATTTGCCTCTGTGAATAATTTCAGACGCGGGGCATTTTTCATCTGCCTAATGCCCTCTGTGTGCCTGCCTGCAAGAAATGTGCATTTTGACCTCTGGCCCATTTCTCCTTGGGTTGTTTGTGTTTTTATATTGAAGGGCCTGAGCTGTTTGTATGTTGTGGACTCGGATACCTTGTGGGCGTCCTTGTTTGCAAAGATAGTTTCCCATTCTGAGTGTTGTCTTTTTCTTCCATTTGGTGGTGGTTTAGTTGCTAAGTCGTGTCCAACTCTTGCGACCCCATGGACTGCAGCCCGCCAGGCTCCTCTGTCCATGGGATCCTCCAGGCAAGACCACTGGAGTGGGTTGCCATGTCCTCCTCCAGGGGCTCTTCCCAACCCAGGGATTGAACCCAGATCTCCTGCATTGCAGGCAGATGCTTTACCGACTAAGCTACGAGGGAAGATTTCTTTCATTAGGATTTCCTTTTGCTGTTCAAATTCTTAGAAGGTTATTTAGAACCCGTTTTCTTAATTTTGCTTTATGTTTCAGTGTCCTAAAAGAACTTGGCTCCCAAAACAACTTGTCGTGATGGATGTCAAAGCGTGTTCTGCCGATATTTTCCTCGAGAGTTTCCCTGTATCTGCCCTTTGGTTTAGATCTTTATCTTTTTTTTAGAGTTTCTCTTTGTGTACGGCCTTAGGGAATATTCTAATTTCTTTGTGGTTTTCACCGTTTAAGGCACCCCCACCCTGTCCTCCAGGTGGCTGTCATCTATTTATATTCCCAGCATCAGATGAGGAGGGTGCCCTTTTGTCCACAGCGTCTGCAGCATTCGCTGTCAGCAGAGGGTTTGACAGTGGCCATGCCGACCCGTGAGAGGTGACACCTCGTTGTAGAATTGATATTAGCCCTTCCCTAATATTTGGCTGTGTTGAGATCATTTCATGGGATTTTTTTCTTAATGAGTGTGAGTTAAAGGTACCTGTTGACATTGACTTCATGATCATCTGTCGGATCTTGAGTTCTTGTTTGCTGACCACCCCGAGGAGACTTCTAGGAGGGCAGTGGTTCTTTCCTTCCAGCCCTGCAGACCTTGGGAATATTAAGCGCCCGTTAACACCGCTTTTATAGTTGCTATTACCAAACGTGGCCACAGTGTGGGAGCATTACTCCGGGCAATGCTTGTTCTTTTTTTTCCCCTTTGTTCTTTCATTGTTTATATTGGGGTAGAGTTGATGATCGCTGTTACGTTTGTCTCGGGTGAGCGGGAACGTGGTTCAGTGAGACACAGACGTGTGTATGTTTCTTTTCCGGTTCCTTTTGCCATATGAGGTGATTCCTGTGTGTTCACTAGACTGCCCTGTGCTATTCGATAGGTCCATTTTCACCATCTGTGACGTATATATTCACGCCTGGGAAAATCCCACGGATAGAGCAGCCCGGTGGGCAACGAATGCTCCATCGGGTCACAGACTCGGACACGACCGAAGCGCTTGAGCCTGCTCACCCAAACTGCGTTTGTTATTAGCCAATTCAATTTTTCCCTTGTTCCTAACATTTAAAAAAATTTTGTTTTGAGAATCGTAAGTTGGTTTTCAAACTTGAGGGCTTTCCTGGTGGCTCAGACCATAAAGAATCCACCTGCAACGCTGGAGATCTGTGTTTGATCCCTGGGTGGGGAAGATCCTCTGGAGGAGGAAATGGCAACCCACTCCAGTATTCTTGCCTGGAGGATCCCATGGACAGAGGAGCCTGGTTGGTTGTAGTCCACGGGGTTGCAAACAGGCAGACAGGACTGAGTAACTAACATTTGCTAAGTTTGTGAGTGTGTCTGTCATGGTAAAATTGTTGATTTGCATAAATTTCTAGAACATACTTGGTGGTGGTCTGTCTTTTTCTGTCTTTCTCTCTCTGACTTCCTTTCCTTAGTATGATAATCACTTGGTCCATCCGTGCTGCTATCAATGACATTAATCCGTTCTTTTTCTTGGCTGAGTAGTATTCCAGTAAAAAAGTTAGGCACTTGTTTGATCTGTCCAGAATGAGCAAGGAAAGCCTTTTTATTTTTATTTTTTTGGCAGCAGGAGGTTGTGGAAAGAGACAAGCCTGGGGCTTGGCAGGCAGCACTAGCGTGAGCTGTGGGTGATTCGTCAGATGACGTATGACGTCAGGGGGGTCAGACGAGGCTGATGGCTTCACGACCGTCTGCGGTGTGTGGGGGCTGCTCCCAGGGTGGGGCAGGAAGTACACAAAGGTTTAAGGGGGGAGCGTGGTCACTGCTGAGGGTCCTGAGACCTGGTGCCCCCTCTGCACCCCGTATAGTCTTCCTGACTCCCTACCTCTCCCCACTGACTCCAAAACCACAGAGCAGCCTCCGCAGAGGGTGAGAGGAGAGAGGCGGCCCCCAGGAGGCCCTCCTCCCCCCTCCTCCCAGGACCCTACTCCCCCTACAGACATCTCCGCCTCCCTGAATCCTCGTCATGCCCAGCCTCTCCCCCAGCCTGTGTGGACACCCCCACTCCTGCCCCTGCATTGCACAGCTGACCCGGTGACCTGGAGCTCCACCCCGGTGGGTGGAGGACCCGGGTCTTTGCTCAGCTCAGGGGCCCCCGGGGCGTTGCTCAGGGTGACCCCCACCAGACTCCGCATGGTTCTCACGGGCCCATCTCTTCGTGTTCCAGGTCCGAGGGCGAAAGGCTGCAGTTCATGCAGGGCCTGCAGGACGTGTGGAAGCTGGAGGGGACGAGGGTGCTGGCCGCCTTCGACCTGTCCCCCTTCCCTCTCATCTGCGACCTCGGGGGTGAGTGTCCACCCCGGACGTTGGAGCTGTGTTTGGAATTGTGTTTGTAGACCCTAGGGCTTCCCTGGTGGCTCAGATGGTAAGGAATCTGCCTGCAATGCAGGAGACGCAGGTTTGATCCCTAGGTCGGGAAGATCCCCTGGAGCAGGGCATGGAAACCCACTCCAGTATTCTTGCCTGGCGAATCCCATGGACAGAGGAGCCTGGCGGGCTACCGTCCATGGGGTCACAGAGAGTCGGACACGACTGAAGTGACTTAGCACGCACGCACACAATATTGAATGGATTTCCTTGTGCTATACGGTAGAAACTTGTCAAGTATCAGTGTGATTTATAGGAGCGTGTCCATGTCCGTCCCAGTCTCCTCATTTATCCCTCCCCTCTTTCCCCTTTGGTAGCTATCTGTTTGTTTCCAATGTCCCAGAGTCTGTTTCTGTTTTGTGCATGAGTTCCTTTGTATCACATTTTAGGTTCCACGTATGAGTGACATCACGTGGTATTTGCCTTTCTCTGTCGGATGGACTTCACTTAGTACCATCGTCTCTAGGTCCATCCACACTGTGGCAAATGGCATTGTTTTGCTCTTTTTCATGGCTGCGTAATATTCCACTGTCTATGTGTACCACACCTTCTCTATCCATTCCTCTGTCGATGGATATTTAGGTTGAGGTTATTTTATCAAAGCAGATTCCCTGACGGTGGGATGGTCATGCTGCTGGCCTCTGGAGGGAGGTCCCCATGTCTCACCCGGGTGTTCCCCGGAAATGTCTCCCACAGGGAGACATTGGCCTGTCTTCCTGTAGCATCTGCCCAGGGGCTTCCTCTATCTGGCCATTGTCTGTCCTTGGGTGGGCAAACAGCCTGGCACGAGAGGAAGCTGTCAGATCAGAGTCTACACGGGAGCTTGGCGTGTGGGTTGGTCCAGGCAGGAAGATGCCTTAGATGCGTGGCTTTGTCGGTGAGCCTGTAACCATGGAGACCAGACTGTGGGTACCACTCGGGTCTGCGGGCTGTCACAGTCCATGTCCTCTTGCAGGCGGTTCTGGGGCTCTGGCCAAGGCGTGCGTGTCCCTGTACCCGGGATGTCGGGTCATCGTGTTTGACATCCCAGGAGTGGTGCAGATGGCAAAGAGACATTTCTCAGCTTCAGAGGACGAGCGGATCAGCTTCCATGAAGGTGGGTGTCTGGAACACTGTCTGTGTCCACAGGGAAACAGATGGGTCCTGGTGGGCTGGGGAGACAGCGACAGTGGGCGGTCAGCATGGCTTCCTGGATCGTCCAAATACACCCCCTTAAAGTGGAGCTTCCAGGTGGCTCAGTGGTAAAGAATCCGCCTGCTAGTGCAGAAGACGCAAGAGACGCGGGTTCGATCCCCGGGTCGGGAAGATCCCCTGGAGAAATAAACAGCAACCCACTCCAGCATTCTTGCCTGGAGAATCCCATGGACAGAGGAGCCTGGTGGGCCACGGTCCATGGGGTCGCAGAGTCGGACACGACGGAGCGCACAGGCATTTAAACCTAGAACGGTGATGCAGGGCGGATGGAAAATGTGGGAGGGTATTGCTTTCCTGCAGTTAATTCTTTCCTGACTGTTGCACTGGGTTCAGCCAGAGTGTAAACAGGACTTTAGGAAATAAGGTCCCTGAAGAGGTGATGGAGTGAGGGGTCTGAGATGAGGTCCTCCTGGATGGGGGTGGCCCTAAACCCCGTGACAGGGTCCTTATAAGACACAGAAGAGGAGAGACACGGCCACAGAGGAGAAGCCACGTGGAGACGGAGGTGGAGACGGAGGGAGGCGGCCACCAGCCCAGGGACGGCCGGAGCCCCCAGAAGCTGGAAGAGGCGGGGAGGAGCCTCCCCTGGAGGCAATGAGGGACGAGGGTTGAAGGGAAGGTGAGGGGACAGTTACTGGCTGAGGACGCAGAAGCTTCTCGGACGTCCCAAGGCTCAGAAACCATAGCGGCTTTGCGGACCGCTGCAAGGGACTTGCGGTTGCCTTGGAAACGTGGGGCGCGGCTCCGAGCGGTGGGCCGTCACTTACTACCAAGGTCTGACCGGCAGACACCCTGTACCTCTGTGTGTGGACGCACCTGGCTGTTTGTGCTTCTTTTTCTCTGCTGTCTCAGGAGGAAGACATCGGGTGGGGGTATCATTTCTGTCCACTCTGAGATCTGCTAAAATCTCTATTATTATTATTATTTTGGCCGTGGGATGCAGCTTGTGGGATCTTGGTTCCCTGACCTGGGATGGAACCTGTTTTCTCGGTAATGAAAGCAGAGTCCTAACCACTGGACACAGGGGAATTAATTCCTTATTATTATTTTTTTAAAAAGTTCACCTCCAAGTTCACGGCATCTCAAGAGACAGGCCACCAGCGTTCCATCCAGGGCCGTATGTGGGGCTGACACTGACTGAGCCGGGGGAAGGGTCATCTCCTTTCCAACTACTCTGCGTCCGACAGGCAGATTTCGAGGTCACCAGAATGTGCCACACTGTGTCCTTGAAGGACTGGGTGCTGCCTTTATGTAAAATTCTGAAATTTAGACAATCAGGAAGTTTTCGTTTTTTTGCGGGCGGAATGGGGGGCTTAATGTTGGATTTTTTTAAACCGTTGAATGAAGATATATTGAATCTGAATGACTGAGTTTGGGGGGCCCCCTTAGATTTTGTGCTCAGAAGGACGACCTCAGTGTGATCTTAACCCTAGTTCCCACCTCTAGGGCATCTTCTGGGAGATGCACACGCCATCGACGTCAGTTTTGTGCCTGACCTGGGAAATGGGACGAAGAGGGGGACTTTGGGGGACTTCCTTGGTGGCCCAAGTGGCTAAGACTGTGAGCCTCCAGTGCAGGGAGCCCTGGTTCCACTCCTGGTCCAGGAGCTAAGATCCGGCAAGACCCAGTGCAAGAAAGAAAGAAAGAATAGGGTGGGGGAGGGAAGGCTGAGAAAGGGAAAAAAAGAAGAAAGAATAAGAGAAGAAGAAAAAAGAAAGCAGGAAAGACAGTACAGGTCCCATTGGTTTTTAAAAAAAAAAGAGAAGAAAAAGGAGCAGGCTTTGAAGTTGGGAAAACTAGATGGATGTGAAAATGAAAGTGTCAGTCACTCAGTCAGGTTCAACTCTTTGCAACTGCATGGATTGTAGCCCGCCAGGCTCCTCCGTCCATGGGATTCTCCAGGCAAGGAGACTGGAGCGGGTTGCCATTCCCTTCTCCAGGGGGCTCTTCCCTACCTAGGGATCAAACCCTGGTCTCCTGCATTGGCAGCTGGATTCATTACCACTGAGCCACCCGGAAAGCCCAGGAAGGTTGGGGACCCCTGCTTTAAGGATGCTATTTACATGAGACTTGCTGAAATAAAGTAGAAATAAAACCGTCGTCCAGAGCTGGTGCGGAAACGGGCCCCAAAGGGAACGTTCCATCGTTCGGCATCGTCTCACCGTCACGGAGACGTCTTGTGTTTTGAGCGAGGTCGGGAGGTCAGCGGCGGGGATTATCTGGGGACAGATCCATGTGTACAAGTGACCCTGTCATGCTGGGCGTCGGTGTCCTCACGTGGAATCGACAGGCAGTCTGACGAGAGGCCCCCGCCCCCTGTTGCAGGGGATTTCTTCAAAGACCCCCTCCCGGAGGCGGACCTGTACATCCTGGCCAGGGTCCTGCATGACTGGACCGATGCCAAGTGCTCCCACCTGCTGGAGAGACTCTACCAGGCCTGCAGGACAGGTAGGTGGTGGGGACGCGGGGCGCCGTGCCTGGGGGTCCGCTCAGGGCAGAGTTACAGGTGTCTCGACGTGACGAGGGCTCGGAAAGCACGTCCCGTGGGCGTAGACCGGCCTCTGTGTGTGAGGAGGTTGGAGTTCCGGCTGCCCTCCGGAGGCTGCCTGCCTTTTCGAGACATCACCACGTCACGGGCTGCCTAATATCGTCTCTTTTTCACCACTTTCTTCCATTTTCCCCCTTGGAGTTGCGGTTCTTGTAGTACAGTATCATTTTCAGAAGTGAAGTCATTCATGGATGGGTGTTTCTAGACCCCTTCTGTGGGGGATCCCTAGGAAGCGTGTTGAACAAAAGTGAGTTATTTATGTTTCAATGCATAGTGACATTCGCTACTTGACGGTGACTTGAGTTTTTTTTTTTTTTGACTTTGTGTTTGTGTAGAGGGATGTTTGAAACCTTGGTCCTTAAAATCTATTTTTACTGATTCATTTCTTTAGCTGTGCTGGGCCTTAGCCACAGCACTGGAGATCTTCCATCTTCGTCGTGGCTTGCAAACTCTTAGGTGTAGCAAGCAGGAGCTAGTTCCCTGAGCAGGCAAGGAACCCGGGTCTCCTGCTTTGAGAGCACAGAGTCTTAGCCAGTGGACCACCAGGGAGGTCCCTCATTGGACACTAATATCATTATTATTATTTGTTTGCCTTGTTCTGGTCCATACATGATATCATTCGAAAGGAACAAAAAGCAAGGTTAGTACAAACAGGAAAATTGCCGAGGAATGGATATATATGTATCCATAGCCTGGAGAATCCCACGGACAGAGGAACCTGGTGGGCTACAGTCCATGGTGTCGCACAGAGTCAGATATGACTCAAGCGACTCAGCACACAGCACTCAAGCGACTCAGCACACAGCACTCAAGAGACTCAGCACACAGCACTCAAGAGACTCAGCACACAGCACTCAAGAGACTCAGCACACAGCCACATACGGCTGATTCCCTTTGCTGTATGGCAGAAACTAATGCAACATTGTAAAGAAACTATACTTCCGTGAAAAATCAGTTAAAAGAAGAAAGAAAAATATAAAAAAGTTGCCAAGTGGGGTAGTGGCTTGCCTGCAGTTTTTCTGTTTAGAATATGCATGGCTCGGCGTCTCCAAGGTCACAGAAACTATGAATTTCTCCCAGAGGTGATGCTGTGTGGTCTCTGGTTCTCTCCCTGTGTTTCAGCTCAGTCGCTCAGTCGTGTCCGACTCTTTGCGACCCCATGGACTGCAGCACGCCAGGCCTCCCTGTCCATCACCAACTCCCAGAGTTTGCTCAGACTCACGTTCATTGAGTCAGTGATGCCATCCAACCATCTCACCCTCTGTCGTCCCCTTCTCCTCCCGCCCTCAATCTTTCCCAGCATCAGGGTCTTTTCCAGTGAGTCGGCTCTTCCCATCAGGTGGCCAAAGGATTGGAGCCTATACACATATATATACACAAATCCCAGGTGATGCTAGTGGTAAAGAACTCTCCTGCCAATGTAGGAAACGTAGGAGACGCAGGTTTGATCCCTGGATTGGGAAGATCCCCTGGAGGAGGGCATGGCAACCCACTCCAGTATTCTGGCCTGGAGAATCCCATGGACAGAGGAGCCTGGCGGGCTCCAGTCCACGGGGTCTCAGAGAGTCAGACACGACTGAGCGACGGAAGATGCACATTGTAACACATAAAGCATGTTACATTTACATTGTATGTATTAAGCGTTTATTTTTAAATAATAAATGAATAAATGGATGTCAAGAATATAAAATAATAGTTATGTAACTTGTGTTATTTTTGGATATTCTTAAAAGTAAATATTAAGAAAAATGTTAAAATGTAAAAATTTTAAATGTTAAAATACTATATATTTACAGTAACACTATAATACATTTGTATATGTAGTTACATTACGGGATGTGAAAGTCACTCAGTCGTATCCGACTCATTGCAACCCCGTGGACTATACAGCCCATGGAATTCTCCAGGCCAGAATACCGGAGTGGGCAGCCGTTTCCTTCTCCAGGGGATCTTCCCAACCCAGGGATGGAACCCAGGTCTCCTGCATTGCAGGTGGATTCTTTACCAGCTGAGCCACCGGGGAAGCCCAAGAATATTGGAGTGGGTAGCCTTTCCCTTCTCTAGTGGATCTGCCCAACCCAGGAATCGAACCGGGGTCTCCTGCATTTCAGGCAGATTCTTTACTAGCTGAGCTATCAGGGATACCCATGTATATATGGGTATGTGTGTATATGTATGTGTGTATTACAAGTGTTTGCATCTGTATGTATGTGTGCATGAATATGTATTGACACACTCAGATGTCACATGCATGGTGCAAACACGACCTTACAGATGGCTCTCGCCGCTGGACAGCGCAGCTAGGAGAAAGCCCCAGTTCTGGAGGCAAAGCTCTTTTCCTCACGTTCTCGCTGCTTGGAGGTCCCTTCTCAGCCTCTCCCCACGAGCCTCCTACTGATGGTCAGCCACACTGTGTCTGCATCGTTGCAAATTACTCCCAGTAACGCACAGACCTTACTCTGATGTCTGGGGGAGGGAGTGTGGGCATTCCTAGCCACGAGATCCACTGTCCAAAAAGGACCTGGGACTTGGTGACTTTTCAATGAAGCCAGGAAAAAGTGGCTTAGGACGTGGCGTTTGGTCTGAGAATCGGGAACGGAATAAATGGGTCAGAACGTGTAGAAACTTTACTTCCATCGCTTGATTGGCACACTCTCCTTTGAGCTTTCAGAGAAAATAACGTGACACATCCTTTTGTGGACTTGTTTCTGAGCGACGAGGTTAGAAAGTAAGAAAGAACAGTCACGCGTCATTTCTCGGGTCTGCGTTCCGAATGATGCATTTTGAGTACCGATGCTTCTTTCTCCCGCCCCCTCCCGCCTCTGCCCCCGTCGTCACGTGGTTCCTCCTCTGTCTCTGTGCGTCTCCCCTGTTCCTCATAAGGACCCTGTCCTTGCATGGCGACCCTCTCCAGCATTGCTGGCTGGAGAGTCCCACGGACACAAGGAGTCTGGTGGGGCCACAGTCCACTCCACAGGGTTGGAGAGAGTCAGACCCGACTGAAGCGACTGAGCTCGCAGCTGGTTACACCCCGTGTAGCCAGGAGGGGTGGACGCTGTGTGTAGACACAGCCCTGCACCCTGGGGTGGACGGTCCTGCAGCCACGGGCCACGCGGGCCACTGGGCTGGAAGGAAAGAGGGGAGCATGGGTGTGTGTCCCGGGTCAGGGTCTGTGCCGTGGGGGATCCTGTAGGAGATCGTGGGTCAGAGTCTGTGCTGCAGGGGGGTCCCGGGTCAGGTTCTGTGCTGCGGGGGGTCCTGGGTCAGGGTCTGTTCTGTGAGAGGTCCCAGGTCAGGATCTCTCCTGTGGCGGGTCCTGGGTCAGGGTCTGTGCTGTGGGGGATCCTGTAGGAGGTAGTGGGTCAGGGTCCATCCTGTGGGGGGTCCCAGGTCAGGGTGTGTCCTGTGGGGGGTCCTGGGTCAGGGTCTGTGCTGCGGGGGGTCCCGGGTCAGGGTCTGTCCTGCGGGGGGTCCTGGATCAGGGTCTGCCCTGTAGGGAAGGTGGGAGATGCCCGGAGCTCATGCTGGCCTGCAAGGCGGGGATGCTGGGATGGCCGCCGGGTGAGGAGAGAGGGTCCCGGGTCCCGGGTCCCGGCTGACCCTCGCCCCCCCTCGCCCTCCCCGCGGCAGGTGGCGGCATCCTGGTCATCGAGACCCTCCTGCAGGCGGGCGGGCGGGGCCCGCTGAGCACGCTGCTTTACTCGCTGAACATGCTGGTGCAGACCGAGGGCCGCGAGCGGACCCCCGCCCAGTACCGCGCGCTCCTGGCCCCCGCCGGCTTCCGAGACGTGCGCTGCTGCAGGACCGGGGGCACCTATGACGCTGTCTTGGCCAGGAAGTGATCCCCGGCAGCGTGTGTGATCCCCCGTCACGACGCCAAACCTGCAATAAAGACATGGTCTTGCTCACATTTCTTTTTTGTCTTTTTCTTCTTTTTTCCCCCATTGTCTGTTTTACACTTTTCTTGTTTTTCTGCCCAACTGAGGGATACGAGGTTTATGCCCACAGATGGGCTCTTTGCCTTTTATCTTACTTTACTTCATTATCCTTATTTTCATTGATTCCAGTCCGTTCTGTTTTGCTTCCTTCCTGGGATGGAGTGAAGGGTCTGAGATGAGGTCCCTCCTGGATGGGGGTGGCCCTAAACCCCGTGACAGGGTCCTTATAAGACACAAAAGAAGAGAGACAAGGACACAGAGAAGCCACGTGGAGACGGAGGCGGAGACGGGTGGGAGGCGGCCACCCACCCAGGGACGGACGCCCGGAGCCCCCAGAAGCCGGAAGAGGCGGGGAGGAGCCTCCCTGGAGCCTCTGCAGGGAGCTCAGCCCTGGGATCCTTGACCTCAGACGTCTGGTCCCCAGGACTCGGGGAGGGTGGATGTCTGTGGTTAGAAGCCATGATCCCATTTGACATCGTTTGTTTCAGCTGACCCAGGACACTCGTACGCAAGGAAGTGGATGGACAGTGCAACCATCTCAAGTTTGAATTTTGAAAAAGCCTAAGAGAATTGCTGGTCTATTTTGCACCATAGAGTCCAGCAGGTCCGTCATGAGGACTTTTAACATCTACTCTTTTATCAACTCTCTGGTAAACAGTAAATGTAGTGTCATTAACTGCCATCGTCATGCCGTATGTCATGTGCCTTATATCTGGAAGTCTGTGCCTCTGACCCTCCTCACCCATTTTGTTTACCTCCCACCCCTCACCTGTGGCAACAAGCTGTCTGTATCTATGAGGCTGTTTCCAAGGCAGGCATTCCCTCCTCCAGGGGACCTTCCAAGGCAGCCATTCCCTCCCCCAGGGGATCTTCCTGATCCAGGGGTTGAACCTGGGTCTCCTGCCTTGCAGGTGGATTCTTTACCATCTGAGCCACCCTCAAGAGGATCTCTAGGTCCATCCGTGTGGCTGCTAATGGCTGTATGTCACTCTTTTTTAGGGCAAGTAATATTCTATTCTATATATATATGTACCCCATCTTCTTTACCCATTCCTCTGTCAATGGACACCTAGGTTGTTTCCATGTCTTGACTGTTTTGTAAATTCATTTGTGTTATCTTTTAGGTTCTACATATGAGCAATATAATGTAATATATTTGTCTTTCTCTGTCTGACTCACATCACTTTTCATGAAAGCAGCAGTTTATGTTAATGATTTTTATGGTGACATAGCATGTGTGGTACAAGTTGGTGATGCCGTCCAACCATCTCATCCCCTGTCCTTCGAGTCGGTGATGCCATCCAACCATCTCATCCTCTGTGGTCCCCTTCTCCTCCTGCCTTCAATCCTTCCCAGCATCTGGGTCTTTTCCAATGAGTCAGCTCTTTGCATCAGGTGGCCGAACTATTGGAGTCTCAGCTTCAACATCAGTCCTTCCAATGAACACCCAGGACTGATCTCCTTTAGGATGGACTGGTTGGATCTCCTTGCAGTCCAAGGGACTCTCAAGAGTCTTCTCCAACACCACACTTCAAAAGCATCCATTCTTCAGTGCTCAGCTTTCTTTATGGTCCAACACTCACATGCACACATGACTACTGGAAAAATCACAGCTTTGACTGGACGGACGTTTGTCAGCAAAGTGATGGCTCTGCTTTTTAGCGCTCTGTCTGGGTTTGGATGGTGCCAGGTGCAGCGTCTTGGCCTCGTCTGGGAGAGGGCACAGTTGGAAACGCTGAGCCGTGCCTTGTGGGTCGGCCAGGCGCGGCTGCTCTTGGGAGGTAACAGAGCTGAGTGCTGAGTCTGGCCGGAGACAGGAGCGATCGTCTCGGGGGTTGCCTCCTGGAACCTCTGGATGCCGCCTTTGTGCGGCTGGAATTGAATGTCAAGCTGATGCAGTTACGGAAGAAAGATGCCTGGAGGTGGCGCCTGGGGGCACTCGTTTTGCCGGGAGATACTGGGTTGGAATTGGCTTCCTGTCTACTCATGTCTGACTTATGACTTCTAATAATTTTCCCGCTGTTCTGCCTGAAGACTGGAGCGGTGTATGAAGAGATATACTTACTTCCGTGGTTGTGTAGCAGTGGTTTATACTGCAACCTGGAGTGCTGCAGTCCGAGGGGTTGCCAAGAGTCAGACACGACCTGGTGACTGAACGAAAGCATCAACAGCAACAAATGTGATTCTATGACACATAAAACAGCCGTGCGCCTATCTGTAGATACCTGTGTGTGTGTGTGTGTGTGTGTGTGTGTGTGTGTGTGTGTGTGTACAGCCATGAGTGTCCTTGATGACAGCCCTCTATCCGTGTCTTTTCCTGACCACACTGCTGTCTTTGTATTGTCTGGAACCCAACTCTGTGGTCTGTAAGTATAGGGATCCTGTGTTCTCCAAACACATTTTTTTTTTCAAAACAACTTTACCATTTATTTCAATAAATGGCATCTATCTATCTATCTATCTATATATATATATATTTTTTTAACAGCTACTGAGATACCTCATTTATTCCAGTGGTCATAGAAAGAGGTATTCCACATGACTGAATTAGATAAAGTCTGAATTAAAAAAATTTTTTCTGGAGTGTATGCTATGATGTGCTTGGACTTGGTGAAGAATTTGCCTGCGATGCAGCAGACCCGGGCTCAGTCCCTGGGTGGGGAACATCCCCTGGAGGAGGGCAGGGCAACCTACGCCAGTGTTCTGGCCTGGAGAATCCCATGGACAGAGGAGCCCGGCGAGCCACAGTCCATGGGGTCAGAAAGAACTGGAAACGACTGAGCAACCAACAATTATGCTATGCTAAGTCACTTCATTGTGTCCAACTCTTGGCGACCCCATGGACGGTAGCCCGCCAGGCTCCTCCGTCCATGGGATTCTCCAGGCAGGAATGCTGGACTGGGTTGCTATGCCCTCCTCCAGGAGATCTTCCCGACCCAGGGATCGAACCTGCATCTCCTGTGACTCCTTCATCGCAGGCGGATTCTTTACTGCTGAGCCACCTGGGAAGCCCTTTTTGGAGTATAAATGTGGTACCAATTTCCACTACATCCTTCAGTGGAGTTTGCCGACGACGACCTGGTTTCTCTTTCTTTTTAAAAATTCCTTCCTTCTTTCCGCCTCTTCTGTCTTCTCAGCTTCTTATTTTGCTTTTAGTACCACAGGGTCCGAAACTCCTGATGTATTTCTTCATCTTCTGTTCCATGATGGGTGATCAGAGGACACTGAATAGAATTCCCTCCCCTGTATAGTAGGACCTTGCTCCTGATCCAGCCTGTCTATAACAGTTTCCATCTGCTAAGCCCCAACCGCCCCCCCAATCCATCCTTTCCTACCCCTCTCCGACCTTGGCAATCACAAGCCTGTTCTGTGTCTGACTAAACACATACTGAGATATGTAACCTCCAGAAGCAATTTTCCCGCTTAGTCTCCTTGGGGTCGCAAAGAGTCAGACACGACCAAAGCAGCTAGAGCACGTTCATCTGCTTGGAGCCGGGTGGGGTTTGAGCGGGAAACAGTGATTCCCCGTCTGCATGCAAAGACTGATGTGTCTGCCTTTGTACAAATCGCCTGTTTACCTTGTTTTGCCTGTTTCAAATCCGATTGTAATTTGCCACATAAGTAGTTTTCTTTAATTGTTTTAATTAATTTTTTTTTTGTTTTTACTGAAGTAGAGATGATTTACAATGTTGTGTACAGCAAAGTGAGTCAGTTATATGTAAATATATGTGTGTGCTCAGTTGCCAGTCATATCAGACTCTCTGCCCCCCTGTGGACTACTTACTGACCTCCTTTAGGATGGACTGGTTGGATCTCCTTGCAGTCCAAGGGACTCTCAACAGTCTTCTCCAACACCACAGTTCAAAAGCATCTATTCTTCGGCACTCAGCTTTCTTTACAGTCCAACTCTCACATCCATACATGACCACTGGAAAAACCATAGCCTTGACTAGACGGACCTTTGTTGGCAAAGTGATGTCTCTGCTATTAATACAGTTATTATGTATACATACATGCATATGTGTGTGTGCGTGTGTGCACGTGTGTGTGTATACACATTTATCCTGCATTGGCAGGCATATTCTTTACCACTAGAGCCACCTGGGAAGCCCATATATGTTTGTAGTTGTGTATACGGTAAAACACGTGTAATATGTCAGCTTGCTGCCCAGTGAAAGTCACGCTCGGCTTGCCGAGAAGTGATTCCGGGCTGAAACTGCCTCCTGGGCGAGGCTGCTCGAGAGTGAAGGTGCCCGTGGCCTTGAGAGGCCGTCGGAGCATTCAGCCAGGATCACTGAGTTGGGAGCCGGGCTCAGTCCTGGTTCCTCTCAAAGCTGTTGGTCTGTTCTGAGGATGCGTCTTGTATCTAGATTAAGCTCAGTTTATTTCAAGTCTGCCCGTGGGGAGAAGGAATGGCTTGGTTCATCTTCCTTCTGGTCTCTGACCCTAACCCCCAGCATCACCAGCTGCCAGCCCTCATGGGGACTGTGGGTGTTCAGAGATGCTCGCGAGCCCGTGACCTTCCGGGATCTCTGGGATTAACAACAACGCACATCCAGCTTCTGCTAAGCCTTGCTGCTCAGCTGCGGTTCTTTCTGGAATCAGCCGCTTGCTCGGGGCATTTCTAGGGGATATACTGTCCAGGCAAGGAGAAAGAAGCAGCCGTTATTGCTGGAAATGGGAAGTTGGCACTGAGATGGTGTCTTGTAAGGCTCCAGCCTTACAAAAATAACCCTCAACCTGTCATTAGAGTCTCCTAAATATATGTTATGTTAGACGCTCAGTCATGTCCGACTCTTCGCGACCCCATGGACTGTAGCCCACCAGGCTCCTCAGTCCATGGGATTCTCCAGGCAAGAACACTGGAGTGGGTTGCCGTTTCCTTCTCCGGGGGATATTCCTGACCGAGGAACTGAACCTGGGTCTCCTGCCTTGCAGGCAGATTCTTTACCACCTGAGCCACTCTCCTTTATTCTCCTAAATACAAAAATATATACCTTCCTATAATATACCTCCCCCAGAAGCCCCCAAACCCCTTTCCCATGTCTTATCACTTCTCCATAAATCTATCGTCATTAGTTTAAATAACATATCAACCCCCAGCGTAATTGCTTCCTTGAGGTTGAGAGCCTTCTTTCCTGGAAAGCCTTATGTTCATTGGAAAAAAGCCTTTTCTCCAGTTAATCTGTTGGCTGTTGGTTTAACTCACATGCCCCAGGTACAGAGCATAAGAGGGTATAGGAAATTATTTCCCTGCTCTGCGGCAAATGATTTGAGTGAGTGAGGTGTGTTTCAGTGAAACTTATTTCTTTCTTTCTGGTCACAGCACGTGGCATGCGGAGTCTTAGTTCCCAGGTCAGGGATGGAACCCCAGGCAATGGGAGCACAGGGTCCTAACCACTGGGCCTCCAGGGAAGTCCCCTAAACCTCTTTCAATAAAACAGCTTCCTCAGAATAAAACCATCAGCTCTTTTTTGTGTGGAAACTAGTTGTTTGTGCTATTTGGTTTATTTTTATATTATTCGGCTTATTTTGGTTCATATTTGGTTTGTTTAATTTGGTTTGTATTTGGTTTGTTTTATTTGGTTTATATTTGGTTTGTTTTATTTGGTTTGTATTTGGTTTGTTTTATTTGGTTTATATTTGGGTTATTTCTATTTTAGTCTCCTGGGATGGCTGTAAACAAGTGCCACAAACTCAGTGGTTTAAGCAACAGAAATCCATCCTCCCCCCTGCCCTGGAGACCAGACGTCCGAGGTCAAGGGGTCCCAGGGCTGAGCTCCCTGCAGAGGCTCCAGGGGAGGCTCCTCCCCGCCTCTTCCGGCTTCTGGGGGCTCCGGGCGTCCGTCCCTGGGCTGGTGGCCGCCTCCCTCCCGTCTCCCCTCCGTCTCCACGTGGCTTCTCCTCTGTGTCCGTTTCTCCTCTTCCGTGTCTTATGAGGACCCTGTCCTGGGTTTAGGGCCACCCCCATCCAGGAGGGCCTCATCTCAGACCCTTCACTCCATCACACCTGCAGAGACCTCTTTTCCAGAGAAGGTCCCATTCTGAAGTTCAGGCCAGCACTTACCACTTTGGGGTGGGGAGAGACGATTCCATCGACCACACCCTCCTGCAAGCGGCACGTGGTGCATATTTTATTCGGGTGGACGTGCACACTTCACCTGCGATGAACGCGTTAATACACGTGCAGAGTCTCCTCCCGAAAGCCTTGGTCCTCCTCGTGAAGGAGGAGAGAGCGTTGACACCTTTTATCTAGCGTGAGTGAGACCCTCTCGCTTTGTCAGCGGCCAGCAGTTCCCGTAAAATGCAGACGTCAGAGTTGTTTTGAGTGAAGTCCATCCGGGCTGGACTGACCAAGCTCCCTGGCTCTGGGGGGCTCTGCCTCCGGACGTGGGCCCCCTGAAGCACCGTGGGCTCGTGACCCGGGCTGATGCGTACAAAGAGCTGTCGTTTCGGAATTAGGAGCACTTGGATCCTAGGGGGGGAGAAAAGAGGCGTGTTGTTAGCACCGAGGTCTGGACGTGCCAACGTTTGTGCATTTGAGGAGCTGCGGAAAAGGTGGGAGGGCACACGGGGATGCTGATCCTGGGACCACCAGCAAAGATTTCAGAGCTGATGGGTGTCCTGTGTCGCTCAGATGGTAAAGAATCCGCCTGCGACGCGGGAGGCCTGGGTGGGGAAGATTTCCCTGCAGGAGGGCACGGCGACCCACTCCGCTATTCTTGCCTGGAGAATCCCACGGACAGAGGGGCCTGGCGGGCTGCAGTCCACGGGGTTGCAAAGAGCCGGACATGACTGAGCAACTAAGCTCAGCACGTAGCCCTTCCTACAGTCGGTTCTGTGTCTCCGACCATAGGACACTCGTGAGGGTGTCTTGGGACGCGGGGCCCGTCTGCCTTGTCCTTCCGTGCGTAAGCTGGTGTCACCCTGGAGTTTGCTCAGCCTGAAAGGGTCCTGTCTTCTGGCTGATGCCTGAGACTGGCTTCCCGCAGACACGGCTGAGCACCTCCTGCGTGCACGGCGCCCTTGTGGTTCCTGGAACGGTGGGAAATAGAGAGGTTTTCTTCCCCGGGGGAGGAAGTCACTGTCGTGGGGTAGATGCTGAGTGACTCCGTCTCCTGCCGGTCACCCCAGACCACAGGCAGAGCCCGGGCGCCTTGGAGGACACTCATCTCCTTGGGACGGGGGCCCCCAACGTCTGGGATCTGGTGCCTGATGATCTGAGGTGGCAGCTGATGTGAGAAGAATACATATAAAGTGCTTGATCAATGTGATGTGCTTGAATCAACGTGAAACCATCCTCCCCGCAGTGCTCCATGAAAAAGGGTCTTCTATGAAGCCGGTCCCTGGGGCCTAAAAGGTTGGGGACCACTGCGTTGGAAGGATGGAGCCCCCCACTTTGCTGTGGAAGCCTGTGAAGGTGGATGGTCCCTGATGCTGTGTGTATCCAAGTTTTTGTGTGTCTCTGTGTGTGTGTGTGTGTGTTTGCGTGTGCCTGTACACCGTTATATTTAAGTGAGTCTGTGACCTTCATGTCTGTGCGTCCGCGATTGAGTATGCGTGTCTGTTTACACCTGCATTTACTACTGCCTCTGTGCGTCTGTGTCTGTGGGTCTGTGAGTGTCCGTGTGTATCACGCACCTGTGTCTGTGTTTATAGATCTGTGTCCAGCTGTTTTTCATGAGTCTTAGCGTGTGCATTTAGAGTGTGGTGAGCTCTCTGGTCGTGGACCACAGGCTCAACAGTTGTGATGCACAGGCTTGGCTGTTTCCCAGCATGTGGGATATTCCCGGACCAGGGATCGAACCCGCGTCTCCTGCGTTGGCAGGCGGATTCTTTCCCACTGAGCCACCAGGGAAGCCCTGGTTCTGCATTTATGTGTCTGTGTGCGTCTGTATTTATTACTGCGTCCGTGTTTCTCGTGCATCTCTGTGGGTCTGCATTTATACGCCCGGCAGCGCCTATATCTGTTCCTGTTTCTCTCTGTCCGTATTGATTACTGCGTCTGTACGTCTGCATTTTTCATGCATCTGTATGCGTCTGTGCGTATTTATCTGTGTGTCTGTATTTATTATTGTGTCCGTGTTCCTCGCGCGTCTCTGTGGGTCTGCATTTATATGCCTGGGAGCGTCTGTATTTCTTCCTCTTTCCGTGCGTCCGTATTGATTACTGCGTCTGTACGTCTGCATTTTTCATGCATGTGTGTGTCACTGTGTGTCCCCCGAGCTTCCCCACACGGCTGTGTTCCCCGAGTCGGTCATCTGTCAGTGACTAGGGAGTCCTGTGCCATGAAGGGGTGATTTAGGGGTGATTATATGTTGCTCCAACACTTTGGCAACCTGATGGGAAGAGCTGACTCACTAGAAAAGACCCCGAGGTTGGGAAAGATTGAAGGCGGGAGGAGAAGGGGACGACAGAGGCTGAGATGGCTGGATGGCATCACCGACTCCATGGACATGGGTTTGGGTGGACTCCGGGAGTTGGTGATGGACAGGGAGGCCTGCCGTGCTGCGGTCCGCGAGGTCACGAAGAGTCGGACACGACTGAGCACACACAGCTGAGTGCATTTCCTCAGCTCCGTCTGCCCTGTTTCCTGCCATGAGGGGTCCTCGTATCTCAGGGCGTGAGGACCCACGTGGCTGAGGCGGCTGGGATTGCAGAGAGATAATTACAATGCTGAGAACAAACTGGTCTCGCCTCCTAGGAGGACAGGGGAGCCCTAGACAGGCCCCGACGCGCACGGTAATGCTGGAGACACAGCTTCAGCCTCAGGGGCATGGGTAGGATATACAGGGCCCCAAAGCCCCCAGGCCTCCCTACTCTGCATCTTGGTTTTTTTCGCACTGTGGTGACGCTCTCATCCCTACAGAATTCATGCTTGTGCACGAGGCTGAGGCCACAGGGTGTCGTAAAAGGAGAAGGTGCCTGTCCGGAGGATGGGTCTTATTCTGTGGGTGAACAGGCTTGGGTCTGAACAGAACCCTGGGGTCCTGAATTATAACCTTAAGCATCAGGACTGCCCTGGTGGTCCAGGGGCTAAGACTCTGCACTGCCAATGAAGCGGGGCAGGTCCCATCCCTGGTTACAGAAGTAGATCCCACATGCTGCAACGAAGCCCTGGTGCAGCGAAATACATAAATATTAAAGAAAAAAATGAAACCCAGTAACCATGCACTGCTGCTGCACTGCAGGCAGATTCTTTACCAGCGGAGCCACCAGGGAAGCCCAAGAGTACCAGAGCGCGTGGTCCGTCCCTTCTCCAGGGACTGCAGATACGGGGAGCACCCCCGAGAAGAAACGTGGACAGGGGCGTTCACAAGGACGGTGCCCCAACGCCATCCCCCGTGCGCACTCCGCCCGATTCTTGAGGCTTGACTTGGGTTTTCAGCCTTTGAGGCCGCAGATGCGGGGCGAGGGCCGTGGTGGTATTCGGGGACCTGTATTTGAGCCCCGGGTGTTGCTGTGGCTCGGAGGCGTGTGACGGTCAGCACCCCGATACTTGACACCTCTTAGGAGGTTTACCTGTGGGCTCCCACGCACACAGCTTTCTCTGTGTTTTGATTGACAATGTTGTGGCTCCGTTTCTGGTGTATGGCAGAGTGCTTCAGTTATACATATTTATCTCTCTGTATATATCCTTTTTCAGCTTCTTTTCCTTTATCGGTTATTGTGAGATATGGAGCACAGTTCCCTGTGCTGTCCAGCAGGTCCTTGCTGGTTCTCCATGTTAAACACAGCAGTGTGTCCATGTCCATCCCAAGCTCCCTAACTATCCCTTCCCCATCCTTCCCCCTGGGAACCATAAGGTTATTACAGAGTATTGAGCAGAGTTCCCTGTCCTGTCCAGCAGGTCCTTGTTGTTCATCCGTGGTAAATACAGCAGTGTGTCCATGTCCATCCCAAACTCCCTAACTATCCATCTCCGTGGCAATAAGTTCATTTTCTAAGTCTGTGAGTCTCTTTTTGTTTTGTGAGTCCATTTGTATCATTTCTTCTTAGATTCCACATATAAGGGATGTCATACGATATTTCTCTTTCTCTGACTTACTTCACTCAGTTTGACAATCTCTAGGTCCACCCCTGTTGCCTCAAATGGCGTTATGTCATCCTTTTTCATGGCCGTGTAATATTCCATTGTGTATACGTACCACATCTTCTTCATCCCCTCATCTGTTGACGGGCATCTAGGCTGCTTCCATGTCCTGGCTCTTGTAAACAGTGCTGCAGCGAACATAAGGGTGCGTATATCTTTTCAGATGCTGGTTTTCACTGGATATGTGCTCAGGAGTGGGACTGCAGGATCGTATGGTCAGCTTTCTCTTTCTCGATTGAGTTAATGGTGCAGCCTTCAGAACTGAAATAACCCTAGGGTTCTGTCTGCACTGTTTTCTAATTTTTTTCCTGAGACGTGCATTCCTGAACTGTTTTGCCTTCTCAGTGCATTCCTTTTCATCCCATTTCTCTCCTCTTTTTCCTGGCCGTGCCGTGTTCTGATGTATCCACGTGCATTGCCTCCTCCGCTCTCTATTCTTAGGACCCGGGGTCGCTAAAGCATCAGACACGACTGACCGACTAATGACAACTTAAGTCCAGCTGAACCTATCTCAGCATTGTTAATTGTTCTGAGTAAGTGTTAGTCGCTCGGTTGTGACTGACACTTTGTGACTCCACGCTTTGTGGACTGTGGCCCCCCAGGCTCCTCTGTCCATGGGATTCTCCAGCAAGAACACTGGAGTGGGTTGCTATGCCCTCCTCCAGGGAATTTTCCGAACCCAGGGATGGAACGCAGGTCTCCCTCATTGCAGGCAGATTCTTTACCGTCTGAGCCACCAGGGTATTCTCCAGTATAAAATGAGAAGTGTTAAAAAATAGAAAGAACTTAGCAGCTAAAAGAAAATGCACAACCTATACGTTGAATCATGTTTTATTTGGCAGAGAAAGCTGAGGAATTAAACCCAGAAGGCAGCCTGTCAGGTTGCTCTGAGGGGCTGCTACGAAGAGACAGACAGGAGAGGAGACAGGTCGTGGAGGAGTTTTTGCAACAAAAACCAGGTAGTGGGAACATTGAAAGATTCCTGTTAATCAAAGAAACCAAGCATCTCCAGGTAACGAGTTCCCAGCTTTTCTTTGTATGGCTGTTGTTCAGTTGCCAAGTTGTGTCTGACTCTTTGCAAACCTCAGTGATTGCAGCACGCCAGGCTTCCCTGTCCTTCACCAACTCCCAGAGTTTGCTCAGATTCATGTCCATTGAGTCGATGATGCCATCCAACCATCTCGTCCTCTGTCGTCCCCTTCTCCTCCCACCTTCAATCTTTCCCAGCATCAGAGTCTTTTCCAATGAGTCAGCTCTTCGCATGAGGTGGCCAAAGTATTGGAGTTTCAGCTTCAACATCAGTCCTTCCAATGAACACTCAGGACTGATTTCCTTTAGGATGGACTGGTTGGATCTCCTTGCAGTTCAAGGGACTCTCAAGAGTCTTCTCCAACACCACAGCTCAAAAGCATCAATTCTTCGGTGCTCAGCTTTCTTTACAGTCCAACTCTCACATCCATACAGGTCCAGTGGAAAAACCATAGCTTTGACTAGATGGACCTTTGTCAGCAAAGCGACAAAAAGCAGGCGTCCTGTTTGTTCCCCCAGGACCCTCTTTCCGGCCTGAAGGAAGTGGTTGATAGCTGGATTTTTGGCTGCAGCGGCCTTTGCTTGATGACTTGGCAGGTGACGTTTTCCCTTCACTGCTGATGTATCAATAAACAAGGGATGCTGAGGCCCTCCAGCCCTCCTGCCCCAACGCTGCACCCTGAGGGGATTCAGGAAGGAAGAAAAAAGGATGCCGGCCCCAGACAGCCAAGGTGAGAGTTAAAGGAATGATATCAATGAGCCCAGACTCTGTTGCATCTTCCCAGTCACAGGAAAGCACGAGGATGTCCTTAGCGGGCGAGTGGTTAAGACTCTGCCTTGCAAAGCCGGGGACGTGGGGTCAGTTCCTGGTCGGGGCACTAAGATCCCACGTGCTGTGCAGCAGCTAAGTCCTGACTCAGTCAAATAAAGAAATACTTAAAAATAAATTCTTTTAAGAAAAGACTCTGACTTACAAGGCAGGGGGTGCTGGTTCGATCCCTGGCTGGGGAATTCACATCCCAGGTGCCTTGTGGTCAAAAACCAGTCCATCCTAAAGGAAATCAGTGCTGAATATTCAGTGGAAGGACTGAAGCTGAAGCTGAAACTCCAATACTTTGGCCACCTAATGCGAAGAGCTGACTCATTGGAAAAGACCCTGATGCTGGGAAAGATTGAAGGCGGGAGGAGAAGGGGACGACAGAGGGTGAGATGGTTGGATGGCATTACTACCTTGATGCACATGAGTTTGAGCAAACTCCGGGAGTTGGTGATGAACAGGGAGGCCTGGCGTGCTGCCGTCCATGGGGCCACAAAGAGTCAGACACGACTGAGCGACTGAACTGGACTGAGAATTTGAGAGTTGTGCTTTATTCAGTGGGGGAATTTTTAGGGCTTCAAGCCCAGGGTCAAAGCCAGTCAAGTGTCCCTGGGAGAACTGCTCCATGCAGGTGAGAGGGCGGGACAGGTTATCACAGAAGCTCTGCAAACAAAGACCAGGTAGTCTGAACGTCGAAAGCTGACTGTGAGTTAAAGAAAGCAGATGTCCCAAGTTAAGGAACGCAGTGCTTGTCTGTAGGGGAAGAGGCAAGAGCCTGGGTTCTCTGGAATCGCTCCTCCCATATGCATCTCAGTTATCTGCAGCCAGCATCCTGTCAGGTTCACAGCCTGAGCTTCCCCAGGGCTCTCTGTGGGCAGCTGGCTGCGGTCAGCCGGCTGCTAGGTGACAGGTCTTCCTTTCCTTTCTGAGATCCCTCTGGGCTCACCGGCTCAGCACCCATGGAGGCTCCCATTGCTGATGACTCTGACAGCCTTTGTTTACCGACACGGCAGGAAATATTCCATTTCTGAAATCCCGTGAGTGCGCTGTTTGTGTAAATTCTGTACGCCCCTCTGGCAGGTTAGGGATCCCAGAAATGGGGTCGTGGCACCTCCTGTTTCTACCCGATTGATCAGAAGCATGGCTTCATTCGTGGGCGGGTTCCTGGGACTTTTCACGGGCGTCTGACATGGGCGCTGTTTTGTCAGGCTGAGCCCTTACCCTGTGGGTTCAGGTCGTCACTTCACGGTCGTGTCTGGACTGAATTACATGGTCGGGCACCCGGCTGGTGTCTTGGAATCTGTAGGGTTGCTTGATCTGGAGGCCGGAGGAATTGAGAGTAACGTGATATATAAATAGAGACAGCAGAGAGTACAGTAGTTTTTGTTGTTGTTTAGTTGCCCAGTCGTGTCCGCCTCTTTGCCACCCCGTGGACTGTGGCCCGCCAGGCTCCTCTGCCCATGGGATTCTCCAGGCGAGAATACTGGAGTGGGTTGCCATTCCTATCACCAGGGGAATCTTCCCGACCCAGGGAGCAAACCCGCGTCTCCTGCATCGGCAGGCAGATTCTTTACCATCTGAGCCACCAGGGAAGCCCACCTCTCTCAGAAAAAAGAAGCTGCTTGGGGCCACCTCTCAGATAACTTCCTTGTAGCTGTAGTTCAGTCACTCAGTCGTGTCTGACTCTTTGCGACCCCGCGGACTGCAGCACACCAGGCCTCCCTGTCCATCACCAACTCCCAGAGTTTACTCAAGCTCGTGTCCATCGAGTCAGTGATGCCGTCCAACCATCTCATCCTCTGTCGTCCCCTTCTCCTCCTGCCTTCAATCTTTCCCGTGTATGTGTGCTAATATACGATATTTGTTCTTCTCTTTCTGACCGATTTCACTGTATAACAAGCTGTCGGTTCATCCACTTCACTAAAGTGAAAGTCGCTTCAGTCGTGTCCGACTCTTTTTCGACCCCATGGACTGTAGCCCGCCAGGCTCCTCTCTCCGTGAGGATTCCCCGGGCCAGAACACTGGAGTGGGTAGCTGTTCCCTTCTCCAGGGGATCTTCCCGCCCCAGGGACTGAACCGAGGTCTCCTGCATTGCAGGCGGATTCTTTACCGTCTGAACCAGGGAAGCCCATCCACTTCACTGGATTGCACTCAGATTTGTTCTTTTTTATGGCTGCGTAATATTCCATCGTATATATGCACCACCTCTGTTTCGAGTTCATGTATCACAAACCCTTCAGGGACACAGGTGCAACAAAAAAGCCTTTGTTTATAAATCAAATGTTTCCATGGTTAAAAAAGGGGAACATGAAATAGTTGACATGGTGTTCGTTTATCAGCGGAGTCTCCCCAAAGCCACCTCGTCGCTGAGTCCCTGCTACCCCATGGCTCCTCAGACTGGCCTCCGTCATTGCGGTTAAGAAGCAAATCTACGTGCCGTCGATGCTTTATGGTTATTATTCCAATTCTGATGTTAATGGGAGGGGCTCCAGCCTGGAATAACAGGAGATGCAGAGGACCACGGGGAAGGTCATCTTTCCTCGTTCAAGGTCGTCTCAATGTCGCAGAGCTGAAAGGGCACCAACAGACAGCCCCTCGCCCCTGTCATGGGTTCTCTGTTCTCCTCCACCATCACCGGATCCTCAGCCCAGGGGCGAGCAATACAGAGAGGGCCTTTCACTGAGCTTGTTTTCCAACATGTGCATCAGTGAGCAGCCGCTTGCAGCTGGAAGTAGGGTCTTAGCTTCCCAGACCTGACCGCAGGGGCCTCAGAGGCCAGCAGGTAGGGCTCAGGTCCCTCGTCTTGCCTGTCTAGTCAAGTAACGAATTCAGGCGGGGAGGTACAAGGTAGGCAGTAAAGTCAACAGGGTATTGAAAAGAAAAGTACTTGTGGAAAGGTGCCAGGGTGAGCTCAGAGAGAGAGTTGTTCAGTCACTCAGTCATGTCCAACTCTTTGCAATCCCATGGACTGCAGCACGCCAGGCCTCCCTATCCATCACCCACTTCCGGAGCTTGCTCAAACTCATGTCCGTTGAGTCAGTGATGCCACCCAACCATCTCACTCTCTGCTGTCCCCTTCTCCTCCCGCCTTCAATCCTTCCCAGCATCAGGGTCTTTTCAAATGAGTCAGCTCTTTGCATCAGGTGGCCAAAGTACTGGAGTTTCAGCTTCAGCATCCGTCCTTCCAATGAATATTCAGGACTGATCTCCTTTAGGATGGACTGGTTGGATCTCCTTGAAGTCCAAGGGACTCTCACGAGTCTTCTCCAACACCACAGTTCAAAAGCATCAATTCTTCGATGCTCAGCTTTCTTTATAGTCCAACTCTCACATCCATCCTGGAGAAACCATAGCTTTGACTAGACGGACGTTTGTAGGCAAAGTAATGTCTCTGCTTTTTAATATGCTGTCTAGGTTGGTCATAACTTTTCTTCCAAGGAGCAAGTGTCTTTTAATTTCATGGCTGCACTCACCATCTGCAGTGATTTTGGAGCCCAAGAAAATAAAGTCTGTCACCGTTGCCATTATTTCCCCATCTGTTTGCCGTGAAGTGATGGGACCGGATGCCATGATGTTCGTTTTTTGAACGCTGAGTGTTAAGCCAGCTTTTCACTCTGGTCTTTCACCTTCATCAAGAGGCTCTTTAGTTGCTCTTTGCTTTCTGTCCTGAGGGTGGTGTCGTCTGCATAAAGGGACAGGTGTCCTGGTTGTCGTCATCCCTCCAACCAATCACCTGGGTTTGCTCCCCCCCACCCGCGGTTAATTTGTCTTAGGGCCCCCCCCGCCCCGGGGTGCGCGCACACACCCCAGCCTACAAGTGTCTCGAACTGAAGGCTTCTGGGAGGAGCAGAGCTCATCATGGTCTGGAATTATCCTCTGACTTTTGACTGCAAGGAGCCTTTCTGCGTAGGTATGGTGTCTCCCTTATAAGACAGGGTTTTCCCCTTTCCTTATCCTTGCCTTGATCATTGCCTTGAGGTAAGAGAAAAAGACTGGCTCTCTACCCTGTTTTTTTTTTGTTGGTTGCAAAGTCCTCAGCTGAAGCCCACCTATCTGTTATCTCAAGAAATGCAAGCGGAAGGATGTGAGAGTGTTATTCGCTCCATCGTGTCTGACTGTCTGTGACCCCATGGACTGCAGCCCGCCAGGCTCCTCTGTCCATGGGATTCTCCAGGCAACAACACTGGAGTGGGTAGCTATTCCCTTCTCCAGGGGGTCTTCCCGACCCAGGGATCTAAGCCGGGTCTCCTGCATCGCAGGTGGGTGGGAGGGTGGCTGATTGTAAATTTCCAACCTGGAGCCCGCCTGTCTTCCTGCGTCAAGCTGATGCCTGTCTGGCTCTGGGCTCCTCCATCCGTTCGGCCAGCTCAAGAGTCCACCTCCCTCCCTCCCGGGAAACATGCCTGGAATTTGCCGGATGGATGCTGTTTGCTGAGGCACTGGAGCAGGGGCAGGGACCCACAGGGATGATCTGAGAACGGGCAGACAGAGGCATTGCCTTTCCGGGATTCACGGGGAGCACTCACCCCCAGGTGGGCGTCCCTGGGGGGCTCAGATGGTAAAGAGTCCGCCTCCAATGCAGGAGATGTGGGTTCTATCCCTGGGTCGGGAAGATCCCCTGGAGGAGGGCATGGCAAACCCACTCCAGTATTCTGGCCTGGAGAATCCCATGGACAAGGAGCCTGGCGGGCTACAGTCCCCGGGGTCGCAGAGGGACGGGACTGAGCGACTTAACGCAACACACCCACCCCCAACCCCCACTAGCAGGCCCCTGGACATTCCAAGTCTTTGTCCCAGAGAAAGGGAGGAAGCCGCCTCCGGCAAGGAAGGAATGCCCTCATCTGCATTCCGCCTCAGATGGAAATTCTTCACACAGTAGGCCTTTCTTTTGATTTCCAGCCAGAGGCTTGAGTAAGTTTCTTTCAGAGAAGAAACGCGGAGTATATTCTTTGGGAGGGGAGTAGGGGCTCAGAAAGGAAGATTATAATCTCATGTCTCTGAGAATTAAAAAAGAGAGAGATGTATTGTTTTGAACTATTTACAGATTTTTAAAACATACATTTGTAGTGTTTTGATATAAAAGTATATGCGGTTGTAATGGACAAGGGAAGTATATGTCACACTATTAGAAGCAAATATAGAGAAAGAAATATGTAACATGTCAGCAGATTAGAAGCAAATATAGGGGAAGAAAACATATAAAATGTCAGCACATTAAATGCAAATATAGACAAAGAAGATATGTAAAATGTCACCATTTGAAATGCAAATATAGGCAAATGAAGACAATATATAAAATGCCATAATACTTAAAGCAAATCTAGACATATAAAGAAAATATGTAAAATATCACCACGTTAAAAGCAAATATAGAAGAAAATACATAAAATGTCACCGTATGAAATGCAAATATAGACAAATAGACAGTATATAAAATGTCATAATATTAAATGCATATCTAGACAAAGACAATATATAAAGTGTCACCATATTAAATGCAAATACAGACAAAGAAGATATGCAAAATGTCACCGTATTAAATGAAAATTTAGACAAATAAAGACTATAAAATGCCACAATATTAAAAGAAATACGGAGAAATAAAAGAAAATATGTAAACTGTCACCAGATTAAAAGCAAATATAAAAGAAAAAAATATAAAATGTCACCATATTAAATGCAAATATAGACAAAGACAACATATAAACTATCATCATAGTAAATGCAAATGTTGATAAAGACAGTATATAAAATGCTGTAATGTTAAAAGCACATATGCACAAATAAAGAAAATATGAAAAAGTCACAATATTAAATACAAAGAAAGAATGTGAAAGAAAGTGTAGTTGCTCAGTCGTGTTGGACTCTTTGTGACCCCATGGACTGTAGCAAATATAAATAAAAGTTATTTCAAGTCATTTTTTCTCCCTCTTAAACATGTGCTGACATATTATGTATTTTCCTCCTCCATATTTGCTTGTAATCTGCTGACATGTTACGTATTTCTTTGTCTATATCCATCCCACTGAAGAAATGGTCGTGCTTTAAGAAAACCATTGTGTGTAGGCTAAGTGGTCCGCTAGCCTGACGTCGGTATAATCCTCATTAATATAATGTCTGCTATGCTCATTCCGACTCTTTGCAACCCCGTGGACTGCAGCCCACCAGGCTCCTCTGTCCGTGGGATTCTCCAGGCAAGAATCCTGGAGTGGGTTGCCATTTCCTCCTCCAGGGGATCTTCCTGACCCAGGGATCGCACTGGCATCTCCTGCATTCGTTGCCTGTGGATTCCTTACCACTAACGCCACCTTCTCTGTGCTGAGACATAAAGAACTGTGAGACCGAGGCTCTGCAGAATCCTCTGAAACGACACCAGCAGGTTCCACTAGCATAACATTCTGAAAGTCAAGGTTACAATTCAATCTTCACACCAATAGCCAGAAAAGTCTCAATGTCTGGAAAAGATACTCCACACACACCGACCTGAAGATGACGTAGATACTGGAATCATCAGAGATATAGTTTATTATTTTATTTGGAATTAAAAAAAATCAACTTTAAGGTATAATGTACATAAAATAAGGGCTTCCCTGGTGACTCAGCTGGTCAAGAATCCACCTGCAATGCAGGAGACGTAGGTTTGATCCCAGGGTCGGGAAGATCCCCTGGAGGAGGGCATGGCAGCCCCTCCAGTATTCCTGCCTGGAGAATCGCATGGACGGAGAGCCTGGTGGGCTGCAGTCCATGGGGTCACACAGAGTCCAACACGACTGAGCCACTAACACTTTACACAGGTTTGTGCTGTGTTGGTTTTGTTTTCGGGAGAACTGCGTGTACTGGGCTGATGCATGAAGCTGACTTGGGCAGAAATTCAATATTTGTTCATAACAGTGTGAACCTTTCGGAGTCCCTGGTGGTCACTGCCAGTTTTAGCCGTGCTTGCCTGGGTGTCTGCAGCTCTGATGGGTTATCTGCATAGATCCTGGCTGTGATCATTTCAGACAAGCCCGGGGAGGTGGGTGTCTCCCTTTTCAAAGGGTGCAGGAACCACCTCGGACGACACAAATATCCCAGGCAGTGCTGTCATTGAAAACGGACGCTCAGGGTCCCGCTCAATTCCTTCTAAAGAGGCTGATAGCAGAAAAGAGATGGGCGGAGAACGTCACCAAGGACCACAGGCTCAGTCGGGTCTCATGTCTGTCTCTTTGCGACCCCGTGGACTGCAGCCTGCCAGGCTCCTCTGTCCATGGGATTCTCCAGGCAAGAATCCTGGAGTGAGTTGCCATGCCCTCTTCCAGGGGATCTTCCCAACCTGGGGATTGAACCTGCGTCTCCTGTATTGTAGGCACCATCTGAGCCACGGTAGGGAAGCCCTGTCAGGGGAGCCGGTAAGGGGCAGAAACAGTTTTGTGAAGTGACGTGCTCCCATTGTGCGGCTTCTGGGACTAAATAGTAACACCCCCCAAATTCATATCTTGGCATCTCTGACCCCCAGGGACCTAAGGATGTGACTGCATTTGGAGACGAGGGTCTTTGAAGATGGGGATGAAGGTGAAATGAGGTCACTAGCGTGGGTCCTGACCCAAAGGACTGGGGTCACCATATGAAGAGGGGATCAGGACCCAGACACACACACAGGGACCACCACGGGAGCACACGGGGAGGAGATGGCCGTCCACACGCCCAGGAGAGAGGCCTCGGAGGGAGCCAGCCCTGCCCACACCTGGGTCTCACATTATGGCCTCCGCGACTTGGGCTGACGAATGTCTATGATCTGAGACACTGGGTCTGGGGTATTTTGTCACGATGGCCCCCAGGGAAGTCATGCATTCCTTTAAAGCTCTATCAAAGCTCAGTTGGAGGTTTTAGGGGGCGCAGTTGGCATCTGGAACCCCAATTATTTTCCGTTTCTACTACAGGAGCTCACTGGCACGGAATCCACTCTCCCTCAAGCAAAAGTCATCAGTTTCAAGCAGGCGTCGTTAAGCTACCAGTTTCTCGACTAAGGATATAAAGAGTCCGAGGCATTTCTGTGAGGCTGGTTGAATTAAACATTCACATTTCTCCCTGACGTTTTTAGTAGTAAAGCATTAAAATATAGGCCATTAAAATTTCTAGCCACGTGGGGTTTCTGAAGAATGATGTTTTTTTCATACGTACTGTTGGCCTCTGTTGGCTTTGGCTGCTGCTGCTGCTGCTGCTAAGACGCTTCAGTCGTGTCCGACTCTGTGCGACCCCATAGACGGCAGCCCACCAGGCTCCCCCATCCCTGGGATTCTCCAGGCAAGAACACTGGAGTGGGTTGCCATTTCCTTCTCCAGTGCATGAAAGGGAAAAGTGAAAGTGAAGTTGCTCAGTCGTGTCCGACTCTTTGCAACTCCATGGACTGCAGCCTACCAGGCTCCTCTGTCCATGGGATTTTCCAGGCAAGAGTACTGGAGGGGGGTGCCATTGCCTTCTCCTGTTGGGTTTGGCAAATATCGCTTTCAAATCAGGGAAGCGTCATGGGGAATTCTTTGAGAACGTGTGGATGACCTTGAATTTTATGTCCTGGGCACAATGGAGTGTTTCTATTGCCTCCAAAGCCCATAAAAGCCAGTGATTGAATGTTCATAGCCCAAAGCCAGCCTTGTTGATCGGGAGGCCCATTAATTTCTTTCTGTTTGCTGTTTATTATTGAAGTATAGTTGATTTATAATGTTGTGTTACTTTCACGTGTACAGCGAAGCAGGCCAGCTCTCCATATGCATATATCCACTCTGTTTCAAATTCTTTTCCCGTATTGATCGTTACAGAGCATGGAGCAGAGTTCCCTGGACGATACACACAGTCGTCCCTGTGTGTGTATAGGGAACTGTAGCTAACTATTAATAATGATAACTATTATAGTTCTCTGTTTTATATAGAGTAGTGTTTATGTATCAGCCCTGATCTTCTGGTTTATCCCTGCAACCACCCTCACCCTTGGGTGACCGTAAGTTTGTCTGTGAGTCTGTTTCTGTTTTGTAAATAAGCTCATTTGCACCATTTTAAACTCTTTTAATAACTGATGTTGGTTCCACCGGGTCTTCACAGGTACAGGGGCTTCTCTGCTTGCTGTCAGGGGGGCTACTCTCTAGGTGTGGTGAGTCGGCTTCTCTTTGCAGTGGCTGCTCTTGCAGAGCACTGGTTCTAGGATGTGTGGGGTCCGGAGTTGAGGCACAGACACAGTTTTTCCGTGGCGTGTGGGATCTTCCTGGACCAGGGATCGAATCTGTGTCTTCCTGCATTGGCAGGCGACCTTTTACCACCAGGGAAGCCTTGAGCATTTTTTTTCAGATTCCACGTATTAGTGATGTCATATGATACGTGTCTTTCTCTGTGTGACTTACTTCACTTAACATGCTTATCTCTAGGTCCGTCTATTTTGCTGCAAACAGCATCACTGAATCATTTTTCACGGCTGCATAGTATTCCACTGTGTACACATACCACACCTTCTTTATCCATTCTTCTGTCGATGGACACTTAGGTTGCTTCCACGTCTTGGCTGTTGTGAATAGCGCTGCAGTGATCATTGAGATGCAGAGCTATTTAATTTCGGATGACATCTGTTTTTGTGTTCCTTCATTGGTCCCAGGATCTCCCATCTGTTACTTTCCGTTGGCTGATCCAGTGAGTAGTACAGTATTACTTTTTTTTTTTTTGGTCTTCTCCTTATTGTCGATTCTGTAATCGCTTACACATGTGGCTGCCCCAGTGGAGGGAGCTCATAGTCCCTACTGAACTGACCTCAGTCACCGTGGAGCATGGCTTTGGGTAGATACGAGTTGTGTTGTTTTCCTATCTGGAGTTTGACAAGCTGCCTCCCGGTTCCATACGGCTCTGGTTGTCTCTCCCTTGTGAGACTGGCAATGTTGCAGGTCTGGGCTGTTCCATCACCCTGGGTCCTGGTCCTGAGAAGAGCTGGGAGCCCATTGATGGGCCAGTAGCCTGCGTGTACGTGAACCACTGAGCTTCTGGGGCTGTGTGTTACAGCAGCATCCGCTAGCCTATCCTGATCGGTACCTCCACCAACGGTCCTCTTTCCACTGGGCTGTTTCTCTCAGTCGTGCATTTACAGGGTGAAACGGCTCCTTTGTGCAGAAATACAAAGAAGATGGACCTTGGGGTCCACTGTTCTTTCCACTTTGCTTTTCTGGGTGTGATGGTCAGCCTAGTCGATTACGGTTTGCCTCAAAGAAATTTATACAAAGAGGCAACAGCTCCGTTTTATTGGGTTGCCCGAGAAGTTTATTCTGGTTTTGCCTTAACTTCTTAGAGGAAAATCTGAACGAACTTCTTGGTCAACCCCGTACTGGTGTTTCCCAGCCATTCTGCTCAGACCAGTGGAGAAAGAGCGGATGGGACAAAACAACGCCTCCCCCACCACGAGAGATTCTCAAAGTGTTCCCTGAGGGTGCCACAGGGGTGGCCCTTTTTAATACATTACCGACCTGGGGGGTTTTGCAGAGACTAATGCCTGTGGCTAGCAATTTGTTATGAAAGTGAATATTGAAACAGTCCTGTCAATAGTAACAAAAGACACTAATAGCTTTTTTTTTTAATTACAAACCTAGCATTGTATTCATATTAAGCCAAAAAAGGGGAGTCAAAAATGTCATTAAATTTTTCGTTAGTCAAAACTGCATAAGTTTTCTAAAACATATATTATACATATTATTTTTATATGTAGGTATACGAAAGCATTTCTATGCTTGAGAAAGCCTTGAGGAAGAACATAAAAAAAAAGAGAGATGGAGAAATCGGAGAACATAAACTAAATGAAATGGGAACACCGAATATGAAATAGAAAAAGTGAAATAAACTAGATAAAAGTAAACGATCATCATGTAGTCCAGTTGTTTTTAAACACGGCTGCCATTTAGAAACATATATGGAGCTCTGGAGGAAAAAAAAAAGCAATACCTGGGCATTTGTATTTTTGAAAAACAATTCCAAGATAATTCTGGTATGCATCTGGATATTACACAGAGACTCCAAGTGCTCCTTTTTGGAGTGTCGTCTTGTCTGATTTCCCCCCCACTCCGTCATGGGTATGATTCTCCAAGGGCGCAGCAAGCGAGCGAGCGTTAGGGTTTCACGTCTAGTTTCGTGACCCTGGAAAAGAGCTGAGGTTCTAGCTTCAGGCTTCGCGGCTGAGACCTTGTGATCCCAGGTGTGTATCTGGGGTGTGTTTGTGTGTTGTGTGTCTTTGTGTGTGCGTATCTACAGGAAGCATGGAGATTTTCTGCACACCTCCAGGACGGGACTGGAGGGTTATCTTTTTTTTTTAATTCTGTGGTTGTCCAGTCGCTCAGTCGCATCCAACTCTCTGTAACTCCATGGGCTGCAGCACGCCAGGCTCCTCTGTCCTCCACTATCTCCCGGAGCTGGCTCAGACTCACGTCCATCGAGTCGGTGATGCCGTCCAACCATCTCATCCTCTGTCGTCCCCTTCTCCTCCCACCTTCAATCTCTCCCAGCATCAGGGTCTTTTCCAGTGAGTCGGTTCTTCCCATCAGGTGGCCAAAGTAGTGGAGCTTCAGCTTCGGCGTCAGAAAAGATAATTTAATTATCTTTACAAAAAATTTATTTACTTGGCTGTGTCGGGCCTTTAGTTGTGGGATCTTTCTTTGTGGCTCACGGACTCCATAGTTGTTGAGTATCCCCGGACCAGGGATCGAACCCGTGTACCCTGCATTGGCAGGTGGGTTCTCAGCCACCTGGGTTCTCAATCCCTGAAGGGTTATCTCGATTCCGCATCTCCAGAAATAATCAAGCACGCATTTGGCTGAGCGGCAGCCTTCATACTGATGGTCGGGCTCAGATTCTTACCTGTGTGTCTGCAGCCCTGGAAGCAGATTGTGCTGTCGGAAGCCTCGAGTCACTGTCTGCCAGGCGGGCTGCAGAGGCTCCAGGGACGGCGGCCAGCTTGGCTGGTTCTGTTTACCTCCCGGAAATGTCAGATTTGGAGGCTCAGTGCATTTGTCAGGGGCAGCTGCGTGTCTGTTGGATGGCACCTCCTCCTGCCGTGCAAATGGGCTTCTCTGCTCACTTCCAAAGGTCCCGGCGAGCCAGCCAGCGTCCAAGGGTCACCCCGTGATTCCACTGGACGTGACGCCCTCCTACATCAGAGCGGGGCCGTGGCACCCGGCTCTCAGAGCCGTGTCAGTTCCACACCGCCAAGGAAGAAGCTGGGCACTGCCAAACCTTCAGGTCCCAGCAGATGGGAGCCTCCGATTTAGTTCTAAGTCACAGCTTAATGATGACTCTGGGCCAAAGGAACCCGTGGAAATATGTGACAGGTATCAATCTAGGCAATGTATCTGCGCCAAAGAGGGAGTATTCCTGCAGCATTCTAGGGGGGGACAGTCTCCAACCCTGAGTCAGAATATCCCGCAAGAAAGTACAGACTTGACCAGCTGCCTAACCACATGCACAAGTGTGGTGTGTGTGTCTGGGGTGTGTTTGTGTGGAGTGTCTTTGTGTGTGTGATGTGCGTGCAGCGTGTATGTGTGTGTGTGTGGCATGGGTGCATGTGTGTGGTGTGTGGTGTGTGTGATGGGTGCATGTAGCATGTGTATATTTGTGGCTTGTGTTGTGTGTGCAGTGTGCATGTGTGTATATGACATGTATGTGTGTGGCATGTGCGTTGTATGTGTGCAGAGTGTATGTGTCTGTGTGGTGTGTATGTCATGGGTGTCTGGTGTGTGTTTGTGTGATATGTGTGTATTTGTGGCTTGTGTTGTGTGTGGTGTGTATGTATGGTGTGTGTATATGTGGTATGTGTGTGTGGCATGTATGTGTGTGTATGGTGTGTATGTGTGTGGTATGTCTATGTGTGTACTTTGTGTGTGGTATGTGTGTATTTGCGGCATGAGTGTTGTGTGTACAGCATGTGTATGGCATGTGTGTTGCGTATACAATGTATGTCATGTGTATGTGGCGTGTGTGTGTGGTATGTGTGTATTTGTGGTGTGTGTGTTGTGTTATAGTGTGCATGTGTGTGTGTGTCTATGTGCGTGTATGGGGTGTGTGTCTGTGTGTGTGTGCGTGTGTTGTGTGTATGATGCGCATGTGTTGTGTGTGTGTCTGTGTGTGTGCATGTGTGTATGGTGTGTGGTGTGTGTCTGTGTGTGTGTGGTGTGTGTATAGTGTGTCTGTGTCTGTGTGTGTGTGCGCCTGTGTGTGTGTCTGTGTGTGTGTGTATGGTGTGTGGTGTGTGTCTGTGTGTGTGGTGTGTCTGTGTGTGTGTATGGTGTGTGTGTGTGTGTCTGTGGTGTGTCTGTGTGCATGCGTGTCTCTGTGTGTGGTGTGTCTGTGTGTGTGTGGTGTGTGGTGTGTGTGGCGTGTGTGTGTGGTATGTGTGTATTTGTGGCGTGTGTGTTGTTACAGTGTGCATATGTATGCGTGTGTGGTGTGTGTGTGCGTGTGTGTATGGTGTGTGGTGTGTGTGTCTGTGTGCGTGTGTGCCTGTGTGTGGTGTGTGCGTGTGTCTTTGTGTGTCTGCCCCGGCCATCCGTGCCCCTGTGGGCATCCGCCGGGCTGTTGCGGGTCTGAGCCCCGTCTCACGGCGTGTAGGGCCTCAGCCCACGCGGACCCTTCTGGTGAAGAGGTGACGTCGGGGGCGGGGAGGGGTCTGGGGGGGCGGCCCTTGTTGGGGGGGTTGGGGGGCAATGCCTGCACGAACGAGCCCCCTTCCTGCACCCGCCTCTGCTCCGCGTCCTGCGGGCCCGGCGTCTCTGCTTCCTCCCCGCGGGGACCCAGCACGGTGCACACGCTCGTCCGCCGCGGGCGTGGCGGGGAGACGGGGCGTGGGTGGGCTTCCGTTCCCACGGGCGCGTCAGACCAGCTGTCGCTGCAGAGGGTGGGTGGGGGCCAAGCCCCTCGGTGGCAGGATCACACCCGTCTCTGCTTTAATGGCCCACGAGTTCATCGTATTATCGGCTACAGGAGGTGGCCTTCCTGTACTTTGCAAACTGGTGATCCCCCCTCGACGGCGGCTTGGATGACTTGTTCTCAGAGCCCAGCACGCGTCAGAAAACGTTCTCGGGTTCTCGGAGCGACACAGTTATTGGTGCAAATTAGCTGGAAATACGAGGAGTGATATTCCATTCCAGTGTTTGCATCTGAGACTAATATACCATGTTTGAGGGTGGAGGGCAGAGGGTGCACTTCCCAGGTGGCTCAGTGGTAAAGAACCCGCCTGCCAGTGCAGGAGACGGGAGAGACGTGAGTTTGATGCCTGGATTGGGAAGATCCCCTGGAGCAGGGCATGGCAACCCACTCCAGTATTCTTCCCTGGAGAATCCCACGGACAGAGGAGCCTGGTGGGCTGCAGTTCACGGAACCGCAAAAGAGTCGGAGACGACTGAGCAACTTAGCACCATTTTTTTTCTACTTCTGTGTAAATTATTCTTGTAAATATAAGAGAAAATTCATTTAAATGGGGCCAGATGCGCCAAGATGGGCTGCTGTCTTCCTGTGTTCTGTCCACAGGTGGAAACGACCCACGAATGTAGCAGGTTCTAGACAGAGAGCAAAGCTGACCAGCAGTGTGTTCCTGGCTCCCACTCAGGCTGGTGGGAGCTTCTTACGCCCACTGTGCCTGCCATCAGGACTGTGACTGCCACTCACGGATGGTCTGGGCCATTTTTGTGCTTTTTTTTTTTTTAACTTTTTATTTCATATTGGAATATAGCCAACCCACAATATTGTGATAGTCTCAGGTGGACGGCAAAGGGAGTCAGCCGTATCACATATACATGTATCCATCCTCCCCCAAACTCCCTTCCCTTTTCTGTTTTATTTTCATGTGGACCATTATTTTTTTTTTAAAGTCTATTGAAGCGGTACATTATTGGTTCTGTTCTTTTGTTTTGGTTTCTTGGCCACAAGGCACGTGGGATCTTCACTCCCTGACCGGGCATCGAACGCTCACTCTGGGAGTTGGAAGGCGAAGTCTTAACCACTGGACCCCCAGGAAACTGCCTTGTGCTTAGTTGCTCAGCCATGTCCAACTTTTTGGAACCCCATGGGCTGTAAGTGCCAGGCTCCTCTGTCCATGGGATTCTCCAGACAAGAATACTTGAGTGGGTTGCCATTTCCTTCTCTAGGGAATCTTTCCGACCCAGGAATCGAACCCGAGTCTCCTGCATTGCACGCGGATTCTTTACCATTTTGAGCCACCAGGGAAGCCCTGTAGGGGAGCAGAGAATAGGCAGAAACAGCGCTGAGCAGATATCGAACCTGGGTCTCCTGTATTGCAGGTAGGTTCTTTACCCACTGAGCCATTGGCGAAGCCCCTATGGTCTATATTGATATAAGTAAATCACAGAGCTTTCTTTCCCCCCGACCTTGGGGATGGAGGAAGCTGGCTTCTCCAGGTCAGCGCTGTGCTTTAGGATTCCTGCACGTGTGTCCGTGTGTGTCCATGTGTCACTTGTAGCTGGTTCGTTGCTGGCTTTGGTGATAGGGATGCCTCACTGACTTATCCATTCTGCTGCAGAGAGGAGTTTAGAATTTCTCCTGCCTGGGGTCACAGACACTAATGCGGCTGGGAGGGGTCTGGTCTGTGTCCTTTGCTGTGCTCGGGTTGGGGTGTCTTTGGTGGAGGGGCGTCCACCCCGAGATGGGATTGCCGGGTTATGGGGGTGTGGGCACCTTCCTGTGCGGGGGGGGGGACCTTGTTGAAAAGGATGCTGGGGATCAGTGGAAAGAAACGATTTGTCAGAAACACTGTCGTCCGGCTCCCCAGCGCCCCCAACCCCCAGTGGGGCAAACCCAGCCCCACTCTCCGTAGGACACACTTGAGACCTCCTTGCTCTGGGTCACGCGCCCGGGAATGTAAGACCCGCCTCCTGGTGCCCAGGGAGGGTCGCCTGTTGTCATCGAAGCTCTGATGAGCGCCCACATAAGGAGTCAGCGGTGTCCTACGCCTTAGTCTGTACTCTCGGCCACCCTGCGGAGACAGCAGGGTGAAAGGAGAGGGTGGAAGGGACCGAGAGAGTCGCTCTGAAATATACACACCGCCATGTGTGAAACAGCCAGCCAGCGGGAAGCTGTGGTGTAGACAGGGAGCTCAGCTCGGGGCTCGACGATGACCCGGAGGGCTGGATGGGGGTGGGAGGGAGGCTCAAGAGGGAGGAGATGTAAGGGTACTTATAGCGGATTCCCTGACGCTGGGAAAGACGGAGGGCAGGAGGAGAAGGGGGCGACAGAGGAGGAGGTGGTTGGATGGCATCACCGACTCAATGGACATGAGTTAGAGCAAGCTCTGGGAGATGGTGATGGACAGGGAGGCCTGGCGGGCTGCAGTCCATGGGGTCACAGAGAGTCGGACACGACTGAGCGACTGAATGACAGCAATAAGTAGCTGATTCGCCGAGTTATAGAGAAAAAACCAACAGAACATTGTAAAGCAAGTATCGTCCAAAAAAAAAAAAAAACCATAAAGGAAGAAAGAAAAGAATTCTTTTCCCAATATAATCATATGACCCAGTCTTCATTTACCAGCTCATCAAACAACCCATTCAAGTATCTGAATGATAACACTTCATTTTTCCTGTTTTTTTCCAAATTTAAAAAAATTGAAATCTAATTTACAACGTTGTGACGTCTTTATGTTTCATAGGCATTTTATTTTTAAACATTCTGCATTGAGTGAAACATTCTTTAAGTTCCATAGGGCTTTGAAATTTTTTAAAGTTTCATATGCATGGTTTTCATTTTATATTGGAATATAGCTGATCAACAGTGTTGTAACAGTTTCAAGTGGGCAGCAAAGGGGCTCAGGCACACATGTACATGTATCCACTCTCCCCCAAACTCCCCTCCCATCCAGGCTGCCACGTGACCTTGAGCAGAGTTCCCTGTGCTGTCCAGCAGGTCCCTGTTGGTTCTCCATGTTAAATACAGCAGTGTGTCCATGTCCATCCCAAACTCCCTAACTGTCCCTTCCCCCATCCTTCCCCCTGGGAACCATAAGGTCATTACAGAGTATTGAGCAGAGCTCCCTGTGCTGTCCAGCAGGTCCTTGCTGGTTCTCCATGTTAAATGCAGCAGTGTGTCCATGTCCATCCCAGACTCCCTAACTATCCCTTCCCCCATCCTTCTCCCTGGGAACCATAAGGTCATTACAGAGTATTGAGCAGAGTTCCCCGTGCTGTCCAGCAGGTCCTTGCTGGTTATGCATGTGAAATATGCACATGGTTTTATCTAACCCTGTAATAACCCCCTTTTTAAAGTCCTCTCCCCCATCTTGCCCGCCCCTGCCCCCGTATCCGTGGTTAATTCTGTTTTTTGTTACATTTACCGGTCGTCTGTACTTTTTAGATCCCACATATAAGTGATTGCAAACAGTATTTGTCTTTGTCTGAAGTGACGTGTCCTTTAAAAACGGCCTTTCAGGGAAGCCAATTCCGCCTTTTGCTAAGACAGGAACAATTTAGTTACAGTGGATTCTCGGTGCCACGGCAATGGTGCTGGTTCATCTTGATCACTTTTCTTTTGTCCGCTCTTTTTTTTTTCCTCTTAAACGGAATTTACTCTCAGTTGTTTGGTAAATAAATCTCCAGCTGTTCACAGAAAGCGGCGCCCCTGTGTATAAATCAGAAGTCTGTCATTTCTCAGTGGCTTTGTAGACATGTTTCCAAGTACGGGCAAAGTCGAACTAAAATGGCCTGTTTCCCACACTGTCTTATCTCAGTGGAACCCCCCAAGATGCCATGACCTCACAGGGGAGGGTGAAAGAGATTGTTGTTCTGTTGCTAAGACGTGTCCAACTCTTCACGACCCCATCCCATGGACTGCAGCAAGCACGCCAGGCCTCCCTGTCCATCACCAGCTCCCAGAGCTTACTCAAACTCATGTCCATTGATGCCATCCAACCATCTCATCCTCTGTCGCCCCCTTCTCCTCCCGCCTTCAATCTTTCCCAGCATCAGGGGCTTTTCCGATGAGTCAGTTCTTCACATCAGGTGGCCAAAGGATTGGAGTTTCAGCTTCAGCATCAGTCCTTCCAATGAACATTCAGGCCTGATCTCCTTTAGGATGGACTGGTTGGATCTCCTTGCAGTCCAAGGGACTCTCAATTCTCCAACACTACACTTCAAAAGAATCAGTTCTTCGGCGCTCAGCTTTCTTTATAGTCCGACTCTCACATCTGTACACGACTACTGGAAAAACCATAGCTTTGACCCTATAAAGTAAGTTTAAAGAATCAGTTAGTTTTTGGCCGTGCTGGGTCTTGGTTGCTTTATAGACTTCTCTCTGGCTGCCGTGAGCGGGGGCTACTCTATACGTGTGGTCTGCAGGCTTCTCATTGCGGTGGCTACTCTTGTTGCAGAGCACGGGCTTACTTGCCCACAGCGTGTGCGATCTTCCCGGGCCAGGGATCGAACCCGAGTCTCCTGCATTGGCAGGTGTATGCTTTACCCTGGAGCCAGCAGGGAAGCCGGGTGAAAGTAAGTCTTGATTTGACGCCTCGTGACAAATCCCTCTTGTTTCCTGGTTGTCTGTCCTCACCCGACCCAGAGCCCCAAGAAGTCGAATCTCCCCAGCAGCCCCTGGTGCTTTCACACAATCCAACATCCCTGAGCTCACTTCCCTCACTTAGAAAATTCACTTTAAAATCGCAACGCCCGGTGGCAGCATCTTCCATGCGGGCTGGCGTGGTAAGACCAGCAGACGACAGCGTGTTCCCGTTTGCCTTAGCGGCCAAGGATATTTCCACCAGACTTTCAGCCGACCGAACGCCAGACTGTGTTACTAAATGATCCAGAAAATGTCCTTTCCGGTCAGGATATGTCTCCAGGAAAAAGAGAAAAAGGGAAGCAAAGCTGAAAACTGTGAAAGGAGACTTCTTCTAATGCAATCGGACTTGAAACTGCCAACATTTGGCAGTATGGAGAGTGCAGGACACACTGCAAGTTATATAAATTGCCCAGAACGGGGACGCTTTGTTCTTTCAAGGGCAGGAGCCGCACTGCTTGTCTCACAACCTGTGAAACCGCAGTGAGGAGTATAATTCAGGCTGGTGTGGGCCATCCGGGTGTGAGAAAGGAATTTGTCATGTTGGGACCAGCCAGCAGACCCAGGAGACAATATTTGGGGACTTCCCTCGTGGTCCAGTGATGAAGACTTTGCCTTCCAAGGCAGGGGGTGAGGGTTCAATCCTTGGTCAGGGAACTAAGATCCTGCATGTTGTGTGGTGTGGCCAGCAAGTAAAAAAATATATATATGTATATAAAATGCCATCTTGATTTAGACACTTGCTGTGGTGGGAATGTAAATTGGGGTAGCCAGTGCAGATACCAGAATGGAGGTTCCTCAAGAAACTAAAAATAGAACCACCATGTGACCCAGCAATCACACTCCTGGACAATTATCCAGAAAAGACAAAACGTGTAATTAGAAAAGATACATGTACCACAAGGTCCCTTGCAGCAGTACTCACAATAGGCAGGACGTGGAAGCAACCTAAGGGACCATCGACAGATAAGTGGATGGAGGTTGTGGTCCGTATATACAGTGGAATATTACTCACCCATTAAAAAGGAACTGTTTTGAGTCGGTTGAACTGAGGTGGATGAACCTGGAGCCTGTTATACAGAGTGAAGAAAGTCAGAAAGAGAAGAGCAAATATTGTGCATTTTCCAGTGGTCATGTATGGATGTGAGAGTTGGACGGTGAAGAAAGCTGAGCGCCGCAGAATTGATGCTTTTGAACTGTGGTGTTGGAGAAGACTCTTGAGAGTCCCTTGGACTGCAAGGAGATCCAATCAATCCATCCTAAAGGAGATCAATCCTGGGTGTTCATTGGAAGGACTGATGTTGAAGCTGAAACTCCAATACTTTGGCCACCTCATGCGAAGAGTTGACTCATTGGAAAAGACCCTAATGCTGGGTAGGATTGGGGGCGGGAGGAGAAGGGGACGACAGAGGATGAGATGGTTGGATGGCATCACCGACTCGATGGACATGGGTTTGGGTAGACTCCGGGAGTTGGTGATGGACAGAGAGGCCTGGCGTGCTGCAGTTCACGGGGTCACAAAGAATCGGACACGACTGAGCGACTGAACTGAACTGAAGGCATACATATGGAATCTAGAAAGATGGTGCAGATGAACCCACTTACAGAGAACTGACCGAGCGGAACTGACATACGCACACCAGCGTGTGCTAAACAGACAGCTGGTTGGAAGCCGGTGTGTAAACAGGGGGCTCAGATTGGTGCTCTGTGATGACCTACAGGGGTGGGCGGGGGGTGGGAGGGAGCCTCAACAGGAAGGGCATACATGTGTGCTTACAGCCCATCCACGTTGTTGTACGGCAGAAGCCAGCAACAGTGTAAAGCAATTACCCTGCAATTAAAAATAAAACATGTGCTGTGCTACCAAGTCAGTAAAGTTAATCCATCGCTCTCCATTAATACATTTAACTCATCGCTCTACCACGGTTATGAAAACTGTTGTCAAGATTTCTATCCCAAGGACGTGTTGATCGACCTTTCCGCTGATGTGCGTCAGCTTGAAAGTCCTTGAGAATCAACAGAAGTGCTTGGAAATGATGAAGCCGGGGCTGTCATTAGAATGACGAGCAGGCGCCGTCCTTGACGAGGCAATTTCTAACCCCATGAAGGTACCTGGGAGATGTATGGGGAAAATTCCGCCGTGCGCCCCGGAGGGCTTCCACTGGAACGTAAACGTTAAAGTCATTAAAGACAGATAAGGCAGTAGATGTCTGATGAAGGTCAAATTCACACAGATGGTGGTACTGCTGGATTTTCTGAGGGCTCTTTTTTTTTTTTTCTTCTTGCCTCCCTTTGATGAAGCAGTTTATTTTACTTTCACAGAATGACGTCGATGTTTTCTAAACGATGCAATGCCATTTCCCCCCATTTTACAATCAGTGTAAAACCTTAATAAATGGCCTTGAAGGACAGAACCAAGTAGGACTTGTCGCCACCTAGGGACGAGTTCATCGAAGTGGAGAAATGTGTCGATTCCAGGTTGAGCTTGTGTTGGAACGACTCATGTTGCCAACGTCCATGGATTGTTGTCCACCATGGAAGCTCACCGAAGCCGTGGTGTCCAGCTTTCTTTGACAATTTGTGTTTGCTTTGTGGCCGCCCTGGGCCTCTGTTTCTCCGGCTTTTCTCTACTTGCAGCAAGAGGGGCTGCTCTATGGTTGTGGGGAGTGGGCTTCTCCTTTCGGGGGCTCCTCTTGTTGCCAAGCACCAGCTCTCTGGCACATGGGCTCGATAACTGTGGTGCATGGGCTCAGTGGCTCTGTGACATGTACGATCTTCCTGGACCAGGGATCGAACCCACGTCTCCTATACTGGCAGGTGGAGTCTTAATCACCGGACCACCTGGGAAATCCCACGAACCTGTTTATCTGTCTTTGAAAGCTGGGCGACCAGAGAGGTTCCCCACGTTGGACATATCTGAGAGGGTGAGCAGTGGTCGTCCATTACTGTTCTCTGAGACCAAGAAATCCTGGGCTCTGGACACCCCAACCCTGCCGGGGGTGAGCAGTGCTGTACACGCGGCCATAATGGATCAGGGGCTGGAGAGTGGGGTCCACCCTCCGTAAGATTAATATCACGTGATGTCATCTGTATGCGCAATCTTAGCAACAATGATACCGATGAATCTATACGCAAAACAGAAAGAGACTCACAGAAAACAAGCGTGTGGTTATCAGAGGGGTCCAGTGAGGTGGGGTAGCGGTAAATGAGGAGTGTGAGATTAACAGATGCACACTGCTATTTATAAAATACATAAAGAACAAGGACCTCTTGAACAGCACAGGGAACTCTGTTCAATACTCTGTAATAACCTGTAAGGGAAAATAATCTGAAAAACAGTGGATATATGCGTACGTGTAACGCAATTACTTTGCTGTACTCCTGAAACGAACACAAACATTGCAAATCAGCTTAACTCCCGTGTGGATTTCCCAGCTGGTTCTATTGGTAAAGAACCCATCTACCAATGCAGGAGACCTAAGAGTTGCAGGTTTGATCCCTGGGTGGGGAAGATCCCCTGGAGGAGGGCGTGGCAACCCACTCCAGTGTCCTTGCCTGGAGAATCCCATGGACAGAGGAGCCTGGTGTGTTACAGTCCCTGGGGTCGCAAAGAGTCGAACATTATTGAAGCAATTTAGCAAGCACGCATGCTCCAATAGAATATAAAAGTTGAAAAAAAGAATCTGTAGATCTGTCTGGTTTTCCTGAGCAACCTCTGAGTTGAACAAGCTGTAGAACCTTGGGGGAAGGGTTGGACCTCTCCAAGCCTTAGTTGTTCCCCTGGACAGGGTTAGAGAATCGTTCCCCTTTGCCCATTGAAGAGTTCCAACGCGGCGGGGTGCACACCGGTGCTCTGTCAACTGGAACATGCTGTAGCTGTGCGAGTTGTGCCATTGGACCCGATGACCCACGTAAGCGCTTTGTCTTAGTTTTGCCTACACCAAGCAGCATGCAGAACTCCCCCGCCCAGGGTTTGTACTTCCTCCCCCTGCGCTGAAAGCTCCGAGTCCTGACCGCTGGACCACCACCGGGGAAGCCCTGCGTCAATACTTCCGAAAGGGTCCTAGTGCCTGTAACCTAGCGCTTCCCAGGTGGTGCTTGTGATAGAAAGCCTGCCTGCCAGTAGAGCAGGCGTAAGAGATGCGGATTCGCTCCCTGGGTCGGGAAGATCCCCTGGAGAAGAGAACGGCAACCCACTCCGGTATTCTTGCCTGGAGAGTCCCGTGGGCAGAGGAACCTGGCGGGCTACACAGTCCAAAGACTTGGACGCGACTGGAGTGACCACGCACGCACACGCGCCTTTGACCTGGGACGCACCCCCGTGAAGAGTTCAAACGTATGAAACTTTCCTTCACGCACAGCACGTCGTAGGCAAGTTTGAAACTGAACCGCACGTTTTGTTAAAACGAGCCGCAGTGACTTCTTTGCAGTGGGGTGAACAGAAGGTGGGTTTTCGGAAGCGTCCCGCACAGACTTTGTTCGCAGAGGTGTCTCTGTTTCCTGCGTTGAGTATTTACTGACAGTGACAGAGGGAGAGAGAGGGAGGGGTTATGAAAAGAAAAGAAAACGGAAAATCCCCACAACACCTGTTTTTAAGAGATAAGAACTCTGTTCTGCTCACAAGCGTAATTACAGTCGTCCGTCTCCCCACCGAAATGAGGACAGGCAGGGAGGCGGTTCATTCTCATTGACATTCCTGAGGTTTCATTCTCTCTGGGTGTTTGGTTGGAACAAAAAAAAAATAGTGAGTTTATGTCATTCTTTTCCCCAGAGTATTAAGAGCCGCGATCCTTAGTCTGCATGCCTAATGAGGAGCCTCTTATTATATCCTTGAAGTGGAGCAGTGTCAGTCTCTCTTGATATCATTATTTTACTTTACTTGCAGTAGCAGCAAACTCCATCGTGACGAAGAATTACCAAAGTGTGAGGCAGAGACACAGAGTGGGCAGGCGGTGCTGGAAAAATGGTGCTGACCGACTTGCTCGATGCGAGGGCTGAGACCAACCTTCCATCTGTGAAGAGTGCAGGATCTGGGAAGCAACCCTGGCTTTTCTTTGGGTTAATCTTGGTTCCACGCGGTCTCTGTCACTGTGTGCGGGGTACTGTCTAGTTGTGGTCCACCGGCTTCGCACTGTGGTGGCCCCTCTCGTGTAGGCGCACAGCCTCTTCGTACGTGGGCTTTGGTCGTTGTGGCTCATGGGCCTCGTTGGTCCGAGGCGGGTGGAATTTTCCTGGACCAGGGATGGAAGCCGAGTGCCTGCATTGGCAGAGGGATTCTTAACCACTGGGCCTCCAGGGAAGTCTGCAGTCCTGTTTTTAACCTTTGTTTCCAAGGTGGTCAGAAAGTGCCCATTAAAAAAAAATCCCTCTCCTGTCTCATCCCATCCATCCATCCATCCATCCACCCGCACATGTGTGCATCCGTACATCATCCACTCGTTTATGTACCCATCCATCCATCCATCCATCCATCTACCCATCCATCCATCCACCCATCTCTCCATCCACCCACCCATCCATCATCCATCCATCCATCCATCCATCCATCCGTCTACCCATCCATCCACCCACACATCCATCCATGTATCTATCTACCCATCGATCCTTCCATCTCTCCATCCACCCATCCATCCATCATCCATTCATGTATCTACTCATCCATCCATCCACTATTCCATCCATCCATCCATGCACACATCCATCCATGTGTCCATCCATCCATTGTCCATTCATGTATCTATCAGTGCATCTATCCATCCACCTATCAATCCATTCATCCATCCACTCATACATCCACCCACCCATCCATCCCTCCATTCACTCATCCATCCATCCACCCCTCCTCCCCTCCCACAGTCCCTGGCAACCATGAATCCACTTCCTGTCTCTGTGGATTTTCCTATTCTGGACATTTCCTATCAATGGAATCACACACAGTGTCCCCTTGTGTGTCTGCTTCTCTCAATATGCATCGTGTGTTCAAGATCCAACCACATTGTAGCCTGTATCAGGGCTTCACTCTTTTTCATGGCTGTGTAATATTCCACTGTGTGCATGGACCCCCATGCTGTTGACCCATCCATCCATCCATCCACCAACCCACCTATCCACCCATTCATTCACTTATCCATCCACCCACCCACCCACCCATCCATCCATCCTTCCATCCACCCATCCATCCACCCATCCACCCATCCATCCTCCCATCCACCCATTTATCTATCCATCCAGTCATCTACCCACATACCTACCCATCCATCCATCCATCCACTTATCCATCCATCCAGTCATCTACCCACTTACCCATTCATCCATCCATCCATCCATCCATCCATCTACCCATCTCTCCATCTACCCATCCATCCATCATCCATTCATGTATCTATTCATCCATCCATCCATCCATCCGTCCACCCACACATGTGTGTATCCGTACATCATCCACTCATTTATCTACCCATCCATCCATCCATCCATCCATCCATCCACCCATCTCTCCATCCACCCATCCATCCATCATCCATTCATGTATCTATTCATCCATCCATCCATCCGTCCACCCGCACATGTGTGCATCCGTACATCATTCACTCATTTATCTACCCATTTATCCATCCATCCATCTACCCATCCATCCACCCACACATCCATCCATCCATCCATCTACCCATCTCTCCATCCACCCACCCATCCATCCATCCATCCATCCATCCATCCATCCATCCATCCATCCATCCATCTACCCATCAATCCACCCACCCACCCATTTATCCATCCATCCAGTCATCTACCCACGTACTTACCCATCTATCCACCCATCCACCCATCCATCCACCCATCCACCCATCCACCCATTTATCTATCCATCCAGTCATCTACCCACATACCTACCCATCCATCCATCCATCCATCCATCCACTTATCCATGCATCCAGTCATCTACCCACTTACCCATTCATCCATCCACCCACCCACCCATTTATCCATCCATCCAGTCATCTACCCACTTACCCATTCATCCATCCACCCATCCACCCATTTATCCATCCATCCAGTCATCTACCCACTTACCCATCCATCCATCCATCCATCCACCCACCCACTTATCCATCCATCCAGTCATCTACCCACTTACCCATTCATCCATCCACCCACCCACCCATTTATCCATGCATCCAGTCATCTACCCACTTACCCATTCATCCATCCACCCACCCACCCATTTATCCATGCATCCAGTCATCTACCCACTTACCCATCCATCCACCCACCCACCCGTTTATCCATCCATCCAGTCATCTACCCACGTACTTATCCATCCATCCATCCACCCACCCATTTATCCATGCATCCAGTCATCTACCCACTTACCCACCCATCCATCCTAACACCCTGACCCCAGACTCCCAGCCTGCAGAGCTGTAGGAGCTCTGTTTGTGTCGCTGAAGCCCCGAGCCTGGTATTTTTCTGCAGCCGCCCAGGCAGACCCGGACAGTGTCCTTCTGTGTCTCCTTCTCTCCCCGAGTATTGTGTATTCAAGGTCCATCCACGTCGTAGCCTGTGTCAGAGCCTCACTCCTTTTCATGCCTGCATAATATTCCACTATGGGGATGGACACCGTGTTGTTTACCCGTCCATCAACCTGATGGACAGTTGGGCCCCTTTTGTGTTCGGCGATTGTGACTAGTGCTGCTGTGCAGTTTGGGGCGGGTCGTTTTGTTTGAACCCTAAGTTTAATTTCCTTTGGGTCTATATCCAGGAGTAGAATTGCCGGGGTGCAAAATCAAGTCAAACTGCCAAACTTTTCCACATTGGCACCACCCTTGCCGTTCACACCAGAGGTTGCAGACGAGTTGTACTGTCTCCAGATCCTGGTTAACTTGCTCATTTCTGTTCTTTGGACTAGAGCCATCCTAGTGAGTGTGGGTAGCAATCTGACGTGGCGAGGCCATCACGGACCAGCTTTCTGAGTTTCTAACTCATTGTTTGGGATGAGGGAGGGAGTGGTGGCCGTCCTTCTCATTGGTCCGATTGTGGGCTCAGCCAGACAGTCCCTGGAGGTGGCCCCACACATCTGTCTCTCCTTCCCATATATCTGGAACCCTCATCAGCACTTGAATTCACAGTGACATTCTCGATTGCCCCTGGGAGATGCAGTCGGGGGTCCGCTCAGGTCACACCCCTCCCGCCCAAGGAGGTTTCATCGCACACTTTGGTTTCCGGTCGCCTGGCGGGAGAAACTGCCCCAGTGACAGCTGGTTTCCTTATGTCTCTTAAACCTTTATGACAGTGTCAGGGGCGACTTCTGCTAGAAGGGCGTGTGTTTAAGATGCAGATTCTATAAGGTGGCAGTGTGTTCCTGAAACATTTGCTGCGTCGTGGTCAAATTATAGGGGGGACGGGTAACTGCCTGGTGCAGAGTGTCTGCGCGGGGGGCTCCCAAGATCTCATCCGAGAGGCGGCCCCTTGTTGATTTGCACGTGAGGGCAGATCCAGCGTCGTGGTGGGGCTTCCGCAAGCCGGGCTGGGTGTCTGGACCGTGCTTGGGTTCTGTCTGTCGAGCTCAGATGGGACTCCGGGTGCCCCACGAAACGAATGAGGCTGAGCCCACTGTATGACTTGGGGAAGGACCTCCGTTTTCATGGCTGAGCGTGGCAGGGGGCAGAGGACCCAAAATGCACCCGCGGAGTCGGGGGGGGGGGCTTTGAAACAGCACCCAGCTCAAGGGGCGATGGGAGTATTTCTCTAAGACATACGGATGTGTCCTCCCACCCCCAAGGCAGGGGGCCGCGGGCACTGGCACGTCCCTGCGTTTGGCATTTCCAGAAATGTTTGGTAGCTACGTTCGCTTTATTTATTTGCTTTTGGCTGCAGTGAGTCTTTTTTTTTTTTTTTTAATTTATTTATTTTAATTGGAGGCTAATTGCTTTACAACATGGTGGTGGTTTTTGCCAGACATCAACGTGAATCAGCCCCGGGTGTACATGGCTGCGTGTGACTTTCCCTGGTTGCGGCGAGTGGGGGCTCCTCTCTGGGGTGTGTGGACTTCTCATTGCGGGGGCTTCTCTTGTTGTGGAACACGGACTCAGTACTGGATGGGTACATGATGGACAGATGAACAAACGGACAGACGTATAGATAAAAGCGGGCTTCCCTGGTGGCTCAGCTGCGAAAGAATCCTCCTGCAAGGCAGGAGACCCCGGTTCGATTCTTGGCTCAGGAAGAACCCCTGGAGAAGGGATAGACTACCCACTTCAGTATTCTTGGGCTTCCCTGGTGGCTCAGACTGTAAAGAAATAAAACTTACCTGCAGTGTGGAAGACCTGGGCTCGATCCCTGGGTCGGGAAGATGCCCTGGAGGAGGGCATGGCCTCCCACTCCAGTGTTCTTGCCTGGAGAATTCCATGAACACAGGAGCCTGGCGGGCTACAGTCCATGGGGTCACAAAGAGTCAGACACGACGGAGCAACTAAGCACAGAACAGCATAGATAAGATACATAGAGAGGTTCTTGATGGATGGATAGCTAATGAGAATAGGTGGGGTCTGGGTTTCTGAAGCTAGTGTTTCCGAAGGTCTCACAGGAGGCTCTCTGGTTGCAGGCTCACATTCTGTGGCTCATGGGCTTAGTTGCCCCGTGGCATGTGGGATCTTCCCGGACCAGGGATCGAACCCGAATCCCCTGCGTTGGCAGGTGGATTCCGAACCAGTGGGCTGCCAGGGAAGTCTGCTAAATTCACTGTCATTCCAAGCCTGCATACAGACACCCCAGGACAGTGAATCCTTTCCAGTGGTGGCCTTGATGGGACTCCCCACTCCCACCACAGCTGGGCATGGATGACCTGGGCAGCTCTGGTCTCTTCTCTGAATGCATGGGCCCAAGTGCAAAGCCCGCACCCCCGGCCGATGAAGGGATCTCCCTGACCCAGGGATGGAACCGAGGTCTCCTGCGTTGCAGGTGGATTCTTCACCATGTGAGCCACCAGGGGAGCCTGAAATTGATGAATGGAGAGAGGAATAGATGATAGATAGTAGAATGATAGATTGGATGGATGCTAGCTAGGTAGATAATGGATAGACAGATGATAGATATGACAGATAGGTGGGTAGGTACTGGATTGTTAGTAAAGATGGGTGGGTGGATGGATGGGTAGATAGATAAGACAGATAGATGGGTAGGTACTTGATTGTTAGTAAAGACAGGTGGATGGATGGATGGGTAGATAGATTATGATGGATGGATAGATAGATACCAACCTGATAAGACAGGTGTATGGATGGACAGATGGATAAATGGACAGATGTATAGATAAAAGATACATAGATTATTGATAGATGGATAGATAATAAAAATAGGTGGAGTTTGTGTTTCTGAAACTAGTGCTTCTGAAGGTCTCACAAAGGCTTCTGGTTTCAGGAGCAAATCAGAGTTTTCTTCACACATGTGTTCTAAGATTAACATGGGCGTTTATGAAGGGATAGTGTATGCATGTGTGCATATATATATATAGAGAGAGATAAAATGCAGATACATATATATATTAGATTGATAGATATAGTAGCTCATAATAATGATAGATACTTAGATTATACAGGTGATGCAGATATATAGATTAGATAGGTAGATAGATGGTAGAGAATCAGTAGGTAGATAGATAGGTGATTGATAGATGGAAAAATGGACAGATATGTAGATAAAAGATATATAGAGGCATTATTGATAGGTGGATAGATAATAAAATATCAGTGGATAGACAGATGAGTAGATGAGAGATGATAGAATGTAGATTGATGGATGGAAGGATGATAGATAACAGATAATAGGTAGGTACTCGACTGCTACATAAGACAGGTGAATGGATGGGTGGATGGATAGGCAGATAGATAATTATGGATGGATAGATAGATACCTAGACTGATAGATAAGATAGGTGAATGGATGGGTGGATAGCTAGTTAGGTACATTGGTAGGTAAATAGATTATGATAGATGGATAGATATGTAGATAATATAGGCAGGTGGATGGACAGGTAGACAGATACCTAGACTGATAAATAAGATAGGTGATAGATATGGATGGATAGGCAGATGTTGGTAGGTAAATAGATAATGATAGATGGATAGATACCTAGATAATATAGGCAGGTGGATGGACGGATAGACAGATGCCTAGATCGATAGATAAGATAGACAGGTGAATGGATGGGTGGATAGATAGGTACATAGATAATGATGGATGGATAGATATCTAGATTGATAAATGATAGACAGGTGAGTGGATGGATGAAAAGGTATATAGGTACATGCGTAGGTTCATAGGTAAACGGATAATGATAGATGGATAGATAGCTAGATAAGATGCATGAACGGATGGATAGACAGATACCTAGACTGATAGATAAGACCAACAGGTGAATGGGTGGGTGGATAGATAGATAGGTAGATGATGGAGAGGTATCTACTGTGAGAAATTGGCTCATGGTGCCGAGGAGGCTGGCAAATCCTGAGATCCGCAGGTGAGGCAACAAGCCGGAGACCCAGGAGGAGCTGATGTTCCTGTTCAGGTGCTCAGGCAGGAGGAGACCTGGGCCCCCGCTGAGCAGTCGGGCAGGAAGGATTCTCTCTCACCTCAGGAAGGTCTGCGGTTCTGGTCTGTCCAGACCTTCAACTGATTAGATGAGGCCCACCCACACTAGGGACAGCCATCTACTTTTTTTAGCCCACCTATTCAAATGCTCATCTCATCCAGAAACATCCTCCCGGACACACCCAGAGTCATGTTTAACCACCTACCTGAGACTCCTGCGACCATCGAGTAGACACATACGATTCATTCACTCGGGACCCACCTGGTGGGCCCAGTTCCATCCAGATCTCTATTTAAGTATTTGGTGCCTGCGTGCTCAGTCATGTCTGAGTCTCTGCGGCCCCACGGACTCTAGTCCGCCAGGCTCCACTCTCCATGGGATTCTCCAGCCAAGAATACTGGAGTGGGTTGTCATGCCCTTCTCCAGGGGATCTTCCCGACCCAGGGATTGAACCTGGGTCTCCTGTATCGGCAGGCTCGTTCTTTACGTTTAGCCACTGGCGAAGCCCCTGGTTTCTCATAGATTGAGTTAACTTTCTTATGACGTGACGTATAGAAGCATGGTGTTGTTCTTGCATATGGCTGGCCCTGAGGTTTGTAGCACCATTTGTTAAAAAAAAAAAAGATCCTTTCCCCATTGAATTATCTTACCGTCTTTGTTAAAAATCAGTTTACTCTGTAAGCATGGCTGTGTTCTCAGATGGCTTCCTCATTTCTCTTAGTTCATGTCCACCCTGATGTTAGTGACACCCTGGTTTTGGTTTTTAGCTTTTTCTTTTCTTTTCGAGTATAGCCGATTAACAGTGTTACTATGTTTTCAGTATATATACATACATATATATATATATATATATATATATAATTTTTCAGATTCTTTTCCACTGTAAGTTATCACAGGGTATTCAGTGTAGTTCCCCATGGTATAAATAGGTCCTGGTTGTCTATCTATTTTATATACAGTGTGAATGTATATATACAGTATATATACATTTTACATACAGTATCTGTGAATGTCAAACTCCCTGTTTATCCCTCTTCTCCTTCCTCCTTGACAACCACAAGTCTGTTTCTGTTTTGGAAAATGCTTTCATTTGTCTCATACTTTAGATGCCACATCTAAGTGATATCCTATGGTATTTGTCTTGCTCTGACTTACTTTGTATGATAATCTCTGGGTTCATCCATGTTGCTGCAAATGGCATGATTTTATTCTTTTTTATGACTGAGTAATATTCCACTGTATGTATATATACGTGTGTGTGTGTGTGTGTACATATATGTCATGCCCTTCCCTGGTTGCTCAGTGGTTAAGGATCCACATGCCAATGCAGGAGACACAGGTTCGATCCCTGGGTTGGGAAGATCCCCTGGAGAAAGGACTGGTAACCCACTCCAGTATTCTCACCTGGAGAATCCCATGGACAGAGGAACCTGGTGGGTACAGTCCATGGGGTCGCAGAGAGTCAGACACAATGTGGTGGCTACTCAACAACAATAACAAGCATATATATCACATCTTCTTTATCCTGAAAGTGAATATCGCTCAGTCATGTCCGACTCTTTGTGACCCCATGGACTATACAGCCCATGGGATTCTCCAGGTGAGAATACTGGAGTGGGTAGCTGTTCCCTTCTCCAGGGGATCTTCCCAACATAATATCTCTTTGAACTTCTTACTTTATACAGGACTACAGCGAAATAACTATGTGGTGATAGTTTCAGGTGGACAGCAAAGGGACTCAGCCATGCATACACATGTATCCATTCTCCCCTAAACTCCAACAATACTCATAAGTGTTTTTAAAATTTTTAGCTTCTAATTATTCATCTCTAGTCTATAAAAAATGCCACTGACTTTTATAAACTAGTCTTGTTTTGTGACACATTCTTGCTAGACTCACACGACTTCTCTGAGCATCTTTTTCTCTAGGCGTTTTCTAGTCTTTCTATTTAGACAGTCGATTTTTAAAAGCTGAGCTTGCCTTTTTCCTTGCGGTCAGACTGGATGTTCTTTCTTGGTCTTCCCGGTCTCACTGTAGCATGTCCCATTGGATGGTGCCTGAGAGAGTGAGTTGGCTTCCGTATCTTTCCTGACCCTCTAAGGGGAGCAGTCTTTAACCATGAAGGATAATTAGCTGGCAGTGTTGGGAGGCGCTTTTTACAGGTGTAAGAAGTCTTTCCCGTTCTTGGTTTGAGAAGTGCTTTTCTTATTTAATTTTTCTTTAACTGGCATATAATTGCTTTACAGTGCCGTGTTAGTTTCTGCTGTACAAGCAACGTGAATCAGCCATATGTATACATATACCCCCTCCTTGTTGATTCACACCTCATCCCACCCCTCTGGGTGGTCACAGAGCCCCGAGCTGAGCCCCCTGTCTACACAGCGCCTCCCACTAGCTGTCTATTTCACACACGGTTGTGGACAGATGTCAGTGCTGTGCTCTCAATTCAACCCACCCTCCGCTTGTCCTTCTGTGTCCGTTTTCTGCATTTCCTTCTCTATTTCTGCCCCACAAGCAGGTTCCTCGGTTCCATTTTTCCTGGATTTCACACATTTTGAAGAACATAAATGAATGCTGACATTTGCCAGATGTCTTTCCTGCGTCTACTGAGGTCATAGACTCTCTATTCTGCGGTCTTCCGTGGTCACGGTGAATCACCTTGGTTTGTTTCCAAGGTTGAACCGATATCCTGTTTCTGGGAAGGCGTCCTGTTTCCTTCAACCCTCACTCGTGGAAATGACTCTGTTTGTACTGATGGTTTTGAGTTTTTTAACACGTGATGAAGCCAGCGTTACTCTGATTAAAAACTTGTTGTTAAAATGTATCTATTTTAATTGGAGGATAATTACGGTCTTGTGATGGCCTGTGCTTTGGCCACCTGATGCGAAGACCTGACTCATTTGAAAAGATGCTGATGCTGGGAAAGATTGAGGGCAGGAGGAGAAGGGGACGACAGAGGATGAGATGGTTGGATGGCATCACCGACTCCATGGACATGGGTTTGGGTGGACTCTGGGAGTTGGCGATGGACAGGGAAGCCTGGTGTGCCGCGGTTCACGGGGTTGCAAAGAGTCGGACACGACTGAGCGACTGACCTGACCTGATGGCCTGTGCCGTGCACAGACATGAATCAGCCCTAGGCATGCGTGGAACCCCTCCCTTTTGAACCCCTCTCCCACCTCCCTCCCCAGCCCATCCTCCAGGTGGTCACAGGGCGCTGGCTTTGGGTTCCCTGCGTCAAACGTCAGGCTGGCTCTCTATTTCACATATGGTCAGAGCAGACTCAAGACATTACAAGCACAGGAAACCCTTCACAAGAGTTGGTTAACAGCGAATATGCCAAAATCCTTAACATCATGAATTGACATGTGTTTCCCTACTTCTGTCTTCTGGCAATGTTGATAGAGAATAAGAGATTGTTTTTCCCCTTAAATACTTGGTAGAATTTGCCTGTGAAACCATCAAGTTTGGAGGGTTTTGTTGTTTTTTTTTTGGTCTGAAGTATTTAACTATCAGTCTAATTCCTTTAGTGGGTTGTTGTATTAATCGTTCAGTCGTGTCCAACTCTTTGAGACCCCGTGGACTGTAGCCCTCCAGGCTCCTCTGTCCGTGGGATTCTCCAGGCAAGGATACTGGAGTGGGTTGTCATTTCCTTCTCCAGGGGATCAAATCCAGGTCTCCTGCATTGACAGGCGGGTTCTTTACCACTCACACCACCTGGGGAACCCACTGTAGTAGTTACATGACAGTTATTCATTTTTTTTCAGACTGAATTTTGGTGATTTGTGTATTTTGAGGAATTTAGATGTATTTATCTAAGTTGTCAGGTTGGTGAATATGGATTTGTTTATACTGTGTTCTTAGTAATCGTTTGTTAAAGATTTCTTTTTTTTTGATGTGGGTCATTTTTAAAGTCTTTATTGAATTTGCTACAATGTTGCTCCCATTCTTTGTCTTAGTATTTGGCCAGGAGGCTTGTGGAAGGGTCCTAGCTCCTTGACCAGGGATTGAACCCACCACCTCATGCATTGGGAGGTGAAGTCTCAGCCACTGAACTGCCAGGGAAGTCCCTCTTATTTATTTTTCAACGCAGTCCATACGGTCTGAGTGATAACAATTCAGCCTCCTTCATACTTGGTCTGTTATTTATTTTTGCTTCTATTTCCTGGATTGATTCGTTACCAGCTGAGCCACAAGGGAAGCCCAAGAATACTGGCGTGGGTAGCCTGTCCCTAACGGGAGACCCGAGTCGGATCCCTGGGTTGGAAAGTTCCCCTGGAGAAGGGAAAGGCTACCCAGCCCAGTATTCTGGCCTGGAGAATTCCATGGACTGTATAGTCCACGGGGTCACAGAGAGTCGGACATGACTGAGCGACTTTGATTTCACTTCACTTCACTTCCTGGATTGATTTGGAGAGAGGTTTGTCAATTTATTGACAGATCAGGGAACCAGTGTTTGATTCAATTGGTCATCGCTGCTTTTCTGTTTTGGATTTCACTGATGTACGCGCTTTCCTGTTTCCTTCCTTCTACTTTGCTGTTTACTATGGTTTTCTTTAATTTAAGGTGAGAGCATAAAATATTGGTTCTAAACCCTTCTTTCCTCCTGCAAGCATATAACCCTGCAAATACTCCTTTCTAGACGGTCTAAGCTGCACCCCACAGATTTCCTTGTGTTGTGTTTGCATTTTATTTTGAAAGATTTTTTAATGTGAACCATTCTTTTAAAAAGTCTTTCTTTGATTTGCTACAATCTTGCTTCTGCTTTGTGTTTTGGTGTTTTGACTGCAAGGCCTGTGGGATCTTAGAGCAGGGATGGAAGCTGCAGTGTCTGCGCTGGAAGGCCAAGCCCTAACACCTGGGCCGCCAGGGAAGGCCCTGTGTCTGCATTTTTATCCAGTTCCAAATATGTTTCTGTTTCCCTTCATAGTTCCTTTACTTCCCTTTGGCCTGTGGCTTATTTTGAAATGAGCTGTGCAACTGATCAATCCTGGGGGACTTTCCATAACTTTGTTACTGGTTTCCAGCTTAGTTCTGTTCTGGTCGGAGAACACGTCCTGCAAAACTTCAGCCCTTTAACGTGTCTTGTCTTTTGCTTCGTGGCTCAGAATTGGTTGCTGTCGGTGGTTAATTCAGGGGCACATCAATGTTTTCTGTTCCCATGGAGTCCATGGTTTATAAACATCAATCAGGCCATCCTGGGTGATGGGCTTGCCCAGAAGCAATGATTCATTGGTATTTAGATTTTTTTTATTACACTTTTTATTTTGTATTGGGATGTAGCCGATTAACAATGCTGTGATGGTTTCAGGCGGACGGCAGAGGAACTCAGCCAGACATATATACACGTATCCATTCTCCCTTAAACTCCCCTCCCATCCAGGCTGCCCTGTGACATTGAGCAGAGTTCCCTGTGGTATACAGTAGGCTCTCATCAGTTATGTAATTTACAGGGAGTATCAATAGTTTATACGTGTCGACTACAGCCTTTTCTTAAACTTTTTGTTTTGTGTTGGGATATGGCCAATTAACAATGCTGTGATGGTTTCAGGCGGACGGCAAAGGGACTCAGCCAGACACACGTGTCTCCATTTGTCTACAGGTATCCCTTCTCCTTGCCGCCTGCGTCTTCCTGCCCCAGTTTATCCCTGAAAGGAGGTGGCAGTTCTCCCAGCAGAGGCACCAAAACCCCCGTACAAACAGCTGAGTCTAAACCGGTCACTCTCCATCTGTGGGGCTGGACGAGTCTCTGATGGGGGGCGTCCTGGCCCTGTGTGGGGTGTGGAGGAGTGTCCCTGGTCACCCCCCACTGCATGCCAGGAGCACCCCCTGCCCCCATCACTGTCACAGCCAGAACGTCTCCAGATGTTGTCATATGTCCCCTCGGAGGATAAAGTCCTCCAAGTCTGTGAACCACAGCCATAGTGCATACGTGGATGGATGGTGGAGAGACAGATGGATGGATAGGTAGATATAGGGATCAATGGCTGGCTGGATAGATACATAGATGGTTGGATGGATGGATGGATACATGTATGCATAGATAGATGGGTAGATGGATAGATGGAGGGATGATGGATGGATGGATGGATGGATGGATAGGTAGATATATGGATCGATGGAAGGTTAGGTAGATATATGGAACGATGGATGGATAGATAGGTGGATGAATGAATGGATAGATACAATAAGTAGATAGATGGATAAGTAGATAAATAGATACTTAGACAGCCATGCTAGGTCAGGATTTCCCAGCCTCACTCTGATAGATGCATGGATGGATGGATAGATAGTTGGATGGATGGATAGATAGGTAGATGTATAGATCAATGGATGGATCAATGGATGGATGGATACATAGATGGTTGGACGGATGGATGGATAGATGGATGGATGGATGAATGGATGCATGGATGGATGGGCGGATGGGTGGATGGGTGGATGATGGATAACTGAATCAGTGGATGGATGGATAACTGAGTTGCTGGAGAGATGGATGGATGGATGGATAGATGGATGGATGAATAGGTAGAATTAGATGGATAAGTCGATAGATAGATAGTTAGACAGCTGTGCTAGGTCAGGATTTCTCAGCCTCACTGATAGATGCATGGATAGATAGATGGATGGATGGATGAATGGATGGATAGATAGAATAAGTAGATAGATAGATACCTAGACAGCCATGCTAGGTCAGGATTTCCCAGCCTCACTCTGATAGACGCATGGATGGATGGATGGATGGATGGACAGATAGACAGATAATTAGACAGTCGTGCCTGCTCAGGGTTTCTCAGCCTCACTCTGATAGACGCATGGATGGATGGATGGATGGATGGACAGATAGACAGATAATTAGACAGTCGTGCCTGCTCAGGGTTTCTCAGCCTCACTCTGATAGACGCATGGATGGATGGATGGATGGATGGACAGATAGACAGATAATTAGGCAGTCGTGCCTGCTCAGGGTTTCTCAGCCTTACTCTGATAGACGCATGGATAGATGGATGGATGGATGGACAGACAGACAGACAGATAATTAGACAGTCGTGCCTGCTCAGGGTTTCTCAGCCTCACTCTGATAGACGCATGGATAGATGGATGGATGGATGGATGGATGGACAGACAGACAGATAATTAGACAGTCGTGCCTGCTCAGGGTTTCTCAGCCTCACTCTGATAGACGCATGGATGGATGGATGGATGGATGGACAGACAGACAGATAATTAGACAGTCGTGCCTGCTCAGGGTTTCTCAGTCTCAGCAGGCTGACACCCGAGGCTGAGCGCTTCTCCAAAGTAGGCGTCCTGTGTCCAGTGGGGTGTGTAGCAAGACCCCCAGTCGCCCCCACTGCACGCCGGGAGCACTCCCTCCCCCATCGCTGTCACGGCCAGAACGTCTCCAGACGTTGTTCTACATCCCCTGGGGGGCCAGGTCATCTCAGGTTTCAAGCCAGAGCCGGAAGGACATGCACAGATGGATGGAGAGATGGCCGGCTGGGCAGGTGGATAGATGGATACATAGACGGGTAGGTAGATGGCCAGATGGCCAGACAGGTAGTGTCTCTCATGCTTGGTCAGCATTTCTCAGCCTCAGCACTGCTGACACATGGGGTCCGGACGAATCTCTGATGTGGGGCGTCCTCGGCGCTGTGGGGTGTGGACCAGCATCCCTGGTCTCCTTCACCACACGCCAGGAGCATCTCTGCCCACCCTGAGTCATAATAATGATCTGCAAGCATCAGCAACTGTCCATCAGGGAATAAAGTCACCCCATGTGGGTGCTGCTGGTGGTAAAGCACTCACCAGCCAGTGTAGGAGACTTAAGAGACTCGGGTTCGATCCCTGGGTCAGGAAGATCCCCTGGAGGAGGGCATGGCAACCCACTCCAGTGTTCTTGCCTGGAGAATCCCATGGACAGAGGAGCCTGGCGGGCTACAGTCCATGGGAGTCGCAGAGTCGGACACGACTGAGCGACTAACAGTTTTTCTTTCTAGTCCAGACGCCTTTCTCTAAGCAGAGTCTTGGTGCAGTATTCATGCAAGATTTTGTGAACAAAACAGGTACTGGCTCAGGGGAAAAAAAAAAAAACCCTTTGTAATTGGGTTATTAGGTAAAACTCCAGGGCAGAACCAGGTCGTTACAATAACCCCGAGTATAGGTGACATTTCTTTCTCTGGAAGCAGTCATTTCAGGACTGTAATTCTTTCATGGTTGAGAAGTTTCAATATTAAGATGTTCCCGGATTACACACACTCTCCCCAGAGCCAGCTGCATGACCAGAATTTGTGATGAGCTCTCAGATGGGCATTTTTCTTTTGCAGAAGTTTCTGTGCTGGGTTATGATGGTTGTTCAGTGGCTCAGTCATGTCTGATTCTTTGTGACTCTGTGGACGTCAGCACGCCAGGCTTCCCTGTCCATCACCAGCTCCTGGAGCTTGCTCAAACTCATGTCCATCGAGTCAATGATGCCATCCAACCATCTCATCCTCTGTCGTCCCCTTCTCCTCCCGCCTTCAATCTTTCCCAACATTAGGGTCTTTTCCAATGAGTCAGGTCTTCCCATCAGGTGGCCAAAGTATTGGAGTTTCAGCTTCAGTATCAGTCCTTCCAATGAATATTCAGGACTGATCTCCTTTAGGATGGACTGGTTGGATCTCCTTGCTGTCCAAGGGACTCTCAAGAGTCTTCTCCAACAACACAGTGCAAAAGCATCAATTCTTTGATGCTCAGCTTTCTTTATGGTCCAACTCTCACATCCATACATGACTACTGGAAAAACCGTAGCTTTGACTAGACGGACCTTTATCGGCAAAGTGACATCCCTGCTTTTTAACACGCTGTCTAGGTTTGTCGTAGCTCTTCTTCCAAGAAGCAAGCGTCTTTTAATTCCATGGCTGCCGTCACCACCCGCGGTGACCCTGGTACTTCGGATGGGAGGCTGGCCGCCTCCACAGCCCCTGGGGAAGGCGTGAATTTGTTTTGTTTGATGACGATCATTACTCCATTTGCTGCTAGAGCTTGGTTGAGGGAACGGGTCCCGAGTCCAGTGCTGGGAAGTGAGGTGAGGGGGTGGAAATTCCAGGTTTGATTTCTGACGACTCAGCACAAAGAACTGCTTAGGGGCCATTGCCTGGGTTTGGACTTGACGGCCGTGGGATGCTGTTCGTATAAAGTGATTCTCTGACTGTGTCTTGTTATGCACCGAACTGTGTGTGTCTCCTAGATGCATATACGTAAGTCCTCACTGCCTCCCGCAATAGGACCTCAGGTTGTGATTCTATTAGGAGATGGGTCTTCATTTTATTTTTTAAATTTGATCTTAACTGGAATACAAGTGCTTTACAGTATTGTCGATTTCTGCTGTACAGCAGTGTGAGTCAGCTGTGTGTATATGTATATCCCACCCACCTAGGTCATCGCAGAGCCCCAAACTGAGCCCCGTGTGTTATACACCAGCTTCCCACTGGCGATCTATTTCACACATGGTGGTGTGTATATGTCAAGGCTACTGTCTCAGTCCCACCCTCTCCTTCCCCACTGTGTTAACAAGTAGGTTCTCTACATCTGCGTCTCTGTTCCTGCCCTGCAAACAGGTTCATCAGTATCTTTTTTTTCAATTGCGCATATATGCGTTAATATACGGTATCTGTTTTCCTCCTTCTGATGGACTGAACTCAGTATAACAGGCTCTCAGTTCATCCAGCTCAGTTCAACTGAATCACACTCATCCCTTTTTATGACTGAGTGATGCTCCATGGTGTATACACACCACATCTTCCTTATCCATCCCTCTGTCCGTGGAGATCTCGGTTGCTTCCACGTCCTGGCTATTGTTAAACAGTGCTGCAGTGAACACTGGGGTGCGTGCGTCTTTTTGAATTCCAGAGCCATCATTTCTTTTTATTTTATTTATTTTAATGGAAGGATAATTGCTTTATTCTCATTTCTTGATGATCTGAGGAAATCTCTGAAGAAGCAGTCCAGGTTCACTCTCTGTGGACGTCTGATGGTTATTCCAACGGTGGATGTAGCTCTTTCCCGTGAATTCTAGCCATTGGTTTGATCTCAGCGTTTGCAATATCCACCCAGGAGCTGCTCACTCGTGGTTTACAGATTGTCTAGGGTGTAGGTGTATATAGGCTTTGTCTCCTGTCTTCTGCAACCACCTGGTTTTCCAGACAAAGCTTCTTCCCCTTCTCACTCACCCGTTTCGGGTTCTGACCCTTGGCTCTTTTTGCAGAGAGGGTGTGAAAGCAGCCCTTGGCTGCTGCTCCTTGCTTCTCTTCTCTTTGCAACGCAGGTTTAACCCCCGCTGTGAACTGGCCGTGTGTGACCCTGAGCTGTCACTCCCGGGCAGTGACTCACAGCTCTGGCTTTACTTAAGGGACCCCCGGGAGGTTTAAAAAATCCTGATGGCAGGACCCAGGCCCAGACGCTCAGATATGTTTGATCTGAGGTTGCAGGGTGGGCAAAGGAATTCTAAATTCTCTGCAGGAGGTGGTGAAGTGCAAACAGGAGCTGCTGAGGTGGGTGGGCCTTCACCACTGTATACTCTCCTCTGCATCAGAGCTGGGGAGGGATTTGCCCCCAGGACACCCCAGGAATGAGACTCTTTGCTGTCTGAGTCACCTGTCATCCTGGCTTTAGCAGTGCAGCTGGAAGGAGGCTCTGTCTCAGGGGATGCTCTCTGACAGACGCTTGACAAGGAAACGGGGCGAGAAGGTGATTTCATTAAAATTTTTTTTTTTGCATTGAGATACAGTTGATTTGCAATGTTGTGATGTTTTCAGGTGTACGGCAAGGTGGTGAAGTGTTAGCTGTTCAGTCGTGTCCAACTCTTTGTGACTCCACGGACTGCAGCCCACCAGGCTCCTCTGTCCATGGGATTCTCCAGGCAAGAATACTGGAGTGGGCTGTCCTGCCCTTCTCCAGGGAATCTTCCCAACCCAGGGATCAAACCCACATCTCTTATGTCTCCTGCATTGACAGGCGGGTTCTTTACCACTGGCGCCACCTGGGAAGCCTGTTCGGTAATATACATATATTGCAATGCTTTGTCACACTGTGTACGTTGTATAACACATATTATACACGGGGTATGTGCCCAGTTGCTTCACTCCTGTCTGACTCTCTGTGACCCCACCAGGGCTCCTCTGTCCATGGGGTTTCGCAGGCAAGAACACTGGAGCGGGGGAGTTCCCTTGGGGTCCAGTGGCAGAGATTCCACGGTCCCAGTGCAACGGTCTGCAGTTCAATCCTTGGTCAGGGAGCTAGATTCCATGTGCTGCAGCTAAGACCTGGTGCCGTCCAGTGGGGGGAAAAAAAAAAAAAGAATGCTAATGCTGGAGTGGGAGGCTATGCCCTCCTCCCGGGGATCTTTGCAACCCAGGGATCGAACCTTTGTCTCTTATGTCTCCTGCACTGGCAGGCGGGTTCTTTACAACTAGCGCCACCTGGGAAGCCCCATACATACATTACAGTGCATAAAACAGATAGTGAGGAGCACAGGCAGCTCAGCTCGGGGCTCTGAGATGACCCAGAGGGCTGGGATGGGGAGGTGGGAGGGACGCTCAGGAGGGAGGGGGTCTGTGTATACCTATGGCTCACTCACCCTGCTGTACAGCAGAAGCCAGCACGGTATGTGAAAGCAACTACACTCTGGTTAAAAATTTAAAAATAAAGAAAGGATGCCGTTTGGATCCAAAAGGGGAAATAGGAGATCAGTCCCCTCTCTGTGGCTTCCCTGGCGGCTCAGATGGTAAAGAATCTGCCTGCAATGCAGGAGACCAGGGTTCAGTCCCTGGGTTGGGAAGATCCCCTGGAGAAGGGAATGGCTGCCCGCTCCCAGTATTCTTGCCTGGAGAATCTCATGGACTGAGGAGCGTAGCGGGCTACAGTCCATGAGGTTCTAAAGAGTCTGGCACAACTGAGCAAGTAACATTTCTTCATTTGCACCAGGCTGCAGGTTAGAAGGTGCGGTTGATGGCATGAGTAGCTCAGTTTTTTTTTTTCTTCCTCCATGCCTTTGCATTTTTTCACGAGAGGACCGCACCTCCCTCCTCTGTGGGCTTTGGAGTTTGCATCCATTTTGCTTCCTTTTTTGGAATGTCAGCAGAAAACGTTGCAATCCCAAATGGTTCAAGTTGTCCTCTGTATACTACATTTCAAAAATATGCCCAAGATAACCACTAGTTCCAAAAATAATAAAACTACGTGGAGCAGACATGAATTTAAACCATTGGATTCTGATTAGCCAGAGTGGGGAGAACCCAGCCTAGGTCAGCCCAGCAGTCACTGATTAATAGACTCATAGGTCTGAAACAATAACTCTTTATTATGGTAGGGCTTTGAGATATAGGACTGTTTGTTACACAGCATAGTTTAAGCCATAGCTGACTGATACAGAAAACGAGAATCTTATAGGCAGGGAAAGGCTCTCCGCACCACTTCTATTTTGTAAGAAAATCTCCTGCAAATGGTCTAGAGTCTATCCTATCTTCAAAGGAATGTGGGGTCAAGATTTAGGAAAGTAGCTCATATGCTTTTCTTTGTAATTGAACATCCAGCAATGGGTATCTCCCCTGGACATTTCAAATCTATTGTATACATGATAAAATTTTAACACTCTGTTGCCAGTGATGGTTGGGTGGATGGGATAGGAATGGGTGTGTGTGTAAGAGTTTTAAGGCCAATCCTCCCTTGACCGTCTTCTCTTCAGATATCATTACTGCTGTGAACTTAAAATGTATCCCTTACGCGTGTGCATTGCCATTCTCTTCATGCATGTACATATCCCTACAAATAAAAGCCAGAATTTATTTCACAAAGAACCCACAGATACGGCAATCCGTTCTTTAATACGCTGACTGATTTGGTTTAGTCACTAAGTCATGTCCGACTGGGTGCGACCCCACGGACTATAGCCCGCCAGGGTCCTCTGTCCATGGGATTCTCCAGGCAAGAATCCTGGAGTGGGTTGCCATTTCTTCCTCCAATATGCTGACTGGATGTCACAAATAATAATTCAAAATCTTTTCCCTTTCCTGAAGCTGCTATGACTCCCCAACACTTTACAAATGCCTGTTGGATAAATAGCATTTTTATCAGCTGAAAGAAAAATAGACTAAAATTACCACAACATCCATTTTCACGCAGGAAATTTGAGGCATTTTGTGTCTCCTTAACGGATGATAATTTTTCGACTCCAGAAGGAAGCTGTTTTCCAAAAAGATGTTTTTCCTGCCGAAGTCAAACTTCCACTAATTAAAACCAAACAAGTGACTTGATTTAGGGGCTGAGACCATCCAAGCTGTGTGCACACAGCTCTGTTTGTTTTTGACTTTCTGGGTAGCTGGATGAAGGGGGGAAAAAATGAGCCGTTTCGAAAATAAATCCTGCAGCGTACATTTGTAATTAAGCTCTGAAGAAGGACTTGCGTAAATGTGAGTTAAACCGTAAATGCCTTAATAGAACCCAATTAGCTATGCATTTGGAAACTTTAGTTTTGTAAATGTGGAAATCTCTGTTTTGGTGATACGTCTGCTAGCTCAAAGAAACGGAATTTCAGTGCTGTCCCTCTGGGGTGGATGAAGCCGGTATGTCTGGGCAGAGAGAAGGTTGCTGGCTGATTCTGGAATTTTCTCGCCAACGCTGGCCCCAACTCCTTCTTGAAAGACGTCAGATTTCTTCACCCTTTTCTGTGATCCCCTCCCCTGAGCGCGTACCCCAGGACAGCTGTCTCTACCTGCCCTCCAGCGCTGGTCCTTTGATGGGGATTGTATTAGGAAAAGTCATGCAACCCAACCAGTACTGTGGATTCTTTTGGGGGAAGATTTTTTTTTCCCCCCATGGGGCTTGTCTTCTGGGGAAAGTCTCGTCCCTCCTAAGAGAAGACCAGAAAACAAGATTGTCTTCTGGATTCTCTCAACCTAAGAGTATCTTGAAACCTTGCCTCCGAGGTTTACCCAGTGGGACTTCCTGAAAGAGGTGTTATAGGAGAAGACTGGGTTCAGAAAGGGATCAGGATTGCGTTTTAGTAACCCAGGCAGGAGTCTCAAGCCACCTTCCGGGGCTGCTGAGAAGATGCCATGCGCATCGCTGTAGTTCAGTCGCTCAGTCGTGTCTGACTCTGCGGCCCCGTGGACTGCAGCACGCCAGGCTTCCCTGTCCTTCACCATCTGTGTCTGTGGGGGTAGACTTGAAAGGCTCTGGGCAGAGGTGAGTCGGGGAGTTGTTGAAGAGCAAAGATGAGATCGCCTAGGAAAGAGACGGGGTGGGGGATGTGGGGCTGGAGAAGGAAAGATGGAAGAACGTGCTTCTAAAGGAATGAAGACAATGAAAAGTCAGAGGAGCCTGGCTCTTCCAGAAAGACCGCTGAGGAGTTACAGGATACGGAGATGAGAGATTAGAACAAGGGGGTCTCAGAAGAAGGTGGTCAGAGTCTGCTGAAGTTGTGATGATAATTGCAGCGTGGTTTCGGGACCCTGGTCTGAGTTCACTGGTTGTTGGGAGAATGCAGTTGCTTCGCACGTTGTTTTGCTTGGCCATTTCATCCTCAAGGCCAGCAACAGCCACTCAAGACTTTCTTACGCTTTGAACTGTTGACTTTCTGCTCTCTGCTCTCAGTAGGCAGAGAGGTTTGAACGCCATAGCTCACGTGATCACGTGAGGGGTGACCTGGGTCATTGAGGACAGGCTCCGTGGGGTCAGCAGGGAGGTGACCTTCGTCACCTGCAAAGGAGCTTATATTCCGAGGTGTGACTGCAGAAGGGTGAAGTTCTGGGAAGACGAACGTCTCCCTACTCCATCAGAAAAGGGGTAAACTTAGGAGGAAGTGGGAGGTGAGGCTGTGAGGACAGCTGGAGGGAGAGAGATGTACGGAGATACAGATGGGGAAGAAGGCAGGTGATGGGTTTGTTTGTTTTGTTTTTTGGAGGGGGTGTTCTCCATTTGGGTTAATCCGGGCTGTGGGGCGAGGGGTCAGAGCCAGGGTGTGATCGGGCCGTACTGCCTGCTCGCTGGTGGACCTTGGAGAAGTTCCTTAAATGCTCTGTGGCTCAGCCGTTCAGTATGCGAAGGAGGATGAGGGAAGGAAGTGTCTGTTTCGGGTTTGGAGCCTGAAGTGAGGTATTACAGACACAACACGTGCAACCGCATCTGGGGCACGGCAGGAGCTCAGGCAGTGCTGGCTGGGGATGCCCTGAGCATCACTGGTCTTCTGCTCCTGGCAGGGTGATGATGCCCGTGACAGAGACGGGGAGGAGGACGAGGAGTCCTGCTTCCAGGGGAGGAAGGGCGATACCACCTCCATGGCGGTGATCACAATGGCATGGCCGCCGTGATGGTATGATAGTAATACACGGCCACCGTGCAGTGTAATAGTAATATGCCTCCGTGATATTAATAAGTAACATGGCCTCCATGATGGTGATGATAGTGACATGGCCCCGTGCAGTGTAATAGTGATACAGCCACCGTGATATTAATAACATGGCTACTGTGATAGTACAATAGTAGTATAGCTACTGGGATGGGAATAATGGCACAGCCCCCATGACGGTATAACGGTAATACGGCTGACATGATGTTAGTAACAGTAATATGGCCACCGTGACAGTGTAACAGTAATACAGCTACCACGATGGTAATGTAATAGTCTGGCTACTATATCGGAAGAGACCTTGATGCTGGGAAAGACTGAACGCAGAACAAGAAGAGGGTGACAGAGGATGAGACGGCTGGATGGCATCACCGACTGAAGGGACAGGAGTTGAGCAAACTCCGGGAGACGGTGAGGGACAGGGAGGCCTGGCGTGCTGCAGTCCGCGGGGTCACAAAGAGTCAGACACAGCTCAGCGACTGAACCACAGCAGCAAGCCTATTGTAATACTGATGCTGCCATCATAATATTCTAATGGTAGCCCAGCTCCCATGGGATTATAATAGTAAACCTGCCACCACAAGTGGGGGAGTGATGCTGCTGATCCCACGAGCATAATAACAGGAGTAATTCAGCCGTCTATCTGCCTCTGGTCCACTGCTGAGCCCTGGACCGTCTGAGGATGGTGAGCGTTACACGAGTCAGGACCCAGCAAGGAAAGATTGTGACCCATCCTTGCAGAAGCCTGCAGAGGGGCAGGGCCCCAGCGGGGGCAGGCAGCCGTGTGTCCCCTGGTAACCAGGGCTGGGGGCAGCAGGGGCCAAGCTGACATGGCTCCCAGGCCCTTCCCAGGTCCACGCCTGGGAATACACTGGTCTGCGTTCACCCGGGGCCACCCTCTGAGGTCCCTTCATGGCGCAGGACTATGGTCTGCTGCCTGTGAGGTGTCCATACCCACAGTGTGTCCTGAGGGTTGGTTCTGTCCCATCTTAACCACACTGTGTGTGCTCTGCCCGCCGGGGCCACCTGTCCAGGCTGGAGGGGAGGTGGGGGTGTGCAAAGAGGCATCTCCTGAACGCTGTTCAGGGCTTTTCATCAGTGCCTTGTGGTCAAGTCACTGACAAGGTCTGCAGAGTTGGTGCATCGTGTACATTGGTTTGGGCTTCCCAGGTGGCACTAATGTTAGTGAACCTGCCTGCCAGTGTAAGAAACACAAGAGACACAGGTTCGATCCCTGGGTCAGGAAGATCCCTGGAGGAGGAAATGGCAACCCACTCCAGTATTCTGTGGAATCCCATGGACAGAGGAGCCTGGTGGGCTACAGTCCATGGGGTTGCACAGAGTTGGACAAGACATAAGTGCCTTAGCTTGTACAGGGGTTTAGGGAGATGTCATAGCTCGGCTTTTATTGCTGTAGTTCAATACAAAGATGGTACGTCGTCTGTTCCTTTTCTCCTGATAAAAATGTTTCTGAGGCAGTAGAATCTTACACTGGTCCGTCCCAAAGGAAATAAACCCTGAATATTCACTGGAAGGACTGATACTGAAGCTCCAATACTTTGACCACCTAATGGGAAGAGCTGACTCATTGGAAAAGACCCTGATGTGGGAAAGATTGAGGGCAGGAGGAGAAGGGGGTGACAGAGGATGAGATGGTTGGATGGCATCACCGACTCGATGGACATGAGTTTGAGTGGACTCCGGGAGATAGTGAAGGACAGGGAGGCCTGGCGTGCTGTAGACCGTGGGGTCAAAAAGAGTCAGACACGACTTAGCAACTGAATAACAACTACAAGAAGCTTAATAGCCAGAAAAATCAAAACCATTTTTTATGGAAGAACAGTTGATATACAACATTAGATTAGTTTCAGGTATACAGCAAAGTAATTCTGTTATACACAGATATACAAATGTTTGGATTCTTATCTCTTATTGATTATTGCATATGTGTAAGCTGAGTTGCATCCAACTCTTTGCAACCCCATGGGCTGTAGCCCACCAGGCTCCTCTGTCCATGGGATTCTCCAGACAAGATTACTGGAGTGGGCTGCCACGCCCTCAGCCAGGGGATCTTCCTGACCCTGGGATCTAACTTGCGTCTCCTGTGTCTCCTGCGTTGGCAGGTGGATTCTGTACCACTAGCAACATTTTATGATATTGAATATCGTCCCCTGTGCTATACTGTAGGTCCTTGTTGATTATCCATTTTATGTGTAAGAGTATGTGTGTGTTAACCCCAAATACCTAATTTATCCCTCCCCCACCTTTTCCCTTTGGTAAACAGAAGTTGGTTTTCTGTGTCAAAGAGTCTGTTTCGGCTTTATAAATAAGTTTATTCGTATCATTTTTTTTAGATTCCACAAATAAGTGACATCATATTGTATTTGTGTTTCTCTGTCTGACTTACTTCACACAGCGTGATCATCACTTGGTCCATCCGTGTTCTTGCAAATGGTATTACTCCATTCTTTTTCATGGCTGAGTAGTATTCCACTGTCTGTATGTACCACATCTTTTTTATGCATTCCTCTATGGACATCTAGGTTGCTTCCACGTCCAGGCTATTGTGAATAGTGCTGCAGTGAACATTGGGGGGTGCATGTATTTTTTTGAATTATGGTTTTCTTGGGGGTATATGTGTCCATGAGTGGGATTGCTGGATCATATGTGATTTACCGTATTATATCAGCCTCAGGTTTTACAATGTCGTGGTTCAACATCTGTATAGATTATACCCCATTTAAAGTTATTACAAAATCTCGTAACCATTTTAAAGTCAAAAGAAGGGACTCCTACTGCTGGTCACGCTGGAGGGAGCATCTTTCTTTGATGGATTACCGCAGGAAATGTTGGCCAAGATACAGACCGCAGGCATTGGACAGCAGCTGTGTGGTTCAGTTGCTCAGTCCTGTCTGACTCTTTGCAACCCCATGGGCTGTAGCCAGCCAGGCCCCTCTGTCTGTGGGATTCTCCAGGCAAGAATCCTGGAGTGGGTTGCCACTTCCTCCTGCAGGGGATCTTCCCGACCCGGGGATCAAACCTGGCTCTCCTGCACTGGCAGGTGGGTTCTTAAAACAGTGGACGGCCAGGGAAGTTCTGCCACTCAAGTTTTAACAGAGGAAACTGTGTGCTGGGCACAGTTCTGACCCCAAGCAAACAATCTTGACCTTGTGGGTGATGGGTTCAGTTTTCTGCCAAAGACAGACACTGTGGTTCTCATAGCCAACCAAACATCTTCATATATTGTGGTTGTAAAATGTGGATCCAGAGGCAGGGATCTTCCTGTTATTGTATTTATTGCTCAGGAACATAATTAAGAAACTTTATGAACACGACATAAAGTCATGAGTGTGTTTGGCAGATTCATTAAGACTTTAAAAAAGGCTTGGACAGGAGATTTCATGCCTCAAGAAGCCACTTAAAAGGAAGAGTAATAGGTTCGTTATATCCATGCCATGATATCTTAGGGAAGATGGTCAGCCTGGAAGTCTACGTCACTGCCTGTTTAATTTTTTTTTGTGACAGTCGCTCAGGCGTGTCCAACTCTTTGCGACCCCATGGTCGATACAATCCATGAGATTCTCCAGGCCAGAACACTGGGGTGGGTAGCCTTTCCCTTCTCCAGGGGGTCTTCCCAACCCAGGGATCGAACCCAGGTCTCCCGCACTGCAGGCGGATTCTTTACCAGCTGAGCCACCAGGAATGAACAGGGGTCTCCTGCATTGCAGGCGGATTCTTTACCAACTGAGCTATCAGGGAAGCCCCAAAGTCTGTATTAAATTTGTTACAATGTTGCTTCTGCTTTACATTTTTATTTTTTGACCTTGAGGCGTGTGGGATTTTAGCTCCCCAACCAGACTTTCAACCCATAGCCCCTGCATTAGAAGTGAAGTCTCAACCACTGGACTTCGAGGAAGACCCCTATCATGTATTTTTAAACCCTGGAATCTCTCTACTTCATCCTTGATGTTTTCTTTTTACTCTTGCAGTTTTATCCACTGCCTCAAATCCGCGCTGACCGCCTCAGATGGCCGCGTCTCCGATTTCTCTGGTTTCTGTTTTCAGTTTCTGTTAGCGAGCTGAAAACATCCAGGTCTGGATTATCTGCCTGTTGTTTCTCTTCAGGTCAACGCCAGTCCTCTGTTCCATACTTTTTCTCAGTAGAGAAGAAAATGCGTTTGGCTTAAAAACAAATGCATCATGACTTCAACGTGCCTCTTGTACAGAAAAGGCTTTAATCGGTGTTATAAAGCTGCCCAGTGTGGGCAGCTGAATTCCCCAGCCCCCCATCGCCCGATTATTAACTGAAACATACCTTTGGTTTTGCCTGGTTTGACAGCAAAAACCATAGTTTTATTTAGTGAGACTTTAAAAATCAAGACGGGAGTTAAGTTACACACCTAATGTCAGAGAAGTGGGCTAAAACATAACACAACAGGGTTCACTAAACTTCCCTGGGGGTCCAGAGGTTAAGACTTCAGCCACCCAATGCAGGGGGTGTGGGTTCAATCCTTGCTCAGGGAGCTGAGGTCCCACCCGCCTCCTGGCCAAAAAATATAAAACAGAAGCAGTACTGTAACAAATTCAATACAGACGTTAAAAATGGTGCACATAAAAAAAATCTTTAAAACGAAACAGTTAAAAAAAAATACAAGATGATTTCATTCGACAATCGTGGGCTCATGACTCTGAAACCTCATGAATCATCCGAGACTGTGTGCAAAACTTTGCTTATTGCGAGTAAATATAATGCCAACTCTCCAGGCATTGATGGCTTCCATTGAGGAGTGAAAGGTTGTTCACGAGTCATCTGTTACCATGATATAGTATACAGACTAAATGAGCATCTTTGAAGAGTTCTCACTGAAGAATCTGATTCATTGTGCTGGGCTGTGCTAAGTCTTGTCCGAGTCTTTGCGACCCCACGGATGGTAGCCCACCAGGCTCCTCTGTCCCTGGGATTTCCCAGGCAAGAATACTGGAGTAGGTTGCCATTTCCTCCTCCAGGGGATCTTCCCGACCCAGGAATCGAACCCGGGGTCTCTTGCATTGCAGGCGGATTCTTTACCCTCTGAGCTCCCAGGCTGGGGGACAGTTAGGTAGCTTCGGATGGAAGGGTGGTCTGCCAGCCCGCCTTGGTGGGGGGGAGCCGTGTGCACTAACTCCACCCTGCTTTTGCCCCCAGCTCCTCAGAAGTGGTCTTTCTGTATCTTATTGTTGATAATTTGCCTCAACTGTGCATGCAGGCAGTCATTGTTAGTCCCGTATAGTTTCTTTGCATTTTGTTGCTGGAGGAGACTGCTTGTGCAGGCGCCAACACTGTAGCAAAGTGTCCCAGGGTCCTAGTCTGTTTCACCGTGTGTGTGTGTGTGTGTGTGTGTGTGTGTGTGTGTGTGTGTGTGTGTGTGTGTGTGTGTGTGTGTGGTGTCTGACTCTCTGCAACCCCATGGACTGTAGCTCACCAGGCTCCTCTGTCCCTGGGATTCTCCAGGCAAGAACACTGGAGTGGGTTGCCTTTTCCTTCTCTAGGGGATCTTCCCGTCTCAGGGATCGAACCTGGGTCTCCCGCGTCGACAGGCAGATTCTTGATCCCTGAGTCACCCGGAATAAGGCAGAACCCCAGGAAGGGGCCTCATGGGTGTTGTATACAGTCTGCCCTGGATACGACTGTGCTTACTCTCAGCTCTTGGTTACAGGTCACGGCTGGGTCTTCGTCCTCCTCACCCATCAAGCTCGACGCGTGGTGTGGCCACTCCATCAAACCGTGAGTACCCGATGTGTTGACGTTTTGGGGCCAAAAGACACAAACGGTTTTCAGTTCGAATACAGATCAGAGAGATGCGACCTGAGCTCGGCAGAGCTAGCAGGGCACATTCTTGTCCAGACGCGTTCTGTCGTGTCTCCACGGTGCTTTTCAACTGCGTCCCGTGACTCGGTTTTTCAGGGTTATGTCGTGTTACATCGTGTTTTGGTCCTTATGGACTCCAGAATGACGCTGGCCGCTTATATTCCACAAACTGCCATATGGGACCTGCAAGGCGCGCTGATGGCTATAACCTGTACAAGTGTTTCCTTGGAAAACGGATGCGTTTGTGAGCTGGGGCTGCCATAAAATCACCCTAGATGGGGCGGCTTGACCAACAGACATTCACCCCCCCCTCCCTGGTCCTGGAGGCTGGGGTCTGAGACCCCCAGGTGTGGGCAGGGCTGGTTCCTCCTGAGACCCCTCTCCTGGGCGTGTGGACGGCCGTCTCCTCCCTGGGTCCTCACGTGCTCATCCCTCTGTGTGTGTGTGTGTCCTGATCCCCTCTTCACATAAAGCCCCCAGTCCAGTGGAATCTGGACGCAGCCTAATGCACAAGGGCTATTTGTTTAAACTCGATGACCTCTGGGTTTAAATAAGTTTAAATAAGTCCCAATTTCGAAGGATCAGGACCCACCGTGATGACCGCATGTAACCTTCAACCCCTCTTCAAAGACCCTTATCTCCAAATACAGCCCCACTCTGAGGACCTGAGGGGGATCAGAGCGTCAACATGTTAATCTCACGGGGACACAATTCACTGCGTGGCAGATGACAATGTACTATGACCAGGTGTAACTGTACCCCCGTGTGTGATTTCAGACGCCTTCTCTCAGCGTTCCTATGTCCGCTTCCCCACTGGGGGTGCGCTGACCATCACGTGCGTTCAGGGGTGAGCCTGAATTTATTTCTGAACCTCGGTTGTATAGGCGGTGCCAAAGGTGCTACCAGAGTCCCAGTGAGATGGCACGCCTGGTTCTTGCATCTTTTCATACTAATCGGGCGTTTCTGTGACAGAAGCTGCTTGGTTCCTCTGACTTGATTTGCTGTTCATGAGTGTTTGCGTCTGTCTTCACGTGATTTGAATATTCACGGGTTGCTCCTGGGTTATGGGGGAAAGAGGAGGTTCACTGAGGAAAATCAGGTTAGTCCGTGTTCTCAGGCATGCAAAGCCAGACTCACCTGGCTGCATCTTTCTTGCTGTATAGTTGCTAACTTGGCTCTGCAAACCTGTGGTCTGTAGCCCGCCAGGCTCCGCTGTCCATGGGCTTCTCCAGGCAAGAATACCGGAGTGGGTTGCCGTTTCCTCCTCCAGAGGAATCTTCCGACCCAGGGATGGTACCCCCATCTCCTGCTTGGCAGGCGGGTTCTTTACCACTGAGTCACGTGGGAAGCCCACATCTTTCATTAGAGTCCCTTGTTCTGAATCTCATGATTCACAATTAATCGTCAGTGGATTGTTGATGCTTTTCATCTTAGTATCCGTTTAAGGATTAAAGACATTTGTGAGTATATTCACCTTCAAGAGTGTCGAAAGTGAAAGTCACTCAGTCGTGTCTGCCTCTCTGCGACCCTATGGACTGTGTAGCCCACCAGGCTCCTCTGTCCATGGGCTTCTCCAGGCAGGAATGCTGGAGTGGGTTGCCAGCTCTTCCCTGACAGCTCAGTTAGTAAAGAATCTGCCCGCAATGCGGGAGCCCTGGGTTCGACCCCTGGGTTGGGAAGATCCCCTGGAGAAGGGAAAGGCTCCCCACTCCAGTGTTCTGGCCTGGAGAATTCCACGGACTGTATAGTGCACGGGGTTGCAAAGAGTCAGACACGACGGAGCGACTTTGACTTTGATTTCACTTTCTCCAGGGGATCTTCCCAAACCAGGGATTGAAGCTGGGCCCCCTGCACTGGGGGCTCACAGTCCTGGCCACTGGACCACCCGGGAAGTCTTCTTATAAATAACTAAACATGTTATTTATGTTTTATATTGCTGTACGTCACATCAGGCAGATGTGTGGCAAGACACTTCATATTATGTTGGCAGTTTTTGTCTTTAAAGAAATTGTAAAGTACCTTTGTATAATATTTGTTACAGGAGTAGAATCTATTGATTCACATTTGGAGTGTAATTCTTCTTTATGTCGTCAACATCTTAGTTTCTCTTTGTTTCCTTTATTTTTGGGGTATGATTCTCGACATTTATAGTGAGTATATAATATTGGCCACGTTCCCTGTGCCGTACAAAATGTCCTCAGAGCTTATTTTATACATAGTAGTTTACGTCTCTCTCGTCTGCTGCTGCGTTGAGACAGTCACTATGCTGCTGTATTTTTTAGATGCTACATATAAGTGGTATCATATGGTATTAATGTTAGTCTTTCTGGCTTCGTACGATAATCTCTAGGTCTGTCCATGGTACTGCACTTGGCATTAGTTCATTCTGTTTTATGGCTCAGCAATATTCCATTGGATAAACGTACAGTCTTCTTTGTGTGTTCCTTGTCGAGGGACATTTAGGTTGCTTCCATGTCTTGGCCATTGTGAGCAGAGCTGCTCTGAGCTTGAGTGTGCGTTATCTTTTCAGAGTTTTGTCTGGATACGTGCCTTAGGCTGGGGTTGCTGGATCATATGATGACTGTGTTTTTTCGTTCTCTGAGGAGCTTCCATAGTGTTTTCCACATTGGCTGCACCCACTTACGTTCTCAGCAACAGTGTATGCATATTATGTGGTTTTTACAAAATATTAAAGTGCATCTAGTGAGTTTATTTCAAACCTGCCATGTAACTTGCGAAGAATCAGTTTTCAAGATAGAATAGACCCTTCACCCCTTGACGGGTGGGCATAACATGGCGATAGTGGAAAGAATCTGCCTGCCAATGCAGAAGACAAGAGAGATGTAGGTTCGATCCTGGGTCAAGAAGATCCCCTGGAGGAGGAAATGGCAACCCACCCCAGTATTCTTGCCTGGACAATCCCATGGACACAGGAGCGGGCTACAGTCCATGGCCTTGTAAAGACTCAGCTATAACGGAAGCGACTTAGCACGCATGAAATAATTCAATCGACATTTCTATTCTATTTCTATTCCATTACGTTCTAATTCAATAATTCCAACCGACTTGAGTTTTCAACACTGAACGCTGCTAGGGCTAACGATGAAGGGCTGAAATGCAATCATTCAAATCATCTGAAATTATAAACAGTGAGAAACGAGGGAAAGACAGCTCAACTTACTTTGCACGTGGACATGTGTGCATTTTCTAAATAAAAGAAGGGGATGTGACTAAACTCAGAATGCACCGTGTCCAGGTACATTTTGGAAACTGCCCTGGGAAGAACTGACATGGAGTGAAGACCCTCGGCTCATGCGGTATCAACATGTGGTTTCTCTGAGAGAAAGCTCGGGAGCAGAAGAAAAACCGCCAAGGGAAAGTCAGTATTTGGAGACGGCCGAACAGGAGCACTGTGTTCCCACAGCTGTGCCTTTCGTTTTTGAAGTCGGCTTGGTTTGCAACATTGTGTTAGTTTCAGATAGGCAGCAAAATGATTCAGTTACACCTACACAGATGTATTCCTCTTCATAGCCTCTTTGAGGATGTTTTATCACAGGAATATTGCATATAGTTCTGTGTGCTATACAGTACAACCGTGTTGTTTATCTAAATACAATAGTTTGTCTGATGGCTGTAATTGACTTTTTTTTTTGCTTTGGGGTATAGCCAGTTAACAATGTTGCTGTGATGGTTTCAGGCAGACAGCAAAGGGACTCAGCCATCCATATACATGTATCCATTCTCCCCCAAACTCCCCTCCCATCCAGGCTGCCATAGGACACTGAACACAGTCCATTGAGTCGGTGATGCCATCCAGCCATCACATCCTCTGTTGTCCCCTTCTGCTCCTGCCTCCAATCGTTCCCAGCATCAGGGTCTTTTCCAATGAGTCAGCTCTTTGCAACAGGTGGCCAAAGAATTGGAGCTTCAGCTTCAACATCAGTCCTTCCAATGAACACCCAGGACTGATCTCCTTTAGGATGGACTGGTTGGATCTCCTTGCAGTCCAAGGGACTCTCAAGAGTCTTCTCCAACACCACAGTTCAAAAGCATCAGTTCTCTGGCACTCAGCTTTCTTTATGGTTCAACTCTCACATCCATACATGACCACTGGAAAAACCATAGCCTTGACTAGACGGACCTTTGTTGGCAAAGTAATGTCTCTGCTTTTTAATATGCTATCTAGGTTGGCCATAACCTTCCTTCCAAGGAGTAAGTGTCTTTTAATTTCATGGCTACAATCACCATCTGCAGTGATTTTGGAGCCCAAGAAAATAAAGAAATAAAGTCTGACACTGTTTCCACTGTTTCCCCATCTATTTGCCATAAAGTGATGGGACCGGATGCCATGATCTTAGTTTTCTGAACGTTGAGCTTTAAGCCAACTTTTTCACTCTCCTCTTTCACCATAAGGGTGGTGTCATCTGCATATCTGAGGTTATTGATATTTCTCCCGGCAATCTTGATTCCAGCTTGTGCTTCATCCAGCCCAGCGTTTCTCATGATGTACTCTGCATATAAGTTAAATAAGCAGGGTGACAATATACAGCCTTGACGTACTCCTTTTCCAATTTGGAACCAGTTTGTTGTTCCATGTCCAGTTTTAACTGTTGCTTCTTGCCCTGCATACAGGTTTCTCAGGAGGCAGGTCAGGTGGCCTGATATTCCCATCTCTTTCTTTCAAAACTTTCCATAGATTGCTGTGATCCACACAGTCAAATGCTTTGGTGTAGTCAATAAAGCAGAATTTTGCTTTAAAAATCAATAAAGCAGGGATTTTGGAGTCCCAGAAAATAAAGCCTGTCACTATTTACATTTTTTGCTGCCTCTACTTGCCATGAAATGATGGGACTGGATGCCAGGATCTTAGTTTTCTGAATGTTGAGTTTTAAGCCAGCTTTTTCACTCTCCTCTTTCACTTTCATCAAGAGGCTCTTTAATTCCTCTTCACTATCTGCCATAAGGGTGGTGTCATCTGCATATCTGAGGTTATTGATCTTTCTCCCGGCAATCTTGATTCCAGCTTGTGCTTCTTCCAGCCCAGCGTTTCTCATGATGTACTCTGCATATAAGTTAAATAAGCAGGGTGACAATATACAGTCTTGATGTACTTCTTTCCCGATTTGGAACCAGTCTGTTGGTCCATGTCCAGTTCTAACTGTAGCTTCCTGACCTGCATACAGATTTCTCAGGAGGCAGGTCAGGTGGTCTGGTATCCCCATCTCCTGAAGAATTTTCCACAGTTTGTTATGATCCACAAAGTCAAAGGCTTTAGCATAGTCAATAAAGCAGAAGGAGATGCTTTTCGGGAACTCTCTTGCTTTTTCTATGATCCAACGGATGTTGGCAATTTGATCCCCGCTTCCTCGGCTTTTTCTAAATCTGGCCTGAACATCTGGAAGTTCTCAGTTCACGTACTGTTGAAGCCTGGCTCGGAGAATTTTCAGCATTACCTTGCTAGCGTTCTCCATGTTAAATATAGCGGTGTGTGCATGTGATGGCTGTATTTTTTCACAGAAATCTTTGAGAACTCACCCAGGGATGGCACCTCAGGTGATCCGTCCGCCTTGTTCAGATGGCCTCATTTCCTCTCCGGAGGCCGCGAGGCAGATGTCGGGGAGGATTAAAAATAAACGAGGCACACCCACGGGAGCAGCTGGGACCTGCAGAGAAAACGCACCCCGTGAGCTGGGCCCCCCCTCCGCCCATCCCAGGCTGATGTCTGCACCCTGAGCTGGTGTCTGCACCCCAGGCTAGTGTCTGCACCCCGGGAGGGAGGCAGCCTTGCTGGTGGGGGAAGATGGGGCTTTGGGAGGGTGAGCAGGAGGGCTTCCAGCCTAGGTCAGTGCCTTCATGAGCCTTCATATCCTGCTCCGAGTTTGACCCGGGATGGATGACTGACCAGGGGTGGGTAGGGCGTGGGGGGTGGTGTTTTCATCCTAAAGCCTGTGCTCCAGGAGTGGTTCAGTGTTTCTTTGCAAGCAGGGCTTTCTGTGGGCAGAGAATAGATACATGTATATGTATGGCGAAGTCCCTTCACTGGTCACCTGAAACCATCACAATGTAGTTAATCGGCTCTACCCCGATACAAAGTGTTTTTCCTGTTAAAAATAAGCTTCCTGGGGAGGGGGAGGAAGGTGTGGCAACCACAGTTAAGGTAACTCCAACAAATAGATTCTAATGTCTTGATGGCAACGTGGGGGTGGGGGTTGGGGAGGCAGGCAAACTTGGGGGTCAAGGAAGGAAAATGTGGGAGACAGGCAGGCAAATGGGGGTGTTCATGTTAGTCGCTCAGTCGTGTCTGACTCTGCGACCCCACGGACTGTAGCCCGCCAGACTCCTCTGTCCGTGGGGATTCTCCAGGCGAGAACACTGGAGTGGGAAGCCTTGCCCTCCTCCAGGGGGTCTTCCCGACCCAGAGACTGAACCTGGGTCTCAAAATTGCAGAGGAGAAAGGCAGGCAAAATGGGGAAAGTGTAGGGAGGGGCCCGTGTAGACACATCCAAGGTCTAGCAGGGCATCCATTCTCCCTACCAACGTGTCACTGGTGGGAACACACTCCCCGCACTTCCTGCCTGGAGCCCGTGACCCCACGGAGACGGGCAGTCAGTCTGGGTCAAGTGTGAGCCTGGCATCCGTGTGTTGCTTCTGCTTTCGAGCCGCCCAGCTGAGAGCGGCTGCAGAGGTAAGAATATCAAAGAGGAGGAAGGAAGGCCGTGAAAGAGCCCAAGATGAGAGGGACTTCCGTGGTGGTCCAGTGGTTTAAGACTTCACCTTCCAGTGCAGGGGATGCGGGTTCAATCCCTGGTCAGGGAAGTAAGATCCTACATGCTGGGAGGTCAAAACAAAACTAGCACATAAGACAGAAGCAATATGGTAACAAATTCAGTAAAGGCTTTAGAAATGGTCCATGTTTAAAAAAAATTAAAAAAAAAAAAAGAAATAAAGCAGGACCCTGACACATATGGAGTATTGCCATTGACCCTTGGTCGGCTCTGGGATCCAGAGCAGTCAAGGTCAGACAGCTAGTGAGGCCAGCTCTGTGTTTGGAGAGGAAAGAGCAGTTGCTCGTGATGGTTGGGAATTCCACCTGTCAAAATCCAGGGCAGGACCGCTTGTCGCCTGTGGCAGAAATGCGGGAGTTTGTTTTAGTTCTCAGTGGGTTTGGTCAGAATATGAGAGCCTCCGATAAGAGACCAGTGCTGTATTTTATATCATATCTGTTCTCCTGAAGGGGAAGTCACTCAGTCATGTCCAGCTGTTTGTGACCCCATGGACTATACAGTCCATGGGATTCTCCAGGCCAGAATACTGGAGTGGGGAGCCTTTCCCTTCCCCCTTCCTTGGGGATCTTCCCAACCCAGGGATTGAACCCAGGTCTCCCACACCGCAGGCATATTCTTTCCCAGCTGAGCCACCAGGGAAGCCCAAGAATCCTGGCGTGGGCAGCCTATCCCTTCTCCAGCGGATCCTCCTGAACCAGGAATCGAACCAGGGTCTCCTGCATTGCAGGCAGATTCTTTACCATCTGAGCCACGAGGGAAACCCATAATACATGTAACATACATACAATTTGCATATGATATGACATAGCATATAATATATAACATAAAATTAAATAAACATCATGTAACCACTTAAACTATGTCGATTCCATCTCAATAAAGCTGGGAAAAACCCCGAAAGCGCTGATATTTAAAAGCAAACCAAAAAAGCCAAACAAAATGTTGCATTGGCCAAAAGGTTCCTTCGGGTTTTGAACAAAACGTTTCGGTCAACCCAGCCCAAATGCAAGTCCTGGTACAAGCAGGTGTGATGTCATTTCCCTGGGAAACCCTTGAGCTCCTCACGTCCGAGGAAACAGCTGTCGGTTTCGTGATGCTCACAGAACTGCAGGGAGGGCTCTGGTTTTTGCAACGTGAGCATCAAGGCTGTGGATTCCGCGAGAGGAGACTGCAGGGCAGAGCCGTCATCTCGGTGTGATCTCCCCGGCACGCGCCATCTACTTCTTAGAGGCATGGCTTTCTGTCCAAATCCACGTCTCAGAGAAGTTGCGCTTTCCTGTCTTTGATGCTGAGTCTGGATTTTTCTGAAGGAAACCAGCTGTCTGTCAAGCCTTGTTTAATGTTTCGACATGCCTGCCGGGAGAAAGGAAGGAATAGTGACGGGTTATAGAAAACCTTGGTGGGAAATTAGTTATGACAATAATTCTGTCTGAGGATATGGGTCTACGTACCAGCTATGTCCTGTCTTTTTCCTTTAAACTTTGTATTTTGTATTGGGGTATAGCTGATCCACACTGCTGTGACGGTTTCAGGTGGACAGCAAAGGGACTCAGCCTTACATACACATGTATCCATTCTCCCCCAAACTCCCCTCCCATCCAGGCTCCCACACAACATGGAGCAGAGTTCCCTGTGCTGTCCAGCAGGTCCTTGTTGGTTCTCCATGCTAATCCAGCAGTGTGTCCATGTCCATCTCAAACTCCCTAACTATCCCTTCCCCCATCCTTCCCCCTGGGGACCATAAGGTTATTACAGAGTATTGAGCAGAGTTCCCTGTGCTGGACAGCAGGTCCTTGTTGGTTCTCCATGTTAAATACAGCAGTGTGTCCATGTCCATCCCAGACTCCCTGACTATCCCTTCCCCCATCCTTCCCCCTGGGGACCATAAGGTTATTACAGAGTATTGAGCAGAGTTCTCTGTGCTGTCCAGCAGGTCCTTGTTGGTTCTCCATGTTAAATACAGCAGGGTGTCCATGTCCATCCCAAACTCCCTAACTATCCCTTCCCCAACCCTAAGCAACCATAAATTCATTCTCAAAGTCTGTGAGTCTCTTTCTCTTTTGTAAGTAAGTTCGTTTGTATCTTTTGGATTGCTCATATAAGGGACATCACAGGATATGTCTCCTTTTCTGTCTGACTTACTTTACTCAGTGTGACCATCTCTAGGTCCATCCGTGTTGCTTTTTTATGGCTGTGTAGTATTCCATTGTATATACGAACATCTTCTTTATCCATTCCTGTGTGTATGGACATTTGGGTTGTTTCCATGTCTTGCTGTTATGAACAGTGCTACAACGAATGCTGGGGTGCATATATCTTTTTGGACTGCGTTTTTCTCCAGGTGTATATGAACGCTGGGGTGCATATATCTTTTTGGACTGCGTTTTTCTCCAGGTGTAAACCCAGGAGCGAGATTGCAGGGTCACATGGTAGCTCTATTTTAGTTTTGTAAGGAACCTCCATCTTGTTCTTGATTCCAGCTATGTCTCTTCTTGACCGTCTGTGGTCCGCAGAATCATGATCCCCAGAGACGTCCAGTTCCTAAATCCTAAATCCCAGAACGTATGGGTATGTTCCTGGACGTGGCAAAAGGGAATTACAGTGGCAGGTGGACTTTAGGTTGCTCACGAGCTGACCTTAAGGTGGCGCTGATCCTGAATTACCCAGATGGGCTCTGTGTAAGCACAGGGTCCTTAAAAGTGGATGAGGGACGGAGAAGGGAGGGTAGCATGATGTGATGTGTGGACAGGAGCAGCCTTTGTGGGACCTGAGGATGCAGGAAGGGACCACGGAGCTAAGAAATGTGGGTAGTGTCTAGAAGCCAGGAAAGGCAAGGAAAAGATCTCCACTGGTGCTTCTAGAGGGAACCACCCCACTGACACCTGAATTTTAGCTCCGTGACCCATGAGATAATATGCATGCAATAATTTGTTACACAGTCATTGGAAAGAAGTGTACACATAGATGACTCATTAAATCTTTTTTTTAAGGTTTTTTTTTGTTGTTGTTGTTACGTGGACCAGTTTATAAAGTCTTCATTGAATTTGTCTTTCTCTGTCTTACTTCACTCAATATGATCATCACTAGATCTATCCATGCTGCTGCCACTGGCATTGGTTCATTCTTTTTCATGGCCGAGTAATATTCCATTGCATACACGTACCACACCTTCTTTCTCCATTCTTCTGTTGATGGACATTTAAGTTGTTCTCGCATCTTGACTGTCGTCAGTAGTGCTGCTATGAACACTGGGGTGCATGTATTTTTTTTGAATATATAGTTTTGTCCGGATATATGCCCAGGAGTGAAATTGCTGGATCGTACATATGGTAGTTCTGTGTTTAGTGCTTTAAAGACCCTCCATCCTGTTCTCCATAGTGGTTGCACCAATTTTCAGTGACACCAACAGTGTACCACAGTTCTCTTTTCTCCACACCTTCTCCGGCATTTCTTCTCTGCAGATTTTTTGACAACGGCCATTCAGACTGGTGTGAGGTGATACCTTAGTGTACTTTTGAGCCAAATTTCTTATAAGTACGTATGATGGGTGTCCTTTTATGATCCTATTGACCACCTGTATGTCTTCTTTGGGGCTTCCCTGGTGGCTCTGATGGTAAAGAATCCGCCTACAATGCAGGAGACCCCAGTTCGATTCCTGGGTCAGGAAGATCCACTGGAGAAGGGCTAGGCTACCCACTCAAGGATTCTTGGGCTTCCCCTGAGGCTCAGCTGGGAAAGAATCCGCCTGCAATGCAGGAGACCTAGGTTCAATCCTTGGGTTGGGAAAATCTCCTGGAGAAGGGAAAGGCTCCCCACTCCAGTATCCTGGCCTGGAGAATTCCATGGACTGTAGAGTCCGTGGGGTCACAAAGAGTCAGACACAACTGAGCGACTTTCACTTTCAAGTCTTCTTTGGACCTAAATGATTAGTTAGGTCTTCGGCCCACTTTTCCCCCCAAAGTTTATTGCAAATTTTTTTTCTTTTCTTTTGGCTGTTCTTCGTGTGCCGACGTTTCTGTGGTTGTGGCCACTGGGGGCTCCTCTCTAGTTGGGGGCTCCTCTCTATTGGGGGCTCCTCTCTAGTTGGGGTGCACGGGCTTGTCACTGTGGTGGTCTCCCCTGTTGCAGACCACGGGCTCTAGGGCTCACGGGCTTAAGTAGCTGTGGCATGCAGGCTTGGCTGCCCCTTGGCATACGCGATCTTCCCGGACCAGGATTCGAACCTGTGTATCCTGTGTTGGCAGGCGGACTCTTAACCACCGGGCAACCACGGAAGCCGGAGCATGGCCTGCTAACCTGACATTTTTCTTCCTTCCCCAAAGGACCAATTTTGTCTCCGTGGCCCCCTTTGCACTCCCTATAAGGAGCAAAGACTCTTACTGAAATCCATGGACATTTCCTAAACTCGGGGAAGCTGGAGTTGCCATCCTCCCGTGTCACTTTTCGGGTTTCTGTGACAGACAAGGACCGTTTTTCGGTTCCCATCGTCTGTGCTGTGCTGGCTTTAAGAGATCCCAAGAGTGACAGCTTCGGACAGACTCCTTGCTGATGCTGAGGGGCTGGGATGCGGGTGTCCAGCTGGCTTGTGGCGTCTCTTGCCTTCAAAGCCGCCTCGCCGAAAAAGCCCGATGCCCAGGGGACCGGGATCAGTCCCGGTTGCAGAGGAACATTAATTAAAAGTCAGCCCTGATGTGCACACCTCGCTGTGTCCCGTCCCCGCACGGAGGATGCTTTTAATCATGCGCGGTTCTGCCGTATCCGCAGTGACCCATTTCACAGCATGTCATGCTGCAAGCCGCCGAGTCTCCGCCAGCTGGAAGGAGCGAGTAATAAAATGTTCTGGAGTCATGCAGAGGGGGTAGGGTTTTGACCTCTGAGAGCCTGCAATCCTACTTCTGGCTCTGCTGTCCCCCTTAGCTGGGGTCTCTTCTCGGAGACCCTAAACATCGCTGAACCCAAGATCCCCCCTCTATAGGATGGAGAGCACAATCATTAGCTTCAGGCTTCCAAAAAGGATTAAAGCTGGGCTTCCCTGCTGGCTCCGTGGGAAAGAATCTGCCTGTCAATGCAGGGAACACAGGTTCCAGCCCTAGATATGAGAGCATCCATCACACGCCGTGGAGGAACGAAGCCCATGCACCACAACTATTTAACTTAAAACTTTTTTCAATGGAAGGATAATTGCCTTGCAGTATTGTGTGGGTTTCTGCCGTACATCCACATGAATCAGCCATAGGTTTACCCACGTCCCCTCCCTCTTGAACCTCCCTGCCACCTCCCACCCCATCCCACCCCTCTAGCTTGTCCCAGAGCCCCCGTTTGAGTTCCCCAAGGCATACAGCAAATTCCCACTGGCTCTCTATTTTACATCAGTTCAGTCGCTCAGTCGTGTCTGACTCTCGATGACCCCATGGACTGCAGCACGCCAGGCCTCCCTGTCCATCACCAACTCCCACAGCTTACTCAAACCCATGTCCATCAAGTCGGTGATGCCATCCAACTGTCTCATCCTCTGTCGTCCCCTTCTCTTCCTGCCCCCAATCCTTCCCAGCATCAGGGTCTTTTCCAGTGAGTCAGCTCTTTGCATCAGGTGGCCAAAGGATTGGAGTTTCAGTTTCAGCATCAGTCCTTCCAATGAATATTCAGGACTCATTTCCTTTAGGATGGACTGGTTGGATCTCCTTGCAGTCCAAGGGACTCTCAAGAGTCTTCTCCAACACCACAGTTCAAAAGCTTCCATTCTTCAATGCTCAGCCTTCTTTATGGTCCAACTCTCACATCCATACATGACTCCTGGAAAAACTGTAGCTTTGACTAGACGGACCTTTGTTGGCAAAGTGATGTCTCTGGTTTTTAATGGGATGTACGTGTGTGTGTGTGTGTGTGTGTGTGTTTCTCAGATGCTGCAGTGATATACTTCATCTGCCGATGCAGGAGGTGAAGGTTCCATCTCTGACTTGAGGAGAGTCTCTGGAGTAGGAAATGGCAACCCTATACTTCTTAAGAATCTTTCCACTATAAGTTATTGCAAGATATTGCAGAGTCTCCTGTGCTGTACAGGAGGTTCCTGCTGGGAGTCTATTTTAGACAGAGTATTGTGTGTGTGTTACAAATTCCTGACTTACCCCTCCTTCCTCTTTTGATAATCGTAGGTTTATTTTCTGTCTCTGTGAGTCTCTGTGTGTTTCGCAGATAAGGTCACTTATCTTCATTTTTAGATTCCCCATATACACGATACCATATGCTGTTTGTCTTTCTGTGACTCACGCAGTATGACACTCTCTAGGTCCATCCATGTGGCTGCTGATGGCGTTATTTTACCCCCTTTTATGGCTGAGTAATATTCCATTGTATATACGTATCACATCTCCTTTATCCATTCATCTCTTGATGCACACTCGAGTTGCTTCCACGTCTTGCTGATTGTAAATAGTGCTGCTATGAATATTGGGGGAGGGGTTCATGGACTTTTTTAAAAAAAGTAATTCAGTGGTTTTTAGTATATTCACAAAATTATGCAAATATCACCACAGCTAGTTTTAGAAGATTCTAATCATCCCCCAAAGAAACTCAGGACCTACTAAGAAGTCATTCCCCCGCCCCTCGCCACCCTTAGACCACTAATTTACTAATTTACTGTTTCTATAGCTTTGCTTTTTCTAGACATTTCACAGTGACTCGCAGAGTATGTCATCCTGTGTGACTGGCCTGCCAGCATGATGTTTTCAAAACGTATCCATGTTGTAGCATACAACAGGGCTTCATTCCCTTTTCTTAACTTTTAATTTTGTATTGGGGCATAGCCGACTAACAGCGTTGTGACAGTTTGCAGGTGAACACTGGAGGGACTCAGCCATCCGTATACATGTGTCCATTCTCCCCCAAACTCCCCTCCCATCCAGGCGGCCATATGACCGTGAGCAGAGTTCCCTGTGCTGGACAGCAGGTCCTTGTTAGTTCTCCATGTTCAATACAGCAGTGTGTACATTTCGTTCCTTTTACTGAAAGTATTTCATGATGTAATTATAGCACCTTTTACTGACCCATTCATCAGTGGTTGGGTATTTGGGTTGTTTCTATTTTTTCATGATTATGAGTCAGTGGCTATGAATATCCATGCACAGGTCTTTGTGTAAACACGTGTTCGTTTTTCTTGGGTACAGAAACAGAGGTGGAATTGACGGGTCACATGGTAACTCTGTGTTAAAACCTATGCCAAATGGCTTTCCAGAGTGGTGCACAATTTTATATTCAGACAAGCACTACGAGGTCTCCAATTTCTCTACCATAATACTTGTTAATACCTGCTTTTATTATGGCCATTCTAGTGTGTGTGTGTGGAGGGGTATCTCACGGTAGCTATGCATTTCCTTGGTAGCGAACGTCTTTTTACTTGCTTACTGGCTCTTCTTTTATCTGGAAAAATGTCCATCCATATTGTTTTTTGATGCAAACCATTTTTAAAGTGTTTCTTGAATTTGTTACAATATTGCTTCTGTTTTATGTTCTGGGTTTTTTGGCCACGAGTCACATGAGACCTTAGCGCCCTGTATGAGTTCTTTGCATATTCTTGGTAGAAGTCATGTATCACATATATGATTTATGAACCTTTCTCCCCATTACATGGGTTGGCTTTTCATTTCCTTGATGGTGATCTTGGAAGCACGTTTTGTTACCCATCTTTCTTTTCTTTGTTCTAATTGTTTGGGTTTGGGGGCATATCTTTGAAACCACGGCCCAATCCAAGACTGTGAAGGGTTATGCCAATGTTCACCTAAGCATTTTATTATATTGTGACTATACATGTAGATCAGAGATCCATTTTGAGGTAGTATCTGTATATGGTATAAAGTAGGGGTTCAACCTCATTTTGTGTGAGTATGCAGATAAACAATTATTTCTGAACCATTTAAACAATGTTTATTGAAGTATAGTTGATGTACAATGTTGTGTTAATTTATGCTCTGCAGCAAAATGAATCGGTTATACATAAACATGTATCCTTCTGGTCGAAGCTATGGTTTTTCCAGTGGTCATGTATGGATGTGAGAGTTGGACCATAAAGAAAGCTGAGCACCAAAGAATTGATGCTTTTGAACTGTGGTGTTGGAGAAGACTCTTGAGAGTCCCTTGGACTGCAAGGAGATCCAGCCAGTCCATCCTAAAGGAGATCAGTCCTGGGTGTTCACTGGAAGAACTGATGCTGAAGCTGAAACTTGAATGGTTTGTCCACCTGATGTGAAGAACTGACTTATGTGAAAAGACCTTGATGCTGGGAAAGATTGAAGGCAGGAGGAGAAGGGGACGACAGAGGATGAGATGGTTGGATGGCATCACTGACTCAATGGATGTGAGTTTGAGCCAGCTCCAGGAGCTGGTGATGGACAGGGAGGCCTGGAGTGCTGACGTCCAGGGGGTCGCAAAGAGTCGGACACGACTGAGCGACTGAACTGAACTCTTGTTTAGATTCTCGTCCCCTATAGATCATTACAGAGTATTGAGTAGAGTTCTCTGAGCTGTTCAGTAGCTCCTTATTATCTATTTTCTATATGGTACTGTGTATATGTCCATCTCCTAATGAATTCCTACCCACCTTTTTCCTCTGGTAACCAGAAGTTTGTTTTCTACGTCTGTGAGTGTATGTCCTGTGTCTGTAGGTATGTTCATTGGTGGCACATTTTAGACTTTGTGAGAAAAATCTGAGGCCGGAGGGGAGGAGGGGAAGGTCGGTGAGCGGCCGTCCGACAACCTTGAGGGGTTTCATTCCGTCAGCCCCGCCCTGGGGTCCTCACGTGGCGATGCGTCCTGACTTTCAGCGGCCGTTGACTCTCTAGGGGAAATATCAGAGAACTCATATCAGACAGTACCATTTCCTGGTTCCCCGCGCACCCCCCAGAACATCAGAGAGCGTGATCAGTAGCTTTATATTGTAAGAGAGGCACTTGAATACGTCCTGATGCTAATCATTTCATTATTCTTTTTGTTTGTTTGTTTTATTCACTCAAGTGCTTGACTCACAAGTGACCAGGCTGGGCTGAATTGGCTTCTCTATTTTAACAGTTTTCTTTCTTTGCTTTCGGCTGTACTGAATCTTCCTTGCTGCAACGGCTTGTGACTGTGGTGGGTCCTCTTTTTGCAGAGCTCAGGGTCAGTGGTTGGGGCACACGGGCTCAATGGCCCCGAGGTACGAGGGATCTTCCCCACCCGGGGATCGAACCCGTGTCCCCTACATTGGCCGGAGGATTCTCCGCCTCTGGACCACCAGAGAAGCCCTGCATCTCTCGTTTAGAAAGCGCCTTTTTCACGTCACCATTATGCCCATCGATAGTGGGGTCTTTCTGAACACCAGTGTTACCAGCTGTATCAAAGTTAGTCCTCTCCTTTTCCCCCACTCTGCCCGTCTTCCATTAACTTCTGCAGTTTCAGTTTTGCCATATGTTTCAAAGTCATCTCTCGAATTATAGTGTACTGTATCATTTTGTATGGATGCGAGAGCTGGACTATAAAGAAAGCTGAGCGCCGAAGAATGGATGCTTTTGAACTGTGGTGTTGGAGAAGACTCTTGAGAGTCCCTTGGGCTGCAAGGAGATCCAACCAGTCCATCCTAAAGGAAATTGATCCTGAATATTCATTGGAAGGACTGATGCTGAAGCTGAAGCTTCAATCCTTTGGCCACCTGATGTGAAGAGCTGACTCACTGGAAAAGACCCTGATGCTGGGAAAGATTGAGGGCAGGAGGAGAAGGGGATGACAGAGGATGAGATGGTTGGATGGCATCACCGACTCGATGGACATGAGTTTGGGTAAGCTCCGGGAGTTGGTGATGGACAGGGAGGCCTGGTGTGCTGCAGTCCATGGGGTTGCAAGGAGTTGGACACAACTGAGGGACTGAACTGAACTGTATCATTTGTAACACCACTGACACACACCGTCTTCACAGGTAGATGGTCATGCGGGCGTTAGCAGACCCTCTGTACAAACAGCTGTCTTTGGTTCCACCAGACACCGGTCAACCTTGTGGGGTCACCTGCACGTTCCTGTGTCCACACCTTGCAAACAAAGGTAAGTCACAAAGCCAAAGCCCGTGCTAAGTCTGGTCCAGGGCCTCTCTCATCCCCACACAATCTGTAAGTACACCTCATCTTCCAGAATGTTCTCTTAAGCGCTTGACCGTAGTTGCAAAGCTCTGATCGCTAATAATCAGGTTTTTTTTTTTTTTTTTAAATAAGAGGAATTTGTTGTTTGGCTCAGGAAACTCAAACGGGGGCTCTGTATCAAACTAGAGGGGTGGGATGGGGCGGGAGATGGGAGGGAGGGTCAAAAGGGAGGGGATATATGTATACCTTTGGCTGATTCATGTTGAGGTTTGACTGAAAACAGCAAAATTCTGTAAAGCAATTATACTTCAATAAGAAAAAAAATTAACAAAGAACATAAATGCAAAAACGAAAACAACAAAATTCTGTAAAGCAATTATCCTTCGATAAAAAAAATAAATTAAAGAACATAAACGCAAAAAAAAAAAGATGACGTATGTCGCAGGTGCTGAGGGGACACCATCTGATGTCCCACATGGCTGCATTTTTTTCCCGTCTCGGGGAGCTCTGTTTTTCAGCTTCTGTCTCTCTCTGTCTGTCTGTCTGCTTCGTTGTCTCTGGTTCTGTACGCGTCTGCCTCTCGGTCAGGCTCTCTGTCGCTCCGCTGGTCTCTGTGTCTCCCTGTCTGTGTGTCGGTCTGTCTGCCTGCTTCAGTCTGTCCCCTGACCTCCTGTGCGTCTCTCTGCGCCTCTGTCTATGCGTGTCCCCTCTCTCTGCCGGCCTCTGTCTTTGTGCCCGTCTCTCTCCATCCGTCTCTGCCTCGCCGTCTCTCTCTGCCTTGCCATCTCGTCTCCCTGATTCTCTCTGCTCGTCTCCCTGCCTCCCTGCTGCTGTTTGAGACGCATTTATTTCTCTGACTCGCTCTGTCGGGCCGCGTCTCTCTCGTTGTCTCTCTGCTTTTGGGCCTCATTCTGATTCTCCGTCTCGCGCTCTGGTTTTCTCTCTGTGTGTCTGACCCTCCGTCTCTCCCTGGCTGTCTGTCTCTCCGAGCCTCCTTCCCTGTCTCTCTGATCCAGGTCTCCCGCTCTGTCTGTCTGTACCCCTGTCTCTCTGTCTGTCTGACTCTGTCTCTTGACTTCCCCGTCTCTCCTCTTCCGCGTGTCTCTGTCTCTGCTCCTGCCTCCGCTTCTCTCTCCGCGGATCAGATCGCGGTCCCTCTCCCTGGGCTTCCGGCCGGCCTTCTGCTCACGCCTGGGTCTCTCTGCTGCCCTGTGTCTCTCTGCATCTCGCTCCCCGTCTGCCTCTTTCCTTCTGTGTCTGGCTGGCTGCGTCCGTCGATACTGCTCCCTGGCTGGCCCTTCCCCTGCTTCTCTGCTTGTGTCTGAGTCTCCGTCTCTCTGCGTCTCCGTCTGCGCCCGCCTTCAGCCCTGCCCTCCTGCCCTCCCTCGGTCTCTCTAGATGACACTTCCCTCTGTCCGCCTGTCTCCCTCTGACCCTGGCTCTCCTTCCTCTGACTCTTTCTGTGCATCCTCCTCTCTGTTTATCCCTCTCCCTGCTCTCCTGTCTGCCTGCCTCTCGGCGTCTTTCTCTCTTTGCTTCTGTCTCGCTGTCTGTCTGCTGCTCTCTCTGTCTGTTTTCTCACCTCCCTCCCCTCTGCTCCGTCTCCCCTGGATTCCCTCGCTGTCTCTGAGTCTCCGCTTCTATTCCTCCAACCTCGCTGCCCCGTCTGCACGCCTGTCTCCGTCTCCTTCCGCCTGTCTCCGTCTCCTTCCGCCTGTCTCCGTCTCCTTCCGCCTGTCTCCGTCTCCTTCCGCCTGTCTCCGTCTCCTTCCCCGTCTCCTTCCGCCTGTCTCCTTCCGCCTGTCTCCGTCCGCCTGTCTCCGTCCGCCTCTCTCCGTCTCTGCCCCCCTCAGATCTCTCTGACGCTCCCTCCTCTCCGTCTCCGCGTCTCCCTCTCCCTGTGTCTGTCTGCACGCCCCGGTCTCTGTCTCTTGTCTGCGTTTGCTTCCGTCTCTGCGTCTCTCTCTCAGCCTGCGTCTCTGCTGGTCTCCATCACTCCCTGTGTCTCTCCCGATCTCTGCATCTCTCTCGGTCTCCCTCGACGGCCGTCTACGCTTCTCTTTTCCGTCTGACCCCCACGCCTCTCGGCCCTCTGTGTCTCTCGAACCCTCTGCCGTCTCCCTCTCTGTCTGGATCCCTGCTTGTCTCCGCCTTTCTGTTTGTGACCCGCTGTCTCTCTGGCGCTCTCTCGTCTCCGAGTCTCTGGTTTTCCTTCTGCGGCTCGGATTCTCCGTGTCTCTCTCCTTTTCTCTGTTTCTCTCACGCTCGTCTCCCTGAGGCTCTGCTTTCCCTCCTGCAGCTCTGATTCTCCGTCTCTCTCTCTCTCTCTGTCTCCTTCTCTGTCTGACTCTCTCTCTCTGTGTCTGTATATAATTTATGCCTGATTCCTGGTTCCTTCTCTCTCTGCTTCTCTTATCTCTCCCTGCTGTCTGTCTGTCTGCATTTCTCTGTCTACTTGTCTACCCCCCCTTCTCTGCGTCTCCCTCTATTTCTCTTTCTCTGACTCTTTATTTCTCCCCCTCTGTCTCTCACTGTCTCTGTCTGTCCTTTGCCTCCTTGTCTCTGCTTCTCTTGATGACCCTATCTTCCTCTGTCTGTCTGTCTGTCTCTCTGCTTCTGTGCCTCCGTCTCTCTACTTTCTGTCTCTCTTACTCTCTGTCTCTCCACGTCCCTCTGTCTCTGGGTGTCTGTCTCTCTCTACGCCGCGTGAGGACACACAGGTAAGGGGGCATCTCCCCGCCCCCGACCCAGTCCTACCTGGGACATCTGTGCCCCCGTGGGGTCTCTGTTGGGACAGCCTTCGATGACGGAGACCCACGCCTGTGTGTTCTCAAAGGATGAAGCCCGCTGTGAAGTCAGAGATGCACGGAGAAAAATGACGATCTCACTGACCGAGGAAGGAACGCACAGTGATATTAATATAACCTTGCAACTATATGGAGGGTGACATTTTTACGTGTTGTATATATTTCTCTTAGAATTAGAGCATCTTTTAAATTCCCCCAGAGCATACCCTACTAACTCTCATGATTTCTCTGCCTCCCTGTCTGTAGTTATACAATAAACCTCTTGTACCAGTGGCTCAGATGGTAAAGAATCTGCGTGCAATACAGGAGACGCGGGTTCGATGCCTGGGATGGGAAGATCCCCTGGACAAGGGCATGGCAACCCACTGCAGTATTCCTGCCTGGAGAATCCCAAGGACAGAGGAGCCTGGAGGGCTGCAGTCCACGGGGCCGCAATGACTCAGACACGAATGAGTGACTAACGCTTTCTCTTTCACACACACCTCTCATCACACTCCTATAAAAGCATCTTTTCCAAGGATTATGCTATGCCTTCTGGACTGTTTTTCCAGTAGCATTTTCTGAAATGCTTTTCCCTTCTTAATCCCATTTTCTATGGGAGGGATTCAATCCCTGGTCTTGGCAAGACTAATTTGAGTTTTTGGCATAAAGACCCAGATACCTTCTTAAAAGATTGAGCTGGCTTTGCTCACAGCCCTGTTAGAAGTCAGCCCACACCCAGCTCCTCTTACCTTTCTGATGAGCCCTCCTGGCTCCTTGGAAGGTCAACGGCAGAACCATCTTCACATACTTCCCAGGCAGCTTTGGCATAAACATCCTACCACCGAGGGCTTTGTTTATCCGGTAACCTCAGCTCTGCGCTTTCTATGAATTCTAGGGACGTGTTCCGGGTCGCAGGCAGACCGCAGCTCAGCTCGGGGATGATCAAGGCGGTCCCTTCCAGGGCGTGGAGAGAAGGGAGCCCTCCTGCAGAGTCGGTGGGCACTGAAACTGGTGCAGCCACGAGGCAGAGAGCAGCACGAGGGTTCCTTAAAAAATTAAACAGAGAGTCACCATGTGACCCCGCCATCCCCCGGCTCGGCACAGACCCAGACGAAACTATGATTCAAAAAAAGACACACGCGCCCCAGCTGTTCACAGGAGCGCTGTTTACAACAGCCAGGACATGCAAAACCACGTAAGTGCCCATCAACAGGCGAATGCCAGGAGAAGAGGGGGTACATAAAGACAAAGGAATACTACTCAGCCATAAAAAAGGACGGCAATAACAGCTTTCGCAGCACCATGCTGGATCTAGAGACTGTCATACTAAGTAAGACAAAGACAAAAATGACGATATTACTTATATGTGGATTGCAAAATATGGGAGACATTCTTACTTATATGTGGAATGTAAACTATGAGAGAAGTGAACTGACTTACATAACAGAAAAAGGGTCATAGGCAGGAGAGTGACGATTACCAAAGGGATAAATGAGGCGTTCGGGGTTAACAGATTTAGAGTGTGAGTGAGTGAGTGAGTGAGTGAGTGAGTGAGTGAGTGTGTGTGTGTGTGTGTGTGTGTACTAGATTGCCAACAAGGACCTATCCTATAGGACAGGGCACTCTGCTCAATGTTATGTTACAACCGAAATGGGAAAGGGATTTGAAAAAGATTTGATACATATGTATACCTCTAAATGAATCAGTGGGCTGTCTATCTAAAACAAGCAACACTGTAAGTTGACCCTGCTTCAATAAAAACGTTAAAAATACGTAACAAAAGCTGAGTGGGTTACAGATTAATGTCCAAGAGAAGATTCCTAGGTCTCTATGGACCTAGGGATGGTCATACTAACAGAAGTAAGCCAGACAGACAAAGACAAATACCCGTGTGATATCACTTATAAGTAGACTCTTAAAAAAAAAAAGATACAAATAAACTTATTTACAAAACAGACTCACAGACACAGAAAACAAACTTATGGTTACATAACGGGGAAGGGTACATTACGAAGCTGGGATTAACAGATACAAACTACTCTATGCAAAATAGATAAGCAACAAGGACCTTCTGTACAGCACAGGGAACATATATTCAGTACCGTGTAATAACCTACAATGGAAAAGAATCTGAAAAAATATATCTGTGTGTATAGCTGCATCAACTGTGCTGTCCAGCTGAAGCTAACAACGTTGCTAATCCACCATGCTTCAGCAAAAAAGTGAAACATAGGTGCCAAAAGCAGAGTGGACGACAGAGGAACGTCCACCGGCAGAGTCTTAGTCTCTATGGGCCTAGGGAGGGTCACATTAAGTGAAGTAAGCCAGACAGAGGACGAGACGGTCGGATGGCGTCACCGACTCGAGGGACATGGGTTTGAGCAAGCTCTTGGAGGCAGAGAAGGTCAGGGAAGCCTGGCGCGCTGCAGTCCGTGGGGTCACATATAGTCAGACACGCCTGAGCCACTGACCAACAACCGACATACACAATAAACAACAAGGACCTCCTGCGTAGCACAGGGAACTCTTAACTCAGGATCAGTCATGACATATAATGGAAAAAAGAATCCGGAAAAAAACATGTGTATCTGCATTACTGATTCACTTAGCGGTACACCTGAAACTAACTACACTGTAAATTACGCTTCCATAAAAAATTAAGAAGACACGGCTGAGTGGCCTGCAGAGGAACGTCCATCAGGAGTCCCCGCTGTCTGTGAGCAGAGAGTGGGCAGGCAGTTCAGGCAGTGGACGGCGCAGTGGAGACAATAAGCGGGCGTTCTCATCGGCTGCTGTGCCCTCCTGTTCACCCCCGGCTCTGCCCCACAGAGCTCACCTCGGGCGTCAGCCTGGCGGGAAGGCAGAGAGGATGGAGGTGGGGCTGTGTCTCCCCCGCGGCCCCATCTCCCGGGTCGCCTGGGACCCTGCGCGTGAGCCTGCTGTCCCCACGGCCGCGGCTGCCCCCGCCGCCTCGGACGTCCCGGGACGGACCCGCATGGGTGCTGTGGTCCTGGGCGCTGGTCCTCGGGTGCTGAGCCCCCTGAGCCAGGAGCAGCCCGCTATCCTTCCCCAATGCTCTGTCCTTGGCTGTCCCGTCCGCGTGCCTTCTGCTGGCCGCTCACCTGGCTCAAGCAGAAGGAGCAGCATCTGTGAGTCAGGGGAGGAGGCGGCAAGATGGAAGGGGCATAACTGTTTAATTTCAGGGAGGGGGGCCTGGGGGGCTTGAGGAGGGGAAAGAATGGGGGGGGTGTTCTTCCTTCTCTGCTAAACTATTTTAACCTCCACAAGCTTCACTCTGGTAAAAATGATAAAGTGATGAAATAAACTGACTCGGCAAATGATTGATCACGTTGGTTATCGATTCCCAAACGATGATTCAAACTGATAAAAATACAATACTGATAAAGATGTTTAAATCACAGTGAAAGTGAAAGTGAAGTTGCTCAGTCGTGTCGGACTCTTTGCGACCCCATGGGCTGTAGCCTACCACGCTCCTCCATCCATGGGATTTTCCAGGCAAGAGTACTGGAGTGGGTTGCCACTTCCTTCTCCAAGAAATCTTCCTGACCCAGGGATCGAACCCGGGTCTCCCGCATTGTAGGCAGACGCTTTACCGTCTGAGCCACCAGGGCTTTAAATGATAAGGATCTTTAAATGACAAAAATGATTCTTACAGGATAAGAAGTAATAAAAGATGACAAATTGGTAAGATGACTTTTAAATGATTTTAAAAATACAAAAAGGTTAAAAGGAACTGGTAAGAACGACTTTCTAACACCACACACAAAAATAAACACAAAATGGATTAAAGAACTAAACATAAGACCAGAAACTATAAAACTCCTAGAGGAAAAAACATATGCAAAACACTCTCTGACATAAACCACAGCAGGATCCTCTATGACCCACCTCCCAGAGTAATGGAAATAAAAGCAAAAATAAACAAATGGGACCTAATTAAACTTAAAAGCTCTTGCACAACGAAGGAAACTATAAGCAAGGTGAAAAGACAGCCTTCATAAGGGGAGAAAATAATAGCAAACGAAGCAACTGACAAAGAATTAATCTCAAAAATATACAAGCAACTCCTGCAGCTGAATTCCAGAAAAATAAACGACCCAATCAAAAAATGGGCCAAAGAACTAAACAGACATTTCTCCAAAGAAGACATACAGATGGCCAACAAACACATGAAAAGATGCTCAACATCACTCATTATCAGAGAAATGCAAATCAAAACCACAATGAGGTACCATTTCACACCAGTCAGAATGGCTGCTATCCAAAAGTCTACAAGCAATAAATGCTGGAGAGGGTGTGGAGAAAAGGGAACCCTCTTACACTGTTGGTGGGAATGCAAACTAGTACAGCCACTATGGAGAACAGTGTGGAGATTCCTTAAAAAACTGGGAATAGAACTGCCATATGACCCAGCAATCCCACTGCAGGGCATACACACTGAGGAAACCAGAATTGAAAGAGACGCGTGTACCCCAATGTTCATCGCAGCACTGTTTACAATAGCCAGGACATGGAAGCAGCCTAGATGTCCATCTGCAGACGAATGGATAAGGAAGCTGTGGTACATATACACAATGGAATATTACTCAGCCATTAAAAAGAATACATTTGAATCAGTTCTAATGAGGTGGATGAAACTGGAGCCTATTATACAGAGTGAAGTAAGCCAGAAAGAATAACACCAATACAGTATACTAATGCATATATATGGAATTTGAAAGATGTTAACGATAACCCTATATGCGAGACAGAATAAGAGACACAGATGTATAAAACAGGCTTTTGGACTCTGGGAGAAGGCGAGGGTGGGATGATCTGAGAGAATAGCATTGAAACATATATATTATCATATGTGAAACAGAACACCAGTCCAGGTTCGATGCATGAGACAAATGCTCAGGGCTGGTGCACTGGGATGATCCTGAGGGATGGGATGGGGAGGGAGGTGGGAGGGGGGTTCAGGATGGGGAACACATGTACACCCATGGCTGATTCAGGTCAATGTGTGGCAAAAACCACCACAATATTGTAAAGTAATTAGCCTCCAATTAAAATAAATTAATTAATTTAAAAAAGAACGATTTTAAAATATTAATGTGATTCAAAATGATAAAAATGACAAAAAAGATGGTAAGACTGTGAACTGGAATGATAAAAATATCAACACAGAAAAGATGAAACAAACAATTAGCTACTGCTAAACATGAATTAAAAATTAGAATCATTCAAAAATTAGTAAAATGACAAACGACGCTAAAATGACGTTAAAATGGTAATGATTTAAAATGAAAAAATACAAAAAAGTTTAAACATCATATATATGACATAAGAACAATTTAAAAATAAGAATGGGGTCTTTCCTGGTGTTCAACTGGTTAGGACTCTGAGCTTTCACTGTAGCTGCCAGGGGTTCAATCCCTCGTAGGGGAAGTAAGATCCCAGAAGCCACATGCTTGGCCAAAAAATTAGAGATAAATAAATAGGCATTAAAAAATAAAGATTTAATATGATAAAAATGACAAATGTGATAAAATGATTTTTAAAAAATGATTTGAAATGATAATACAAAGATTAAAAAAAATTTTAAGTGATAAAATGACTGAAAAATGATTATAACGAGAAAAGACTGTAAAATGATTTTTAAATAGAAATAGGCATTAAAATAAAGATTTAATACGATAAAAATGACAAACGTGATAAAATGATTTTTAAAAAATGATTTGAAATGATAATACAAAGATTAAAAGGAATTTTTAAGTGATAAATGACTTTGAAAAATGATTATAATGAGAAAAAGACTGTAAAATGTTTCTTAAATAATTAAAAATAATAAAAATGCCAAAACAGGGCGATATATGTACACATATGGCCAATTCACGTTGCTGTACAGCAGAAACTAACACAGCATTGTAAAGTGACTATATTCCAGTAAAAACTAATTTAAAACATATTAGCAGAAGAGATGGGACTGAGGGAAGCATACAGCAGAATTTCATTCCTATGACGTTGGAAACTTGGAAACCTACGTGATCTGTTTAGGGTCGACTATGTAAGTCATACAGCAGCTAAGGCAACATTTTAAAAATGTGACAGCATGAAGTAAAATCCTTATACATTACTAAGTGGAAGGAACAGAATAAGAAATTCACGCTTACAAAGAAAAACTAGCGTCATATCTCTTATTGGTAAAATGTATATGCTTTCTTCATTGTCAGTTCAGTTCAGTCGCTCAGTCGTGTCCGACTCGCTGCGACCCCATGAATTGCAGTGCGCCAGGCCTCTCTGTCCATCACCAACTCCCAGAGTCCACCCAAACCCATGTCCATTGAGTCGGTGATGCCATCCAGCCATCTCATCCTCTGTCGTCCCCTTCTCCTCCCGCCCCCAATCCTACCCAGCATTAGGGTCTTTTCCAATGAGTCAACCCTTCGCATGAGGTGGCCAAAGTATTGGAGTTTCAGCTTCAACATCAGACCTTCCAATGAACACCCAGGATTGATCTCTTTTAGGATGGATTGATTGTAATAGCGTGTAAATAAAACCAAATACTAATTTTTTACTTAAAAAATATTTTGAAAGGGTTGAGAAAGAGCAAATCTGCTCAAGCTATTTCGGCTTCAATAAACAGCTGATCACAGTAGCTAAGGCAACATTTGTAAAATGTGACAGCGTGAAGTAAAATCCTTATACATTATTAAGTGAAAGAAACAGAATAAGAAATTCACGCTTACAAAGAAAAACTAGCATCATATCTCTTATTGGTAAAATGTGCTTTCTTCATTATAATAGCGTGTAAATAAAACCAAATACTAATTGTTTACTTAAAAAATTTTTTGAAAGGGCTGAGAAACAGCAAATCTGCTCAAGCTATTTCGGCTTCAATTAACAGCTGATCACAGTAGCTAAGGCAACATTTTTTAAATGTAACAGCACAGACAGAAAAACCTAAGGTATTATTAAGTTAAAGGAACAGACTAAGAAATTCACACTTACAAAGAAAGACTATTGTCATATTTCTTATTTGTAAAATGTATATGCTTTCTTCACTGTAGTAGAATATAAATTAAACCAGATACAAATTATTTTAATTAAAAGATAAACCAATAAAAATGAGTAAATGATGCTAAAATTTATAAACAATTATCCCCCAATAAATAAAGCAAACAGAAACAGATACTAAAATGATTTTTAAAGGACTGAATTAGATGTTTTGCATCCTGTATTCCTGTGGACAGTGATATTCACATAATAATTAATAATATTATTATATTAATTTGATTATATTAATATAATTATTAATACCACATATTAATAAATAATAAGCAATTACAGACCCCCAAAAGAAGAGAAAATCACCGCCAGCTCCAGACTTAACTGCATTTTCTTTGCACAAGAGAAAAAGAAAATCAGGAGAGGCCACTGCCGGGGAAGTTCACTCAAAGGGGACCCTTACAGCTGGTTGGTTTACACCTGGTAATGTACCTGTGTCAACGCTACGCTCTCAAATCATCACGCCCTCTCCTTCTCCGAGTCCACCAGAATTGAAAAAGACACGTCTGTGCTTATGCTCCGTCGGGTCCATCTCTGTGCGACCCCCCTGGACTGCGGCCCCCGCCTCTGTCCGTGGAGATTCCCCCAGGCAAGACTGGAGAGGGTTGCCATGCCCTCCTCCAGGGGGTCTTCCCCACCCAGGGATTGAACCCGGGTGTTGTATGATTGCAGGTGGATTCTTTACCATCGGAGCCGCCAGGGAGGCCGAAAGACACACGGGCCTCAACGTTCAATGCAGCTCTGTTTACATCAGCTACGACGTGGAAGCAACTTTTTTTTTTTCTACACACTTTTCTTAATACAGCTGACTTTGCTCATAGGTGCTGACCAGATGGACTTTGATGTCCCAGCGTGCTTGCCTTTTTTTTTTTTCTCCTCTTGGGTATATATCCAGGGCACGTTTTGATTTTCCCAGGAGCTCTGTGGATGGTCTTGGGCTGGGAGGTTTCCCAGGAGGCAGAATGTGGGCTGGGATTCCGGGGGTATTTGGGGAGGGGGAGGGGGGCTACACATGGCCCAGGCAGCTCCGGCAGTGGGTTAGACTTGGCTGCTCAGGAAGCGTGGCGTCCTGCAAAGCCAGTGGGAGCAGCTGACCGCAGGGGCCGGGGGACTCCTCACTCACCTCCCCTGGGGGGCTGGTGCACCTGGAGTCCAATCTGCAGGGACCTCCTGCTTCCAGGGTGGCCAGCGTCATAAGGAGCCAGACAAAGCTGCAGTCACTAAGTTGATTGTCACTCAGTCGTGTCTGTCTCTTTCCTGACCCTGTGGACCGCAGCCCGCCAGGCTCCTCTGTCCACGGGAAATTCTCCAGGCAAGGATACGGGAGTGGGTTGCCATGTCCTCCTCCAGGGCATCTTCCCGGACCAGGGATTGAACCCACGTCTCCCACACTGCAGGCAGATTCTTTACCGTCTGAGCCATCGAGGAAGCCCAGTCACCAAAGCCAGTCAACGAGAAACTGCCCCTTGCCACACGCTGGCCGTCTGACTCCACAAGGATCAGATACAGTGCTGCTGCTGCAGCTGCTGACCTTGCACAGCCCCTGAAGGGAGCTCAGGGCGGACAGCAGAAGGACAGGCCCTCAGAGAGAGATTTTCAGGAGCCCATTCTTTAGGAACCCTGTTCTCGTATCGCCTCCTATCTAGAAAAGCCCTAAAATCACTCATGGTGATGACTGTTCCTCAGGACTAGAAGGTGCTTGATGAGATCAGCAGAAACCTTTTGCAAAATATTACCCGTTCGATTGCACGAACTGCCCATTTGGCTTCCCTCATAGCTCAGTTGGTAAAGAATCTGCCTGCAGTGCACGAGGCCCGGGTTCGATCCCTGGGTCAGGAAGATCCCCCTGGAGAAGGAAATGGCTACACACTCCAGTCTTCTTGCCTGGAGAACCCCACGGACAGAGGAGCCTGGCGGGCTACAGTCCATGGGGTTGCAAAGAGTCAGACACGACGGAGTGACTAACCCACCACCACCCCGTTTACCAGAATCACATCTGTATTAACTTTCCCCCTCCCTGCCTCTTTGCAGCAGTTTCTCAGAGCTGTCTGAGGTGCTCTCTCCTGGACTGCAGTCCTCATTTCGCACCCAAAGAGAAATTAACTCTCAGCTCTCACGTTACGCTTGTTTTTTTTAAAGTCGACGCCAGGGCCTGGCAGCCGGGACCTGGGTGGTGAGGCTGGGGACCAGGGCTGAGGGACACAGCGGGGCACTGGCCCGGAGAGGCATGAAGCCTCTGCAGACACGGGGAGGGGGTGGGCTGGCTGCTGCAGACAGCGGGTTCCCAGCCAGGGTGGGCCAGCTTCCCACTGCGACGCGGAATGAGGTCGGAGCTGAGCTGTGCATGCCGGGCTCTGACAGTCCTGCGTGGTTCTCTCAAGCCTGCTGCTACAGACAGCTTCAGTTCAGTCGCTCAGTTGTGTCTGACTCTCTGCGACCCCATGGACCGCAGCTCGCCAGGCTTCCCTGTCCATCACCGACTGTCAGAGTTTGCGCAAACTCCTGTCCATCGGTCCATGTCCCTTCAAGGTTCATATGTTGAAGCCTGAACCCCCAGAGCAGCTGTATTTGGAGCATATGATGCATTCAGGTGAAAAGAGGTAATGCCTCTTCCACTGTTAGACAGGTTTTAAATTGGTTGCAGCCACTATGGAGAACACGATGGAGCTTCCTCAAAAAATTAAAGACAGAACTACCGTGTGAGCCAGCCATCCCACTCCTGGGCAGGTATCCGGAGAAAAAGCATAATTTGAAAAGACACAGGCACCCCAGTGTTCATAAGAGCACTATTCACAACAGCCAGGACATGGAAGCAACCTAAGTGTCCATCAACAGAGGAACAGAGAAAGAAGATGTGGTACATTTACACACTGGAATATTACTCAGCCATGAAAAGGAATGAATGCCATTTGCAGCAACGTGGATGGACCTAGAGATGATCATACGAAGTGAGGTCTAATAAGTCAGAGAGAGAAGCGGAAACATTGTGTGACATCACTTACATGGGGACTCTAAGAAGAAATGGAGGAGGAAATGGCACCCCACTCCAGTATGCTTGCCTGGAGAACCCCATGGGCAGAGGAGCCTGGTGGGGTACACTTCATGGGGTCGCAAAGAGTTGATCACAACTTAGCAACTAAGCCATCGCCAAGAACAAATAATACAGATGAACTTACAAAAAAGAAACAGCCTCCCAGACATAGAAAATGAACTTATGGGGGTAAGGATGTGCAGAAGGAGTAGTCAGGGAGTTTGGGATGGACATGGACACACTGCTGTATTTAACATGGAGAACCAGCAAGGACCTGCTGTCCAGCACAGGGAACTCTGCTCAATACTCTGTAATAACCTTATGGTTCCCAGGGGGAAGGATGGGGGAAGGGATAGTCAGGGAGTCTGGGATGGACATGGACACACTGCTGTATGTAACATGGAGAACCAGCAAGGACCTGCTGGACAGCACAGGGAACTCTGCTCAATACTCTGTAATAACCTTATGGTTCCCAGGGGGAAGGATGGGGGAAGGGATAGTCAGGGAGTTTGGGATGGACATGGACACACTGCTGTATTTAACATGGAGAACCAACAAGGACCTGCTGGACAGCACAGGGAACTCTGCTCAGTGTCACATGGCAGCCTGGATGGGAGGGGAGTTTGGGGGAGAGTGGATACATGTGTATGTATGGCTGAGTCCCTGTGCTGTCAAATGTCACAACGTTGTTAATCGGCTATACCCCAATATAAAATAAAAACGCTTAAATAAAAAATAAATACAAGGATTGTGCTCCATCTTCTGAAATTTTTTCCAGTAGCATTTTCTGCAATGCTATTCCCTGAATCCCATTTTCTTTGGGCAGGATTAAATCCTTGTTGCAAGACTAATTTGAATTTTTGGCATAAAGACCCAGATGTCTCTTTCTGGTTAATACTGAGCCGGCTTTGCACACAGCCCTTGTTAGGAGTCAGCCCACAGCCAGCTCTCCAGGCATTTCTGATGAGCCCTCCTGGCCAACGGAAGGTCAATGACAGAACTGTTTCCATGTATTTCCCAGCTAGCATTTTGCATAAACATCCTACAACTGAGGGTTTTGTTTCTCCAACAACATCAGCTCGGCGCTTTCTCAGAATTTCAGGGACATGTTCTGGGTCACAGGTAGACTGCAGCTCACCTTGGTGACGATGAAGACAGTCCCCGCTAGGGTGCGGAGAGAAGGGAGTCCTCCTGCAGTGTTGGTGGGGATAGAAACTGGTGCGGCCATGATGGAGCAAACTATGAAGCTTCCTCCAAAAACTAAAAACGGAGCTACAACATGACCCAGCAATCCCACTCTTGGGCATATTTCTGGAGAAAACTATGGTTCACAAAGACATGTGGACCCCTATTTCCATAGCAGCACTATTTACAATAGCCAGGACATGGAAGTCACCTAAGTGTACATCAGTAGAGGAATGGATAAAGAAAATGGGGTACATATATACACAGTGGAATATTATGCAGTCATAAAAAGGGACAAAATGATGCCATTTGCAGCAATATAGATGAACCTAGAGAGAGTCACAGTAAGCGAAGTCAGACAGAGAAAGACAAATATATGTTATCACTCATGTAGAATCTAAAAATAAGGCAAATCTATATACAAAACAGAAGGAAACTCACAGATATAGAAAACAAATATGATTACCAAAGGGGAAAGGGTTGAGGAAGAGAGAAATTAGGAGTTCGGGATGAACAGACACTGTATATAGTGGGATGAACACTACTGTATGTAAAATATGCAGTCAACAAGGAACTACTCGGGGTTCCTAGGGGTCCAGTGGTTAAGACTCCGCTGTCTACTTCAGGGTGCAGGGCTTCCATCTCTGGTCAGGGAACTAGGATCCCACCCACTGACAGTGACCAAAAATGTGTCCTAACGTCGCTTCAGTCGTGTCCGAGTCTTTGTGACCCCATGGACTGCAGCCCGCCAGGCTCCTCTGTCCGTGGCAAGAAGACTGGAGTGGGTTGCCATGCCCTCCTCCAGGGGATCTTGCTGACCCAGGGATCAAACCTGGGTCTCCTACGTTGCAGGAAGATTCTTTGCTGCATAGTTTCAAAAAAAAAAAAAACCTGTCTCTGGGACAGAAACCACTGTCCAGCCCCGAGACCTTACTATCTCTGACAAGTGGCATCTTGTCGTGTCAGAAAAATGCCCCGAGACGCTGGACTTACTCCTAAGGATCATGGTTCCCCCAGAGCTGCGTCTCCCAAGCCACATGTAAGGACCCTGAGGTCCTGGACGGGCAAGGCTGAAAGGCAGTGATGCCTCTGTGACACTGAGCCGTCCACGCCATCCACGCCCACGCTCAGCTGGACTCTGACGACGGCTCAACACTCACCTTCCCAGAAGGCTTGAAGGCATGAGGGTCTGGAAGCTTTAATCTCGTTTATCGGTGACGATCAATTCGGGGTGAGGGATAAAACAGCAAAGACTTCCCTTCTTTGCTGGCTGGACCCGGGCCAGAGACGGAAAGAGGTGCACTTGAGAATATATTGGATTTTTACAAAATCCTGCATTAAGAGCTGTCCCAGACATCTCTCACGATGAGCCAACACTTTGCAAACAAGTATGCATCAGTGATTTTGCCTGGTGCACCTTGATGGTTCTGGTCCAGGTCTGCCCTTGAAACCCACTGCTTTTATCATTCCTGACATAGATCAAAAGCAAATCAGATTATGGAAATGGCTGAGCTGCCTGCAAGTGAGTAAGGATGGAGGTTTTGGCCTGTGTGCAGGAATGCGGAGGGGGTCGGGGCGGCGGTGTACCGGGTCTGTGGAGCTTGAAGGCTGCAGCGGGATTCGGGCTGGCAGGAGGAGAAGGCTGAAAGCAACAGTGCTGGGAAGCGATAGGAATGTGGTGTTGCCCCCTGTAAAGGTCACCCCGAGGAGGTGTCCAGGGCTGGTGTCGCCCTTGCATTTCCCTGCTCGTACACCCCGAGTTATGGTCCCCATGCTCGTGGTCCAGGAGGAAGGCTCCCCATTCCAGGGGCCAACTAGGGCGAAGACGAGGAGAGGAAAGGGCACGCTGTGTCCGTCTTTGAAGGAAGGGTTCTGCCACGTGGTACAGGGACGGGCAGAGAGAGCCTTGCGTTGGGAAGGTCTGTGTGTGAGCGATGATGTCGTTGTTAGCTCCGTGACCGCGAGCGAGGCTCAACCTCCCTAACATGATGATGGTGCTGGTGGCGGTGGTGATGGTGAAGACGGTGGAGGAGGTGATGATGGACGTGATGACGGTGAAGGGGATGATGGTGGTGATAGTGATGATGATGGTGATGACACTCATGCTGGTGAAGGTGATAGTGATGAAGATGAACATGAGACTGATGATGGTGGTGATAGTGATGATGGTGATGATACTGATGATGGTGAAGGTGACTGTGGTGATGAAGATGATACTGATGATGGTGGTGGTAACGATGGTAAACGTGGTGATGATGGTGAACATGGTACAGCCACTACGGAGAAGAGTACAGAGGTTCTTCCAAACACTAAAAATAGATGAAGCAAGACTACTGCTGGATATATAGTCAGAGGAAACTCTAATTCAAAACGATATATGCATCCCACTGTTCACTGCAGCACTATTTACAACAGACAGGACGTAGAAACAGCCCAAGTGTCCGACAGATGATGTATAATGAAGATGTGATACATATATACAATGGAATATTACACAGCCATGAAAAAGAATGAAGCAATGCCATTTGCAGCAACATGGTTGGACCTAGAGATGATCCTACTGACTGAAGTAAGTCAGAGGAAGGCAAATATATCGCTTATATGTAGAATCTAAAAAGTAGCACAGGTGAACTGAATTTCAAAACACAAATAGACTCACAGACATAGAAAACAAACTTATGGTCCCCAAAGGGGCAGGGGGCGATGAATTAGGAGTTTGGATTTAGCAGATATACACTGCAGTATATAAAATAAACAACAAGGACCTACTACTACAGCACAGGGAACTATATTAATAATCTATAATGGAAGAGAACCAAAAAATACATGTATATATTCATGTATAGATTGAAGGCAGGAGGAGAAGGGGATGACAGAGGATGAGATGGTTGGATGGCATCATCAACTTGATGGACGTGAGTCTGAGCAAACTCCGGGAGTTTGGTGATGGACAGGGAGGCCTGGCGCGCTGCAGTCCATGGGGTCGCAGAGAGTTGGACACGACTGAGCCACTGAACTGAAATGATTCATGTATATCTAAATTATTTTGCCGCACACCCGAAACTAACACAGTGTTGTAAGTCAACAATACTTCACTTAAGCCAGTGGGAGTTTGATATATGAAGCAGGGCACCCAAAGCCTTTGGTCTCTGACAGCCTGGAAGGATGGGGTGGGGAGGGAGGTGGGGGAGCTTAGGAAGGAGGGGACGCATGTATACCTATGGCCAATTCATGTTGACACACGGCAAAAACCATCACAATATTGTAAAGCGCTTATCCTAAAATTAAAAATTATTAAAAAAACGACTCATAAAGTCAGACAGAGAAGGAGAAATATCACATATCATCCCTTATATGTGGACGCTAAAAATAAATGACACAAATGAACTTACAAAACATAAAGAGACTCACAGACTTATTAGACAACGAACTTACGGTTGCCAGGGGGGAAAGACCGGGTAAATGGATAGTTAGGGAGTTTGGCATACTCAATAGTCTGTAATAACCTGATGGTCACCAGGGGGAAAGATGGGGGAAGGGATAGTTAGGGAGTTTGGGATGGACAGGGACACACTGCTGTATTTAACATGGAGAACCAGCAAGGACCTGCTGGACAGCATAGGGAACTCTGCTCAATGTCGTGTGGCAGCCTGGATGGGAGGGGAGTTTGGGGGAGAATGGAAGTGTGGAGTTAGTCGCTCAGTCGTGTCTGACTCTCTGCGACCCCGTGGACTGTAGCCCACCAGGCTCCTCCATCCATGGGATTCTCCAGGCAGGAATACTGCACTGGCTAGCTATTTCCTTCTCCCCCAATACAAAATAAAAAGTTTTTTTAAAAAAACCCACTACTCAGCAAAGACTGACAAGTTCTGTTTCCCCAAACTCAGGCTCACAGGAGACAGAGCTGGTGCCGTTATCCAGCATATCCTGAGTATCCTGGCATCTGTTCATCACACCTTGGAGTCCGGCAAGTGCTCATTTCTGTCTGCCCGGAGCCTGGCTGAATGTCTGACCCCTGCCACGCTCTCCACCAAAGCCTTCCATGGTGCAATGCTGTCAGTGAGCCAGACCGCGGTGACGGGTGTCAAGGCGGAGAAGCGGAGACGGCAAAGTGAGAACAGACGGAGTCGTCAGTAACCAGAGAGGCTCTGCGAGGGAAGGAGACGGCCAGACCAGCACACAGACCCCCTCCGTGTATGCATGCGGCTCAGCAAAGCCCCAGACAGGGTGCTTCTCACCACCCACCTCCGTCTCTGGGATCCTCCGAGTGCCACCTCCTCTCCTCGGACGTCCTCCGTACCCGACACGGGCCAGCCCCGTCTCCGGCATCTTCACAGACGGTTGTCGACACGGCAGGTGGACTCAGCCCGTCTCCACCATCCTGCTTCCAGAGACTCAGCCTGGGCTGTGAGTCGCACGCAGGCTGGGACGGGGGCTCCAGCAGAGTGGGCACGGAGGGCATTTGCTCTTCGGTCACTAAGCTGAGTCTGACTCTTCGCGACCCCGAGGACCGAAGGACGCCAGGCTTCCCTGTCCCCTCGCCATCTCCTGGAGTCGGCCCAAATATCACACCTGACTCACTGGAAAAGACCCTGATGCTGGGAAAGACCGAAGGCGGGAGGAGAAGGGGGCGACAGAGGGGGAGACGGTTCGATGGCATCACCGAGTCGATGGACATGGCTTTGAGTAAACTGTGGGAGTTGGTGATGGACAGGGAGGCCTGGCGTGCTGCAGTCCATGGGGTCGCAGAGAGTCTGACATGACTGAGCGACTAGAGAGCAAAAGACAGGCGCATTAGTGGCTGGCGGGGCTGCGTGACTTTTGCAGACACCCACCTTGTCACTCCATTGGGTGTCAGCAATCAACATAGCCCTCCAGGGAGGACCCAGGGCTTGCCCTGGAAGGCAGGTCGCTGCTCATGGAAATGGCAAGGAATTCCCAGAGGGTGAGAGTGGACCCCCACCCGCCTGCCACCTTTAGCTCCGTCAGAGAAAGTCACGTGTCTCCACTGACCGTGTTCCCGAAGCAGAGCCGGGGTTGCGGATCCGATGCACGGAGGGGAAGGGGCTCTAGTTGGGGGCGAGGGGTGGGGAGGTCAGACGAAGGGGGAAACTAGCCCAGCCAAGGAGGGCTTAACGATCAAGCCAGCCACACCGAGGTGCCTGGGGTGTAACGTCGATTCTACGTGACCTGTGCGGATTTAACTATCAAACATCAAACCTGGGCTTTGATGTGATTGGAGCTTCCCAGGTGGTGCCAGTGGTAAAGAACCCGCGTACCAATGCAGGAGACTTAAGAGACGCGGGTTCCATCCCCAGGTCGGGAAGATCCCCTGGAGGAGGACATGGCAACCCACTCCAGTATCCTTGGCTGGGGAATCCCATGGACAGAGGAGCCTGGTGGGCTACAGGGTCGCAATGAGATGGACACGACTGAAGTGACTTAGCACGCACGCATCAAATCTGGACCTGACACAGGAACTCAGTTCAAGATGCTCCTGCAGGTTCCTACTGACGAGGCATATCGTCAGCTGCTCGGAACAGAACTCAGGTCCTACCACACCATCTGGTGAGGGAAGCACCTTCATTCTCATGCAGAGCCCCTGAGACCCCCGCCAACTGCAGTCCCAGATGCCTGCAGCTGTCACAGCTTCAGAGTGAGGAATGCTTTACATTCGAAAGGAGAAGTGATAAATCCATTAAAAAGATGCTATGTAAACAGTGGGTGCTGGAGAAGACTCTCGAGAGTCCCATGGACTGCAAGGAGATCCAACCAGTCCATCCTAAAGGACATCAAGCCTGCATATTCATTGGAAGGACTGATGCTTAAGCTACAATGCAAAGAACTGACTCACCGGAAAAGACCCTGATGCTGGGAGAGATTGAAGGCGGGAGGAGAAGGGGACGACAGAGGATGAGATGGTTGGATGGCATCACCGACTTGATGGCCATGAGTTTGAGCCAACTCTGGGAGATAGTGAAGGACAGGGAAGCCTGATGTGCTGCCGTCCACGGGGTCGCAAAGAGTCAGACACGACTGAGCGATGGAACAACAAAAATGTTAAGTCACGACTCTCAGGCTGTGCATTTTTGTGTGTTTCAGTTGACACTTTCTAAGAGGAATATTAGTGAATAAGCATAGAACGCAAAACAAAAGGAGGTTTGTGCCCGCTCCAAGGTATGCGGGCTTCCCCCCTTGCTTTGCCTGTTAAGCACCTTCCAGCCGTCTTTTGGGCATGGGTCCAGTGGGATCCAGGTAAGGGCTCCCTGTCTCCTTAGGCCTAGCGGTTAACACATGAGGCTTGCACAGCTCTGGAGCCATCTGGAATCACAGCAGAACTTCCCTACCAGCTTCAAAGTCCCGGTGAGGCTTTCACTGGAGGGGCTTGGAAACCACACCGGAAAGGCCTCCAAGGCAAACCTGCCTGGACACGCCCATCCCCCACGCCTCCTGCAGCAAGCAGCTCCCAGGAAACACAGATAAATCTGTATTTGGACTTTCCTTCTGTTTCTCATCACAAGCACTTAAATCACCAAGGTATATTCTACCAGGCAGCTACATCTGTGTTGTCGCTAAGTCGTGTCCGACTCTCTGCGACCCCACGGACTGCAGCCCTCCAGGCTCCTCTGTCCGTGGGATTCTCCAGGCCAGAATGCTGGAGTGGGTTGTCATTTCCTCCTCCAGGGGATCTTCCCGACCCAGGGATCGAACAGGCATCTCCTGCATTGACAGGCAGGTCCTTGACCGCTGAGCCATTGAGAAACTCCTAGCTTATGCATGTGTTTCTGTGAGATTTCTCTCTGCTAAGATGTCTAGGTGGGGTATTTGTTTCCAGGGGCTGCTGTAATAAAATACCCCAAAGCTGGTAGTTTAAAACAGCAGGAATTGACTCTTCTGGTGGTCTGGGGGTTAACAGTTCACCTTTCAATGCAGGGGGTTCGACTTCGGGGAACTAAGATCTGACATGTCATGGAAGATAAGCAAAACAGCAGGAATTTATTCTATCTCAGTTTTGGAGCAAGGTGTGGAGTCATATATACTTATTCTCTCTTAGTTTTTGAAACCATATATATATACTTATATGTTTTTATATAAATATAACTAAATGTATTTAATATACGTATTTATAAGTGTCAGTTGCCCAGTCGTGTCCGACGCTCTGTGAGCCCATGGACTGTAGCCCGCCAGGCTCCTCTGTCCATGGGATTCTCCAGGCAAGCATAATGCAGTGGGTTGCCATTTCCTTCTCTAGGGGATCTTCCTGACCCAGGGATCAAACGCATTGGCAGGATTCTTTACCACTGGGCCACTGGGGAAACGCTATTATATTACATAGCTAATAGAATTTAATTTTCATGTGCGTTATTTTGGAAACTAGAGGAATAGGAAGTGGGATAAATATCAGGACTCTTCAGTTTATCTGTGCCAGGTACGTGGGCTCAGAACTCAGGTCTGGCCGTGACCTGGTCCGTATAAACCCAGATAGATTTCCACACAGCCCACCAAATTCTGATTTGTTTCTCCCCCTTTGAATTTGGTCATGGTTCTGTGCCATCAGCAGTTGGCTGGAAAAAAAAATGCACTACTTCAAAGTAGAGAAATCTGTTTTATTTAATGACTTTGTTGTTGTGGTTCAGTCGCCAAGTCGTGTCCGACTCTTTGTGACCCCATGGACTGCAGCACGCCAGGCCTCCCTGTCTATCACCAACTCCCGGAGCTCGCTCAAAGTCATTCCATCGAGTCGGTGATGCCATCCAACCATCTCATCCTCTGTCGTCCCCTTCTCCTCCCACCTTCAATCTTTCCCAGCATCAGGGTCTTTTCCAGTGAGTCAGTTCTTCCCATCAGGGGGCCAAAGTACTGGAGCTTCAGCTTCAGCATCAGTCCTTGCAGTGCATATTCATGCTTGATTTCCTTTCGGGTGGACTGGTTTGCTCTCCTCTGATGACTTTGCTGAGGACTATCGCCTCGGAAACAGCCTCTCAGAGACTGTGGAGGGTCTCTCCCAAAGAAGTATGAGAGGGGCCAGGATGTACAGGAATTTTTGCAAAAACAACAACAACAAAAAACCAAGTAGTTGAACATCAAAAGATTACTATGCAGGTCACAAAATACAAACATCTCAAGTGAATGAGCTTAGCGCTTTTCTGTGTCTGGGAAGCTGCAAGAGTCTGGGCTCATTGAAATCATTCCTCTGAGAGGCACCTCAGTGATCTGGGGCCAGTCTCCTGTTTTTCTCCATCCGCAGTTCCCTGAGGGTCAGCCTTGGGGGCGGCTGCAGTGGCCGAGAGCCTGACCTCTGCAGCTTCCTTCCTTTCCTGAAATGGCAGGCGGCCTCTCTCTGTCCACACAGGGATGCCTTCTGCTCTTCTCTCTTAACGCGCGTCCCCTTCAAAACCAATGCAGTTGAAATCGTTCTCTGGACTGGTGGTGGAGTGGATGAGAACCTGCCTGCCAATGCAGGGAGGGGACCCGGGTTCGATCCCTGGTCTGGGAAGATCCCACAGGCCTCGGAGCAACTAAGCCCATGTGCCACGACTATGAGCCCGTAAAAGCTGCAAACGGGAGAAGCCACCGCAATGAAAAGCCCCTGCAAGACAGCTAGAGAGGAGTCCGCGCTCGACGCCAACGAGAGAAAGCCCGCACACAGCAATGAAGACCCAGCGCAGCCCCGCCAAGAAAGAAATGCAATACAGAAATCATTCTGCAAAAACAGGAGCGGAGGACACGCTAGCGCCCTCTGGTTGGTTGTCAACCACGCAGAGTCAATGGACTGGAGCGGCAGCTGGGTGCTATGAGGGGTTCTGGGTGCCTGGACCTTGAGAGTCGGTGGGAATCCGTCTACCTAAGCTGTGTGTCCATCCTGGCTACCTTGCTCCTTGCTTTTCATGCTGCAATATGAGTGCGTCTGAATAGCAGAAAGCGTGAGTCACTCAGTCACGTCCAACTCTTTGCAAACCCGTGGACTGTAGTCCGCCAGGCTCCTCTCTCTGTGGGATTCTCCAGGCAAGAATACTAGAGTTGGTTTCCATTTCCTTCTCCAGGGAATCTTCTCAACCCGGGGATCGAACCCAGGTCTCATGCATTGCAGGCAGATTCTTTACCGTCTGAGCCATCAGCAGGAGTGAATAATTTTGTCGAAGCCTTGGGAGTGTGCACCCACAGGTCACTATGCTCTCATGTGGTGAATGAGCTTCTTGGCTCATGAAAGGAAGCTAACATCCCAGAAAGACACCCTGGCTGGCCACAGCCTTCCAGAGTACCAGCCCTCCGGGTGTTGGGCCAGCACCTTGCCTTGATGATACCCAAGGACTTACAGAAGCTCAGGTGATGAGGTCTCATAGAGACAAGAAATCAAGAGACTTATTTATGCCCAGTCTGTGTCCTGGCTTTCTAAATGTGTCTGGTGGCTCAGCTGGTAAAGAATCCGCCTGCAGTGTGGGAGACCAAGGTTCGATCCCTGGGTTGGGAAGATCCTCTGGAGAAGGGAATGGTAACCCACTCCAGTATTCTGGCCGGCAGAATTCCACGGACCGGAGTCCAAAATAGTCAGACACGACTGAGCGACTTTCACGTCACTTTTTAAATGTAAAGATCTGTTTGTTGTTGCTTAGTTAGTAAGTCGTGTCTGACTGAGACCCCAGGGGTTGCAGCCCACCAGGCTCCTCTGTCCATAGGATTTCCTGGGCAAGTGTACTGGAGTGAGTTGCCATTTCCTTTTCGGGGTGGGGGATCTTACCGACCCAGAGTTCGAACGCACATCTCCTGCTTGGCAGGTGGATTCTTGACCGCCGAGCCACGAGCGAAGCCCAAAGGTCTATATGATGATGGCATAAATGTGGTCCATGGACCAACATCACTGGTCTCACCTGAGAACTCGTTTGAAATGCGAAAACCTCAGCCCCCACGCAGACCTGGTGGATTACAATCTGTATTTTCACAAGGTTCCCAGGGAATCAAGTACACAGTCAAGTTTGAGAAACCTAAAAGTCTCTCAAATCTTTTGCCCCGTTTGTACAAAAATAACGCACTGATGAAAAGTATTTGTGCCACAAAACGCCCCAGGATGTCATCATATTTTTCAGACTTTGTGAGGGAGGCTGAAACATGGGTCCATGAGGATAAACAACAGGCAGTGACATGTGTACCCTGAGGGGCTCGAAAATGCCAGGTGGATGAGGCAGAAAGGGGGGAAATTCTACCTAACATTTTGCTTGGCAAGGAAACTTGAGTCAGTGAGGCAGACCCCTGTTGAGTGAGGAAGTTTCGTCTGAGAGGTGCTAGCTCCTACCCCCAGGTAAGACTTCAGTCATTTTATCACGGGTCTCTCTCTCCCTGAATCGGGCGCAGATCTGTGATGGCTGGTTTTATTGGTAAATGTGGCTGAGCCACGGTCCCCAGAGACAATCAGACATAATTCTGGATGTTTCTGTGAGGGGTTCTGGTTTTTTTTTTTTTTGGTACAAGATGAATATTTCACTCGGTGAACTCTGAGTAAATCAGATGCCCTCTCCAATGTTGGTGGGCCTCGTCTAATCAGTTGAAGGTGTCAAGAGCCTAAGGGTTGATCTGCCCTGAGCAAAAAAAGGAATTCTGCCAGCAGACAGTCTCTGGGCTTCTTTAGCTGCAACATCACCTCTTTCCTGGGGTCTTCAGCCTACTGGTCTACCCCGAAGGTGTTGGACTTGTCAGCTCCCACAACTATGTGAGCTAATTCCTTAAAATAAAGCTCTCTTTGGAAATCAAAGCCTGAATATTCATTGGAAGGAGTGATGCTAAAGCTGAAGCTCCAATACTTTGGCCACCTGATGCAAAGAGCCGACTCATTGGAAAAGACCCTGATGCTGGGAAAGATTGAGGGCAGGAGAAGAAGGGGACGACAGAGGATGAGAGGGTTGGATGGCATCACCGACTCCATGCACATGAGTTTGGGTAAACTCTGGGAGTTGGTGATGGACAGGGAGGCCTGGCGTGCTGTAGTACATGGGGTCACAGAGTCAGACATGATTTAGTGACTGAATAACAACAAAAACACATCTATAACTATGATTCCAGGCATCACGGAAATGTGTAAGCCCAAGCTCAACAGTCATGGAGCTATACTTGCATTAAAAGCATTCAGACCTTGACATTCTTTGAAAAATACAAATGGTCAGATATTGCTTTTTTTCTCCAGAGCTCCAGATATGTTTCTAATGAGCAGTCGTGTTAAAAAAACAACTGGACTATACGACGATCTTTTACTTTTATCCAGTTTGTTTCTCTTTTTCTATTTCACCTTCAGTGTTTCCATTTCACTTAGTTTATGTTCTCCAATCTCTCCACCTCTCTCTTTTTTTGATGTTCTGTCTCAAGCATTTATCAAGTGTAGTAGAAAAGCTTTTGCATATTATATATAAATATGCATAACATATATGTTTTAGAAAACGTATACATTTTTGCCTAACTAAGCAATCATGACATCTTGATTCCCCTCATTGACTTAGTCTGAATAGAATGCTAGGTTTCCAATTAAAAAATAGCTCTGCAACAAGCAACAGAGGTTTACTGTATCACACAGGGGAACTAGAGGGAATATCTTATAATAACTTACGATGGAAAATAATTTAAAAAAGAATATATATATATGTGTGTGTATCTGTACAACCGAATCACCTTGCTGGGCACCGGAAACATTGTTAAGTCAACTACACTTCAATAAAATGTATCTATTTTACAAAACGGAGAAAAGCACGGCTTGGCTTGCCTGGCGCTCCCCACAGTCCCGTGAAGGTCAGAGCGCCTGCCATCCTGGTGGAAACCAGAGACAGGATCTAAGTCCTAAGCGACCTGCATTGAGAAGATGCAAGCTCTGTCAGGGAGGCGGCCCCACAAAAGACACAGTGCCGGGCACAAAGCTATGGGGTTGCAGTGTGCCAGCCTGCAAGGGTGGGACCGGGAATTGCACGCCCAGGCTGGTTGTACACGCCAGGTACCGAATGGGGATACAGTGGGTCTTCCCTCAGCTGCGAAGACGAGCTCTGATCCCAGAGATGCTGTGACTCTGGAGTCCCCAGCCTCCGGGATCCAATGCCTGATGCTCTGAGCTGACGTCCTAACAACGGAAATACAGTGCGTGGCAAAAATGTCACGTGCTTGAATCATCCCGAAACCATCCCCCAACTCCCCGGTCTGCGGAAACGTCCGTCTGCCACAAAACCGGCGTCTGACGCCAGAAAAAGGTCGGGGACCTCGGCTTTAAAGCATCGTCAGGCCGAATAGCTCCCCGGGGCTCCGTAACGGCGGTCACTGCGGTCAGGACAGCTGTCAGGGGTGAAGGAAGAAATTGCCAAGCTGTGCCAAGTCCCATCTGGACAAGAGGCCGGTCCTAATGAGAAGCGGAGTTTGGTGGCAAGGTGCCCCGTGTTTAAACCGTCTTCTTGATGGTTTGTCACGATCCTTCCATTTGAGCATCTCTTTCATGGCAAAGAAACAGTCCAGACTTTTCTCCTGGATAAACTCTAAACATAGACTCACCTATGTCATTTTGAAGGTGAATGTCTTTGGAGGTGACCTCTTGGCTTGTTCTTCCTGGAGATGATGGACTTCAGGGTTGGAGATTTTTTGGTTTTTAATTGGGGAATAATCGCTTTACAGTGTGGTGTTTGTAGGAGAATTCTTTGAGGACAGGAAGCATACCTCCTCCTTTTGTGTGGTTTCGGGTTTTCCTGTTCATTTTTTGGAAACTGGGCTTTTGTTCCTCATCTCGGCGAAGTCTGGCAAAGCACAGAAGATGCAGCGGTGAGTCTCTGCTGGGTACGAGCTGTGCGAGCGCGGGCGGGTCACGAAGCCGCTCAGAGGAGGCGATGGGTCACACACGGGCACCGTGAGGATCCACTGAGTCTGTGTGGGGAGACTTCCTGCAGCCAGACCCGACCCTCAGCCCGGTCTGCATGGAGGACTGTTGTCAGTGATACTGGCGTGGAAACTACTGTACAAGCAGAGTGACTGCTGCAACTAGTCCTGGTGCAATTACTACTACAGCTGTGAGGGTTACGACTACAACTATGAGGGTTATGATTACAACCATAACATTCGCCATGACGACTACCACTGTGACTGGTGTAATAGTGACTGCTGTTATGGCGACTATGCCAGCTAGTCCTGGTGCAATTACTACTACAACTATGAGGTTTATGACTACAACTATGAGGTTTATGACTACAACCGTTACATTTACCATGACAACTACTGTGACTGGTGTGATAGTGACTACTGTTATGAATATGCAGAAGGAAATGGCAACCCACTCCAGTGTTCTTGCCTGGAAAATCCCAGGGACGGGGGAGCCTGGTGGGCTGCCCTCTATGGGGTCGCAGAGAGTCAGACACGACTAAAGCGACTTAGCAGCAGTTATGACTATGCCAACTAGCCCTAGAGCAATTACTACTACAAGTATTAGGTTTATGACTGCAACTGCAACATTTACCATGACAACTACTACTACTATTGGTACAATTGTGATGACTGTTACAATGGTTATGATAACTAGTACTAGTGTAATTATTGCTACAACTATTAGGTTTATGACAACAGTAACATTTACCATGACAACTACTACTGTGACTGGTATAATAGTAAATACTGTTACAATGACCATGCCAACTAGTACTAGTGAAATTACTACTACACCTATTAGGTTTATGAGTACAACCATAACATTCACCATGACGACTACTACTGTGACTGGTGTAATAGTGACTGCTGTTGTGGTGACTATGCCAGCTAGTCCTGGTGCAATTACTACTACAGCTGTGAGGGTTACGACTACAACTATGACATTCACCATGACGGCTACTACTGGGACTGGTATAATAGTGACTACTGTTATGACTATGCCAACTAGCCCTAGAGCAATTATGACTACAACTATTAGGTTTATGACTACAACCATAACATTTACCATTACGACTACTACTATGACTGGTGTAATAATAGTAAATACTGTTACAACGACTATGCCAACTAGTCCTAGTGAAATTACTACTACACCTATTAGCTTTATGACTACAACCGTAACATCTACAATGACAATTACTACTACTATTGGTATAATAGTGACTACTGTTATGACTATGCCAACTAGTCCTAGGGAAATTACTACTACACTATTAGGTTTATGACTACAACCATAACATTTACCATGATGACTACTACTATGACTGCTTTAATAGTAAATACTGTTACAACGACTATGCCAACTACTACTTAGGGAAATTACTACTACACCTATTAGGTTTATGACTACAACCATAACATCTACCATGACAACTACTACTACTATTGGTACAATTGTGATGACTGCTACAATGATTATGATAACTAGTACTAGTGTAATTATTGCTACAACTATTAGGTTTATGACTACAACAGTAACATTTACCATGACAACTACTACTATGACTGGTATAACAGTAAATACTGTTACAATGACCATGCCAACTAGTACTAGTGAAATTACTACTATAACTATTAGGTTTATGACTACAACTGTAACATCTACCAGGACAGTTACTACTACTATTGTTATAATAGTGACTACTGTTATGACTATGCCAACTAGTCCTAGGGCAATTGCTACTACAACTATTAGGTTTATGACTACAACTTTAACATCTACCACGACAACTATTATTACTATTGGTACAATTGTGACGACTGCTACAATGATTATGATAACTAGTACTAGTGTAATGATTACTACAACCATTAGGTTTATGACTACAACTGTAACATTTACCATGACAACTACAGCTACTACTGGCACAACAGTGACCACTGCTACAATGACTCTGACAGCTAGTACTACTGTTGATTACTACTATAATTATTCGCTTTACTATGACAACTGTAACATTTACATTAACAACTACTGCTACTGGTACAACCAGTACTACTGCTACTATGAGTATAGCAATGAGCACCGCTATAATGACTATTACAAATATTACTACCACAACTGTAATATTCACTGCTACATCAATTACTACTACTACTGCTGCTGCTATAATTATTACTACTACTATTAGGACTGCATAATGTGTACTACTACAACTGCTACGACTATTATTACAAGTACTAAGACTATTATTACAAGTACAGCGATTCCAATGACAACAATGACAACTACTACAATATCACTACCGGTACAACTTATGCTACAGCAAACGGTGCTACGGTGACCATTAGTGTTACAGACATGACTGTGGCAGACACTACTCTCACAACTACTATAATTGTTGCCACTGCTACACCTACTGCTACAACAGTTAGTGCTGCTACAACTGTTACGATCGCAACATCCTATTACAACCACAACTACATCAGTTGCTACTGCTACAAAAACTAATGTTACAACCACTGCTACAACGATTGCATTTACTACTATAGCTATAACCATTACTGTAACTGATGTGATTATAAACACTACTAAAAATATTACTAGTGCTACAACTATGACAGCGTTAGAACTAATAGAATTACTACTACAGGGATTAGGCTTTCCACTACGACTGTAACATCTGCCACTGTGACAACTACTACCAACATTAGTGCTGCTGCAATTGTGAGTACTGCTACAATGACCACAGCAGTTAGGACTACTGCAATTACTGCTCCAACTATCATGCTTACTCCTACTACAGTAATATTGACTGCTACAGCTACTATTGCTGGTTCTACAAGTATTACTGCTGCTACAATAACTACAGCAATTGGTACCACTGCAACTGTTACTGTCATTATTACATGTACAGCAATTCTGATGACTACAGCAATGATGACCACTGAAACTACTGCCAGTGCTATTGCAACTACAGAATTGGTTCTACTATAACAATTACTACTACAGATTCTACTGTTATTATCACAATTACGGTGATAATACATTTTTGCTACTGCTACACCTACTGCTATTACAATTAGTACTGCTAGAACTATCACAACTCCTATTACTCCCCTAACTACAGCAATTGCTACTGTGACAAAAACTCCTATTACAACCACTACTACTTATCAGTAGTAATTATTACTATTGCTATAACAACTGTTACAATTAGTACTACTACAACCACTACTGCAACTATTACGCTTACCAGAAATACAATTATAGCCGTTACTACAACTACTAAGATTACAAACACTATTGTAATTATTACAAATGCTACAACTGTAATTATTACAAGGAGTAGTATTGTAATTACCACTATAACGGTCAGATTTACTACAATTTGGGCTTCCCTGGTAGCTCAGTGCTAAAGAATCTACCTGCCAACGAAAGAGATGCAGGAAATAGTAGGTTCCATCCCTGGGTGGGGAAGATCCCCTGGAGGAGGGCATGGCAACCCACTCCAGCATTCTTGCCTAGAAAACTCCATGGACAGACGAGCCTGGTGGGCAACATTCCATGGGGTCACAAAGAGTCGGACATGACTGAATCGACTTAGCAGGCATTGCAATAGTGCAAAAGAGACCTTTCGTGGAGCCAGACTCACCTCCAAAGTTGGCACCGGCAACTGGGGGTTTATAGCCAATGAGCAAGGGGGGTCAGTGGATGGGAACATCACTGGTTGGGGGACTGTGCCTCAACTGACCTCACAGGATTCCTGCCGAGCGCTGGGCAGGGTGACGAGACCCCATTTGGGGTTGGTGGAGAATGAGGAACCCAATCAGATGTTGAGACAAACTGATAGAGAGTCAGCCAGACACGGTCTGGATCAGCATGCAGACTCTTGCACATTTATGAACTGTGTGACCTGCAGGACACCTGACTCAGGCATCCTGCTTCAATTTTCTCATTTATAATCAACGGCGAAGGACTTCGCTGGTGGTCCAGTGGTGAAGACTCTGCTTGCCAATGCCGGGGACACAGGTCCCATCCCTGGTCCGGGAAGGTCCCACATGCCACGGGGCAGCTAAGCCCGTGTGCCGCAACTACTGAAACCCATGCGCCCTAGTGGCTCTGCGACAACAGAAGCCGCCGCAATGAGAAGGCCGTACGCGGCCACCGCCGAGTAGCCGCCACTCTCCTTTGCAACTAGAGAAAAGCCGGCACAGCAGTCAAAAGACTCAGCATGGCCAAAACGGAATCAAAATTATTTTTAAAAAGTTCTTGAGAGAAGAAATCCTGAGTTCTCATCACAAGGAAAAAAATATTAAAAAAAAAAAAAAAGAATCAGGTCTTCCACAAAGTGGTTCACGGAATGCACACAAGGTTTAGTTACACGGGCCAGCACACTCACCGGGAACTGATTCACCGACTCGACAGATGGCACGCGAATTCAGTCTCTGCCGATTTCAATCACCCCCATTCCATTTTCAGTGTATCCACAAGGGCCGTCCCTAAAGTCAAGGGACTCTCCAGAGTTTCTGAAATTATGAGAAGGATACAAACATTTCAGTAGAGGCATGGAGGGTTGCATCTCTTTCCCAAACAACTGTAATTGTTTTATTTTTGTAGCACATGCAAGTTAAGGGGATTTTAGCAAATACTGTAATGGTTATTATTATTATTTTTACGTATTTATTTGGTTGTGCTATGTCTTAGTTGCAGCATGTGGAATCTAATCCCCTGATCGGGGATAAAACCTGGGCCCCCTGTATTGGGAGTGTGGAGTTTTAGCCACTGGACCACCAAGGAAGTCCCTGAATACTTTAATTCTTCAAATGGATTTCAATTCCAAATTCTCATGTGAGAAGACCTGTTTCCCTTTCTGTTGTTTTTACTCATCAAGTTGTGCCTGACTCTCTGCAATTCTATGGATTGCAGCCCGCCAGGCTCCTCTGTCCATGCGATTCTCCAGGCAAGAATACTGGAGTGGGGTGCCATTTCTTTCTCCCGGGGGTCTTCCTGACCCAGGAACAGAACCCCCATCTCCTGCTTAGCAGGTAGACTCTTTACCACTGAGCAACCTGGGAAGTCCCACCCTACTTTTAAAGGCCACTAATTTACAGAGGAAAGTAGCAAACACATAATGATCAAGTTTTTTTGATTTTTTCCGTCAGAGAAGAATATGCAAATTATTTTGTCATCATTAGAAAATCCTATTAAAGATATTTTATCCCCGTTCCAGGGCTTGAAGGATCTGAACACAAGGATGACTTGGCTGTGACCTGATTATTGCAAAACTTTAGTAAATCATAATCTGTTTCGCTTTCTGTTTCTTGATATTTTTTGAAGTGTGGATTAAGAACCAAACCCTCTTGACTCTTTCTAACTGTAGGCAAAAGATTTGCATAATGCAAAGAATGTTCGATTTAGGGCATAAATCTATCTGGCTGAGTATTCATCTGTTTACTTAGAAACCGGTTTCCTCGCCACACCCCGAGTCTGCAGCACTGGATGGTTACTGCCTGCAATATGCTGTTGTTCAGTCACTAAGTTATATCCGACTGTTTGTGACCCCATGGCCTGCAGCACGCCAGGCTTCCCTGTCCTTCACTATCTCTCAGAGTTTGCTCAAACTCATGTCCGTTAAGTCAGTGATGCCATCCAACCATCTCATCCTCAGTCATCCCCTTCTCCTGCCTTCAACCTTTCCCAGCATCAGGGTCTTTTCCAAACACTTGGCTCTTCACATCAGGTGGCCAAAGTACTGGAGCTTCAGCTTCAGCATCAGTCCTTCCAATGAACACCCAGGACTGATCTCCTTTAGGATGGACTGGTTGGATCTCCTTGCAGTCCAAGGGACTCTCAAGAGTCTTCTCCAACACCACAGTTCAAAAGCATCCATTCTTCGGTGCTCAGTCCTCTTTGTGGTCCAACTCTCACATCCGTACGTGATCACTGGGAAAACCGTAGCTTTGATTATACAGACCTTTGTCAGCAAAGTGAGGTCTCTGCTTTTTAACACGCTATGTTTGTCATAGCTTTCCCTCCAAGGAGTAAGCGTCTTTTAAAAAAATCTCATGGCTGCAGTCACTGTCCACAGTGATATGGAGTAGAATACTGTTAACTGTATTAACTGTACTGAAAATTATTTTAACACTACTTTGGGAGTAAAAGATAATTCTACAGTGCCTTCACTGTGGAACGTTTAATAATGATTTTTTTCCCCCTTCATCAATGCGTGGCAGTCCAATATCACTGTGTCATTTCTTGTAGCTGAGATGAAATGAAGCCAAACCAATGTTGGTTCTTCTGCTCCTCTTCTCTTTCCATGAGCACTTGTAGAGTTTTTTTTTTTTTTTTAATCTTTTGGACAATGCTACCAGAACACGTGTAGAATTGGTTTTCTTTCAAATTTTCATTTAGAAGTCAACATGCAGTCATTTTTCTATTTCTTGGCTTCCAACACTCACCTTTCAACATTTCTGTAGTGAGTGCTTCTGGTCTATCTAGCCCATATTCCTTTGTAGGAAATCCTGTTTCCAGTTTGGTATTGGTGACTGTTCTCAATGTCTCTCAATTAATGTTTTATCTCCTTAAGCATTTTAAGCTTTCCTCTGCATGCTGGAAACATTTTTTCCCTCCTCAGTTTTCTACTTGACCCAAAAATTGATTTCTCACCGTGCAAAGAGCCTGCGTTCATACTTCAAACTCCGAGGTTATGTTTATCTACTTCATGCACACTATTGTATCTGTTTCTTAGGATCAAATACCCCCAATTTTCTCTGAATCTCAAAAATGTTTAAATCATATTTTTGTTACGAAAATCTTTTTATAGTTGGAATATAGTCAGTTTACGGTGTTGTGTTGGTTTTGGATGTATAGTAAAGTGATTCCATTACACATATACTTTTCAGATTCTTTCCCCTTATACATTATTATAAGACACTGAACATACTTTCTCCTTCTGTATAGAAGGACCTTGTTAGTTGTTCAGTCGTGTCTGATCTTTGTGACCCCATGGACAGTAGCCCTCCAGGCTCCTCTGTCCATGGGATTCTCCAGGCAAGAAGACTGGAGTGGGTGGCCATTCCCTCCTCCAGGGGATCTTCCCAACCCAGGGATCGAACCTGGGTCTCCTGCATTGCAGGCAGATGCTTTACCATCTGAGCCACCAGGGAAGCCCGTATATATATATTAGTGTGTATTAGCTATTTTACATATAGCAGTGTGTATATGTCAATCCCAAACTCCTAATTTACCCCTTCCTCCTTTTTTCCTTCTTTTTCAATTAATCTCATTTGTATTTTGTTCGGTTTTGGGTCGGGAAGATCCCTGGGAGAATGGAATGGCAACCCACTCCAGAATCCTTGCCTGGAGAATCCCACGGACAGAGGAGCCTGGTGGGCTACAGTCCATGGGTTTGCAAGAGTCAGACACGACTGAGCAACTAACAGGTTTTTTTTTTCTTTCATAGTTAGCAATATGTATAGTGAAATGCCTTCTGTAATTTTGGTATCAGAGTGCCACACAGACCGTTTATTTAAGGCATGCGTGACATTGACTTCCCCCTCTTTGAAACCCTTACTAGAGATTTTTAATTGGAGATTCAATGTGAAGGAGGGAGTCACAGTCTTGATTAAAATGTGCTCTATGAAATCAGCCTTGGGGGATGGACTGCTACTCAGGGAGAGGGGAAGACGTAACACATCCCGGCGGGGGGCGGGGAGGGTGAGATTCTGCCTGTAGAGGCGGGAGGCGGGAGAGAACGGTCACCCCTCCCTCATCTGTCTAACAAACTGTGCTCGTTTGAGACGCAGGTCCTGGGAGGTGTGGACAGACTCCCAGTGGGGACAATTCCTGCTCCCAGGGAACCTCTATTACAACAGGAGGAAGAACCAGTCAATACCAATAACAAGGGATTTCCCTGGCAGCTCAGCAGTAGAGAATTCCCCTGCCAGTGTAGGAGACCCGGGTTCGAGCCCTGGGTCGGGAGGATCCCCAGGAGGAGGGCATGGCAACCCAGTCCAGAATCCTTGCCTGGAGAAGCCCATGGACACAGGAGCCTGGTGGGCTACAGTCCACGGGGTTGCAGAGAGTCGGACACAACTCAGCAACTAAACAACAGCAACAAAAAGAAATTAAGGGCCAAAGAGTGTGATTATGTGTCTTAAGGAATTAAACAGATGGTGGGAGAGGCCCCTGTGAATGGAAAAGTCAGGGGGTGATCTCAGGGGGTGACAGTCATCTTTAAAAATAATGTTTTTATTGGAGGATAACTGCTTTACAGTGTGTTGGCTTCTGCTGTTCAAGGAAGTGAATCAGCCCCATGTATACATAGATCCCCTCCCTCCTCAGCCTCCCATCCCTTCCTCTGGGCCATCACAGCATCGAGCTGGGCTCCCGGTACTGGAGAGGAGCTTCCCACTAGCTGTCTGTTCCACACACGGTTGTGTACAGATGGGGACACGATGCAAACAGGGACAGACTTTTTATTTTTCTTTGGCTCCAAAATCACTGCACATGCTGACTGCAGCCATGACATTAAAAGACGCTTGCTCCTTGGAAGGCAACTTATGGCCAACCTAGACAGCACATTAAAAAGCAGAGACATTACTTTGCCGACAAAGGTCCGTCTAGTCAAGGCTGTGGTTTTTCCAGTGGTCATGTATGGATGTGAGAGTTGGACCATAAAGAAAGCAGAGCGCCGAAAAATTGATGCTTTTGAACTGTGGTGTTGGAGGAGACTCTTGAGAGTCCCTTGGACTGCAAGGAGATCCAACCAGACCATCCTAAAGGAAATCAGTCCTGAATATTCATTGCAAGGACTGATGCTGAAGCTGAAACTCCAAATGTTTGGCCATCTGATGTGAAGAACTGACTCCTTGGAAAAGACCCTGATGCTGGGAAAGATTGAAGGCGGGAGGAGAAGGGGACGACAGAGGATGAGATGGTTGGATGGCATCACTGACTCAACAGACATCAGTTTGAGTAAACTCTGGGAGCTGGTGAGGGACAGGGAAGCCTGGCGTGCTGCAGTCCATGGGGCTGCAAAGAGTCAGACACGACTGAGCGACTGAATAACAAAACGTAGGATGCCGAGGAGACTTAAGCCTGTGGGCCACGTGCATGATGCTGGGTCTCAGGTGATAGCTGCCGTGGTGGAAATGTATTGAATCTGGTGGAGAAGGATGTATCTGGTGGAGAAGGAAGAATCAAGCTTCTGTTTTGTTTTGACCAGCTGAACGATGCTGTTTACAAGGATAGGAAAGGCTGTGTTGTATGGACCGAACTGTGTCCCTCACCTAAAATGAGTATGTTCAAGCCCCTGAACCTCAGTGTGATGGTGTTAGAAGCTGGGCGGTGATGAGATGTAGATGAACTCTTGAGGGTGGGCCCCCCTGATCGCCTTGGAGAAGGACATGGCAAACCCACTCCAGTACTCTTGCCTGGAGAATCCCACAAACAGAGGAGCCTGGTGGGCTCCGGTTCAATGGGTCTTAAGACTCTAACACAACTGAGAGGCTTCACACACACACACAAGGAGAGAAAGAATGAATTCCTGTTGTTTAGCCTGGTCTCTGGCATTTTGTTATGGCATCTGGAGCTAAGGCACTGAGTGTGGTGGATTTTGCTGGTCTCGCCTCTTCCAAAGGTGACACAGCTGCCCTTGTCCTGGGGAACTAACCCTCCCTCTCTATGCAGAGGGTTCTTCCACCACCGATGATGTTAGTCACGGGCGGGTTACACTTGATGACTCCAGTGTTCTAAGCAGCTTTTGTTTGGAAAATGGGGTTGGGGCCGCTCATTGCAATTTGTTGCCACAGTGTAGCCGCTCTGTCGTGTCTGACTCTTTTGCAACCCCATAGACTAGGCTGCCGGGCTCCTCTGCCCACGGAATTCTCCAGGCAAGAATACTAGAGTGGATAGCCATGCCCTTCTCCAAAGGCATCTTCCCCACCCAGGGATCGAACCTGGGTCTCCCACATTGTAGGCAGATTCTTTACCGTCTGAGCCACAAGGGAAGCCCACCTATTCCAATTCAGTTTGTCTAAATATAAATGGGTTGCAATTTCCACCTCCAGGGGATCTTTGCAACCCAGGGATTGAACCCAGGTCTCCCGCATTGCAGGCAGATTCTTCACCGTCTGAGCCACCAGGGAAGCCCAGGAATACTGGAGTGGGTAGCCTGTCCCTTCTCCAGGGGATCTTCCCGACTCAGGAATCGAACCGGGGCCTCCTGCATTGCAGGCGGATTCTTTATCAGCTGAGCTACCAGGGGACCCCCCCCCCCCCGGCAAAGGGGCTTTTTCTAAATCTGTTAAAATAATGACACAGATGTGCTGGTGACCATCGACGCCCGATGCTTCTCTTACATGGAGAAAACCAGTGAGGGTGAGGTGAATGGACAAGGTCAATGGGCAGGATCGTTAGTCACCAGCAGACCCCACCAGGTGTGAAGGTAGACTTGCTGAAGGTGTCTCATCCCCACGTGGGTTCATCCTGGGAATCCCCCTGCATATGAACTGCCATATCTGAATGGTGAAGAGGTAACCACCAGGAATCACGGGGGAGGTCGTCAGCCCTTACCTGAATGAGCCACGGTTTCTTCATGAAGAGGCTGGGCTGTAGGACCGCCCTGGTGTGAAATACCCCAGCTCTGAGACACACCAAAGACCTCAGCGGGGGCTTAACCCTGAACCGTTTTCTGCAGCCTCATGAGACCTAAACACAGGGTAGGGGAAGTTATGATACTTCTGCACTGGCCTGATATCTTGTTATCCCACGATCCCTGGTCCGTGAAGATCCCACATGCCACGGAGCAACGAAGCCCATGCACCCGAGCTCCTGAGCCCGGGTGCCCTAGACCCCACGCTCTGCAACAAGCGGAGCCACCGCCACGAGAAGCCTGCTCGCTGCAACTCGAGAAAATACCCTTGCCGCAGTGAAGACCCAGTGCCGCCAAAAATAAATAAATACGAATTTTTCTTTTTTAAAGAAAGAATTCTTCCCCTCGAGCCCCGACCAGCTGCCCTGTTCCCCCAAAACATAATCTTCCAATTATGAGGCCATTTGTTCTCATTTCTCCCGAGAGGAACCAAGTGACAGTCAATGCATCTGGCAACCCTCATTTACCCGTCACAGCTTGGCAAACTCTACGTGGAAGCTGGCTGTGCTGGCTTCTGCCCCCCTGCTGGGCAGCCTCACGGAGGCTCTGAGGGGCCCATTTAAGGCTGACTTTTCTAGGAGAGACTGAGTTTCCACCTTCCAGGAACTAGCCAGTGAGTGCCAAAGAACTTGGACAGTTTTATTGAGCCATTTTGATTCCCCCTCCCCACCTCCTTTTTTAAAAAATACAGTCACTGTGGTGAGCTATTCATAAGATAACATATATCATTTTAACCATTTAAAAATATACAGTTCAGCAGCATTAAGTACATTCACAGGGTTCTGCAACTCACACCACCATCCACCTCCAGGACTCACTGTTCTCGGAAAACTGAAAGGGTTGCTGTTAAACTGTAGTTCCACAGCCTCTTTCAACCAGCATCTTCCTGTCCTGTAAATGTGACGTCTCCAGGGAGCACACATGAGTGGAACCATATGGTGTTTACTCTCCTGTGTCTGCTTTATTTCACTGAGCATAATTCCGACATGGCTCAGCGGTAAAGAATACGCCTGCCAATGCAGGAGATGAGGGTTCGATCCCTGGGTTGGGAAGATCCCCTGGAGGAGGGCATGGCGACCCACTCCAGCCTTCTTGCCTGGAGAATCCCATGGACAGAGGAGCCTGGAGGGCTACAGAAATGCAAATCAAAACTGCAACAAGGTGTCACCTCGCATTGGTCAAACGGCTGTCTTAAGAAAGCTCCAAACAATAAATGCTGCACGGAGTGTGGAGCAAAGGGAACCCTTCGGCATCACTGATGGAAATATATTCCGAATAGGTTCAGCCACTATGGAGGAGAGTGTGGAGGTTGCTTCAGCAAGTAAAAACAGAAGTACTATATGATCCAGCAAGCCCACTCCTGGAGCATATCAACAGACAAAACTCTTTCATTTTAAAAGACCTATGCACCCCTGTGTTCATAGCAACACTATTACAATAGCCAGGACGTGAAGACAACGTAAATGTCCATCAATGGATGAATGGGTAAAGAAGTTGGGGTACGTATACATTCAATTGAATATCAGCCACGAAAAAAGGAATGAAATTGGGTCATTTGTGGTGATGCGGATGGAGCTAGAGTCTGTTATACAGAGTAATAGTGTATATTAATGCATACATATGGAATCTAGTCAGCTTCCCTAGTAGCTCAGACGGTAAAGCATCTGCCTGCAAACCAGGAGACCTGGGTTCGATCCTTGGGTCGGGAAGACCCCCTGGAGGAGGAAATAGCAACCTGCTCCAGTCTTCTTGCCTGGAGAATCCCACGGACAGAGGAGCCTGGAGGGCTACGGTCCACGGGGTCACAAAGCGTGGGACATGACTGAAGTGACTCACACACACGTCGAATCTAGAAAAATGGAACCGATGGACGTATTTGCAGGGCAGGGAGAGAGACGCAGACATGGGGGACAGACTTGTGGCCTCAGCGGGGGAAGGAGAGGGTGGGAGGGACTGAGACGGCAGCGCTGACGTCTACACACCACCGTGCGTAAAGCGGGCAGATGGTGGGAGGCCGCTGCGTGGCACACGGAGCTCAGCTCAGGGCTCCGTGCTGACCCGGAGGGGTCGGGTGGGAGGGAGGCTCAAGACAGAGGGGATACACGAATGTGTGTGTGTGTTAGTGGCTCCGTCGTGTCCGACTCTCTGCGACCCCGTGGACTGCAGCCCGCCGGGCTCCTCCGTGCGTGGGATTCTCTAGGCGAGAATGCTGGAGTGGGTTGCCAGGCCCTCCCCCCGAAGATCTGAATACATACAGCTTATTCACATGGTTGGACAGCAGAAATGGACACAATACTGTAAAAGCAACGAAAACACAGCGGAAACAAAATAGATGAGAACATATTAAAGCCGATTGTTTTGTAAAGAAAATGTGAGGCGAGGGTGAGGAAGGGGAGGACAGGCACTTTGGGGTCAGCAGATCTACAACGGTGAACGGAGGACGGATGCACACCAGACCCCACTGTACGGCCCAGGGAACATATTCCATCAGTGCTGTTCAGTTCAGTCGCTCAGTCGTGTCCACTCTTGGCGACCCCGTGAACCGCAGCACGCCAGGCCTCCCTGTCCATCACCAGCTCCCGGAGTTCACCCAAACCCATGTCCATGGAGCCGGTGATGCCATCCTGTGATAAAAGATCATGAAAAAGAATATGGAAAAGCATATGGATGTGAACAAAAGTATCATGACGCTGTACGGCAGGAACTAACACGAAATGGCAAACCAACTACACTTCATTAAAATAAAACTTATAAGTAAAAAAAAAAAACCTCAAACTAACAAATCAAAAAAACAAAAGAAAACTGGGCAGATGACCTAAATAGACGTGTCTCCAAAGAAGACAGATGGAAGACCCAGAGGCACATGAGGAGACGCTCAACATCACTCGTTATCAGAGAAACGCAAATCAAAGCTACAATGAGGTGTCAGCTCCCACAGCTCAGAAAGGGCATCCTCAACAAAATCTACAAACAATAAATGCTGGAGAGGGTGTGGAGAACAGGGATCCCTGCTACACCGTGGGTGGGAATGTGAATTCATGCAGCCACTATGGACAACAGTATGGAGGCCCCTTAAAAAGCTAAAAATACAACCACTATATATATGACCCAGCAATCTCACTCCTGGACACATACCCAGAGCAAACTCGCAATTCAAAAAGATCCATACTCCCCAGTGTTCACAGCAGGGCTATCTACAACAGCCAAGACACGGAAGCAAACCTAAGTGGCCACCACAGACAAACGGAAAAGACGGGTGTGGACCATACAGACAACAGGAGCATTACCCAGTCATGAAAAGGAGGAGAATCTGGTCATTTGCAGAGACGTGGATGGAGCCACAGATTGTCAGAGAGAGTGAAGTAAGAGAAAAATAAATATTGCATATTAATGCGTGTATGTGGAATCTAGAAAAATGGTACAGATGAACCTGTTTACAAGGCAGCAAAGGAGACACAGATGTATGAACACCAAAGGGGAAGGGGAGGGTTCGATGAATTCAGAGGGTTTCGCTGATGTATACATACGACCGTGTGTAAAACAGATAGCTGGTGGGAAGCTGCTGTCTAGCGCAAGGAGTTCAGCTTGGGGCTCTGTGATGACCTGCACGGTTGGATGGCGTTGGGAGTGAGGCTTAGGAGGGAGGGGGTGTATGTATACGTATGGCTCATTCATGCTGTTGTACAGCAGAAAGTTACCCCACACTGTAAATCAACTATACTCAATAAAAAATAAAAGAGGGTACACAACAACAGCAAAAAAGACAGTATGGTCCTGGCACAAAAACAGGAATACAGACCAAAGGAACAGGATGCAAAGTCCAGAGGTAAACCCACACACTCCATCCAGGTCATCTCATCTCTGACAAAGGAGGCAAGACTATATACAATGGAGAAAAGACAAAGTCTCTTCCGTAAGTGGGGCTGGGGACAGCGGACGGCTACCTGTCAAGGAATGAAATGACAACACGCCTGAACACCGCAGACGGAAATCAAATCCAAATGGATTTAAAGACTTTAGTCAAGGGCCAGACACATGAAAACTCTGAGAGGGAAACTTCGACAGAACACTCTTTGTCATACACTGCAGGTAGATCTTTTTTAAATCCACTTCCTACAGTAATGAAAATAAAAACAAACCAAATAACCAAATAGGACCTTTTTTTTAATTTTTGAAAGTCGCTCAGTCATGTCCAACTCCTTGTGACCCCATGGATTATACAGTCCATGGAATTCTCCAGGCCAGAACACTGGAGTGGGTAGCTGTTCCCTTCTCCAGGGGATCTTCCCGACCCAGGGATCAAACGTAGGTCTCCCACATTGCAAGCAGATTCTTTACCAGCTGAGCCACCAGGGAAGCTTTAATGAAATTTAAAAGCTTTTGCACAGCAAAGAAAACTATAAACAAGAAGAAAAGACAACCCTCAGAATGGGAGGAAATATTCGCAAACAAAGCAACTGACACGGGGTAAAACTCTAAAATATACAAACAGGTCATGCAGTTAAACAACAGAGAAACAAACAACCCAGTTAAAAAAAAAATTAAAAGCTTTTGCACAACAAAGGAAACTATAAGCAAGGTGAAAAGACAGCCTTCAGAATGGGAGAAAATAATAGCAAATGAAGCAACAGACAAACAATTAATCTCAAAAATTACAAGCAACTCCTGCAGCTGAATTCCAGAAAAATAAACAACCCAATCAAAAAATGGGCCAAAGAACTAAACAGACATTTCTCCAAAGAAGACATACAGATGGCCAACACACACATGAAAAGATGCTCAACATCACTCATTATTAGAGAAATGCAAATTAAAACCACAATGAGGTACCATTTCACACTAGTCAGAATGGCTGCTATCCAAAAGTCTACAAGCAATAAATGCTGGAGAGGGTGTGGAGAAAAGGGAACCCTCTTACACTGTTGGTGGGAATGCAAACTAGTACAGCCACGATGGAGAACAATGTGGAGATGCCTCAAAAAACTGGGAATAGAACTGCCATACGACCCAGCAATCCCACTGCTGGGCATACACACCGAGGAAACCAGAATTGAAAGAGACGCGTGTACCCCAATGTTCATCGCAGCACTGTTTACAATAGCCAGGACATGGAAGCAACCTAGATGTCCATCAGCAGACGGATGGATAAGGAAGCTGTGGTACATATACACAATGGAATATTACTCAGTCATTAAAAAGAATACATTTGAATCAGTTCTATTGAGATGGATGAAACTGGAGCCCATTATACAGAGTGAAGTAAGTTAGAAAGAAAAACACCAATACAGTATACTGATGCATATATATGGAATTTGAAAGATGGTAACGATAACCCTATATGCGAGACAGAATAAGAGACACAGATGCATAGAACAGTCTTATGGACTCTGAGGGAGAAGGTGAGGGTGGGATGTTCTGGGAGAACAGCATTGAAACATGTATATTATCATATGTGAAACAGAACACCATTCCAGGTTCGATGCATGAGATGGATGCTCAGGGCTGGGGCAATGGGATGACCCAGAGGGATGGGATGGGGAGGGAGGTGGGAGGGGGGTTCAGGAAGGGGAACCCATGTAAACCCATGGCTGATTCATGTCAATGTATGGCAAAAACTACTACAATATTGTAAAGTAAGCCCCCAACTAAAATAAAGAAATTTATTACATAAATAAATAAATAAAATGGACATAAGACCTCAATAGACAGTTTCTCAAAGAAGACATACAGATGGCCAAAAGATTCTCAACATCTCTCATTAGAGAAATGCAAATCAAAACTATAATGAGGTATCACTTCACACCAGGCAGTATGGCCATCATCAAAAAATCTACAAATAATAAATGCTGGAGAGCATGTGGAGAAAACGGAACCCTCTTTGCTGTTGATGGGAATGTAAATTGGTAAAGCCACTAAGCAGAACAGTATGGATGTTTCTTAATAAGTCCAAACATAGAACTACCATATGACTGAGCAATCTCACTAACGGGCACATACCCTGAGCGTGCTAAGTAGCTTGAGTCGTGTCCAACTATTTGTGACCCCATGGACTGTAGCCCGCCAGGCTCCTCTGTCCATGGGATGCTCCAGGCAAGAATACTGGAGTGGGTTGCCGTTCCCTTCTCCAGGGGATCTTCCTGACCCAGGGATCGAACCTACATCTCTTACGTCTCCTGCATTGGCAGGCGGGTTCTTTACCACTCACACCACCTGGGAAGCCCATATACCCTGAGAAAAACCATAATTCAAAAAGACACAGGTACCCCAATATTCACTGGAGCACTATTTACAAGAGTCAGGACATGGAAGCAATCTAGATGTCCATCGACAGAGGAGTGGGTGAGAAGAGGTGGAACACATATACCACGGGGTATTACTCATACTACTTTGCAGTGGGAAAGGGACGAAACTGTGACATTTGCAGAGACACGGGTGGACCTAGAGACAGTCTTACAGACGGAAGTTCAGTCACTTCAGTCGCTCAGTCGTGTCCTTGTGACCCCATGGACTGCAGCACGCCAGGCCTCCCCGTCCATCACCAACTCCCGGAGTTTACTCAGACTCATGTCCATCGAGTCGGTGATGCCATGCAGCCACCTCATCCTCTGTCGTCTCCTTCTCCTCCCGCCTTCAGTCTTTCCCAGCATCAGGGTCTTTTCCAGTGAGTCGGTTCTTCCCATCAGGTGGCCAAAGGTCTGGAGCTTCAGCTTCAGCATCAATCCTTCCAATGAACACCCAGGACTGATTTCCTTTAGGATGGACTGGTTGGATCTCCTTGCAGTCCAAGGGACTCTCAAGAGTCTTCTGCAGCACCACAGTTCAAAAGCATCAATTCTTCGGTGCTCAGCTTTCTTTATGGTCCAGCTCTCACATCCATACATGACCACTGGAAAAATCGTAGCCTTGACTAGACGGACCTTTGTTGGCAAAGTGATGTCTCTGCTTTTCAATACGCTGTCTAGGTTGGTCATAGCTTTCCTTCCAAGGGGCAAGCGTCTTTTAATTTCATGGCTGCAGTCAACACCTGCACTGATTTTGGAGGTCCAAAAAATAAAGTCTCTCACTGTCTCCATGGTTAGAAAGTAAGTTAGAAAGAAACACAAATATCGTATATTAACGCTTACATGCGGAATCGGAAGTTAACGGCATATACGATCTTACTTTCAAAGCAGAAAGAGAGACCCAGACATAGAGAAGAAATATATGGACGCGAAGGGAGTAAGGGGCGGGGGGGATGAACTGGGAGACCAGGACGGGCAAATAGACACTCTTGGCACTAAATATAAAACAGGCAACCAACGAGAACCTGCTGCACAGGATAGGGAACTCCACTCAGCGGCCTGCAGGGACATAAATGGGAAGGAAATCCAAAAAAAGAGGGGATATGGGTAGACGTCCAGCTGAGTCAGTTTGCTGTCCAGCCAAAATGAACACAACGTTGGAAAGCTACTATACTCCTGTAAAAAAATAAAAATAAAAATTCCCCCCAAAGCGAACCCTGCAGAGGGAATCCTTTCTGACAGCCACACAGAGGGAAGAGTCTGAAGACCTGAGGCTTGATTTTGCCAAGAGGATTTCTTCTTGGTTGTGCTCTTTATACTGCAAAATTGAGTAGCTCTGAAAAGCAAGGCGACTTGAGGTTCCCTGGAGTTCTCCCTTCCCGTGGCAATGGGCAGAATTAAAGTCCTGTCCCACTCCTAGTCTAGCCTGATTTTTTTCTCCCTGTATTTCTGAACGTTTATGCCCCCTTTGTTGTTGTTCAGCTGCTAAGTCATGTCTGAATCGTCGTGACCCCATGGACTGCACCCCACCAGGCTCCTCTGTCCGTGCAATGCTCCAGGCAAGAATACTGCAGTGGGTGGCCATTTCCTCCTCCGGGGGGTCTTCCTGACCAGGAATCGAACCCGCAGTCTCTTAAGATCTCTGGTATTTGCAGGCAGGTTCTTTACCACTATCGCCACCTGAGAAACCCCAACAACATACTACTACCTGATATTAACACAACAATATTTTATTAATTAATTTTTAGTTAATAATGAATTGCTAATTAATTTTACTAATACAACGATATTTTGGGTGTATTCCTCAATATGCAAGTTGACAGGAAATGCCAGGTTGGTTTGATTACAACCCAAATGGACTTTTCAGCTTCAATTAGCTATTGGAGGAAGGCATGGCAACCCACTCCAGTATTCTTGCCTGGAGAATCCCACGGAGAGAGGAGCCTGGTGGGCTACAGTCCACGGGGTCACAGAGAGTCGGACACAACTGAGTGAGTAACACTTGGTGTAGGAGTTTTCTGCACGGATTTAATGGCCTGGAAATGGGCCCCATGCCCTGCCTGTTTCTCTGCTGCACTCAGACTCACGTTGGCCCTCAGCGGGGACCTTCCCCTCCGCGTGACACCAGGACGAGGCGGGTCGGGGGGAGCGTCTGTTTACGACTGTCCGGTGCCGTGCTGAGTGGGAGCGAACCCAGAACCGAGCCCCACAGCTCCCGGAAAAGGAACCCTGTGTCCGCCAACCTCACCTACAACCCAAACAGCGTGCCAGCTGCCTACTGCAAGCTCCCTGAGTGTGAATGTGGTGCAGGCAGGCACAAACTTGTTTGCAGATTTTGAAAGGAAATGAGATGAAACGCAGAAAAACCCTGAAGAGCCCTAGACAGTTTTCCGAAACAGAATCTGATCTGCAAAACTCAGAGGAGGTAGCATATAGCTTCAAGAGGGCTGAGTATTACATAGAGAACAAAGAATATTTGGATTTCTCCAGATAGGAGCATAGATATGAAGGGCCCTTCAGAGAATGAATGAAATCCCATCAACCATTTGAAAAACAAAAAAGAGAAAATTCAGCCAATTTGTTAGAGCCATGTTTATCCTCCCAGGAAACCACAAATCCCATAATAATACAGCTTGCATCTTTCAGTAAGAAGTAACATTCCGCTAACTTATTTGCATAATGAAGACACATTGTTGGATCTGAAGAGATAAACCAGAAATCCAGCACTCCTGAATAAAAGCAGAACCTCCCAATCCACCGTGCGGAGTCCCTTAAGTTTTTCACTGGCGAGTCCTCTTGCCCCAACAGTCTGTATTATCAGATATACAGTTTGCAAATATTTTTCACCCATTCTGCAGGGATACAGAAAATGCCTCTTTGCTGTATTCATTGCTTCCCTTGCTATGCAGAAGTCTTTTTTTTTTTTTTTTAAGCTGGTGCAAACCCATTTGTGTATTTATTTGCTTCTGTTGCTAGTTTTCATATCAGTTGTATGAAATCATTGCTGCTGCCCATTTCAAGAAATTCTTCTAATGTGTTTGAGGGCTTTCATATGGAATGCTGAAGCTTTTACTGCATTTTGAGTTAATTTTTGAAAAAAACTTTTGTCATGTACAGCCTGCTGTATTCAAAATGGAGAACCAACAAGGACCTGCTGGACAGCGCAGGGAACTCTGCTCAATACTCTGTAATAACCTTATGGTTCCCAGGGGGGAGGATGGGGGAAGGGATAGTCAGGGAGTCTGGGATGGACGTGGACACACTGCTGTGTTTAACACGGAGACCCAGCAAGGACCTGCTGGATATAGCACAGGGAACTCTGCTCCATACTCTGTAATAACCTTATGGTTCCCAGGGGGGAAGGATGGGGGAAGGGATAGTTAGGGAGTTTGGAATGGACACAGACACACTGCTGTATTTAACATGGAGAACGAGCAACGACCTGCTGTCCAGCACAGGGAACTCTGCTCAATACTCTGTAATAACCTTATGGTTCCCAGGGGGGAAGGATGGGGGAAGGGATAGTTAGGGAGCTTGGGATGGACATGGACACACTGCTGTATTTAACATGGAGAACCAGCAAGGACCTGCTGTCCAGCACAGGGAACTCTGGTCAATACTCTGTAATAACCTGATGGTTCCCAGGGGGAAGGATGGGGGAAGGGATAGTCAGGGAGTCTGGGATGGACATGGACACACTGCTGTATTTAACATGGAGAACCAGCAAGGACCTGCTGTCCAGCACAGGGAACTCTGCTCAATACTCTGTAATAACCTGATGGTTCCCAGGGGGAAGGATGGGGGAAGGGATAGTCAGGGAGTTGGGGGTGGACATGGAGACACTGCTGTATTTAACATGGAGAACCAGCAAGGACCTGCTGGACAGCACAGGGAACTCTGCTCAATGTCACGTGGCAGCCTGGATGGGAGGGGAGTTTGGGGCAGAATGGATACGTGTATATGGACGGCTGAGTCCCCTTGCTGTCCACCTGGGACTATCACAATGTTGTTAACTGGCTATTGTTGTTGTATGGTTGCTCAGGTGTATCTCTTTGTGACCCCAGGGACTGCAGCCCACCAGGCTCCTCTGTCCATGAGATTCTCCAGGCAGGAACACTGGAGTGGGCTGCTGTGGCCATTTCCTTCTCCAGGGGATCTTTCTGACCCAGGGATTGAAACCAGGTCTTTTTATGTCTCCTGCACTAGCAGGCGGGTTTTTTTTTTTTAATCAGTAGAGCCACCTTGGAAGCCCTAATAAGCTGTACCCCAATACAAAATAAAAAGTTTAAAGCTTGAAAAAAAATCTGGGAGGGTCGCAGTCCATGGCACGTGGGATCTTATCACCTGCCACCCACGTTGGAAACTGGAGCCTTCAGCACTGGACGGCCGGGAAGGTCCCCGGTTTGAGTTAGTATTTTTGCCCGCAGTGTGAGTGAAGGGTCCAGTTTCACTCTCTGGCACGTCGATGTCCCCTGTTGTCAACATCACGTGTGGAAGAGACTGTCCTTTCCCCGCTGTGTGTCCCCGGCCCCCTTGCGGAAGGTCACTCGAAGGTCTATTCACGGAACCCAAGATTGAGTAATTTCTGGACCATTCTCCTGTGCGCTGGATACCTCTAGGCAACAGAATGCCAGAAATGTCCACAGGGACTTTGATCCCACGGGCTTCCCAGGTGGGGCTCAGTGCTAAAGAATTCACCTGCCGATGCAGGGGACGAGGGTTCGATCCCTGGGTCTGGGAAGATCCCCTGGAGGAGGGCACGGCAACCCACTGCAATATTCTTGCCTGGAGAATCCCATGGACAGAGGAGCCTGGCGGGCGGCAGTCCACGGGGTCACACGGAGTCGGACATCACTTAGCGACTAGACAGTAACAGCAATCCTGAACCCACATCCTCAACTGATTTCACTAAGTTTCGTCCCCAGATGCTGCCGAGTTTCTCGCTCCCTGCCTCTGCTGTCTGACCCGGGAATTCCAGGCTAACCCTTGACTGGGTGGGTGGTTTTTCCCACCCACCCATCTCCAAAATCTTAGTTCTTTGTCTTGAACCCCACGTGTTCCTCCACCATCCGAATCCACGGGTGTCCCCAGGCGGGTCCATTCTCTGAAGCTCCGACACACTGGTTTTTCCAGGACGGTTAGCACCCCCGAGCCGAGACAAGTCCCTCCCTTCCAAACACCCCTCGTTTTTAAAAGAAAAAAACAAAAAGCCCCGCCTTCTAAATCTTTCTAGTTTGACTTCCCTGGGAGTCCACTGGGTTTTGTTTTACTTTTTCTCGACTTTCAGTGGAGAATAACTGCTTTATAATACTGTGTTAGTTTCAGCCAGGCATCAACATTCACCGCTGTGAATCAGCCGGAGGTAGATGGATGTCCCCTCCCTCTTGAACCTCCCTCCCAACTTCCCCCCGCCAACCACCCCACCCCTCGAGGTCGTCTCAGAGCACCGGGTCTGAGCTCCCTAAGTCACAGAGCACATTACCACTGGCTGTCTGTTTTACATACGGTCATGGACATGTTTCAGTGGTACTTTCAACTTCTCCCACCCTCTCCTTCTCTGGTGGCTCAGCTGATAGAGAATCCGCCTGCAATGCAGGAGACCTGGGTTCGATCCCTGGGTTGCGAACATCCCCTGGAGAAGGGATAGGCTACCCACTCCAGTCTTCTTGGACTTCCCTGGTGGCTCAGCTAGTAAAGAACCCACCTGCAAATGCACGAGACGCGGGTCCCATCCCTGGTCCGGGAAGATCCCACTTGCCTCGGGGCAACTAAGCCCGTGGGCCCCAACTCCCGAGCCTGCACTCGAGAGCCGGTGCTCCGCAACAAGAGAAGATGCCGCAACGAGGAGCAACAGGAATACCACGCACAGCTACCCACACCCAGCCCCGCCAAAAAATAAAGTAATATTTAAGAAAGCATTCCCAATATGTTTTTAAAGAAACCTCTGCAGTGAATTCCACTTTGAAAAACGTTTTCACAGATAATTGCCTTCCTTCCCCCAGGGATCCCTGAACCACCAGCTTTTAAATGGCGCAGAAGAGGTGGTTGACCTTAAACCCTTTCTGATGACAAAGCGTGGTCCACTGCAGACGGGGGTGGCGAACCACCCCAGTATTCTTGCCTGGAGAACCCCATGGACAGTATGAGAAGTCAGACCCAGAAATCTAAGCAATATGCTTGCGACTCGCTGGTGACCGCAGGCAGAGGATGTGAACCAGCAGAGCTGCGAACACCGGGCAGCCTGAGACCCGGACAGGGAATGAGCCAGGGCCCGGCTATACGCTCCCATCACCCCATCAGATCACAGCCTTGGAACAAACCCGCAGGCTGAGACCTGAGTGAGCAATTCTGTCATCTCCCCGAAACCCTGCCGGTCATCCACCCCAGGGCTTTCAGGGGGACCAGGTTTCGGGGGTCCCCTCCCCTTGAAAACTAGGCACGGCTGTGCGCTTTTGCCTGGAGACGCTTACCCCCTGGATGAGGTCAGCTTCGTGTGGGTTCCTCCCTAGAACGTCCTCAGGGTCCTCCTAAACCTTTTCGCAGCATCCGTCTCCTTGGCAAGCGTGGGGGACCTCACCTGGGGGCGGGAATCAGGTCTGTCCCTGGACACTGGCCTGGAGCCGGGGCGGGGTGAGTCTCGCCTGCATCTTTCAGGGCAGCTTGCGGCCCGTCGGGCGCGGTGGACGCCCAGACGCACGCTGTGCGCACGCGCTGGCCCCCGGAGGCCCGCACCTGGGTACCCGGGCGGGGAGGGGCCACGCCGAGAAGATGCCCTGGGGATGCAGGCCGGCCCCGAGCTTTTCATCGCCTGCTGGTGTGAAAGGACTAACAAAGGCAGCTCTGCTCTAGCAGCCTGGAGCCACCGGAGACCCTCGCCAGGGGCTACTTTTTCAATTTTTCAAAAATTATTTTAACACTAAAGACGAAAAGCTCGAGATAATTGGCTGTACCCCAATACAAAATGTTTTTGGTGTCGGGGACATTTGTTTTGTTCGGAAAGCCTAGGAACTCAGCCACGGGCTCGTGACACACCTGGGGGAAGCCTCTTCAGGCAGCCACGTGTTGGTGGGTGTTTTCTTCGTTTCTCAGTTCTGTGCAATTAAGACAGAGGAAAGGCAGCAGAGGTTAGTGGAGGTGAAGCCGCGAGGCAAATCTTGACAACGACCAGGTGTGCTGAGTGACTTGACAATGACCAGGTGTGCTGAGGGACTTGACAATGACCAGCTGTGCTGACGAGGTTACAAACACCCCAGCCTCCCGGCTCCCAGGCTTGTGTTTCAACAAGTGCTGTTGAGTCACTAAGTCGTGTCTGACTCTTCTGTGACCCCATCGACTGTAGCCCTCCAGGCTCCTCTGTCCATGGGGATTGTCCAGGCAAGAACGCTGGAGTGGATTGCCATGCCCTTATGCAGGGGATCTTCCCCACCCAGGGATCAAACCCATGTCTCTTGCATCAGCAGGCGGATTCTTTATCCACTGAACCACCTGGAAGCGCTCTCTTTGATCAATAGCTTACAGCTGAGCTGCAGGAATTAAGGACTCAGTTGGGAACCCTTCAGCAGCCACTGCCCGGTTCTCAGTCACTTGTTTCTTAGGGCTTCCGTCTCCTTATCCTGGGGAGGTTCTCGAGTCTCCCTTGGAACTTATACTAACGTGTGAGTGTCTCTCTTTCCCCTTTTTCTCCTCTTTGCTTCTGTCTTTTCTCTCACACAGACACAACCGATACACATACAGACGTACACACAGGGATGCTCACATACAGTTGATATGAATGTGTGTAATACTTTCAGGTGTCCAGCAAAGTGATTCAGTTATACATGTTACTGTCTTAGTCACGAGGTCGTGTACAAGTCTTTCGCGACACCCTGGATTGTAGCCCACCGGGCTCCTCTGTGCATGGGATTCTCCAGGCAACAATACTGGAGTGGGTTGCCATGCCCTCCTCCAGGGGATCTTCCCGCCCCAGGGATCAAACCTGCGTCTCCTGCATCAGCAGGCCAAGTCTTTATCCGCTGAGCCACCAGGGAAGCCCTCAGTTATTTGTGCAGATCTGTTTGTTTCTGCAGTCGTTTCCATTATAGGTTACTACATGATTCCCCTTCACTTTTAAACTTGGTCCTTGGGGGTCCCAGTCCTGGCTGGGGAGGGTCTCCTGTGAGCTCCCCCATCCAGTTATGGGACTCGGGGGGGGGGGTGGTCACAAATGCCCGCCGTGGTTTTCCAACATCCTCAGAGCAAAATGCAGAGACTGCGGTCTCCTTTAAACTTGGTCCTTGGGGGTCCCAGTCCTGGCTGGGGAGGGTCTCCTGTGAGCTCCCCCATCCAGTTATGGGACTCGGGGGGGGGGTGGTCACAAATGCCCGCCGTGGTTTTCCAACATCCTCAGAGCAAAATGCAGAGACTGCGGTCTCCTGACCCTCATGGGCTCTCCCGCCCCCATTCTCTTTGACGTTAGTTCGGTGCTTGACGATTTCTGTCTGTTTCGGGCTGTGTTTTTTTCCGTTCCCCAACCCGGGATGGATCCCGTGGCCCCTGCAGTGGAAGCGTGGCGCCGTAAGCACTGGACCGCCCGGGAAGTCCCTCGTTCTCTGTCTTTAGAGGCTGACTGACACTCCACTGTGTGTGCACACAGAACAGGGCGTGTTGATGCACGCGCCAGAGCTAAGAAGCCCTCAAGATCCTGGCGGACGACTGAGCTTTGATAGAGTTAGCATAAAGTCCCTTTCTCCAGCATATTCTTTCTGGAAGACTCCCTCATCCTCCATGGCAACTCTCTGCCCTCACTTACCTCCTTCTTCCCATTCAGAATTCAGACTACACACTTTTTAAAATAGGGAAGCCCCTTATCTGTCACCTGTCTCGCTAGCTATCAGATCTACCTACCTGTCACATCTATTTATCATATCTATCAATCCATCCATCTACCCACCAACCCCTCCATCCATCCATCATAACTCTCAATCTTGTCTATCTATCCATCCAACCACCTCTCCATCCACCCATCTATATGTATGTCTCTATCCATCCATACATCCATCCACCATATCTATCTACCTGCCTGTCAACTCTATATATCCTTCCAGCCACCCACCCACTCATCCAACCATCCATCCATCATCCACCCACCCCCCATCCATCCATGTCTATCTATCTATCCATCCATCCATCATATCTATCTTATCTATGTATCTGGGACTGCAAGGAGATCAAACCAGTCAATCCTAAAGGAAATGAACCCTGAATATTCATTGGAAGGACTGACACTGAAGCTGAAGCCCCAATATTTTGGCCACCTGATGTGAAGAACGGACTCATTGGAAAAGACCCTGATGCTGGGAAAGATTGAAGGTGGGAGGAGAAGGGGACGGCAGAGGATGAGATGGTTGGATGGCATCACTGACTCAATCAGTATGAGTTTGAGCAAGTTCCAGGAGACGGTGAAGGACGGGAACCCTGGAGGGCTGCAGTCCATGAGATTGCAAAGAGTCGCACGTGACTGAATGACTGAACAACATTATCAACGTATTTATCATATCTGTCTATCCATCCATCCAACCAGGCACCCACCCACCCCTCCATCCATCCATCCATCATGTGTATCTGTCTATATATCCATCCGCCCCTCCATCCATCCATCTCTATATATCCACCCACTCCTCCATCCATCCATCATATGTATCTGTCTATATATTCACCCACCCACCCCTCCATCCATCCATCTATCATGTGTATCTGTCTATATACCCACCCACCCCTCCGTCCACCCATCCATCAATGGTATTTATCTATATATCCGCCCACCCATCCATCCATCCATCCATCCATCCACCCCTCCATCCATCCATCCATGCATCATATGTATCAGTCTATATATCCACCCCTCCATCCATCCATCTATCATATGTATCTGTCTATATACCCACCCACCCCTCCGTCCACCCATCCATCCATCAATGGTATCTATCTATATATCTGCCCACCCATCCATCCATCCATCCATCCATCCATCCATCATATGTATCTGTCTATATATCTGCCCACCCACCCATCCATCCATCCATCCATCCATCCATCATATGTATCTGTCTATATATCCGCCCACCCACCCATCCATCCATCCATCCATCCATCCATCCATCATATGTATCTGTCTATATATCCGCCCACCCATCCATCCATCCATCCATCCATCCATCCATCATATGTATCTGTCTATATATCCGCCCACCCACCCATCCATCCATCCATCCATCCATCCATCCATCCATCCATCCATCCATCCATCCATCATATGTATCTGTCTATATATCCGCCCACCCACCCACCCATCCATCATATGTATCTGTCTATATATCCGCCCACCCATCCATCCATCCATCCATCCATCCATCCATCCATCCATCATATGTATCTGTCTATATATCCACCCACCCGCCCCTCCATCCATCATGTGTGTCTATCTATATACCCACCCCTCCATCCATCCATCCATGCATCATATGTATCTGTCTATATACCCACCCACCCCTCCGTCCATCTATCCATCAATGGTATCTATCTACGTATCTGCCCACCCATCCATCCATCCATCCACCCATCATGTGTATCTGTCTATATACCCACCCACCCGCCCCTCCACCCATCCCTCCACCCATCCCTCCATCATATGCATCTGTCTGTATACCCACCCCTCCACCCCTTCATCCCTCCATCCATCCATGCTCTCCATCTATCTCTTGGCTGTGACACATGGCATATGAAAGTCTTGGTTCCCTAACCAGGGGTCCAGTCTGCACCTCTTGCTGCGCCAGCTTGGAGTCTTAACCACTGAACCACCAGCGACGTCCTCAGAGGACACAGTTAACATGAACTAAAGAAGTACAGGTTTATAGTGCGGACGTTATTTTTAAAAAACAGGTTGAAAGCCTGGATTCTGGACAAAGCTGCCACTTTCCTTGGCCTCCTGGGTGAAGAAAAACCAGTGGTATAAGATGTACAGAGGTCCATCTAGTCAAAGCCATGGTTTTTCCAGTGGTCACGTATGGATGAAAGCTGAGCACCGAAGAATTGATGCTTTTGAACTGTGGTGTTGGAGAAGACTCTTGAGAGTCCCTTGGACTGCAAGGAGATCCAACCAGTCCATCCTAAAGGAGATCAGTCCTGGGTGTTCATTGGGAGGACTGATGTTGAAGCTGAAACTCCAATCCTTTGGCCACCTGATGCGAAGAGCTGACTCATTGGAAAAGACCCTGATGCTGGGAAAGATTGAGGGCGGGAGGAGAAGGGGACGACAGAGGATGAGATGGTTGGATGGCATCACCGACTCGATGGACATGGGTTTGGGTAAACTCCAGGAGTTGGTGATGGACAGGGAGGCCTGGCGAGCTGCGGTTCATGGGGTCGCACAGAGCTGGGCACGACTGAGCGATTGGACAACAATGATGTACCGCTGAGTGCGATCACACACAGATCCCTGAGGTGGCCACGTCCACAGTACAGCCTTGGCCCGCATCCGAGGACCTGCAGAGACTTGGACTCGGCGTTGGACACGTTGGCACTCTGGGCTGCTGGCGAATGACAGTGACATCCGGTGAGGAGGGGAGGGAACAGAGGCTGCTGTTCCCACATCAGCGGGTGTTTAAAAGACGGAAATGCGTCTGCCAGGGGTGAGGGCGGGCATTTCTTCCTGAGGACCGGGCGAACGTAGGCGTGGATGAACTCCATTGTTATTGCCCAGGCAGGGGTCAGGAGGTGCGACATGCTGCGGGCGTGGGAAGGGCCGGGGGTGGTGGGGAACGCAGTGGCGGACAGCATTCACTGCCCAGAGACCCCGGGGGTAGGACAACAGCCTTGCCGTGCCAGGGAGACCCTTTTCTGGAAGTCGGCCGGCATTTTTCTAATGTCGGTCATCTCTGCTCAGTTGTACATACTGTGTAGTGCTGTTGGGGGGGTGTCATTACAGATAAGCAGCGGCCTCTCAGGAGCTGAAGGTTTTGGTGCATGTCAACGGAAGATGAGGTCATGGAAATGTGCTATTTGACTCTGAACCATACAAAATGCAGACTGCAGAGCCAAAAGAACCACAAAGAGAGAGCTTTCATGTGCATCAGAGATTATAAAATTTAACTTTGCCAAATGAATCAGTGAATCTGGCTAGATAAAGCGATGTTATTTTTTTTTTTTCCTCTCCTAAGGATGTATGTTGTTGTTCAGCTACTCAGTCGTGTCCAACTCTCTGCGACCCCATGGACTGCAGCACGCCAGGCCTCCCTGTCCATCACCAACTCCTAGAGTTTGCTCAAACTCACGTCCATGGAGTCGGTGATGCCATCCAACCATCTCGTCCTCTGTCGTCCCCTTCTCCTCCCACCTTCAATCTTTCGCAGCATCAGGGTCTTTTCCAACGAGTCAGCTCTTCACATCAGGTGGCCAAAGTATTGAAGCTTCAGCTTGAGCATCTGTCCTTCCGATGAACATTCAGGACTGATTTCCTTTAGCACTGACTGGTCTGATCTCCTTGCTGGCCAAGGGACTCTCAAGAGTCTTCTCCAACACCACAGTTCAAAAGCATCAATTCTTTGGCGCTCAGCTTTCTATATAGTCCAGCTCTCACATCCATACATGACTACTGGAAAAACAATAGCTTTGACTAGACAGACCTTTGTCAGCAAAGTAATGTCTCTGCTTTTTAATATGCTGTCTAGGTTGGTCATAGCTTTTCTTCCAAGAAGCAAGCGTCTTTTTATTTCATGGCTACAGTCAGTATCTGCAGTGATTTTGGAGCCCAAGAAAATAAAATCTGTCACTGTTTTCATTGTTTCCCCATCTATTTGCCATGAAGTGATATGACTGGATACCTTGATCTTAGTTTTTTATATGTTGAGCATTAAGCCAGGTTTTAGCAAACACCACTGGGTCATATTCAAGTCAATCCACTCATTAAAGGAAAAATTGTATACCAAATTAAAACCAATGTACAGATTAGTCAAAGAAAGCAAAGTTAAAAATTTCACAACAAGATTTTGGCAAACTCTCCATGACGCAGATTGTTTGAGGTGCTTCCATTACTTTTATATTCTCCTCCATTTCTCAAATCTGTCCACTGAAAAAAAGCATCTTGAAGGCTTATCCATGAACAACTAGGCAACCTATAAGGAATTTTTTTTTTTTTTTGGCTAATCTTACATTGAAAAGAATTTTCAAACTGCCTAAATCCAGTAACTTTAGATAAAGCGATGTCTAAATTAAAAAATGGTTTGCTAAGATCCGAGATTATTTTGGGGGGCTCCAAAATCACTGCAGATGGTGACTGCAGCAATGAAATTAAAAGATGCTTGCTCCTTGGAAGAAAAGTTATGACCAACCTAGACTGCATATTAAAAAGCAGAGATATTACTTTGCTGACAAAGGTCCGTCTAGTCAAAGCTATGGTTTTTCCAGTGGTCATATATGGATGTGAGAGTTGGAGTATAAAGAAAGCTGAGTGCCAAAGAATGGATGCTTTTGAACTGTGGTGTCGGAGAAGACTCTTGAGAGTCCCTTGGACTGCAAGGAGATCCAACCAGTCCATCCTAAAGGAGATCAGTCCTGGGTGTTCACTGGAAAGACTGATGCTGAAGCTGAAGCTCCAATACTTTGGCCAACTGATGGGAAGAGCTGACTCGTTGGAAAAGACCCTGATGCTGGGAAAGACTGAGGGCAGGAGGAGAAGGGGAAGACAGAGGGTGAGATGGTTGGATGGCATCACTGACTCCATGGGCATGAGTTTGAGTAAACTCTGGGAGTTGGTGATGGACAGGAAAGCCTAGCGTGCTGCAGTCCGTGGGATCGCAAAGAGTCAGAAACGACTGAGCGACTGAACTGAACTGATGCTATGCTTAGTCGTTCAGTCTTTGCCACCCCATGGACTGCAGCCCGCCAGGCTCCTCTGTCCATGGCATTCTCCAGGCCAGAATACTGGAGTGGGTAGCCATTCCCTCCTCCAGGGGATCTTCCCGACCCAGGGGTCGGACCAAGGTCTCCTGCTTTGCAGGTGGATTCTTTACCAGCTGAGCCACCAGGGAAGCCCATATATATGTATAATTATGGCTAACTCGCGACGTTGTGTGGCAGAAACCAACAACACATTGTCAAGCAATTATCCTCCAATTAAAAGAAAAAGAACACAAATAACAAATGTTGGTTAAATCATGGAGAAAAGAGAACCCTCACACACTGCTGGGAGTGCAAAGCTGTGCAGTCACTACGTCAAACAGTCCACAAAACAAAAAACTAGAAATAAAACTACCATATGACCCAACGATTTCGCTTCTGAGTACAGCCAAGACACCTTAAATGTCGATCGACATATGAAGGGATAAACCAGCTGTGGGACGTATATACAACGGAATATTACTCAGCCGTTAAAAAGAATGAAAACTTGCCATTTGCAACCACTTGGGCTTGGAGGGCATAACGCTAAGGGACATAGGTCAGACAGTTCAGTTTAGTTCAGTTCAGTCGCTCAGTTGTGTCCGACTCTTTGCGACCCCATGAATTGCAGCACGCCAGGCCTCCCTGTCCATCACCAACTCCCGGAGTCTACCCAAACCCATGTCCATCGAGTCGGTGATGCCATCCACCATCTCATCCTCTGTCGTCCCCTTCTCCTCCCGCCCCCAATCCTACCCAGCATTAGGGTCTTTTCCAATGAGTCAACCCTTCGCATGAGGTGCCCAAAGTATTGGAGTTTCAGCTTCAACATCAGACCTTCCAATGAACACCCAGGATTGATCTCTTTTAGGATGGATTGATTGGATCTCCTTGCAGTCCAAGGGACTCTCAAGAGTCTTCTCCAACACCACAGTTCAAAAGCATCAATTCTTCGGCGCTCAGCTTTCTTCACCGTCCAACTCTCACATCCCTACATAGGTCAGACAGAGGAAGACAAATACTGTATAACCTCACTTATATGTGGAATCTTAAAAAAATACCACATTAGTGCATATTACAAAAAGGAAGCAGAGATAGCAAGAACAAGCTGGTGGTTCCCAGTGGGAAGAGGGTAGGCAGAAGGGGCAATGCAGTTGTAGGGGCTTAAGAGGGCCAAACTACTATGTATAAAATAAATAAGCTACAAGTGTATGCTGTACAGCACAGGGAATAAAGCCAATATGTTATAATTACTATAAATGGAATATAACGTTTAACAATTATGAATCAGTATATGGTACACCTGAAGTGTGTCATTTGCTCAGTCCTGTCTGACTCTCTGTGACCCCACGGACTGCAGCCCACCAGGCTCCTCTGTCCATGGGATTCTCCAGGCAAGAATACTGGAGTGGGTTGCCATTCCCTTCTTCAGGGGATCTTACCGACCCAGGGATGGAACCCACGTCTCCCGCATTGGCAGGCAGATTCGTTACCAGCTGAGCCACCAGAGAAGCCCAGTGTATTGTGCACCTGAAAATTACATAATTTTGTAAATCTTAGTTCAGTTCAGTTTCTGAGTCATGTCTGACTCTTTGTGACCCCTGGACTGCAGCACGCCAGGCCTCCCCGTCCTTCACCATCTCCCGAAGCTTGCTCAAACTCACGTCCATTGAGTCGGTGATGCCATCCAACCATCTCATTGACCTCTGTCATCCCCTTCTCCTCCTGCCTTCAATCTTTCCCAGCATCAGGGTCATTTCCAGTGAGTCAGCTCTTCACATCAGGTGGCCAAAGGATTGGAGCTTCAGCTTCAGCATCAGCCCTTCCAATGAATGTTCAGGACTGATCTCCTTTAGGATGGGCTCGTTGGATCTCCCTGCCGTCGAGGGACTCCCGAGAGTCTTCTCCAGCGCCACGGTTCGAGACTCCTAATGTACGGAATCTTGGGCACATGCCAAGCTCTGTGCTTTGTAGTTTATTCAGCAGGAGACTCTGATGTGCTGAGTTACACTGTAGCAGTTATCATGCAGTGGGAAAAGACAGACATACATACAGACGCCCACATTCATGTACGTAGGCACACAGAGGCTTTGTTATTTCTGCGGGATGCTTCTGCTACCTTCGTTACTTTGTTGAACACACTCTTAAAGTATATCCTAAAGAATGTCTAGAGAAAGCCAGTGGTGTGGAAAGTTGATGGTGTGGCATGCCCTTGCCCCAGCGCATAAGACTCAAAGTCCAGTCTCTTTCCCTTCTTCACTTTATTACTATCGTTTTAGGTTTGAAACAGTGCGAGGCATCAAAAACCACGCCCTTCTGCCCACAGAGCCTCTGTGTGTGGGTCAGCCGCTCAGTCACGTCCGACTCTTTGGGACCCCATGGACTGCATGCAGTGCGCCAGGCCTCCCTGTCCGCGGGATTCTCCAGGCAAGAACCCTGGGGTGGGTTGCCATCGCAGATTTACGTTCACATCCTAACAGGCAAAAGGAGAAGAAGGTGGCAGAGGAGAAGACAGTTAGACGGCATCACCGACTCGATGCACGTGGGTTTGAGCAAGCTCTGGGAGTTGGTGAGGGACAGGGAGGCCTGGCGCGCTGCGGTCCATGGGGTCGCAGGGAGTCGACACAACTGAGCGACTGGACAACAACAATAACGGATCTGGAAGAAAACAGGGAAGTTTTCGGAGCGCCTCTGAATGCACTGAAAATGCTGCATCGTGGGTGACATTGTCAGTGGGTTTCTAATCAAACCCATCAAGTCTGCTTTGGCTGTTGGTCGGCAAACTGCCTGTGACGCTTCTCATCAAGACGTGATGTTTGGAGGCTGCACCTGGGGACCCGTGTTATTCCTCAAGGGTGCGTGAGGTTCACCCGGTCACATGTCACCCTCACCCTAGCTTGAGGGCAGCACTGGGCCAGAATGTATGCACACTGATCTCAGCTTGCCCGGCGGCACAGACTGCTAACCCATTTCTGAGCTTTCATTCGCCACCGAGTTACCCGTAGAACGTAGAGACTAGACTCAGTCATGCTGGTTCTCCTCAGATCTGTCCTTCTTTCTCCCTTCCCTTCCTCCTTTTCTTCATTCTCAATAAACAGCATTGCACTCTTCTTAAATAGGTGCTAACCATCACGGCACTTGAACCTTAAGTGTGCATATATGCATGTCTTGGAGATGTTGCTAAAATGTGGGTCCTGCTTGAGTAATTTGGGGTGCATGCATGTGTCCGAGTCTTCGTGACCCCCATGGACGGTAGGCTGCCAGGCTCCTCTGTCCATGGGGATTCTCCAGGCAAGAATACTGGAGTGGCTTGCCATGTCCTCCCCAGGGGAATCTTCCTGACTGAGGGATTGAAGCTGAGTCTCCTGCATTTGGCAGGACTATTCTTTACCACCGAAGCCCTTAATTTGGAGTGAGGTCCTACCTTCGGCAAAGATGACACTAACTGGGGCTCCACGCTTCCAGCAAGGTGACAGATGGCATGATGCTAGATTAACTGTTTCTCCTTATATTTCAGCTTCTTTTTTTTAAAAACTATTTAACTAATTTAATTCTTTCTGTAATCTTTTGAGACCGTTTTTCAAGCCGATGATGCAATGACATCAAGCACCTTCACACTGTTGTGCAAGCATTCTTGCCATTTGTATTCACAACATTTTTCACCCTCCCAAACTGAAACTTAAAAAAAAAATTTTTTTTTTAGATTAACTTTTTCTCTGAGAATAAAAATTACATGTGATGGACAAAAACATCTTCACAGGGCAGGAAACTTTGGGTAGGGAAAGAAAGCAATAATATTGTAATTGGGTAAAAGGAGGTGCTGCTAACATTACAGATACTTGCATCTTAAAAATCCTGGGTAGTACAAACAGTCTACAAGATGAATAAAACATGAATTGCGTCTCACCTCAGCCAACGCCAAGCATGAGTCAGATTTTCTCTGTTGTTATGAAACAGTCCAAAGTGATAAGACTGAGAATTCTTTGTCAGAAATATTTTTCAAGGCTGGCATAGTCACTGCTAGAAATACCTTTTTTTGCACACAATGCTTTTTACGGAGAGACTAAAATTTTCCTGTTCACTAGAGCATCGCATCCCAAACTTTTCAGCCCTAGGGTCCACTTTCATGGGAGACAATTTTTCCACAGACGGTGGTGGGGGCCAGTTCAGTTCAGTCGCTCAGTCGTGTCCTACTCTTTGCGACCCCACGGATCGCAGCACGCCAGGCCTCCCTGTCCATCAGCAGCTCCCAGAGCTTGCGTAAACTCATGTCCATGGAGTCAGTGATGGCATCCAACCATCTCATCTCGTCCCCTTCTCCTCCTGCCCTCAATCTTTCCCAGCATCAGGGTCTTTTCTAAGGAGTCAGCTCTTCGCATCAGGTGGCCAAGTAGTGGAGTTTCAGCTTCAGCATCAGTCCTTCCAATGAATATTCAGGACTGATTTCCTTTAGGTGGTGGGGGTAGGGGGGATAGTTTCGGGATGATTCAAGCACACTGCATTTATTTTGCCCTTTATTTCTAATCTAATGCTGCTGCTGATCTGACAGGAGGTACTACTCCCTGGACTGGTGGTTGGAGACCTCTGCACTAGAGTCCCTGGGGAACCCAAAACACTTCCCTTTGCCTGGATTTGACCTCAAGAGATTTTAATTCAATGGCCAGGGAAGATAATACAGGCGTTGGGATTTTTGCAAGCTCTCTGGATTGTAAAGCCTGCAGCCCAGTTTCAGAACAGCTGCGTCTTGGGGGTCAAGTGAGATTCTAAAACTCTCCCTGGGGTCATCCCATAAAACCCAGAGCCCAGACTTCTCCTTTTTTTTTTTTCAAAAGCAAAAGTGTTTTCTGTTCTCTCTCTAGCAAGCAGGAATGAACAAATTCAGATGGCTCTGTCCTTGCCCGCAGTGAACAGCCACGTCTACTGCAAATTGGCGTTTGCCGGCCACTGAACGGCAACAACAAGGGCATTTGCCGTCTGCCTCCGGGGAGACTGAACCCTGAGCCGCTGCAGCTGCTGACCTTGGACACCCCAAGAAGGAGCTCAGGGTGGAGAGAGAGGCTCTCTGTGGTCCAGGGAACCTGGAGGAACAGGTCTCGGTGGTGGTGTTCATTTGCTCAGTCGTGTCTGACTCTCTGCGACCCCCTGGACTGCAGCACGCCAGGCTTCCCTGTCCGTCACCAACTCCCAGAGCTTGCTCAAACCCACGTCCATCGAGTCGGTGATGGGCCTGGAAATTTATGCTCCACGTCCCGGAGGGTAGACTGTCTATGTAAATTACCTATCTGCGTTTCTTCTCCTCCGAGGAAGGTTTATCTATTCTCCCCACTATGGATTTATCTAATCACTTATTTATGTCTGCAGAGATGAATGGTTATTTGTTTTATACTTTGGGTTACGATCCGACCTTCTTTTATTTATTCTGTCGCCCAAAAAACAAAGTATCAATCACGTCTCCCGAAACCCCACTGCACGTTGCATAAGCCATTCTGGATTTTTACAGGGCAGGACAGTGATGGGGAAAAAAGAACAACAAAAAAGAGGGGGATAGATTTCCACAGTTTGCCTCTATGCAGCGCTCCATAATTAAAATAGGATGGGATGTTGTTTGTCAATTATACTGAAATAAAAATAAGGAGAAAAAATCAACCATGCTGTGACCAACGGAGTCGCTGAGAACACATCTGGGAAACCTTATTATCGTGACGGCTTTGCAACACTCAAGGTTAAGATCAGACTCTGCGAATGTTGGTGATAAAACACAGAAGTGTAACAGAAACACCTGCAAGACATTGAAAAAAAAAATAGCTCTGGACATACTAGCCAACCAAGAAGGAAACAAATAAATAATAAGAATAAAAAAAAAAAACAGGTTTTCTAACCTTTCTGGGAAGAACAGAAGTCACTGCCTTGAGCTTTCTCTGATGACTGAATTCAGTTGCAAATTTACCGAAGACTGAGTTATTTTATAAGTAACCTCTTAACCTACCAGAAAAAAACTCACTCTAAGAATAAGATTGGAATGTATCATCTATGTAAATAGAAACATATTTTCACGTTTGGTGGTTTAGTGGCTCGGTCTTGTCTGCCTCTCTATGACCCCTTGGACTGTAGCCCACCAGTGTCCTCTGTCCACGGGATTCTCCAGGCAAGAATACTGGAGTGGGTTGCCGTGCCCTCCTCCAGGGGATCTTCCTGACCCAGGGATCGAACCCACGTCTCCTGCATTACAAGCAGATTCTTTAGTGACTGAGCTACTTTTTTTTTAAATTGAAGTATAGTTGATTTACAATATCATGTTCATTTCTGCTGAACAACATCAAAACAATCCAGTCAAAAAATGGGCAGAAAAGCTAAGTAGACATTTCTTCAAAGAAGCCATACAGATGGCCAAGAGGCACATGAAAAGATGTTCAACACCACTGAATATTAGAGAAATGCCAATCAAAACTACAATGAGGTTATCACTTCGCACCAGCCAGCATGGCCATCATCAAAAAAATCTACAAACAGTAAATGCTAGAGAGGGTGTGGAGAAAAGGGAACGCTCCTACACTGTTGGTGGGAATGGAAATCGGGAAACCATTACAGAGAACGATATGGAGATTCCTCAAAAAACTAAAACTAGAACTACGATATGACTCTGCAATCCCTCTCCTGGGCATACACCCACCCAGGGAAAAACATGAGCCGGAAGGATACAGACACCCCAATGTTCAGTGCAGCGCTGTTTACAACAGCCAGGACATGAAAGCAACCTAGATGTCCATCAACAGAGGAATGGATAAAGAAGACGTGGTCCATATACAGAATGGAATATTACGCGGCCATGAAAAAGGATGAAATCATGCCATTTGCAGCAACATGGATGGACCTAGAGATGATCATACTGAGTGAAGTAAGTCAGACAGAGAAGGAGAAATACTATGTGATATCATTCACATGTGGAATCTAATTATAGAAAATGATACTAATGAACTATCTAAATGGGAAGGAAATCCAAAAAAAGAGGGGGTAAATGTACACATATAGCTGATTCACTTTGTTGTACAGCAGAAACTAACACATCATTGTAAAGAATCTATACACCAATAAAAAACATTTTTAAATGATACCAATGAACTTATTTACGAAAGAGAAACAGACTCAGAGACACAGAAAACAAACTTCTGGTTACCAAAAGGGAAAGGGCAGAGGAGGGAAAAATTAGCAGTTTGTGTTTAATAGATACACACTGTGCTTAGTTGCTCAGTCGTGTCTGACTCTGCGGCTCCATGGACTGTAGCCCGCCAGGCTCCTCTGTCCATGGGGATTCTCCAGGCAAATATACTGGAGTGGGTTGCCACGCCCTCCTCCAGGGGATCTTTCCAAACCAGGGATGGAACCCGGGTCTCCCACAGTGCAGGGAGATCCTTTATGGTCTGAGCCACCAGGGAAGCCGAGATATACACTACTATATACAAAATAGATAACCAATAAGGAACTACTATATAACACAGAGATTTGTACTCAATATCCTGTGACAACATATATGAGAAAAGAATCCGAAAAAGAATAGATGTATGTATAAGTGAATCACTTTGCTGAAATTAACACATTGAAACTAACACATTGCAAATCAACTACAGTCCAATACAATGCAAAAATAAAAATAAAAATGGAGAGTGACTGGAGTTATTTTTTCTTGTAATTACATCTATAGTGATATTGTTGTTGTTGTTCGGTCACTAAGTCGCGTCTGACTCTGAGACCCCATGGCTTGCAGCACGCCAGGCTTCCCTGTCCTTCACTATCACCCAGAGTTTACTCAGACTCATGTCCATTGAGTCAGTGATGCCATCCAACCATCTCATCCTCTGTTGCCCTCTTCTCCTCCCACCTTCAATCTTTCTCAGCCTCAAGGTCTTTTCCAGTTAGTTAGCTCTTCGAATCAAGCTCCAAAGTATTGGAGCTTCAGCTTCAGCATCAATCTTTCCAGTGAATATTCAGGACTGATTTCCTTTAGGATGGACTGGCTGGATCTCCTTGCAGTCCAAGGGACTCTCAAGAGTCTTCTCCAACACCACAGTTCCAAAGCATCAGTTCTTCAGCGCTTACTATTTACAGTCCAACTCTCACATCCACACATGACTACTGGGAAAACCATAGTCTAGACTACACAGATGTTTGTTATTACCCGTGGGCATCTCTGCTGGATGAGATCAAAGGATTGCTGGCATCATCAACAGTCTTCTCTGTTTCAACAAGTTAGCCTTGGTTCCCAGTGATCTTCACGCATCTCCATTTCCATCCAAAGGAGGCGATGTGGAAAATGGTTTCCTGTCTGCAAAGCTCCACGGACACACGCCAAGACCTGCGCCTGACATTCCCAGCTTTACTCGGGTTTGTGAGGAAAGGAGGAAATAGCACAGAATTCTTTCCGAGGGTAGCCAGGGATGAAGCTGGGATCTGAAACCTCGAGACAAGAGCCAGGGGTGGATGGGTGAAATCAGCAACGTCTGATTGAGGAAATCTAATCTCATCCTTCCCTCCCCCAGAAAAATCGCCAAGGAAGCAACAGCGACCAAAATACAGCCAAGAATTATCTTTAGGAGACAAGCCTCATAAATGGTATTTTAACATGATAAACGCAAAGAAAGAGAGTTTATTTAAAAAAAAAAATAGGGTAAGTTTCTTTGGAGACGTGCCGTGGGTACCAGCTTGGGGAAACAAGCACCCCAGCAATGAACATCGTGACCCCTGCGCGCACATGTCTGGCTGGGCACGCAGCGCAAACTCAGAACCAAATGCTTCGTCTCCGATCTCCACACTTGCGTGGATGATGAGACTCAACTCGCAAAGGCTTTCTCTCATCGGGGAGGCATCGACCAACAGCTAAAATTACTTGTTTCCGCGGCCCTGGTGTTGTGCACTATTCTTTTGCTTCTGGGCCATGAGGGGTAGGTGTGCATAAATTAACCCAAAGGCTCATGGCAGACAATTAGCCATGGGCTCAGTGGAAATAGTAGGGGCTTGGTGGCATGTGTCACAGAATATGCAATTTTCTCTCCATCTAGCGCAGAGAACGCCTTGATTCACATTGCTTCTCCATTGTTGTGTCAATCATGATGAGACGCAAAATCTACCCCCCCGCAAAAAAAAAAAAAAAAAACAGCAAAAAACACAAAGCAAGAGGAGCTGGCTGTTGATTACATATCCAGACGTATACCTGTTTGCACAGCCACCTCTCATTATTTGCACGCGATGGGGATTTCGGTCTCTGGGTTAAGTGATGGTGGGGAGGTGGACCTTCTTACTTTCAGGTTCTCTTTTAATACAGGAGCCATGAAACATATGTGAAAGCAGTTTAGTCCCTGCAGGCTGAGCAGTTCTTGGATATGCTGATCAGTCTGAGCGTTTCACTTGAAACCAATACGAAAATGTGTCCATTGAGAAAATTTGTTGTTCACTCACTAACTTGTGTCTGATTCTTTGCGACCCTGTGGACACCATCACCCGGAGCCTGCTCAAACTCATGTCCATCGAATCAGTGATGCCATCCAACCATCTCATCCTCTGCCGTCCCCTTCTCCTCCTGCCTTCAATCTTTCCCAGCATCGGGGTCTTTTCCAGTGAGTCTGCTCTTAGCATCAGGTGGCCAAAGGATTGGAGCTTCAGCATCAGTCCTTCCAGTGAATATTCAGGGTTAATTTCCTTTAGGATGGACAGGTTTGATGTCTTTGCAGTCCAAGGGACTCTCAAGAGTCTTGAGTCTTCTCCAGCACCATAGTTCAAAAATATAAATTCTTTGGCGCTCAGCTTTCTTTACAAAGGGTGTAAATAGCTTCCCAGGTGGCTCAGATGGTAAAGAATCTGCCTGCAATGCAGGAGACCTGGGTTCGATCCCTAAGTCAGGACAATCCTCTGGAGGAGGGCATGGCAACCCACTCCAGTGTTCTTGCCTGGAGCATCCCGTGGATGGAGAAGCCTGTGAACTACAGTCCATGGGGTCGCAAAGAGTCGGACACGGCCGAAACGACTTACCACAGCACAGCAATGCCTAACATTAACCTCACCTTGCCGTGTGTATTATCCCTCTGGTGTAGTGAATACTCTATCTGCTGCATCGATTTGCTCATTATTTGCAATCATATTCACATCACTTTGGAGTCTCTTTGCCTTGTACTACTCTTTTTTTCTTTTTTAAAATTTAAAGATAAATTTGTATTGGGGTAAAACTGCTTTACAGTGCTGTTCGTGTCTGCTGTATGGCAACGTGAATCAGCCACGTGTATACCTATATCCCCTCCCTCTTGAGCCTCCCTCCGACCCCCACCCACCCCTCTAGGTCATCCCAGAGCCCCGAGCTGAGCTCCTCATGCTATACAGCAGCTTCCCACCAGCTGACTATTTTACATGATAGCATATAGACCTCAGTGTGCTTTCTAAATCAAATTTCAGAATGATTCTGAGATGTCTCTCACAAATCACTTGGAAGCATTCCTCCTCAACCCGGTCTCTGAATAATATAAATACCTTGAGAATGACTCGCAGGTTTCAGAGAACTGGTTCAGAATTCTGTGACCTTGAACATTTTTATGCTGATAGCTCTTACTGAACCTCTTCCTTAAAGCTGATATACTGACGCTTACTTTGTTTTTCTAACTGTGGTAATGTATATTTTCCCTAGAAGCACCCCTTTTATCCTATTTTTCAAAAATATTTGTATAAACCTCTGTCAGTCACACTGATTTTTGTGATGCGGGTACTGTTTTGAGGTTGATTGGGGGTTGATTTGCGGTATGTGCACTTTAATGTTCTTTTTTCATATGCTTTCTAGAGGTCTAAGGGTTTCCCTGGTGGCTCTGATGGTAAAGAATCGCCTGCAATGAAGGAGATCCCGGTTCGATTCCTGGGTCAGGAAGAGCCCCTGGAGGAGGGAAAGGCTGCCCACTCCAGTATTCTTGGGCTTCCCTGATGGCTCAGCTGGTAAAGAATCCATTTGCAATGTGGGAGACCTGGGTTCGATCCCTGGGATGGGAAGATCCCCTGGAGAAGGGAAAGGCTACCCACTCCAGTACTCTTGCCTGGAAAATCCCATGGACGGAGGAGCCTGGTAGGCTACAGTGCACGGGGTCACTAAGAGTCGGACGACTGAGCGACTTCACTTTCACTTTTCCCTTTAATGCACTGGAGAAGGAAACGGCAACCCACTCCAGTGTTCTTGCCTGGAGAATCCCAGGGACGGCGGAGCCTAGCGGGCTGCCGTCTATGGGGTCGCATAGAGTCGGACGCGACTGAAGCGACTTAGCAGCAGCAGCAGTGTGTGTATAACGGAAGGACTTTGCTCTACAGCGGACCTTGGCACAGCATTGACCATCAACTGCATTTCAGTAAAAACATTCCAGTTGGACGATCGCGTTTCTCTGCGAATATTCTTGTTTTCAAATGTTATCTTCGTGACAGGATGGCCCCGAATATGGTTGACCTATTTCTACTATTTGGAATTTTTTTTTTTTCTTTCTGAGCTCATAGTTGAGTTATTTATTTTTCACTGCAGGATAACTGCTTTACAGTACTGTGTGGGTCTCTGCCATGCACCAGCACGAACCAGCCATAAACATACCTACGTCCCCTCCCTCTTGAACCTCCCTGCCACCTCTCTCCCCATCCCAACACTCCAGGTTGTCTCAGATGACCGGTTTGAGTTCCCTGAGTCATAGAGCAGATGTGCGCTGGCTATCTACTTTTATGAATGGTAGTGTATTTGTTTCCATGCTATTGTCTCCTTTTGTCCCCTAACTCGGTCGGTAAAGACTCCGCCTGCCATGCGGGAGACCCCGGTTCGATTCCTGGGTTGGGAAGATCCCCTGGAGGAGGGATAGGCGACCCACTCCAGTATTCTTGGGCTTCCCTGGTGGCTCAGCTGGTAAAGACTCCGCCTGCCATGCGGGAGACCCCGGTTCGATTCCTGGGTCGGGAAGATCCGCTGGAGAAGGGACAGGCTACCCGCTCCAGGATTCTTGGGCTTCCCTGGTGGCTCGGCTGGTAAAGAATCTGCCTGCAATGTGGGAGAGCTGGGTTCCATCCCTGGGTTGGGAAGATTCCCCTGGAGAAGGGAAAGTCTACCCACTCCAGTACTCTTGCCTGCAGAATCCCATGGACTGTGTATAGTCCACAGGGTCGCAAAGAGTCAGACATGACTGAGCGACTCTCACTTTCACGTTCTCCTTCTCCCACTGTGCCCACAACTCTGGATCTCCATTCCTCTGCAAACGAGCCCTATTATACAGACTAAAGCAAGTCAGAAAGATAAAACAAGTACCATATATTAACGCACATATATGTGGAATCTGGCAAGACGGTACTGATAGTTTCAAAGGTCATTTCTGTTTTGTGGATATGGACTTTGTTACACACCCATGAAATTTTCCTTCTGTTGCATAACTTAAATCCTTAATTCTGATGTTCTTCTCGTCTTCCTAATCTGTCATGCTGCACTCCTTTAATATGCCTGCTATTTCTGGTAACATGGTAGATTAGCTCACTTGACCCAACATTCCTGCTGAAACACACTGAAAAATGCTGGGTGCGTGTATTTGTAAAGACTCTCACTACAAGCATCTCAGGAGTGATGGATGACAGAGGCTCAGGCTAGGATCTCGAAGGCAGCGTGAACACAGGGAACACCTCTGAAGCCACTGTTTTTCAGAGAATAGTCGGTCAACTGGTCAAACTTGAGGCACATTTTTGATTTGTCCTCTGATATCCCTCGAAACAGAAGACAAAGGTTTTCATGTCCTTGTCAAGGTCAGCAGTCTAGTGAGACATTTCCCTCCAATCCTTTGGCCACCTGATGCGAAGAGCTGACTCATTGGAAAAGACCCTGATGCTGGGAGAGATTGAAGACGGGAGGAGAAGGGGACGGCAGAGGATGAGATGGTTGGACGGCATCACCGACTCGATGGACATGAGTCTGAGCAAACTCTGGGAGTTGGTGATGGACAGGGAGGCCTGGTGTGCTGCGGTCCATGGGGTCGCAAAGGGTCGGACACGACTGAGCGACTGAACGGAACTGAACTGAATAATACTGAGGATATTTGTTTTTTTCACCTTTAGTCTCTTATAAGAGTCCAGGGGAGTTTTCCAGCAGCTATATGGTGGATAAGAACACAAGAGGCTTAACATAGATGCAGATAGAGGAACCTAGTTGGAATTACAAGTATCCCTTCTCCCCCAAACTCCCCTCCCATCCAGGCAGCCATGTGACATTGAGCAGAGTTCCCTGTGCTGTCCAGCAGGTCCTGGTTGGTTCTCCATGTTAAATATAGCTATACTTCTTTCTTTTAAGCTAAGCAGTCTTGGTTGACGCTTTCCCGGCTTGATACACACCCACACTCACTATATATTCCCGAGTTATTGGTCTACGCTTCCTTGAGGGGTTCCCAGTGGCACTCAAAAAAATGTAAGCGCTTCAGTTTATTCACTCTGGTGGTCCCATCGAAGGTCAGATTGCAAAATGCTGAACAGTAAGGAATATTCTGATTCTAATAGCTTCATCGGCCTGGTTCTAAGTCTTAGACAAATGTTTCCAACACGGTTGGTGGCTTTAGCAAATCCAGACACAAAACTCATAGTTACATTTGAATTTCAGATAAAAAACCAATATGTGTTCTTTAGTGTAAGTACGTTACAACCATAGCATGGGACATACTTTTAGTAAATAAACTACTTGTCTCAAATATGACATGGGATACACTTATACTAAATAAACTATTTGCCTCAAATATTGCATGACACATGCTTATACTAAATAAACTGTCTCAAATATTGCATAGGACATACTTACACTGAACTATTTCCCTCAGATATCACATGAGACATACTTGTACTAAATTAACTACTTGTCTCAAATATTGCCTGAGACATACTTACAGTAAATTACCTATTTGTCTCAAATATTGCATGAGATATACTAAATAAACTACTTCAAATACTGCATGGGATACACTTACAGTAAGTAAACTATTCATCTCAAATATCACATGAGACATACTTACACTAAATAAGTTACCTGTCTCAAATATTGCATGGGACATACTTATGCTAAATGAACTGGAGAAGGGGATCTTCCTGACTCAGGAATTGAACCCAGGTCTCCTGCTCTGGCAGGCAGATTATTTACCATCTGGGCCACCGCGGAAGCCCACTAGATGCACTATTTGTCTCAAATATTCCATGGGATCTATGTATATTAAGCTACTGTGTATTGTTTATTATGCAATATTAGATACGTACTTATACTAAAAAAAAGTTATTTATATAAAAAGTTCAGGGACTTCCCTGGTAGTCCAATGGTGGATTCTATCCTTCCAGTGAAGGGAGCTCAAGCTTGACTGCTGGTCAGGGAACCGGATCCCGCATGCTGCAACTAAAGATTCCATGTGCTGCAATTAACACCAGCACAGCCAAATATATAAACAAATTTTTTTAAAATAAAATATAAAAGCTAAAAAAATTCAAATTTAACTGGTGCCTTGTAATTTAAGGCCTTCCCTGGTGGCTCAGATGGTAAAGAACCTGCCTGCAGTGCAGGAGACCCAGGTTCGATCCCTGGTTCGGGAAGATCCCCTGGAGAAGCAAATAGCTACCCACTCCCGTATTCTTGCCTGGAGAATCCCATGGACAGAGGAGCCTGGTGGGCTACAGTCCATGGGGTCACAAAGACTCAGAAACGACTGAGTGACTAACACTTAACTTGTAATTTCATGGGGCGACTCCACTTCCAAAGGCATAGCTTGATTTTTAGAAGCGGAAAAGAAAGGGACAGAGACAGTTGGTGTCAACAAAATGCAAAATGTCCACACCGTGTGACCCGCAAGTGCTGTTAATCGGGTTTATTCTGAGCAAATAACACAATCATGAGGAGGAGGAAAGCGCAAAGATGGCTACCACAGCACAGTTTTATAGGAGGCTGGATATACTGCATGTCGCATTTGATAAAATGCTAGGCTGTCAGCACAGCTAATGGGGAAAGCCATACATAAAATTTTCATGAATGAATATCAGATTAAATATTAGAACACTATAATTACCAACACGTTTGCACATCAATTACTAAAGAAAAGACTCAGAATGGTGGGGCAATTAGATTGTGCGTGGGAAATGTTTTATTTTAATATTCATGTTGAAATGATTGCATTAGGGTTCACCAGAGAAATGAAATGAACAGAATGTGCATGTGTATATATGTATATATGCATGTGTGTATACAGTATACATATGTATATGTGTGTATATACAGTATATGTATGTATACATATATGTATATATATACACAATATGTGTATATGTGTATACAGTATATGTGTGTATACATATATGTGTGTATACATACAGTATACATATGTATAGTGTGCGTATATACAGTATATGTATGTATACATATATATGTATATACAGTATGTGTATATGTATATATGTACGTGCATATACAGCATATGTGTGTATGTATGTATATGCATATGTGTACCTACAGTATATGTATGGATATGTATATATGTGTATATACAGTACACACATGTATACATGTGTGTACATACAGTATATGTATGTATATATGTATATATGTGTATATACACCATATGTATGTTTGTATATATGTATATATGTATATCGTGTATATGTGTGTATGTATGTATACAGTATATGTATATATGCAGTATTTGTATGTGTGTATAGATGTATCTGTATGTATACATATATATGTGTGTATGTATGCATGTGAGTGTATATATGTGTATATATATGTTTTTCTGTGTTTATATATGCATGAGTGCATGCTAAGTTGCTTCAGCTGTTTCTGACTCTTTGCAACCCTTTGTAGCCCCCTGGGCTCCTCTGTCTGTGGGATTCTTCAGGCAAGAATATTGGAGTGGGTTCCCATGCCGTCCTCCAGGGGGATCTTCCCCACCCAGGGATCAAACCTGCATCTCTCATATCTCCTGTATTGGCGGGCATGTTCTTTACCACCTGGGAAGCCCCTGTATAAACACCCTGATGCTCAGCAAGATTTAAGGCAGGAGAAGAGGGTGACAGAGGATATGGTTGGATGGCATCACCTACTCAATGGACATGAACTTGGGCAAACTCTGGGAGATGGTGAAGGACAGGGAAGCCTGGTGTGCTGCCGTCCATGGGGTCGCAAAGAGTCAGGCATGACTTGGCAACTGAAGAACAACAATATATATATGTACACACACACACACACACATATATAGAGAGAGATATTTTTTAAGGAATTGACTCATGCAATTACATGCAGTTACAGAAGCTGGCAAGTCCAAAATCTGCAGGGTAGACCAGCAGGCTGGAGACCCAGGAAAGAGATGATATTGCAGCTCAAGTCCAAAGGACAACCGCTTACAAATCCCACCTTTCTCTGGAGACAGCACTCTTTTGTGCTACTCATGCCTTCAACCGATTTGACCAGGCCCACCCATGTTATGGGGAGGGGGCAATCTGCTCTACTCAAAGTCCAACAATTTAAAGGCTAATCTCATCCATTAAACACTCGCCCAGAAACATCCAGAATAACGTCTGACCACACAGCCCTACACGATGGCCAAGACAAGTCGACATACAAAGTTAACACAAGCACTAGGGCTAAAATGAGATACTTAAAAATAAAAAAGCAAGAGAGAACGCAAGGTGGGAAACTTGAAGGAGCCAGAACACACTTTTCATTTTTTTATTTTTTTTGGGGGGGGACTTTCCTGGTGGTCCAGTGACTAAGACTCTATGCTCCCAATGCAGGGGGCCCAGGTTTGATCCCAGGCCAGGGAACCAGATCCCACAGGCTGCAACTGAGAGTTAGCTTGTCATAATTAAAGATCCCCACGTGCTACTACCAAAGATAGCCTTAAGTCATGTTCAATAAGGACCAAGAAGAAGGAGATCCTGCATGATAATCCAAAGTAAAGTCTGCGTGATCTTATGTTCTGAGCCTCATAGCTTATTAGCGAAAACATTATCATCATCACTAACATGTGAACATCGCGGCCATTATTGTGTGAGCAAACCATCCTCTTCATCCTATTATCACCATCACCATCATCGTCGCCACCATCCTCATTATCAAGTCACTGTCGATACCATCATCACTAACGTCACCATCATCATGTCATCGTCCGCACCATCACCTTCATCCCATCATCACCAGCATCAACAGGATTGTGTCACCATCAACACCATCACCTTTATCCCTTCATCACCAAGATCATCATCGTCACTATCACATGACATCATCACCACTATTGTATCATCAACACCACCACCTTCATCCTGTTATAACCACCACCATCATCATTTCCATCGTCATCGTCACCATCGCTAACATCATCATCAGCATCATGATCATGTCATCATCGGCACCATCATGTTCATCCTATTATAACCACCACCATCATCACCAACACCATCTGCTTTATTCTATTATCACCATCACCATCAGCTCATCATGTCACCATCAACACCCATCATGATCATGTCATCATCAGCACTATCACCTTCATCTCATCATCACCAACATCACTATTGTCATCACCACCACCTGACATCATCACCACTGTTGTATCATCAACACCATCACCTTCATCCTATTATAACCACCACCATCATCATTTCCATCATCATCGTCACCATCGCCATCATCACCATTGCTAACATCATCACCAGCATCATCATCATTACATCACATGACATCATCACCACTATTGTATCATCATTACCATCACCTCCATCCTCTTATCACCATCAGCATCATTACCATCACCTTCATCCTATCGACATCAGTATCCCCATCATCAGCAGCAGCGCCACCATCATCCAAGAGATTCTGAATCCCCGTGGCGAGTCATCAGGGCCTTTTCAACTGACCTGAAATGACTGTTTTCCTCTTCTCTTCGTCTCAGAAGGACAGTCATCTGACGGATGTTTTCCTCCAGGCAGTGGAGCATCCTCGGTGGCCTGAAAACAAGGAAAAGTGATGATCCAATGTCCTTGTGAGACAGCCTCTAAGTGGCCTCAAAACAGATCGGTCTGGCTTGAGCCTCCTACGTGATTTTCAGGGCAGTTTCGTCTGCCTACGCTCATTTGTTGTGCGTCACAGCGTGGTTCCTTGGGAATCAATTAACGGATATTGAAACAATAAGGTCTCTTTCTCTCCTTGACGTTCCTTTCAACAAATACTGGTTTCTCTCTGGAGGAACTGACTGTCCTGAACAGTCAGAGGCAGAGAAATGATCATTTCTGTTACTGTGCCCTTCTAAGAAAGACAACGGGATTAAGCGTGAGCCAACTGTGGTGTGGCCACATTAAAGGCAAAACACTCCTGTGGCACCATGCGCTCATTTTTAAACAGTAGCTTTAGAAGTAGGGCTTCCCTGGTAGCTCAGCTGGTAAAGAATCCGCCTGCAATGCAGGAGACCCTGGTTCAGTTCCTGGATCTTGAAGATTCCCCTGGAGAAGGGGATCTACCCACTCTAGTCTTCTTGGGCTTCCCTGGTGGCTCAGCTGGTAAAGAATCTGCCTGCCATGAGGGAGACCTGGGTTCGATCCTTGGGTTGGGAAGATCCCCTGGAGAAGGGAAAGGCTCCCCACTCCAGAAGTAGGGTGTGCACCTGTGACTCTGAACTCAAATAGAAGTCAGGGAAAGGGTCCAGCCAAACTATGCTAGGAAAACGTGCTGAGAAAACAGTGTTGGAAGAGAAATTTAAAAACAATGCTGTTGCTTAGATCAGACATGGCTGCTCAGATCAGACATGGCTGCTCAGATCAGATATGGTTGCTCAGATCAGACATGGTTGCTCAGATCAGACATGGTTGCTCAGATCAGACATCGTTGCTTAGGTCAGACATCGTTGCTTAGATCAGACATGGTTGCTCAGATCAGACATGGCTGCATGGGACTGAAGTCTTCCCTTGCCTATGGGATCCATGGAGGGGCAACAGAATATCAAAGGCTCCAAATATGTCAATATTTGAGCTGCTGTGGTGGCCGGTTGCACTGTGGCCTCATTAATGAGGGCTGGGCAGGGTATTGTTGGCCAAGCTAGACCCTGAGACCCAAACGTTAGTGAACCTGGAAGGATGGCTGAGCTGACATCAGGGACTCAACAAGGCCAGCCGGAGACTCCACGGGTCCAAAGGGCCATTCAAGCAGACGAATGGCCCAGACTGCCAAGGTGGCACGGTCAGGCGTCTGTTCAAAGTGGATGGAGCCTGCTGGAAACCTCGGGCAGGAAAACTCCGGAAGATGAGGCGAGAGGCTGGTGCCACTGAAATGAGCCGTCGTCCACAAACCCAACCACTTGCCATTCATTCATCTATTTATCCATCCATGCATTCATTCACCATCCATTCATCATGTATTCACTTACAAATCCATCCACAAATCCATCTAACCAGCCATCCATCCATCCACCTACCCAACCACTCACCATCCATCCATCTATTTATCCATCCATCATTCACTCATCCATGCATCCATTCATCATGCATTCATTCATGCATCCATCCAAAAATACACAAATCCATCTAACCATCCATCCATCCATCCACCTACCCATCCCCTCACCATCCATTCATCTACCTATGCATCCATTTAACAAGCGAGCATGATATATGAGGAACTTCCCCAGCCTTGGGGACTGAGAGGCATAAAGACACAGTCCAGTCAGCAGAACTCCAGGCTCCCAGTCAAGGCTGAGGCTCTAAGAAGAAAGAACCTGGAGACCCAGAGAGGGGAGATGATCTCGAGCGAAAACTTGGCTGTAGCAATCTCCCGCTGCAGAGGAATGATGGATCACAAGGACCAGGATGGACCACATCGTCGAGCTCAACTCAGCCTCTGGCGATTGGCACCAAGGCACCTCCTTCTCGGGCAGCCTCATGGGAATGCGGACAACATTTGACCTTCTCCACAAAGGTATTGCTTCAAAAAGGGCTTCCTCCACGGGGAGTTTTCAAGCTCACTCCTGGTTTTTCCAGGACTCATTGGAAAAGACCCTGAGACTGGGAAAGACTGAGGACTAGAGGACAAGAGGGCATCAGAGGATGAGATGCTTGGACGGCATCGCTGATTCAGGAAGGCATGAGTTCGAGCAAACTCCGGGAGATGGTAAAACTCAGAGAGGTAGTCACTGAGGGGAAAGATTAGCTCAGTGATTTGACCTGTTAGGATGCAATCTCTGGGATGCAGAGCCCTCTGGAATGAGTGACTGCCAACCATCAGGCTTGGATAAGGGCAGGGTCAGAAAGGGAGAAGAGAGGTGTCCAGCTGACTTTCTTTGTCCGTAAATGGTTACGTAGAGGGGGACAACGAAATAAACTGTTTCTCACTTCCCAGGTGGCTAAGCAGGTAAAGAATCTGCCTGCCAAAGAGGAGATGAGGGTTCGCTCCCTGGGTCGGGAAGATCCCCTGGAGGAGAGTATGGCAACCGACTCCAGTATTCTTGCCTGGAGAATCCCATGGACAGAGGAGCCCGGTGGGCTACAGTCCAGGGGGTCACAAAAGAGCTGGACATGACTTAGTGACTAAAAGACAACACAGGCTAGGGAGAGTCTGAAACACTTCCTTTCAACCTAGGAAAGGAAGTGAGGAACATTAATAGCTTCTACTATGCTTCCTCCTAAGGACAGTGCTTCCGATGGGGCTATCGCAAGGCATCTTTGCCGCACAATCTTCATGGCACAAAACGTAAGGCTGCCTGAGAATTAAAACAGTGAGATCCACAGCTCCGTAGGTGCTCCGTGATGACCTAGAGGATTGGGATAGAGGGGCCGGAGGGAGGCTCAAGACGGAGGGGGTATATGTATATGTATGGCTGAATCACTGAGGAAGGCTTTCTATTAAAATAGTCCAATTCTCATATACGTATCCAAAATCACTACAGATGGCGACTGCAGCCATGAAATTAAAAGACGCTTGCTCCTTAGAAGAAAAGCTATGACCAATCGAGACAGCATATTAAAAAGCAGAGACATCACTTTGCCAAAAAGGGTCCATCTAGTCAAAGCTATAGTTTTTTCCAGTAGTCACGTATGGATGTGAGAGTTGGACTATAAAGAAAGCTGAGTGCAAAGAATTGATGCTCTTGAACTGTGGTGTTGGAGAAGACTCTTGAGAGTCCCTTGGACTGCAAGGAGATCCAACCAGTCCATCCTAAAGGAGATCAGTCCTGAATATTCATTGGAAGGACTGATACTGAAGCTGAAACTCCAATCCTTTGGCCACCTGATGCGAAGACCTGACTCATTGGAAAAGACCCTGATGCTGGGAAAGATTGAAGGCAGGAGGAGAAGGGGACGACAGAGGACGAGATGGTTGGATGGCATCGCTGACTCAATGGACGTGAGTTTGAGTAACTCCAGGGGTTGGTGATGGACAGGGAGGCCTGGCGTGCTGCAGTCCATGGGGTCGCAAAGAGTCGGACACGACTGAGCGACTGAACTGATCGCTGAATCACTTTGCCATACAGCAGAAACTAACGCAACATTGTAAATCAATTGTACTCCAATTTACAAAAAACAACAAAACTGAAATCTAGGCTCATCTCTCACTCCAGGGATACAACCAGCCATCTGTTGAATGCAAACCAAGAGTCTGCCCAGAGCTGCTTAATTGCAGAGCTGGGGAACACCCAAAAGTCTGATTAACGGAACCTGGCTCAGTTGTACTGAAGGCAGATGGAAACATGACTGAGACTTAATAAGCGGGAATCGAGTTAATCATATTTTCCTGGGTGTGTAGAGAGACTGAGCTAATTAGAGAAGAAGCAGTTGGTTTCAGCCAACCCTGTCCAGAGTGTGCAGTGGGACAACGGAACAGGCATCTAATGGAAGCTGGTAGGTGGTGGACACAACTCAACATCCTCCAAGTCTCATACTAATGAGAGTCAATTCCTAGGCAGGTTGATGAGAAGTCCTGAGTCTCTGAGGAGGAGGGAGGGGTCTGGGGCTCTTGAAAAAGACACAGGGGTCTGGAATTCTCAAGGGGGAGGAAAGGACAAAAACATTTTTTGTTGTTTTTTTTTTTTTTCTCTACATTCCTTAGCCTACATTCCCTGGCATCACTGACTCGATGGACATGAGTTTGAGCAAACTCTGGGAGTTGGTGATGGACAGGGAGGCCTGCTGAGCTGCAGTCCATGGGGTCGCAGAGTCGGACATCACTGAGCGACTGAACTGAATTGAGCTTCGTTAGTCTTAGTCATATAAGTTTTTTTCCTTTAACTGATGATTATACAACAAAACTACTCAGCTTAAACTCTGTACTAGGGATTATATAATGACAGTATATCCTGGTTGAGGACAGTTTCTCCTTCCTGAAAACCTTCTGACTAATCCCGTTATCTTAGAATGTATATCACGGGAGTGTGTCTGGTAACATCTTTCTATTGTTAAGCTCTAATGCTGTTACCTTAAAATGTAAATTGTGGGACTGGGTCTAGTAAGGTCTTTACAACCTTGAGACATGCTTTTGATTTATTGTATAACCGATTAAAAAGATACATAACTCCGTTGCTAAGACTAGGGAGGGGGCGCTCTCCGAACCCCTTCTGATGTCAGAAGCCTTCTCTGACCCTTTTCATTGCAATAAAACTTTTGCCACACAAGAGCTCTTGAGTGATCGAGCCTGGTCCCTAGTCCCGAAGCTAAATCTTCTTCAGAGATCACGAATCCGACACTGTTCACTATAAGCGATCATTAATACATGCAGAACCAATGTCGAATCATCCGTTAATAGGGGCTTCCGGGCAGGTCCAGTGGTTAAGAATCTGTCTTGCAAAGCAAAGGACGTGGGTTCGATCACTGGTCCAGGAAGATCACACTTGCCACGGGGCCACTGAGCCCGGGAACCGCAGCTGTTGGCCTGAACTCTAGAGCCTGAGTCTGCAGAAGAGAAGCCACCGAAGAGACAAGTTTGTGCCCCAAAGCTAGAGAGCAGGCCCCGCACACTGCATAGAGACCAGGCCCTCTCAGCGCATAGAGGGGAAGCCTCCTCACTGCACAGAGAGGAGGCCCCCTCACCAGAGAGGAGGCCCCACTCACCGCATAGATTGGAGGCCCTCTCACTGCGTACAGACAGAGGAGGCCCACAGAGCACCAAAGACTCAGCATAGACAACAATAGATATTTATTAAAAAACCATCAATTTTAAGAAATCTAGCCCTTTGGTTTGGGGGGTGTTGATAATGGAGGAGACAGTGTATAGGGTGGGGCAAGGGTCACGGATGAAAGTGAAAGTCGCTCAGTGGTGTCTGACTCTTTGGGGCCCCATAGACTCTATGGTCCATGGGATTCTCCAGGCCAGAATACTGGAGTAGGCAGCCTTTCCCTTCTCCAGGGGATCTTCCCAACCCAGGGATCGAACCCACATCTCCTGCATTGCACGTGTATTATTTACCAGCCGAGCCACCAGAAAAGCCCCTTGTACATGGGAAGTGTCTTCATATTTGCTGTGAGCCAAAAATGGCTCTAGAACATAAAGTCTGTTTAAAAAATAAGTAAGTAACAAATGGCATTAAGTACAAAAGCCCATGCATATCATATATATTAGTATTTGTTTATGAACAAATAGTATATCTATAATATCTATAACGGTATCTATAATATCTATATTATATCTATAACACTATAGAATACAAATCTTTATATTAACATATACCACAGTACATACAGGGCTTCCCTGGTAGCTCAGCTAGTAAAGAATCTGCCTGCAATTCAGGAGACCTTGTTTGATTCCTGGGTCGGGAAAATCCCCTGGAGAAGGGATATGCTACCCACTCCAGCTTCTGGGGCTTCCCTGGTGGCTCACACGGTAAAGAATTGCCTGCAGTGTGGGAGACCTGGATTCGATCCCTGGGTTGGGAAGATCCCCTGGAGAAGGGAAAGGCTACCCACTCCAGGATTCTGGCCTGGAGAATTCCATGGAAAGAGGTGCCTGGCGGGGCACAGTCCATGGGATCACGGAGAGTCGGACATGACTGAGCGACTAAGGACAGCAAATAGAGGGGAAAACAGTGAAAGCAGTGAGAGCTTTATTTTCTTGGGCTTCAAAATCGCTACAGACAGTACCTGCAGCCATGAAATCAAAAGACACTTGCTCCTTGGAAGAAAAGCTATGACCAACCTAGACAGCATATTAAAAAGCAGAGACATCACTTTGCTAACAAAGGTCCGTCTAGTCAAGGCTATGGTTTTCCCAGTAGTCATGTATGGATGTGAGAGCTGGACCGTAAAGAAAGCTGAGCACCAAAGAATTGATGCTTTTGAACTGTGGTGTTGGGGAAGACTCTTGAGAGTCCGTTGGACTGCAAGGAGATCCAACCAGTCGATCCTAAAGGAAATCAGTCCTGGGTGTTCATTGGAAGGGCTGATGCTGAAGCTGAAACTCCAATCCTTTGGCCACCTGATGTGAAGAGCTGACTCATTTGAAAAGACCCTGATGCTGGGAAAGATTGAAGGGAGGGGGAGAAGGGGACGACAGAGGATGAGATGGTTGGATGGCATCACCGACTCAATGGACCTGAGTTTGAGCCAGCTCCAGGAGATGGTGAAGGGCAGGGAAGCCTGGTGTGCTGCAGTTCATGGGGTTGCAAAGAGTTGGCCACGACTTAGCTGAACAACACTGAACAAGAACAACAAGTCCACCCCAAACTCCCTAACTACACTTGCTCCCATCCTTCCCCGTGAGTAACCATAAGTTCACCCTCTAAGTCTGAGAGTCTGTTTCTGTTTTGTAGATGCGTTACTTTGGACCATTTCTGTTTAGATTCTGCATATAAGTCATAGGAGCTCCAGGAGGCGGTGATGGACAGGGAGGCCTGGCGTGCTGCAGTCCACAGGGTCACAAAGAGTCGGATGCGACTGAGCGACTGAATGATACGGAGTTTGTCTTTCTCTCTCTGACCTAGTTTGCTCAGCATGACGATCTCCAGGTCCATCCACGTTGCTGCAGATCAAATGCTGTTTTTTTTTTTAACGTGTGTGTCTTGAGTGTCTCTCATCCCCCGCCATCAGCATGGGGGCACAAGAGAGCCTTCTGAGCTTCCATGGCAACCAGAACGTGTCAGCTTTACTCAGCATCCTCGGGTCTCCCCAGGGAAAGGGGCGGGAGGGGGGTCCATATCCATCAGCCACAAGAAACTGGCTGCCAGGGATGGTTAAGAGGCTGGGCATGCCAAGCTCCACGTAGCCAGGTCCTGCCAAGAACCATAAGGCAGAGCCTGAAGGAGGGAGACGTATCTGATCTGGCAAGAGATCACGGAGGACATGAAAATTAACCTTGGGCCACTGCCGGCAAGAATTAATTGCTTGTGACTGCGAGATTCCTGTCCGTGCCAGAGGCTCACGACCAAAGAGGACACATCACGCTCTGAGCTTTGGCCGATCTGTTCCCTGCATGGAGATTTGTGCAAATCTTGCTGGTTTTTTTTTTTTTTTTTTGGTCTGCTCCACATGAAGGATCTTAGTTCCCTGGCCTGGGATGGAATCAGCACCCCCTGCCTTGCAAGGGGAAGTATCATTAACTGGACCACCCGGCAAGTCTGTGCACATTTTGCCACATGCCAAGAAAAAGTAAGCTTCAAGGCCATCTCAGTCATGTCTGACTCTGCAACCCCATGGACTGTAGCTCACCAGGCTCCTCTGTCCACGGAATTCTTCAAGAATACTGGAGTGAGTTGCCATTCCCTTCTCCAGGGGATCTTCCTGACCCAGGGATCGAACCTGGGTCTCCTGCATTGACAGGCACATTCTTTATCTACTGAGCCACCAGGGAAAGCCCACTTAATTTGTTAGGAAGGCCAAGAATGTAGCTCTGTTTGTTTCCAGGACCATGGAAGAAAAGTCTACGTAGAAAAAGCCAGCAAGATGCCAAATGGACAGAAGATTTAAACAGATGTTTCTCCAAAGGAGACATACAGATGGTCAACAGACACATGAAAGATGCTCCACATCGCTCATGATAAGAAAAATGCCAATCAAGACTATAGTGAGGTATCACGTCATACCAATCAGAATGGCCATCATCAAAAAGTCTACAAACAGTAAATGCTGGAGAGGGTGTGGAGAAAAGGGAGCCCTCCTGCACTATTGGTGGGAATGTTAATTGGTGCAGCCACTGTGGACAACAGCATGGAGGGTCCTTAAAAAAATTAAAAAATAGAGCTACCATGTGACCCGGCAATCCCACTCCTGGGCATATATCCAGAAATATGGCCCCAAAAGATCCACGCACCCCAAAGTTCACTGCAGTACTATTTACAATAGCCAGGACGTGGAAGCCACCTAAATGTCCATCGACAGTGGCATGCATAAAGAAGATGTGGTACCTGTATACAATGGAATATTACTGAGCCATTAAAAAGAATGAGATAAAATGCCAACTTCAGCAACGTAGATGGACCTAGAGATTGTCATACTGAGTGAAATAAGTCGGACAGAGAAAGATAAATACCATATAATACCACTTATAAGGGAAATGTTGGAGAAGGCAATGGCACCCCACTCCAGTACTCTTGCCTGGAAAATCCCATGGATGGAGGAGCCTGGTGGGCTGCAGTCCATGGAGTCGCTAAGAGTCAGACACGACTGAGCGACTTCACTTTCACTTTTCCCTTTCATGCACTGGAGAAGGAAATGGCAACCCACTCCAGCGTTCTTGCCTGGAGAATCCCAGGGACGGCGGAGCCTGGTGGGCTGCCGTCTATGGCGTCGCACAGAGTCGGACACGACTGAAGGGACTTAGCAGCAGCAGCATAAGGGAAATGTAAAAAAAAAATGATACAAATGAACTTATTTACGAAACAGAAACACACTCATTGACGTAGGGAACAAATTTATGGTTACCAAATTGGGGAAAGGAGGAAGGATCAGTTAGGAGTTTGGGGTGAAACGACACACACTGGTAGGGATATAACAGGTAAACAGCGAGGACCCCCTGCACAGCAGAAGCCTTGGTGCTCAGTACTGTGTAATAACCTATATACGTCACTGACTCAGTCTGCTGTACACCTGGAACTGACACAACATTGTTCCTCAACTATGTGTGTGCTCAGTCCATCGGTCGTGTCTGAGTCTCTGAGATCCCGTGGACTGTAGCCCTGACAGGCTCCTCTGTCCATGAGATTCTCCAGGCCAGGATGCTGGTGTGGGTAGCCTTTCCCTTCTCCAGGGGAATCGTCCCAACCCAGGGATCGAACCCCTGTCTCCTGCACGGCAGGCGGATTCTTTACCGTCTGAGCCCCCAGGGAAGTCCAAGAATACCGGAGTGGGTAGCCTTTCCCTTCTCCAGGGGATCCTCCCGACCCAGGGACGGCACCCAAGTCTCCCGCATTGCAGGCGGATTCTTTCCTGTCGGAACCCCCAGGGAAGCCCTCACCAACTATACACTCCAATACAATACAGTTGACTTCAGCCGCTCAGTCGTGTCCGACTCTTTGCGACCCCATGAACCAACCGCAGCACGCCAGGCCTCCCTGTCCATCACCAACTCCCGGAGTCCACCCAAACCCATGTCCATCGAGTCGGTGATGCCATCCAGCCATCTCACCTCTCAGGTGAATGAATTCTGTGTTCTGTTTTCTCCTGCGCGCTCTGGGGAGCTCCCTTCCCATTTCTGCGTCCTGACTGCTTTGGGACTGTCAACTCACTTTGCCTCTGGGGGTCCTGAGATTTCTGAGACGTTCAGGTCTCATGCAATAGACTCACACGGAGTGCTGTTGTTTGGTTTGCTGGGTTTTAAAAGTCTCATTTATCTATTTGTTGGCCATACCGTGTGGCTTGTGGGATCTTACTTCCCAGACCAGGGGCTGAACCGGAGCCCTTGGCCAGTGCACTCGCAGAGTCCTAACCACTGGCCTTCCAGGGAAGTCCCACGTGGAGTCTTTTTTTTTTTGATCCTCAGCTCTGAGTAGATATTCCCAGAAGGCTCAGCGGGAAAGAATCTGCCTGCCAAATCAGGAGACTCTAGGTTTGGTCCCGGGGTGGGGAAGATCCCCTGGAGGAGGAACTGGCAACCTACTCCAGTATCCTTGTGTGCAGAATCCCATGGACAAAGGCGTCTGGTGGGCTGCAGTCCATGGGGGTCACCAAGAGTCAGACACGACTGAGCGACTAAGCATAGCACAGCCCAGCTGACCCTCCACGCTCTGCAGAGATGGAGAAATCCATGCACTGCTTTGAGGAAAGAACTCTGACCTTGAAAAATGAACGTTTTGTTGAAGAGCCTGGGGTGAGGGGGGTGAGACAGGAGATGTCAACAAGCAGAGCCAGGCAGCCGCCCGCTGGCGTGCACACACGAGGGAGGTGAGAGGTGCCAAGCTCGGAGTGGATGAACTGCTTCTATTCCCACGTGGAATTTCTGAGTTCGCAAATCCAATTACTGAACGTGGAGTAAAAACCCTTTTCTGTTTTCTGCCTTTCCACGTAAGAGTGAGGAATGCTCAGTGAGAAAGGACTTTGCAAAATGCAGGATGTGCTGTTCCTATCTTTCTCTCTGGGTTTGGGGTATGTCTCTGTTTCCGCTTTGCTGACAAAGGTCCATATAGTCAAAGCTATGGTTTTTCCAGTGGTCATGTATGGATGTGAGAGTTGGACTATAAAGAAAGCTGAGCGCCGAAGAACTGATGCTTTTGAACTGTGGTGTTGGAGGAGACTCTTGAGAGTCCCTGGGACTGCAAGGAGATCCAACCAGTCCCTCCTAAAGGAGATCAGTCCTGAATATTCATTGGAAGGACTGATGCTTGAAGCTGAAGCTCCAATACTTGAGCCACCTGAGGTGAAGAACTGACCCATTGGAAAAGACCCTGATGCTGGGCAAGATTGAGGGCAGGAGGAGAAGGGGATAACAGGGGATGAGATGGCTGGATGGCATCACCAGTGCAATAGACGTGACTTTGAGCACGCTCCGGGAGTTGCTGATGGACAGGGAGGCCTGGCGTGCTGCAGTCCACGGGGTCTCAAAGCGTCGGACACGATGGAGCAAGTGGAGAACATATCCATTGCAGTAAATTTTTTCCAACTTACTCCAGCTCAAACAGGGTCAGTTCTCCATTACTGAGCACCAGCTTACACACTTTTCCCTGTAAAGTGCAGGAACAAAAGCCCATTGATTGCACAAAACAGTCTGCTGTCTGAGAAGGTCTCCAGCCGTAGAAACAAATGTCCCCCAGGAACCACTCCTGTAAAGGGCACAGAACCAAGTTCGCGGGTAAATATCCTAGAATGTCACCGTGCTTCTGATTTCATCTCTGAGGTGTAAACCCAGGCTCTGGGACTTCGGCTGCGTTACACAGAAAATTAACAGTTTTCCCACAAGAATGTAAAATCCATCTCTCTAAGGAAACCATGCACAGAGATGAAAGATTTCAGGACATTTCTGTTCGGAGATATCGGGCTGGATCGTTTCAATGTGGACATAAAACCTTTTTCTTGGAAATTGCCTGGCGGAAAACTGCTTCATAGACCCAGAGACTGTTGGCATATTGATGATACCTATTCTATTTCCCCCGGAACAGGGCTGTTCAATTTGTGTCCAAAAGTTCCTAAGGCACTGTGGGTACAACCAGATGCTATCCATCTTGTTTATTTTTTTTTAACTTAAAAAAAATTTTTTTCTTTAGTTTTTATTTTATATTGGGGTAAGGTTGATATTGGTGTCTCTGAGGGCTCAGTCGGTAAAGAATCTGCCCTGCAATGCAGGAGACGCAGGTTTGATCCCTGGGTGGGGAAGATCCCCTGGAGGAGGGCATGGCGACCTACTTCAGTATTCTCGCCTGGAGAATCCCACGGACAGAGGAGCCTGGCGGGCTACAGTCCACGGGGTCACAAAGAGTCAGACGCGGTTAAGCAGCTAACACTAGAAGGTCATAGGTGATTTACAATGTTTGGGCAGCTTCAGGTGTACAGCAAAGCCATTCAGTTGCACATGTATCTATTCTTTCTCAAATTGTTTTCCCATTTAGGTTGTTACATAATATTGAGCAGGGTTCCCTCTACTGTAGGTGGGTCCTTGGTAATATTCATTTGGCATATTAGATTCCTATCTAATATGGAATGGTGTGTGCATATTAACCCCAAACTCCTTATTTATTCCTCCCCCCGGGGTTCCCATCTGGTAACCATGAGGTTGTTTCTGTGCCTGCGAGTCTGCTTCTGTGCCTGCGAGTCTGCTTCTGTTTTGCAAGTACATTCATTTACATAGAACGTCATCTGATCTCCCTGTAAGCAGGTAACACTGGATGACAATGAATAGTTTTGAATGTTTTCAAAAATCAAAAAAAAAAAAACAAGGCATAAGAAAGCCTTTATTCCAAGTCAGGGATCATTTCAGAAATTCTCCTTTTTAAATCATTATTTTTGTAAAAAATGTTATTGAAGTACAGTTGATTTGCATTGTTGTTAATTTCTGTTAATGAGCAAAGTGACTGAGTTGTGTGTGTATTGGAAGGACTGGAGTCCATTCATGTATTTCAATTTACATATATTGGAAAAATATACATAAATACATATATATATTTCCTTTTTCAGGGAAGCCCAAGAATATATATATATATATATAGATCCCCTGGAGGAGGAAATGTAAGCCAGTCCAGTATTCTTGCCTAGGAAATCCCACTGACAGAGGAGCCCGGCCGACTACAGTCCATGCGGTTGCAAAGAGTTGGACATGACTGAGCGACTAACACCTTCACTACTTTTTCATATTCTTTTCCATTGTGGTTCATCACAGGATACTGGATACAATTCCCTGTTCTCTACAATAGAATCTTGTTGTTTATCCATCGTATATATAGTGGTGGTGTTGGTTCAGTTGTTAAGTCGTGTCCTACTCTTTGTGACCCCCATGGACTGTAGCCCACCGGGCTCCTCTGTCCATAGGATTTTCCAGGCGAGAATACTGGAGTGGGTTACCATTTCCTTCTCCATCCTATATATAGTAGCTTGCATTGTATTATTTTTTAAATTGAAGTAGCGTTTACTCGCAATATAGAAATTCTTCTTTTAATGACTTCTCACACAACCCATGGACGGATGAGCCTGGTGGGCTGCCGTCTATGGGGTCGCACAGAGTCGGACACGACTGAAGCGACTTAGCAGCAGCAGCAAACAACCACAGTAAGCAGAAAGATTTAAAAAAAAAAAAAGCAAACAAAAAGCAAATAGTAAGTCTTAATCCCCAAGGAACTGACATGTGTCTGGTGCCTGATTGAATAGTGGAACATTCTTTGGTCCTTGGAGCTGACAGGAGAAAAGTATACATCTGCTGGACTTCCAGCAACCACGATAATGTGAGTCAAATACTTAAATTATCTATCTCTCTATCTCTGTGATCCCATGGATTAGAGACCACCCTGCTCCTCTGTCCATGGGATTCTCCAGGCCAGAATACTGGAGTGAGTAGCCATTCCCTTCTCCAGGGGATCTTCCCGACCCAGGGATTGAACACGGGTCTCCCGCACTGCAGGCAGATTCTTTACCAGCTGAGCCACCCGGGAAGCCATCTGTCTATCTATGATTTATCTGTTCATTTATCTGTTATCCAATTTATCTATCAATCTATCATTTATCTATTCATTTGTCTATCATTCACCCAACTGCCCATCCATCCATTATATCTATCAATCATCTATTCACCTTATCTATTATCTATATATCTACATTATCTACATATCTATACCTATCTGTATGTTTTCCATTCATTTATCTATTATCTAATCTATCGATCTATTTATCTATCACTTATGTATCAATGTTTCTATGTACCTACCTATGTATATCATTTCTCTAATCATCTATCAGTGTATCACCTATCAATCTTTCTATCTATAATCTTACAGAAAAACCGGAACAAACTTTGTAGCCAACTCAATATCTATCATCTGTGCATCCATCTATACACCTATCTATCCATGTACCTAATTTATCCAACCATCCATCCATCCGTCTATCCATCTGTCTATACATCTACCCATCCATCCCTCTATGTATATCCATCTATCCATCCATCCATCCATCCATCCATCCTTCCACCCATCCATCCATCTATCTATCTATCCACCTATCTATCTATCTCTAGCTGTGGTTCGCAACCAGGGATGACTTTGCCCCCGGGGGACATATGACGACATCCAGAGACGCTTCTGGTTGTCACAGCTGGTGGTGGGGGGTTGTGCCCGGCGCCTGGTGGGTGAGACCAGGGCTGCTGCCCCACACCCCAAGTGCACAAGGCAACCCGCAGCCCAGGGTCATCCAGCCCCCGATGAGAGTGGGGTGAGGCTGCGAAACCCAGGTCTAGAAGATGAAGACAGTTTCTGATGCAGAATCAGCAGGCTGGCGAACAGCCCACCGACAATCCGGGCTCCTGCACAGAACCATCTCAGAATCTGCCTCTCGGTCTCAAGAGCTCCCCTTAGCATCACTCAGCCCTCCAAGGAAGGTATTGGTGCCAGGTTCCTGGGGCTGGCTCATGGTCGTGTCTCACTCAGCAGGGTCTTTGCAGGACCCTGACTTTTACCAAAATGCCACCATGACCCTGCTGCTGAGAAAGGCTTAAGGCAAAAGGAGAAGAGGGCGGCCGAGGATGAGATGGTTGGATGGCATCACCGACTCAGTGGACATGAGTTTGAGCAAGCTCCCAGAGATGGTGAAGGACAGGGAAGCCCGGCGTGCTGCAGTCCGTGGGGTTGCAAAAAGCCGGACACGACTGAGAACTGACCAACCAAACAACAACCATTTAAAAATTCATCTCGCAGACGACTTCAGGTCGAAGAAGCCTCTATTCCCCGGGGTTGAGAGGGAAACATCAGAGAGAGAGAGACAGAGATCTTAAGAGTCCCCTAAGGAAATGGCAACCCACTCTAGCATTCTTCCCTGGAGAATCCCACGGACAGAGGAGGCTGGTGGGCTACAGTCCATGGGGTCACAGAGTCGGACACGACTGAAGTGCCGTTGCACGCACGTCCCGAGCAGGCAACCAAGAGACCTGACGCGGAAAAGCAGGTGTCGCAGACAGAATAAGATGACAAACCTGTACGGGGCCCCCACACATGTGCAAGCCTCCACCTACAGCTACCACCTATACAACCCTTCTGTCTCATTTCAAGGAAAGCATCTCTTTTGTCTTTCTCCTTCTCTGCGCTCTAGTTCATCCTTCACACGGACAAACACACGGACCCAGGATGACTTGCAGAATTTCCGAAGGACCCGGCCGGCATCTCCGCCCAGGGATGCTGGCTCGAAGCATCAATTACTAATGTGGTCTGCGGCACAGCCCTGGAGCCCGGGGGAAGCTCGGAGCACTCAGCGGATGGCTGTGCCCTTGGCCGCAGGCTAACCCTCTCCACCCCCATCGCCGTCGGGTACTTTAAAGTCAGAAGCAAAGTCTCCCTGTGAAGGTAACTAAATTAATTTCCAAGGGATGGGCGGAGAGCCTGGTGCAGCTGTTATTAAATGGGTAGGAATTTGAAATGAATAGCTGAGGAGGAGACAGAGGACTTGATTGCAAAGAGAGAGAAAGAGAGACCAGGTCAGCAAGGGAGGTTCAGAGGAGGCAAAAAAAAAAAACAGAGAAAGACAGAGAGACCAATTTGCAATGACAGCCCACTTTGCTGCTTCCAACTGAATAAAGGTTGCAGTTGCCTGTGTGTGTGTGTGTGTGTGTGTGTGTGTTAACTGGAGGAGATTCGCTTTACAATGCTGTGTTGGTTTCCGCTGTACAACAACGTGAGTCTGCTGAAGGCATCTCTGTGTGTGTGTGTGTGTGTGTGTGTTTTAACTGGAGAAGAATTGCTTTACAAAGTTGTGTTGGTTTCCGCTGCATAAAAACGTGAATCCGGTGAAGGCATACATAAGTCCCCTCCCTCTTGAACCTCCCTCCCACTCCCCACATCATCCCTCAGCATCGCTCATTATTAGAGAAATGCAAATCAAAACGGCAATGAGCTATCTGCTCACAAATGTCAGAATAGCCATCATCGAAAAACCTACAAACAATAAATGCTGGAGAGGGTGTGGAGTGAAGGGCACCCTCCTACACTGTGGGTGCAAATGTAAATTGGTACAACCACTATGGAGAACAGTAGAGGTATTCCTTCAAAAGCTAGGAATAAAACGACCATATGACCCAGCAGTCCCACTACTGAGCATATACCCTGGGGAAACAATAATTCAAAAAGACACAGGCACCCCAATGTTCATCACAGCACTATTCACAGTAGGTAGGACATGGGAAACACCCTGATGCTGGGAAAGATGGAGGGCAAAAGGAGAAGGGAGCAACAGAGGAGGAGATGGTTGGATGGCATCACTGACTCAACGGACATGAGTATGAGTAAACTCTGGGAGATGGTGAAGGACAGGGAAGCCTGGCGTGCTGCAGTCCGTGGAGTTGCAAGGAGGCGGACAGGACTTGGGAACTGAACAACAAAAAAGGACATGGAAGCAATGTAGATGTCCACTGACAGAGGAATGGATAAAGAAGTTGTGGCACATATATACAATGGAATATTACTCAGCCATGAAAAAGGAACAGGTTTGCATCAGCTCTAGTGAGGTAGGTAAGCCCATGTGTATTTTGACTGATTTCAACACTGGGCTTCACGAGAGGACAGCAAGAAGTACAGAAGTCATAGGACACGTCCAGCGTCAGGGGAGATGGACAACTGCTTTTCCATGCTCGGCAAAGATGGGCAAGACACAGGGTCAGTGAGTGCTGGGGGCCTGCTGGAACCGATGATGCTGAAACAAGTCACAGGTACTGTCTTACGATTCTGCGTGCAAGACATCTGAAACAGGTCACGCGGGGCTACGATAGAGGTGTCGGCAGGACTTGGCGGGGAGGAATCTATTTCTGGGTGTCTTTCAGCTTCTGGAGTTGCATCTGCGGTTCCTGGCTTCTTCCTCCAAAAAGTAGGGTACCATCTTGAGTTCTCTCTTCTGTCACCTGATTGCCTCCCTGTCTATCTGATCCTCTGCCTCCCTCAGATCAAAACCTTTATGACTGAGACTTCCCTGGTGGCCAAGCAGTTAGGAATCAACCTTCCACTGCAAGGGACATGGGTTCGATACCTGGTCAGGGAACTAAGATCTCACATGCCTCAGGGCAATGAAGCCTGCCCGCCAAGCAACGAAAGATCCCACATGCCACAACCGAGACCCAGGGCAGCCAAAATAAAGACATTAAAATTTTTGAAAAACCTTAATAGACATTAAATTTTAAAAAACCTTTATGATTATAGGGCTTCCCTGGTGGCTCAGCTGGTAAAGAATCCGCCTGCAATGCAGGAGGCCTGGGTTCAATCCCTGGGTAGGGAAGATCCCCTGTTGTTTCGGAAGCTAAATCGCGTCTGACTCTTTCGCAACCACAGGGACTGTAGCCCACCAGGCTCCTCTGTCCGTGGGATTCTCCAGGCAAGAAGACTGGAGTGGGCTGCCATGCCCTCCTCCAGGGGATCTTCCCAACCAAAGATCCCCTGGAGTAGTCTGAAATGATAATATCTCCGGCCATAACAATAAGCAAGAAATGTCACAGTCATCAGTGACTTTCAGCCTCCAAATGTGAATGTTAAGTGAGAGGACCTCAGTCATGTCCGACTGTCTGCGACCCCCTGGACTGTAGCCCACTAGGCTCCTCTGTCCATGGGATTCTCCAGGCAAGAGAGTGGGTTACCACGTCCTTCGCCAACCCAGGAATCCAACCTGGGTCTCCTGCATGGGAGGCGGATTCTTTACTGGCTGGGCCACGAGGATGGCAAAATTTCGATCCACTACCCCCACGGTGATTGCAGAGGAGCTGGGAGAATGCAAGAATCAGCCATTCATGACCTCTTTCACTCCCTAAGGTGAACAAGGAAACAGGCTTGGCCCCAGACAGCCGAGGTGCATGTGAAAGGAGTGAGGCTGTGAGCCCACAGGTGCATCTTCCCACACAGAGAACCCTCACTTCCTTCACTGATATCTCATCTCTGATGTTCAGACCACCTGCTCCCTTTGTTGCAAACTTGTATACAGCCTGACTCCCCTCCCGCCTCCTTAGAGCAGTTTTGTCAGAGCTACGGAGATGCTGTCCCCTGGGCTTGGAGTCCTCAACATGCCCACCAAATAAAATAACTCTGATTTCACGTGGTGACTGTATTTTTTGGTTGACAGCATCAAGGTACTTCAACACAAATTTTGCTGGGTTTTTGGCTTCCCTGATAGCTCAGTTGGTAAAGAATCTGCCTGCAATGCGGGAGACCTGGGTTCGATCCCTGGATGGGAAGACCCCCCCCCCCCGGAGAAGGGAAAGGCTACCCATTCCAGTATTCTGGCCTGGAGAATTCCATGGACTGTATGGTCCATGGGGTCGCAAAGCGTCGGACACGACTGAGCCATCTTCAATTTCACTGGCTTGAGTTCTTGTCTGTTTTTGCTATCTTCTTTTGCTCCATGGGGATTAGAGTTGGCTTGAGAAGTATTTTAAGCTGAAAATTTCTGAGATTCATCAGATGCTGGGGAGATTAAAAAAAAAAAAAAGCCTGTAGTGCTAGTGGTAAAGAACTCCCCTGCCAATGCAGGAGACGCAGCAGAAGTGGGTTTGACCCCTGGGTTGGGAAGATCCCCTGGAGAAGTAAATGGCAACCCACCCCAGTATTCTTGCCTGGAGAATCCCACGGACAGAGGAGCCTGGTGGGCTACAGTCCAGGGGGTCACAAAGAGTCAGACACGACTGAGCGACTCAGCACGCATGAGAACGAAAGGGAAAATGGGGTAGCTTTTGCTTCATTTCTAGAATGTCTACGATTCTTATTACTGACGTTGTAAATGAGCTGACTCTGTGAGTCCTTCCCTGGGCAGAACACCCCCTGCCTCACGTTCTCCTCCTGCCCGCTGTTTAGAAAAAAAAAGCTTTTGCCTCCTAGGACCTCCCCGAGTGCCAAAGAATAAGCTGAATCAGAGAAGAGAATCAGAAGCAGAAGCAAAGGGGAACAGTCAAAGTAGACCAAGGGCAAACAGCTCAGCCATTAAACAAAGCCAAGGACCTCCAGTTCCTCCTCAAGGGCTGGAGGTGACGAAAACAGTCAAAGGAGATCAAATACGAACAACTTAGCCATTAAACAAAGCCAAGGACCTTCAGTTCCTCCTCAAGGGCGGGAGGCAATATTCTGAGCTGTGTCCTCTGAGCTGTATTGCAGACACTGAAGCCCCCAGGAGGTGGAAGAAGTTAACTGTGTGCCCTGCCCACCAGCACGGGGACCCCAGACGGGTGGAAGCAGAAGGTGGGTGATGCTGGCTCCCGATGACGTCACCACCAGCCAATCAGAAGATGGTCCAGCAGGTGATCACACGCCCGGGGACCCTCTGCCTCACTCTGTCTTTTAAAAAAAAAGCGATTCCCTGAAGGTCTTCAGGGACCTTGAAATGAACGTGAAATGAACTCTTCAGGGAGTTCAGGTCTTCTGACCATGAGCTGCTTGCCTGGACCTACATGGGGTGCCTGGCAGTGAAACCCAGCTGTCTCTGCTTCTCTCTCATTCTGCACCCGTCTTTACCTCTCTGCCTGCTTCTCTCAACAAAGGTCCGTCTAGTCAAAGCAACGGTTTTTCCAGTAGTCACGTACAGATGTGAGAGCTGGACTGTAAGGAAAGCTGCGTGCCCAAGAACAGATGCTTTTGGAGTGTGGTTTTAGAGAAGGCTCTTGAGAGTCTCTTGGACGGCAAGGAGATCAAACCAGTCCATCCTAAAGGAGATCAGTCCTGAATATTCATTGGAAGGACTGATGTTGAAGCTGAAACTCCAATCTTTTGGCCACCTGATGGGAAGAGCTGACTCATTTGAAAAGATCCTGATGCTGGGAAGGATTGGAGGCAGGAGGAGAAGGGACGACAGAGGATGAGATGGCTGGATGGCATCACCCACTCCATGGACATGAGTTTGAGCCAGCTCCGGGAGGTGGTGATGGACAGGGAGGCCTGGTGTGCTGCAGTCCATGGGGTCACAAAGAGTCGGGCACGACTGAGCGATTGAACTGAACTGACTACCGCAACATTGCACTCATCTCACATGCTAGTAAAGTAATGCTCAAAATTCTCCAAGCCAGGCTTCAGTAACACGTGAACCGTGAACTTCCAGATGTTCAAGCTGGTTTTAGAAAAGGCAGAGCAACCAGAGATCAAATTGCCAATATCCGCTGGATCATCGAAAAAGCAAGAGAGTTCCAGAAAAACATCTATTTCTGCTTTGTTGACTATGCCAAAGCCTTTGACTGTGTGGATCACAAGAAACTGTGGAAAATTCTGAAAGAGATGGGAATACCAGACCATCTGACCTGCCTCTTGAGAAACCTGTGTGCAGGTCAGGAACCAACAGTTAGAACTGGACATGGAACAACAGACTGGTTCCAAATAGGAAAAGGAGTATGTCAAGGCTGTATATTGTCACCCTGCTTATTTAACTTATATGCAGAGTACATCATGAGAAATGCTGGGCTGGAAGAAACACAAGCTGGAATCAAGATTGCCGGGAGAAATATCAATAACCTCAGATATGCAGATGACACCACCCTTATGTCAGAAAGTGAAGAACTGAAGAGCCTCTTGATGAAAGTGAGAGAGGGGAGTGAGAAAGTTGGCTTAAAGCTCGACGTTCAGAAAACTAAGATTATGGCATCTGGTCCCATCACTTCATGGGAAATAGATGGGGAAACAGTGGAAACAGTGTCAGACTTTATTTTTTTGGGCTCCAGAATCACTGCAGATGGTGACTGCAGCCATGAAATTAAAAGACGCTTAACTCCTTGGAAGGAAGGTTATGGCCAACCTAGACAGCATATTAAAAAGCAGAGACATTACTTTGCCAACAAAGGTCCATCTAGTCAAGGCTATGGTTTTTCCAGTGCTCATGTATGGATGTGAGAGTTGGATGGTGAAGAAAGCTGAGCGCTGCAGAATTGATGCTTTTGAACCATGGTGTTGGAGAAGACTCTTGAGAGTCCCTTGGACTGCAAGGAGATCCAATCAGTCCATCCTAAAAGAGATCAGTCCTGGGTGTTCATTGGAAGGTCTGATGTTGAAGCTGAAGCTCCAATACTTTGGCCACCTCATGCGAAGAGCTGACTCATTGGAAAAGACCCTAATGCTGGGTAGGATTGGGGGCGGGAGGAGAAGGGGACGACAGAGGATGAGATGGTTGGATGGCATCACCGACTCGATGGACATGGGTTTGGGGGGACTCCGGGAGTTGGTGATGGACAGAGAGGCCTGGCGTGCTGCAATTCATGGGGTCGCAGAGAGTCGGACACGACTGAGCGACTGAACTGAACTGAACTGCTTGTCTCTCTCTGTCTGCTCCTCTCTCTCTCCTTCCCTTTTCCTCCTCCCCTCCTGCCCACACAGGTCCAGGACGGAGCTGGAAGTGCCACCGCGACACCGCGATCCCAGAGAAGGCAAGCGTGTCACTGCCGCTTGGCGCTGGCAGGACCCCTTGCCTAGATCCTCTTAACATCCCGAGTCACCGTCCACGGGGTGGGGTCGGGTACCAGCTCCGTCCAGCTGCCGAGGCTGCACCTCGGGGAGGGGCCCCTGGACCAGGCGGGCAGGCAGGTGGTGGATGGGCGGGGCGGGGGGACGGATGCTCTGAGACAAACGGCCACCAGCTTCTCCCCGCCTCCCAGGCCCTTTAGTGCTCTGAGAAAGGGTAGCCAGGGACGCATCCAGCTGAGAAGTAAAGAACAGAGTTCTGGGGCTGGGGTGGATCTCAGCGGCTCTGTTATTTTTTTATTTGATTTTTTAATTTAGTCTGGAACACATGGATAACTCACTTGGAATTTTAATCTGCCTCCCAGTTGTGCTGTTCTAAAAGCTCATTGCACGCGGCTTCGAACGGTTTAGTCTTTGGAGTGGCCTGGGGGTCCCCCAAGGACCCTGATCGCCAGGGGACCCTGACAATGTCTGGGGACATTGGGACACAGACACCCAGCATCTGGGGTGTTACCACTGTGGTGGGGCTCCCAGTGTGTGGTGGGGGGAGACCAGGGACGCTGCCCCACAGCCCACAGTGCCCAGAGTGCCCCACAGCAGAGAGTGTAGCCACAGATGTCAGCAGGGCTGAGGCTGAGAAACCTTGACTTAGCAGGAGAGACACAGTCTGTCTGTACGTCCGTCTGTCTGGGTATCTATCCATCATCTAGCATCTATTTTTATTTTCTTTTTTCATCCTTCCTTCTACTAGTGCCACCTGGGAAGCCCAGGAGATGCAGCGTCAATCCCTGGGTCAGGAAGATCCCCCGGAGGAGGAAATGGCAACCCACTCCAGGATTCTTGCCTGCAGGAGTCCATGGACAGAGGAGCCTGGTGGGCTGCAGTCCACGGGGATGCAAAGAGTCGGACAGGACTGAGTGACTAACACGTTTACTTCTTTTACGTTCATGAATCAAATTGTGAGAAATCCCAAAGTGCAGGCACCTGGCCACTTGGTCCTGTTTCCTGACTGTGTCTGGATGTCCCTCTGAAGATTCGAGAACGTCTCAGACACATCCACTCACTGGTGTGACCCACTGGGGCACCGTCCACCACTTTCCAAGCAGAGCGTTGCCACCTGCACCGCCTCGCGATGCCTTTGGTCATTTTCCTTGAGAAATAACTTTGCGTCTCTAACGTGACCAGATGCCATTCTCCCCAAACACCCCAGGCAGACCCCGAAAGCGAATCCCACGCTTCTGACAGCTTCTGGCATTCTCTGAATCGCCGTGGACATAACTCCTCGCAGCCTCGCGGACTGCACACCATCACTCATGCACAGCCTCTGAGGTCCTTCATCGTCTCAGAAATGGATTGCCGTTATTTCATTCTGCTTTGGTACTGGTAAAAACTCGCACGGAAAGAATTTCAAAGACTGGCAGGAAATGATGGAACCCAATGGGGTCTGCGCTTCCCAAGTGGCTCAGCGTGTTAAAGAACATGCCTGCCAATGCAGGAGATGCAGGACAAGAGGGTTCAATCCCCGGGTTGGGAAGATCCCCCTGGAGGAGGGCATGGCAACCCACTCTGGTATCCTTGCCTGGAGAATCCCATGGACAGAGGAGCCTGGCGGGCTGCAGTCCCAGGGGTCGCAGAGAGTCGGGCACGACTGAGCGATCCAGCAACAGGGTGTGTTTCTTCTTGTTTTGAAGGTCGTGGAACTCTTCCTAGTTTTGCTCCTCGTACCCTTCAGAGACGGGGTTTTGAAAGGAAGCAGGGTTTCTGCTACAAGGGAGCGTTAAAGCCTGCTTGCCTTTGCCAAGAACGCCAAGTGTGCCCACTCACTCAGTCATGCTCAACTCTTGCGACTCCGTGGACTGTAGCCCGCCAGGCTCCTCTGTCCATGGGATTCTCCACGCAAGAATGCTGGAGTGGGTTGCCATTTCCTCCTCCAGGGGATCTTCCTGAGCCAGGAATCCAACTCACGTCTCCCACATTGGCAGGCAGATTCTTTACCACTGAGCCACTAGGGAAGCCCACAAGTTACCATTTTATGCTTTCTTCCCCTCAGGATATTCTTGAATGAAAAATTCTCAATGCATCTTCACATCCCGCAGCTCGGTAGACCAGAAGTCCCAAAGGGCCCTTGAAGGACAATTTAAGCATATTCTGGGTAAATGCATTCCTGGACTCATGACGGTAAAATGATTATTTGTAATTCTATGCACTTGGGGATCTTTAAATACCCATTTCAGTTACCCATGAGGGTGAAGAGGAACCATGAAAATAAGAATGTATCTATGAGATGACCCCAAGTGTAAGAAATGAGGACACTGTGACCAGAAATATGAAAAGTAAAAAATTAAGGGCAGGCATCACACACAGGAAGTTCAACACGACATCCTAGAATGAAGGCTAAGAATTATAAAGAAAAAAGAGAAGAAACAGACGCAGTTGATATCACCAGAAGTTGTAAGTTAGCAATAAAGGCAAAGATTGCTAGAAGTTTGTGAACCTCAGAAAATGCTTTGTTGAAGGTGAAAGTCTCTCAGTCGTGTCCAACTCTTTGCAACCTCATGGACTATACAGTCCATGGAATTCTCCAGGCCAGAATACTGGAGTGGGTAGTCTATCCCTTCTCCAGGGGATCTTCCCAACCCAGGGGTTGAACCCCCACACTGCAGGCGGATTCTTCACCAGCTGAGCCACCAGGGAAGCCCAAGAACACTGGAGTGGGTAGTCCATCCCTTCTCCGGGGGATCTTCATGACCCAGGGATCGAACTGGGGTCTCCTGTATTGCAGGCGGATTCTTTACCAACTGAGCTCTCAGGGAAGCTCTAAAAACAAAGATCACTAAGGCGAGTTATAGTCCTGTGCGTGACTCGCTTCATTGAAGAGAGCCTCAGAGACTGGAGAGTTAAGCTTTTTACTGCGTTCGTACGCTCCCCCACCACACACGCAGAGACCCAGGACATTGTTATGTCTGGGATGGTGTTTGTGCTTTTGCGGCTTTTGTTAAACAACCGCTTAGGGTAGCAGTACCCAGACAACAGAACACACACAACTTCAACACGTTTCTTAAATGACAAATTTGGTGACTACGGAGCTTGGATGGAAAACCATGCCTGGCATGGATTTACCCCTAAGCGTCCCTCAGACCGAATGCATAGGTCTTGCTGCCCACTCGGCAAACCCGGGTGTCGACAGGGCTCATGTTAGCAGCATCAGTTGATGGAAGAAGAGTCAGCAAGACAGACACCAAAAAGCTTAATGACGGCACCCATTGCGAGACTTGACACATCCCGAGGACCAGTCCACTTGGGAAACAGGCATGGCACTACCTCCCTGACCCCTGGGTCTTCTGAGAAGCTTCCACAATCAGCCTCCCAACCCCTCCAGCCTTGGAGGGGGCCCAGTGCACCTGCTATGGTTGTATTTCCTAAAAGCCAAGGTGAAAGGTATTTATGAAATAGACACCCTCATAATTCAGTTGGTATCAAGACAGAGGAAGCTTCAACTGGGCCGCGTCTGGCACAGACCTGCCTTTGCAGAGCTCACTCTTTCCCATGAAATTCTGGGCATTAGGACTTGATGTCCTTGGGGCCATTACCCATCCCAGCCTAGCTGGCAAAGCTCCTTTAGGACAAGAGCTCCTTGCCCCTCAACAGTGAGCTCCATCCGGTGTTTGCTCAGGGCCTGGCTGGGTAGCCCTACTCAGCACACGGTTGCTGAAAGGATGGATGCATGCATCCATGTGTGAGTGGATGGATGGATAGATCAGCGGTTGATGGATAAATGGATGGATGGGGGGGTGGATGGATGAAGGATGGATGGATGAAAACATGGAAGGATGACGGATGGGTGGATGAAAGCATGGATGGATGAATGGGTGAAAGGATGGATGGATGAATGGATACATGGATGGATGGATGGGTAGATAGATAGATGGGTGGATAGACAGATAGATGGAAGGATGGATGGGTGGATAGATGGAAGGATGGATGGGTGGGTGGGTGGATGAATGGATGGATGGATGGGTGGATGGATGGATGGGTGGATGGATGGATGGATGGATGGATGGATGGATGGATGGATGGACGGATGGATGGGTGGGTGGATGGATGGATAGATGGATGGGTGGATGGATGGATGGGGAGATGGGTGGATGGATGGATGGATGGATGGATAGATGGGTGGGTGGATGGATGGATGGGTGGGTGGATGGATGGATGGATGGATGGATGGATTGGTAAATGGGTGGATGGATGGATGGATGGATGGATGGATGGATAGATGGGTGGGTGGATGGATGGATGGGTGGGTGGATGGATGGATGGATGGATGGATTGGTAAATGGGTGGATGGATGGATGAATGGGTGGATGGATGGATGAATGGATGGATGGATAGATGGGTGGATGGATGGATGGATGGGTGGGTGGATGGATAGATGGGTGGGTGGATGGATGGATGGGTGGGTGGATGGATAGATGGGTGGGTGGATGGATGGATGGGTGGGTGGATGGATAGATGGGTGGGTGGATGGATGGATGGGTAGATGGGTGGATGGGTGGATGGATGGATGGATGGATGGATGGGTGGGTGGATGGATGGATGGGTGGATGGGTGGATGGATAGATGGGTAGATGGATGGGTGGGTGGATGGATGGATGGGTGGATGGATGGGTGGGTGGATGGATGGATGGATGGATGGATGGGTGGGTGGGTGGATGGATAGATGGGTGGGTGGATGGATGGATGGATGGATGGATGGATGGATGGGTGGGTGGGTGGATGGATGGATGGGTGGGTGGATGGATAGATGGGTGGGTGGATGGATGGATGGGTAGATGGGTGGATGGGTGGATGGATGGATGGATGGATGGATGGGTGGGTGGATGGATGGATGGGTGGATGGGTGGATGGATAGATGGATGGGTGGGTGGATGGATGGATGGGTGGATGGATGGGTGGGTGGATGGATGGATGGATGGATGGATGGGTGGGTGGATGGATGGATGGGTGGATGGATTGGTAAATGGGTGGATGGATGGATGGGTGGATGGATGGATGGATGGGTGGATGGATGGGTGGGTGGATGGATGGATGGATGGATGGATGGATTGGTAAATGGGTGGATGGATGGGTGGGTGGATGGATGGATGGGTGGGTGGATGGATGGATGGATGGATGGATGGATGGATGGGTGGGTGGATGGATGGATGGGTAGATGGGTGGATGTATAGATGGGTAGATGGGTGGGTGGATGGATGGATGGGTGGGTGGATGGATGGATGGGTGGATGGATGGGTGGGTGGATGGATGGATGGATGGATGGATTGGTAAATGGGTGGATGGATGGATGGGTGGATGGATGGATGGATGAATGGATACATAGATGGATGAATGGGTAGATGGATAGATGGAAGGATGGATGGATGGATGGGTAGATGGACAGATGAAAGCATGGGCGGATGGATGGATGAAAGGTTAGATGGATGAATGGACACATAGATGGATGGATGGGTGAATGGATACACGGATGGATGGGTGGATGGATGGATAGATGAAAGCATGGATGGATGGACGAAGGATGGATGGATGAGGCGGTCATCCCCATTGGTGAAGAGAACTCACTGATGCTGCGTGGACGGGACAAACGAGCAGCCTGACTGACGAGTGCACATGCCGAGTCACAGTTTGCCCAGGGATGGAAGGTCCTCCATCCCGGTGAGTGTCCACAACAGCCCCCTCCCAGGCTCCCCAAACATCAGCGCCAGGCTCAAACCCAGAATCCCAGTGCTCATGATGCCTCGGATTCAGCCGTACTCACCCAGCGGTGCACAGGACTTCTCCAGGTGCTGGACAGTGTCTCTGAGCTCGGAGGAATGTTCCGCGGTCAGGTGTGCAGGGAACACGGTAAGTTCTCCAGAACCGAGTTCTCCCTCTCCCCTGGCGAACAAGGGCTTCCCGGGTGGCTCAGGGGTAAAGAATCTGCCTGCCAATGCAGGAGACGTGGGTTAGATTTCCTAGGGTCACGAAGATCCCTTGGAGAAGGAAATGGCAACCCACTCCAGTATTCTTGCCTGGGGAATCCCATGGACAGAGGAGCCTGGAGGGCTACAGTCCATGGGGTCACAAAGAGTCAGACACGGCTGAGCACGCACGCCCACCCAGCAGATGAAAGACATAAGGGAAGTCATGAGATGAGAAGGGGCCATCTGAGGCCAGGGTTCCACAAGGTTCCACTTGACCTTGGAGCCTCTCTTTGCTCAAGGATTATGGAATCCCCCAGGGATTCTCGAGAGACTCAGCAAGAACGAGAACTCAGCAAGCTTATTCTCTCAGTGACAAAGGATGGCGGCTTGGCCAACTTCCCCATCCTGAGCCCGTACTTAGGAACCACCTTTGTGATGACGGGAAGAGTAGCTGGCACTTGTGGACGATGACTGTAAGCCACGCAAAGCCTCTCTGGTGACACACAAGCCTCGAAGGCTGGGGTCTTCCTGTAAGTCAAGATTCCACTTCTTGGTACATCATTCCGGCTGTTCGGAAATATTAGATGAGGCATGTCTCCATCTTGGTTTCAACACAGGAAGTAATCCTTGTTCTCAAACAGGACAGTCACGGCCGTAGCACTTAGCAGAATATCTGAGCAGTTCTGGGATGTGCCGGCATCCAGGGGTGAAGGCGGCAGCTCAGTGGGTCTCAAAATTGTCTGAGCAAGAGGATGGCTTGAGGAGGTCTAATAAATGCTGACGCCCAGAGGGATGAGCTTGGGAATTCTGGTGAAGGTGGGGCTGAGCGTTAATTGTTTTCAGAGGCTCCCCTAGGCAGCCTAAACCCATTAGCCTTACCCGACCTTGTCATCATTCAGTTGCCAAGTCGTGTCCGACTGTTTGTGACTCCATGGACTGCAGTACGCCAGGCTTCCCTGTCCCTCACCACCTTCCTGGAGCTTGCCCAAGTTCATCTCCACTGAATCAGTGATGCCATCCAACCATCTCATCCTCTGTCGTCCCCTTCTCCTCCTGCCTTCAATCTTTCCCAGCATCAGGGTCTTCTCCAATGAGCCAGCTCTTCACATCAGGTGGCCAAAGTATTGGGGCTTCAGCCTCAGTCCTTCCAATGAGTCTTCAGGACTGGACCTTGGGGATGGTCTTCACCACCCATGACAGGCTTGAGCACATGGATGGTTTGATGGCAGAGAGGATGCTGGAGGTGGGGCTGCCCTTATTGGCTGTAGACTCGCTTCTCTTTCTTGAGGTTGGAAGGAATGTGAGCAAAGAGGGCTACAGCATTTGTGGTTCCAGTGCAAAATGAAACTGTGGATTCCTTGTTTTCACTTCATTAAGAACTTCAAGATGGTGGTCACAGAGCATTAAGGCAATAGATGTTCTTATGAACCCAGGGTCCTGTGTAGCTACATGGATCAGTCAACCAGGAGGGCAACTCTGGATATGCATACAAGAAGCTGTGATCTCCAAGGTTCTCCAGGTCATCAGAGAAGGAACGAATGTTTTCTGTGTTTTCAAGCCTTCTGGTTCATGTAGGATGTTGTGGATGGAATACTGTCTACCAAAAATTATGAGCACGTCTTAATCCCTATTATTGGTGGATATGACTGTTGGCAAAAGGATCTTGGAAGATGTAACTAATGAGGGACCTTGAGATGAAGAGATCATTCTTGACTATCCACATAGAAGCGAAGGGTCTGAGACGAGGTTCCTCCTGGATGGGGGTGGCCCTAAACCCGATGACAGGGTCCTTATAAGTCACAGAAGAGGAGAGACATGGACACAGAGGAGAAGCCACGTGGAGACAGAGGCGGAGGTGGGAGGGAGGCAGCCACCAGCCCGGGATGCCTGGAGCCCCCAGAAGCTGGAAAAGGCAGGAAGGACCCTCCCCTGGAGACTCTGGACAGAGCTCAGCCTAGGGACACCATGACCATTTGAGGACCGTCTCCAGGGCTGGGGGAGGATGGATGTTTGTTGTTTTTAGCCACCTGTTTGGGGTCCTCAGTTACAGCCGCCCCAGGACATTCATGTAGACAGCACAAGAGTGAGCTGGGTGACTCAGCAGGGCTGTCCACGGGGACCACGGGTCCCCATCACACAGAGATCCAAGCGATGAGTCACTGGGACCCACCAATCGTCTTGTGGGTCCACACGGTGATTGTCACTTCTGCAGCAGGGAAGAAGGCGGTCAGGAATCTCTGACCCTTGGCTTTCACTGTCTCGATGATCTCTGCCTGCTGTCTCCCTTGTGCTGGTCCACAGTCCCTGGGAGACTCCTTGTCATGCCACGGCTCTCCTGGGAAGGGTGTCAGGATGTCTCTTATCCAAGTAGACGCCCTGCAGAGTCATGGCACCTACAGAAGTCTCTGGCTTGTTCCTCTTGGGCCACCACGTGGGCAGTCCTGTGTGCCGATGTCTCTTCTCCGCCAACCACAGCCGCACACGGGCCGGACGGTGACGACTCAAATGCACACGTCCCCGTCTCCCGCTCCTTTACACTAACGCCTCCTGGTTCCGCGACACCGAATCCATTGCATCCCGTTCATCTGTAATGAAAACATGGTCTCTGGGGTTAGACACACCTCAGGGTCCCATCCAAGTGCCACCGGGACCTTGAAACGAGGTCAGACATTGAGTCTTTGTGGGGGCAATTTCCCACCCATATGAAGGATTTACAATTCTCCACACGGCACACAGGGGCCGACAGCCAGTGTCCACATACCACGGACCTCGGATAAGTCTGACCTTCCCCCCTTTCTGTAAATAGTTTCATTAGAACACAGCCACACACGTGAGCATTGTGTCTGTAGCTGCTTGTGTGTCATATGGAAGACCTGAATAGTTGTAAGAGAACATACAGCCCTACCGTAGGAAGATATTTATTAACTGGTCCTTTATGTAAAAAGTTGGCTCTCCTGGAATGCTATCTATCTGAGTATCATCACTCATGAATATCTATCATCTATCTATCCATCCATCATATCTACCTATCCACCCATCCATCCATCATCTGTATCATCCATCCATCTATCCATCCATCCTCCCATCATACCCATCATCAATCCTGAATATCTGTCTATCCATCCATCCATCCATCCATCCATCCATCACACCTATCATCAACCCTGAATATCTATCCATCCATTCTATATATCTGTCTATCCAACCATCATATCTATCCATCCACCCATCCACCCATCATGTCTAGCATTAGTCCTGAATATCTATCATATCTCTCTGTCTATCCAACTATCATATCTATCCATCCATTACACCTATCATCAATCCGGAATACCTATCCATCCATTCTATCCATCTATCTATCTATCTATCTATCTATCTATCTACCCAACCATCTTATCTATCCATCTATTCATCTATCCATCATGTCTAGCATCAGTCCTGAATATCTATCATATCTCTCTGTCTATCCAACCATCACTTCTATCCACCCATTACACCTATCATCAATCCGGAATATCTACCCATCCATTCTATCTATGTATCTATCTACCCAACCATCATTATCTATCCATCCATCCATCCATCCACCCATCATGTCTAGCATCAGTCCTGAATATCTATCATATCTCTCTGTCTATCCAACCATCATATCTATCCATCCATTATACCTATCATCAATCCTGAATACCTATCCATCCATTCTATCTATATATCTATCTACCCAACCATCTTATCTATCCATCCATCCATCTATCCATCCATCATCTGCATTGTAAGTCCTGAATATCTATCATATCTATCCATCCATCCAGCATATCTATCCTGAATATCTATCAATCAACTGGTCTATCAGTCTACCTATCTCTATAATGTATCTATCTTTCTATCCATCTCTTTCTATCTATCATTCTATGTCTACCTAAATATCATCTAGCCAGCATCTATCTACATATCCATGTGTCTGAATACCATGCCTAACATACATCTGTCTACCTACCTATCCATCTATCTACCTAAACCAGAACATATAGATACCTGATACTCGTTTAGAACAGATAGCTGAATGAATAAACAGATGAGTAAATGATGTCCGTGAAAGGTTCTTGCACTATATCTGAGAACACAAATCTCCAGAACCTTTCCCTGTCTTTTGCTTCTAAAGGGAAGCAGAGCTACCGAGGAGAGGTGGAAGTGAAGCCCCCGTGAGCCCGCCATTCTCCAGGCAGATGGCGACAAGCAGACAGGAAAGTGAAAATGCACACCTCCCGGCAGGGTACCATTCATGGCGGTGCTCCTATTCCAGGGGCCATGTGTGTGATGAGGACGTTGTGAGTTCCTGGGGACAGTGTCATGACAGCCGTGTCCTCTGACTTCAAAGCTGTGCCTGGACACCTGTGGAAACCTTCCTCCTGTCTGGTGCCACCTGGTGAATGGCATTGCCCCAACACCAACACCATGTGCCCAGATGACCCATCACCAGAAATAAAGATTGGGCAGTGTCCCTGCAGCCCCTTCCATGGTGAAGAAGCAGGTATTAAACACCAAGACACAGCTTCGGCATCTTTGTTCAGAAGCAGATTTGTTTAAAGTTGAACACCTTTGCCAAGAAACGCGCCCTGCCCCAGAGGCAGGAGACTGAAAGAGATTCCATTCTTGGTTGTCTTGAGTATTCCCAACTGAGAGCCGTGGTGTTCCTTCATGTTTTCATTAAGTGACCACTGAATAAACACTTTGTTCCACAAAAATGAACCCTCCTTCACTGTTGGTGGGAGCGTAAATCGTGCACGCTCTATGGAGAACAGGATGGAGGTTCCGCAAAAAATTAAAAATAAGAGTTGCCGTATGATCTAGCAATCCCACTTCTGGATCCAGAAAAGAGGAAAACTCTAACTCGAAAAGATAGACGGACCCCACTGATCACACCAGCACTATTTACGACAGCCAAAACCTAAGCGCCCATCGAGAGACAAACGGATCAGAAAGAGGTGGTATATACACACAATGGAATAGTACTCAGCCATGAAAAGGAATAAAATAATGACATTTACAGCAACACAGATGAACCTAGAGATTATCATGCTAAGTGAAGTAAGTCAGACAGAGAAAGACAAGTACCATATGATAATCACTTATATGTGGAATCTAAAAAAAAAAAAATGATACAAATTAATTTATTTACAAAACAGAAGTAGAATCATGACGTGTGGTTGCCAAAGAGGAGAAGGTGGGGAAGGAACACATTAGGAATTTGGAATTAACACATGCAGACGACTGTATATAAAACAGATAACCAATAATGACCTAATGTACAGCACAGGGAGTCATATTCAATATCTCGTAATAACCAATAATGGAAAAGAATCTGAAAAAGAATATGTGTGTATATATAGGGTTGGGCAAAAAGTTCCCTGGGGTTTTTTCATGACATCTTCAGTTCAGTTCAGTTCAGTTCAGTCGCTCAGTCGTGTCCGACTCTGTGACCCCATGGACTGCGGCACGCCAGGCCTCCCTGTCCATCACCAACTCCCGGAGTTTACTCCAACTCATGTCCATCAAGTCGGTGATGCCATCCAATCAGTTTGCAATGCTATCCAACCATAACATCGTATAGAACCTCGAACAAAACTCTCTGGCCAACCCAAGGTATTTATAACTGAATTACTTTGCTGTACACCTGAAAACTAACACCATATTGCAAATTAACTATAGTTAAAGAAAATGTTTTAAAAAAATAAACACTCCATTCTGGAAGCACGCTCCATCCATCTTAGAACCAAGAAGCCGTTTATAAAGCCTCTGTCATCAAGAGTCAGACACAACTGAAGCAATATAGCACACAGGCACGCACACCGTCATGAAGTATAAATCCAACTCTGGAGGTGCTGCTGGTTGCAGCCCCAATGCCTAGTGTGCTGGAAGCCCAGTGTCAGGTTTGGGGCCTCTATAGGATTTCATCTGTCGAGGGAATACGGTCAGCTAACCAGCGGTCACTGGTCTTGAAATCCAGGGTACGGTCCGGCAGGAAACACATACAGTCATTTTGCTGGCATCCCCCGTGCCTGAACTCTCCACACTAGAATATGACGAGCCAAGGGCCATTCTCAGAGACAGGATCGAGCCTTCCTTGACCTGACTGGTGGGTTGCCCACCCGGGGTCCAGGCAAGAGTCCACCACCCTGTGTGAGGTGTTCACAAGTGTCAACAACTGTGTGAGTTTCTCGTAACAAATCCCGATTGCGGTGTTGGTGTTTTGTTTGTCTTTTTATTTGCTGTGTCTGAATCTTTGCCTGCAGGCTCCTCTGTCCCTGGGATTCTCCAGGCAAGAAGACTGGAGTGGGTTGCCATTTCCTTCTCCAGGGGATCTTCCCGACTCAGGGATTGAAACCCGGTCTCCTACAACGGCAGGCGGCTTCTGAGCCACCAGGGAAGACTCTTGGTGTTTTTTTTAAAAAACTGAAATTTATTCTCAGTTTTTTTATAATTTATTTTTTCACATTAAAATATATATATATATATTTTTTGGCTGCACCATGTAGCATGTGGGATCTTAGTTCCTTGAACAGGGGTCAAACCTGTACCCCTATCACTGGAAGCCTGGAGTCTTAGCCACTGGACCAGCAGGGAAGTCCATTGTCTCTCACTTCTGCAGATGCAGGGCTGAGCTCTGTCCAGAGGCTCCAGGGGAGGGTCCTTCCCACCTCTTCCAGCTGCTGGGGTCTCCAGGTGTCCATCCCCGGGCTGGTGGCCTCCCCTCTCCCGTCTCTGCCTCCATAGTCCCATAACCGCCTCCTGTTCCGTAATCAAATCTCCCTCTACCTATCTCTGATAAACAACCTCACGAGCACATTGGTAAGCAAGAACAAGGGCCTATCTGAAGACCTTCGTTATCATCGGCAATGATTCTTTCCCCAGATACGAACACGTCTGCGGTGTCCCAGGTGGCAAACTGGTAAAGAATCTGCCCGCCGATGCAAGACATGTAAGAGACCAGGGTTCGATCCCTGTGCCGGGAAGACCCCCTGGAGAAGGAAATGGCAACCCACACTAGTGTTCTTGCCTGGAGAATCCCATGGACAGAGGAGCCTGGCGGGCTGCAGTCCATGGGGTCACAGAGAGTCGGACACGACTGAGCAAGTAAACAACACCAACCACATTCTGGTTTGAAGGCTAACTCACGTCCTGCGGTGTAAGCCATACTCCAGGAGAGGGACACGCCCGTATTAACACGTGATGAAGGGAGAGGCAGAGAGCAGGAGGGAGGTTTCACGTGCCCGCGGAAGGTGAAGTGGACAGAAAAGCCTAAAATGTGGTGGAGGTGGTCCAGACACCCACACCCCGTCCACACCTGCGTCCTAGAGAGCCCCGTGGGGACTGGTGTCCCGCGCTGCCCTGGTATCACGCGTCCTACAGAAGTACCTACCCCTCCGGAGATGGTCCTTCCATGAGTCGTGGGGTGAGACCACTGCTAGGAGCCCTGGGGGCCACAGGTTAGCCCCTAGGAGCCGGTCGTCCTGAAGACGGTGCATCCTTGATCAAGACAGTAAGGAAGGAAGGCTCAAAGCGTCTCCCTTTCTGGGACCCAGGAATCAGAGATGCCTCTCTGGCACGATTCGTGTGTGAGAGAGACCGGAACACAGGACATCCTCGAAGCTACCAGACTTCCCTTGAAAGCGTTTGTTTCACCCAAAACCTGTCTACCCCAGGGTCCACGGCGCCTCTGCGCTTAAGGAAGGAACACCGCCCACGAGGCTTGCAGGATTTAATGACTCAGAGCACCCGGTACAACTGGACACTTAGCGGGGGTCACAGGATTCATGGCTGAGAACCACACCAGCTCAGGGGTCCACTCAGCGTTCCTCTTTCCCGTGAGTTCCCACCCGGGTCATGACGGGAGACTCTGGGGGCACAGAGCCCGGAGGGTCGGGGGGAAGAGGGTGATGGAGAGACGTGGTCCAGCACAAACAGACCTGCGAGGGCAGCGCAGACCGCAGTGTTCCCCATCGGACCACGGTCTTCCTGGCGGACTGCTACCCGCCGAAGGTCTCCCGGGTCACGTCAGCGATGCCCGTCAGCTGGCAGCTTCTGGCCCAAAGCTGCCGTTGAAGCTCTGGGTCGTACGTGGCCTCCAGAGACCAGGTCTCCCTCTCGTTGTAGAGATAAAGGCCACCGAGACCTTCCAGTGCTGGGGTGACTGCGGCGTAGACGGAGGTCCAGGCTCCCTCGTCCGGGGTCTGCAGGGAGAAGGAACACAGAGGCAGATGCTAACTGTCAGGGCAGGGACACGGGGGTCTCGGGAGCCCACGGACGTTGAGGGGGAGACACGGGGCCCCTGACCAGGGCCCATCGACTCATCAGCTCAAGCCTGGCTGGCCAAGGCTGGGGGAGCTTGCACTCCGTGACCTCGCAATGGTGCACCCTTGTGGGTTTCATTCCCACGTTGTTCTCATGTGTTTCCACAGACGCGTACAAAGGGCCTCCATTCCTCTGGACGACCCAAAGGAATCAGCCCCTAAAGAGAAGGCTGGATACATCTCAAGAGAGCAGAGCCCTGTGGCTACAATGAGAGGGTCTCTTTTCATGGAGCTGAGTCACTCCAGGGCTGAGACAAAGTGTGGGTTCTGGGCACAGGTCCTGAGTTTAAATACTCAGGTCTCCAGTCCTTTTTTTTTTTTAATTCATTTTATTGAAATATAGTTGATTTACGAGGCTTCCCAGGCGGCACTAGTGGTAAAGAACCCGCCGGCCAATACAGGAGACTAGAAGAGACGCAGGTTTGATCCCTGGGTTGGGAAGATGCCCTGCAGAAGGGCATGGCAACCCACTCCAGTGGGCTGTACCCACTCCCGTATCCTTGCCTGGAGAATCCCATGGACAGAGGAGCCTGGGAGGTTACAGTCCATGGGGTCTCAGAGAGTCGGACCCGCCTGAAGCGACTTAGCATGTGTGCAGAGTTGATTTACAAGGTTGGGTTAACTCCTGCCATGCGGGGCAGGCTCTCTGAAACCAGAATGCTTGCTCACTGGGTCAAAGCAGATGGTGGTTCAGCCTCGGGGTTGAATGCGTGCTCTCTAGCAATTTGAAAGGAAATGTTCAGACAGCAGAAAGGTTCTTGCTTTCCAAGCAGGAGAGGAGATATGATACGAGAACCGGAAAGTCTGAAGAGGAGCCTGAAAGGCATTAGAGAGACGGGAGAAAAGTGGATGCTGGGTGGAAGGCTGCAGGTTGGAATATAACACACGCTGAGCTTTTGGGCTGAGGGTTGGTGCCTGGGCGTGATCACTAGATTAGAAGATGTGATATGTGTGTGTGTGTTTGTGTGTGTACAAACATATACAATGGCACACTACTCAGCCATCAAAAAGGATGAAATAATGCTATCTGCAGCAACGTGGATGCACCTAGAGAATATTACGCTTAGTAACGTAAGTCAGAGAAAAGTAAATACGGGATGACATTACTTAAACGCGGGATCTAACAGAGATGATACAAATGGACTGATTTATAAAACACACACAGACTCACAGACACAGAAAACAAATTTATGGTCACCAAAGGGCAAATGGGTGGGGGAGGGCTAACTTTGGAGCTTGGAATTAACATACGCACACTACTATATATCAAACAGATAAACAAGGACCTACTGACTCCAGGTGACCCCATGGACTGTAGCCCACCAGGCTCCTCTGTCCATGGGATTCTCCAGGCAAGAATACTGGAGTGGGTTGTCATTCCCTTATCCAGGGGACCTTCCCGACCCAGGCATCGAACCTGCATCTCCTATATTAGAAGGCAGATTCTTAATCACTGAGCCACCTAGGAATCAAGAGAACTCCCTTATCTTATTGTCAAGATAGCGGTCATTCCAGAGCTTGTCACTTAAACTTTGGAAAATCCACTCAACTCGCCCTGCCCTGGTCCTTCTCGTATGCCTCTAAGAGTCTGTCTTTTGAAGCATCACCAGAAACAGATCCAGGCCAGGAGACAACCCCACGGTCACATCTTCTAGATGGAGATAGGCTCAGAACATCTTCTGGGTAGTCATAGTGACAAATATCCTGTTGTTCTTGGTCAGATGGACTGACGTGGAGCGCTGCACCTCCGTGGCAAAAACATGGTTAAATCAGCTCCTGGAGTGAGCCCGCTTCCCAAGTCAGTCATTCTCTGGGCTGAGATCCCAGGGGTCTGTGGCCAGAAACCCCACTTTGACTCTCCCCTGGAGTGAGTCACCTCCACGAGAAAGACCCTCTTTAATGTAGCCCCAGGGCTCCACTGTCTTGAGATGCATCCAGCCTTTAGAGGCTGCTTCCTTTGAGTCATCCAGCAGGCATTGCCTGGGGAGGGGGGACCACTTCCCCTACACCTTGAAAATCCTCTTATCTGGGCAACAGTCCTTGTGATCAGTGCGTCCAACGGAACATGAGGACGGCTGTTTTAGGAGATGGGGCCTGTGGGGTGCTGGACATGAACTCGGGATGCACACTCTGCCAGAAACTCAGGTACCGTCAGGAGGGACGAGATGCCGTGGGATTCTGTCTGTTGATGAAGGTGTTTCTGTACGACAGTGACTCCCAAGCACAAGCATACTGTACCCTCATGCATACACACTCACATACACCCAGGCACAGACACTCACAGGCACACACGCACACCCATGCACACACCGATATTCACAGGCCCACACACTCACATGCACACCCCCCCGCATGCACACAAATACATGTATATGGACACACAAATATTCACACACACACACTCCCAGGCACACACATGCATTTACACACACACATATATTCACATGCACACACTCACAATGCACACATATGCATATGGACACACAAATATTCATGCACAGACAGATATGTTCAGTGGACACACACCCAAGGACACACATGTATTTACATGCACACACAGATATTCACATGCACACACACTCACAGGCACACACACCCATGCACATAAATGCATTTATGTGCACACACACCCCCACACCATCACATGGATACACATAACCCAGGCACACAAATATTCATATGCACATTCACATGCACACACTCACATGTACACAAATGTATTTGTATGGACACACAAATGTTCACACAGACACACAAATATCCATATGCACACATACACTCACATGCATGCATATCCATGCACACAAATGCATTTATATGCAGACACACACCCAGGCACACACAGTCACATGGATACACATACCCTCAGGCACACATATGCATTTACACAGATGCACACACACTCACATGCACACATACCCGTGTACACAAATGCACTTATATGCATGCAAACACATCCAGGCACACACATTCACGAGGATACACATACATACAGCCAGGCAGACACACGAATTTATATGGATACACAAACATTCACATGCACACACACATTCACATACACACCTTCACATACACACATATACCCCCAGGCACACACATGCAGTTAGATTCACAAATACAAATATTCACATGTACACAGATATATATTCACTGCACACACATATTCCCCCAGGCACACACGTGCATTTGCACACACATGCAACTATTCATAGGCACACACACAACCAGTGCACACACACAAGCATTTACACACAGACACACACATTCACACACATATATGCCCTCATGCACACACATTCACACACACACATGCATACCCTCGCATGCACACACACAACATTCACCCAAGGTGGTCTTGACCATCCGGAGAGTTCTCTGACATAGAAAAGGGAGAAAATTTTTAAAAAGGAGCCATTCTCGGTGCTCACACATCTCGTGGAGGATTAATCGCATCCACTTATCCCACTTAACCACGTGATAGATGCCAGGCTAAAAACAGCCGCCCTCGATCACCTACAGAACATTTCCAGGCCTCGGGTGGATGACGGAGAGGAAGGGAATGAGGTTTCATTTGTCATGTTTTAATTCCCAAATGTTTTGACAGCTCATGAAATGGATGCTTTTATGCATCTCCTCTTCCCCGCGTCTGATGCCACGGTCCTCACTCTCAGCCGTGAGGATCATGACACATCACGCCTGCCTGAAAGGGAGGAGGTCTGAGACGCTGACAGTCACAGGTGTGACCATAAAGAAGGCGGAATGCTGACAAATCAGTACCTTTAAATTGTAGTGCTGGAGCTGGAGAAGACTCTTGAGAGTCCCTTGGATGGCAAGGCGATCCAACCAGTCCATCCTAAAGGAAATCAACCCTGACTATTCATTGGAAGGACTGATGCTGAAGCTGAAACTCCAACGCTTTGGCCATCTGACGGGAAGAACTGACTCACTGGAAAAGACCTTGATGCTGGGAAAGATTGAAGGCTGGAGAAGGGGACGACAGAGGATGAGACGGTTGGATGGCATCGCTGACTTGATGGACATGACTTTGAGTAAGCTGCAGGAGTTGGTGATGGACAGGGAAGCCTGGCGTGCTGCAATTCATGGCGTCACAAAGAGTCGGACACGACTGAGCGACTTTCACTTTCACTTCATCACGACAAGGTTGTAATGCACAAAGGGGGTGAGGAGGTCCCAGGACCTTGGTTCAAATTTCTCCATCAGCTGCTGTGACCTAGGAGACCCCATCTGAGCCACCCTGTCTCCATCAGCCTCAGCTTCCTCACCTAGAAGTCGAGAATGTCACCGGTAGCTTTTCCAAACTGTTATGGAGACAAATGAATAAAGACACTTGCTTTGTTGCTGTTGTTCAGCCGCTAAATTGTGTCTGACTGTGCGACCCCATGGACTGCAGCACGCCAGTCCTCCCTGTCCATCACCAGCTCCCAGAGTTTACTTAAACTCATGTCCATGTAGTCAGTGATGCCATCCAACCATCTCATCCTCTGTCGCCCCCTTCTCCTCCAGCCTTCAGTCTTTCTCAGCATCAGTGTCTTTCCAAGTGAATCAGCTCTTCGCATCAGGTGGCCAAAGTATTGGAGTTTCAGCTTCAGCATCAGTCCTTTCAGTGAATATTCAGGACCGATTTCCTTTGTTTATTCATTGCCAACAATAAATATCACCATGCCGAGGGTGACATGACGCTACTGGCCAGCCGCTGTGCCAAACGCCGATACCCACGTTTTGCAGGCCAGGATTCAAGGCTCAGAGAGGTCTAGTCATCTGTCCACGACACACAGCCAGTGGCTGGAGAAGCTGAGATTCCAAATGAAGCACGTCCTGGCGTGCTACAGTCCATTGGGTCTCAGAGAACTGGACGTGACAGAGCAACTGAATGACAACAACAATATTTTTGTGGCCCCAAAGACCAAGAAAGATAGCTTAGATAAGAGCTCCCGGCAGCTGGAGCTGACGACAGGAAGGAGCATCGGGCCGACAGCTGGGTACAGGCGCGTGAAATAAAGAAACCAAAATAAAAAAGCAAAGAGAGCAAGGGTGGGATTGAAACTGTGCTCCACAGAGCTGGGAGCTGTGTGCTGCAGAGAAAGATGCATGTGTTATAATTACATAATTACACAGCCCTCTGCAGGGCTGAAAGCGCTTTCCCACATATGATGTCAGCGCCGCTCCCAACAATCTTAGGAGATGCCATTACCCAGAATGAAGAAGTTACACAGATGAGGGGCAGAGCGGTGGGAGGGCAAAGGAGCAGAGAGGGCGCAGAGGATGGCCAGGTCTTGGCTCTTCCGGAGACCCCAGCCCTCCCCACCTTCCCGCTCAGTCACGATGGGCAGGTCCCCCGAGCTCACGGCCTGACAAGCCCCTTGCTTCTCCGCTGGAATCCCTGAAAGCTGCACCTTCTGTGTGATCCTCGGAGCTGCGGACACACGCTCTCAGCAGCCCAGCTGGCACTGGAGGCGGAGACCCCACGACACACCTCAGGGTCAAACCATCTTTCCTTCTCACCTGCCTGGTACCCCGGCTCCCAGACAGGCACCAAGACACGGCCTGGTGTTCCTGCAGCAGAAACCCCAAGTGACCCCTGAGACTTCCTTGTTTCACTTTCCAAGGTCAAAGAGTCAAGGCATCGTGATGTGGTTTCTGGAATGCTCTCTTTTTTTCTTTTTCATGCTTATCTATTTGGTCTTCCCTGGTGGCTCAGTGGTAAAGAATCACCTGCCAATGCAGGAGACGTGGGTTTGACCCCTGGGTCAGGAAGATCCCCTAAAGAAGGAAATGGCAACCCACTCCAGTATTCCTGCCTGGAGAATCCCTTGAACAGAGGAGCCTTGCAGGCTATAGTCCACGGGGTTGCAGAGAGTTGGAAGTGACTGAGTAACTGGGTGTGTGCATGCCTGTGTGCGTGCACACACATACACACACATTTATTTATTTATCTGTGCCAGGTGTTAGTTGTCACATGGGGCATCTTTAGTTGTGGCAGATGAATTAGGCTGTGGTATGTAAAATCTCATTCCCTGATCAGGGATTGAACCCAGGCCCCCTGCATTGGGAGCGTGGAATCTTAGCCACTGGACCACCAGTGAAGTCCTTGAGTCGTCTTCAAAACAATCTCTTTCTGCCCCTCTCCACCCCTGCAATGGCCTCTAACCATAACCTGGGTTCACCCCCCATGGATCATGCCCTCTGGTCCATGGGATGTTCCATAGGCTGTGGCCCATGGGATGCTCTGTAGACTGTGGCCCATGGGAGGCTCTGCAGACTGTGGTCCATGGGACGCTCTGTAGACTGTGGTCCATGGGACGCTCTGTAGGCTGTGGTCCATGGGACGCTCTGTAGACTGTGGTCCATGGGACGCTCTGTAGGCTGTGGTCCATGGGACGCTCTGTGGGCTGTGGTCCATGGGATGCTCTGTAGAGTGTGGTCCATGTGATGCTCCATGGGCTGTGGTCCATGGGATGCTCTGTAGACTGTGGCCCATGGGAGGCTCTGTAGACTGTGGTCCATGGGAGGCTCTATAGGCTGTGGTCCATGGGAGGCTCTGTAGGCTGTGGTCCATAGGACGCTCTGTAGGCTGTGGCCCATGGGACACTCTGTAGACTGTGGTCCATGGGATGCTCTATAGGCTGTGGCCCATGGGATGCTCTGTAGACTGTGGTCCATGGGATGCTCTGTAGAGTGTGGTCCATGTGATGCTCCATGGGCTGTGGTCCATGGGATGCTCTGTAGACTGTGGTCCATGGGATGCTCTGTAGACTGTGGTCCATGGGAGGCTCTGTAGACTGTAGTCCATGGGACGCTCTGTAGGCTGTGGCCCATGGGACGCTCTGTAGACTGTGGTCCATGGGATGCTCTGTAGACTGTGGTCCATGGGCTGGTCCAGAGGCTGGAAGCATCTTATTCTACATCACTATTGACATCAAGTATCTGGCATCCCTGGATAGGGTGCAGCCCCAAAATCTAAGACTCTCACTGCAAGTGGCCAGTGACAAGGTTGGGCTCTCCCATGTCCAGACTGGAGCTGGAACCAGGTGTCCCGAGAAGACTTGAGATAGGGGGAGCTCAGGTCATTTTCAGGGGGTCTGGCGTTCAGATGGGGACCCCAGTGAGAAGGGGGCAGTGACAGTATGACCACCCCCATCTTGAGCTATTTCTGCATCACTGATGGTCCCAGCCTGGCTCAGCTCCTTGGACCTTTAGATTGTTGTTCAGTCGCTCCGTTGTGTCCGACTCTTTGTGGCCTCATGGACTGCAGCACGCCAAGCTTCCCCATCCTTCACTGTCTCCCAGAGTTTGCTGAAACTCGTGTCCATTGAGTCAATGATGCCATCCAACCATCTCATCCTCTGTCGCCCCCTTCTCTTCCCACCTTCAATCTTTCCCGGCATCGGGGTCTTTTCCAATGAGTTGGTTCTTCACACGAGGTGGCCCAAGTATTGGAGTTTCAGCTTCAGCAGCAGCCCTTCCAGTGAATATTCACGCTTGATTTCTTTGGGATAGACTGGTTGGACCTCCTTGCAGTCCAAGGGACTCTCAAGAGTCTTCTCCAGCACCACAGTTTGAAAGTATCAAATCTTCGGCGCTCAGCCTCCTTTGTGGTCCAAGCTCAACCTTCAACTCTGCTCCGAGGGCCACACTGTCTGCCTTCTGCCCTCAACACAAGAGGAGATCGTTACCATCGTATTCCTCCTCCTAGAGCTCAAGAGAAAGGCTGAGGAAGCAACCGACTCAGGAGCAGGGGAGTTCCTGGTACAATCATGGCACACGCCTCCTCCATGCCTCATTAACTGTCTTCAGAGCTCGGTGCAGAGGGCGTGCATGAGATGTCACGCAGATGCAGGCAGTGATTGATGGAATGGTCTCGATTTGCTTGTGGAAAGAACCATTTAAGGGCTTCCCTGGTGGCTCAGTGATAAAGAATCCACCTTCCAATGCAGGATATTCATGTTCAGCCCCCAGTCTGGGACGATCCCGCATGCCACAGAGTAACTAAGCCACCGCAACTATTGAACCTGTGTCCCAGAGCCTGTGCTTGGCAGTAACCATGAGAAGCCCTCAAGCACTGCAACCACAGAGTTACCCCCAATCTGTGCAGCTGCAGAAAAGCCCACACAGCAACGAAGACCCAGCGCAGCCAATAAATAAAGAAAACTACTTTTAAAAAAACCAATTAAGCGTCTCATCTTCATAAATGTATCAACCTCTCATTTTTTTGTTTCTCAAGGGACGAACTGCCATGCCCCGGTGACTGGCTCTGAACTTGGAATCAAGTCCATGGTTTTCGGTAAGGCGGATCATCGAAAAACCAAGAGAGTTCCAGAAAAACATCTATTTCTGCTTTATTGACTATTCCAAAGCCTTTGACTATGTGGATCACAATAAACTGTGGACAATTCTGAAAGAGATGGGAATACCAGACCATCTGACCTGTCTCTTGAGAAACCTGTATGCAGGTCAGGAAGCAACAGTTAGAACTGGACATAGAACAACAGACTGGTTGCAAATAGGAAAAGGAGTACGTCAAGGCTGTATATTGTCACCCTGCATATTTAACTTATATGCAGAGTACATCATGAGAAACACTGGGCTGGAAGAAACACAAGCTGGAATCAAGATTGCCGGGAGAAATATCAATAACCTCAGATATGCAGATGACACCACCCTTATGGCAGAAAGTGAAGAAGAACTAAAGAGCCTCTTGATGAAAGTGAAGAGGAGAGTGAAAAAGTTGGCTTAAAGCTCAACGTTCAGAAAACTAAGATCATGGCATGTGGTCCCATCACTTCATGGGAAATAGATGGGGAACAGTGGAAACAGTGTCAGACTTTATTTTTGGGGGCTCCAAAATCACTGCTGATGGTGATTGCAGCCATGGAATTAAAAGATGCTTACTCCTTGGAAGGAAGGTTTTGGCCAACCTTGATAGCATATTTAAAAGCAGAGACGTTACTTTGCCAACAAAGGTCCATCTAGTCAAGGCTATGGTTTTTCCAGTGGTCATGTATGGATGTGAGAGTTGGACGGTGAAGAAAGCTGAGCGCTGAAGAATTGATGCTTTTGAACTGTCGTGCTGGAGAAGACTCTTGAGAGTCCCTTGGACTTCAAGGAGATCCAACCAGTCCATCCTAAAGGAGATCAGTCCTGGGTGTTCATTGGAAGGACTGATGTTGAAGCTGAAACTCTAATACTTTGGCCACCTCATGCGAAGAGTTGACTCATTGGAAAATACCCTAATGCTGGGTAGGATTGGGGGCAAGAGGAGAAGGGGACGACAGAGGATGAGATGGTTGGATGGCAGCACTGACTCGACGGACATGGGTTTGGGTAGACTCTGGGAGTTGGTGAAGGACAGGGAAGCCTGGCGTGCTGCGGTCCACGGGGTCACAAAGAGGCGGACACGACGGAGCGAATGAAAAACAAAACCATCTGAAACTCTCAGCACTGGGCCTGTGCCCTGGAAAAAGTGTCTTGTAAAACCAAACAGAATTCCCAGGACGCGTTGACATAGGAGGCCCTTCTAGTCTTATAACGCCACTGCCTGCGATGTTACCAACAGTGAGAAATGGCGGTCTGCGGAAGACTGAATCTGCGCGGAAGACTGAATCTGCGCGGAACAGCAAAAACCTGGAAAGAGCCCACACATTCTTACCCCAGAGAAAGGATCTGAACCATGTCATACGTGGGGGTGGATGACTTCACAAGGACAGGAGTCAATAATCTACGTTGACATACATCAGCGTGGGCAGCTCTCCACGTTTAATACTACATGCAGGGTGATAAACTGTGACCTCCCTGAAGAGACATATCTAAGTGTGTGAATGCATGCGTGCTGAGTCGATTCAGTTGTGTCTGACTCTTTGCGACCCCATGGACTGTAGCCCCCCCAGGCTCCTCTGTCCATGGGATTCTCCAGGCAAGGATTCTGGAGTGGGTCGCCATGCCGTCCTCCAGGGGATCTTCCAGATTCAGGGATGAACTCCTGTCTCCTGCACTGCAGGCAGATTCTTAACCACTGAGCCACCTGTGGAAGCCCCAAAATACTGGGCATTGGTGATGAATTCAATCTCCAGCCCCCCCTCTCCCTGGAGGTCAGAGGGTTAAGACTGAAAATTCCAACCCTTTAATCGCCAGTTGGTTGCCTAGGCAACCAGACCCCATCCAAGGGCAAGTTCTAAAGGTCACACATTTACATAACAAGGGAAGCCTTTCAGGATCTCAGCACTTGGGAAATTCCAAGGGTTTTAGGAGGCCTGAGCCAGAAAAGGGGACCAAAAAAAAAAAACTAAATACATACACTTATTATAGACCACTATATTGCAAACATCAAGAAAGATGTGGGCAAAATGAAAGATGACTTACTTTCAGACAGAGAACAGCAGCATCTGAAATCTCAACGCTCCCTAAATTAAGTTAAAAATTCCCTTCCCGTTAGTTTTTGTTCAGATGAGATGATTATAGTATAGTCATATTACTATAATCATATAAGCGTACAGTCATATATACTTATAAGTATATAGTCATATAACATATTATAGGATATTAGAGTCATATAAGTATAGTATAGTATACTATAGTATAGTCAAAGCTATGCCTTTTCCAGTAGTCATGTATGGATATGAGAGTTGCGCCATAAAGAAAGCTGAGCCCCAAAGAATTGATGCTTTTGAACTGTGGTGTTGGAGAAGACTCTTGAGAGTCCCTTGGACTGCAAGGAGATCCAATCAGTCCATCCTAAAGGAGATCAGTCCTGGGTGTTCATTGGAAGGACTGATGTTGAAGCTGAAACTCCAATACTTTGGCCACCTGATGGGAAGAGCTGACTCACTTGAAAAGACCCTGATGCTGGGAAAGATTGAGGGCAAGAGGAGAAGGGGACGACAGAGGATGAGATGGCTGGATGGCATCATGGACTCAATGGACATGAGTTTGAACAAGCTCCAGGAGATGCTGAAGGACAGGGAGGCCTGGCGTGCTGCAGTCCATGGGTCGCAGAGAGTCGGACACGACTGAGCGACTGAACAACAATAAGATCCCACTTGTGAAAACCTAACCACCACCTGAACATAGAAATATGAGCAAACGATTAAACAGAAAGAGACCTCTTCATCCTACATGGGTTTTTTCTCTATTTGTAAAAATCAACTAAAAGGTGGTCTAGAAATACAATCTGGTCAGTCAAGAAGCGCTCGACTCAAAAACATAAAATGCACAATGTGAGGACTGGCAGTTAAGCTTTATTTCGGGCAAAAGGAGGACTGCAGGCCAGCAGACAGCACTTCAGATAGCGCTGAGAGACTGCTCCAAAGAGCCAGGTGGGGGGAAGGTCGGTATCCATGTGATTTTGTTGAAGCGGAAGTGCGTGCAATCAAACACGTATTATTTTGCCAAAGGTTTGGGGAGCAGTCCCCACCATGGAGGACTTTCAGTGCTTTTCTAGATATGAGGAGATGGAATAATCAGGTTCATGAAATGGGTTCCCGAAAATAACCTAACCATCTGAAGACCTGTCCTAACAGTCTTTCCCAGAGCACAGATGTCTCCTGTCTGCTGTCCACCCTGAGCCCCTTTCAAGGGGTGCTGAGGGTCACCAGCTACAGCAGCACCTGATTGCATCCTTGCAGAGGCGGATGGAAGATGCCCATGCCAAGTGGCAGTGTGTTGTTGGCAAAGGGTAATACAAGAGACAGGGGCTTCCCTGATGGCTCAGTGGTAAAGAATCCGCCTGCAATGCAAGAGACCCAGGTTTGATCCCTGGGTCGGGAAGATCCCCTGGAGAAGGACACGGCAACCCACTCCAGTCTTCTCGCCTGGAGAATCCACATGGACAGAGGAGCCTGGCGGGCTACAGCCCACGGGGTCACAAAGAGTCGGGACACAGATGAGCGACGTAGCACAGTACACACGGCTCATTCACAAGAGGAAATGAGATTTTAAATGAAACCAGAGAAGGGAACCAGGTCATACAGGAGAGGTGGGTTTTGATGTCCCAGTGACAGAGACGTGATTACTGCTGCTGTTGGCTGCTTGCTGGGGACAGCTGCCTCTGCTCGTTCAAATCTGTCACAATCTGGGTTCCGTGGGTGGTCCCAGAATTCTGGACCGAGGGGAACCCGGAGGTGGAGAACTGGTGACCATCACGGTCATTGACGGCGTCCACCCGCCCCTCCAGAGCTCCGGCCATCACGGTTGCTAATCTCTGAGATCCTGCAGAGAGGACGAAATGAATTCTCTCCACCTGCCAAGACTGTGCAGGTTGGTGATGTACCCGAGTCCCGCCGGGGCGTCAGCACCTCCCACGGAAAAGATCACGGCTAGAGGAGAGATGTAATTTCCAGCAAGAAGCCAGATGACTGTGCAGCAAACACTCAATGTGACTGGTAACAGTAACAAAAATGTGGACTTACACGAACTGCACACGGGCCAGGGACATAGTTCTACACACACGTCAGCAGATACGTGTTTTGGGAGGCTGGGGTCCACGTTTTCCAAGTGTATGTCCTCTAGCTAGGGGCTTCCCTGGTGGCTCACATGGTAAAGAATCCACCTGCCAATGCAGAAGCCCCGGATTCGATCCCGGGGTTGGGAAGATCCCCTGGAGGAGGAAATGGCTACCCACTCCAGTATTGCTGCCTGGGGAATCCCACGGAAAGAGGAGCCTTGCAGGCTACAGTCCATGGGGCCACAGAGAGTCGGACACGACTGAGTAACTATCACACACAGCACATCCTCTAGCTAAACAAACTCCTTCTCGAGAATTTATCCTAAAGAGAAAACCACACGGCGGATCCAAACAGACACCTCTCCGAAGAAGATGTAGACGGCCCTCAGGCACATGAGAAGATGCTCAACATCGCTGCTTATTAAAGAAACGCAAATCAAAACTTCAGTGAGGTGATATGTCACACTGGCCAGCCAGATATGAAGTGAAAGTCCCTCACCTGTGTCCAGCTCTTTGCGCCCCCATGAATATACAGTCCATGGGATTCTCCAGGCCAGAATACTGGAGTGGGTAGCCCTTCCCTTCTCCGGGGGATCTTCCCAACCCAAGGATCTAACCCAGGTCTCCCGCATTGCAGGTGGATTCTTTGGCAGCTGAACCACCAGGGAAGCCCAAGAATCCTGGAGTGGGTAGCCTTTCCCTTCTCCAGGGGAATCTTCCCGCCCCAGGGATTGAAGCTGGTCTTCTGCATTGCAGGCTGTTTCTTTACCAGAACAGTATGGAGGTTCCTCAAAAAAAAAAAAAACCTAAAAACAGATGTACCATCCGACCCTGCAATCTTACTGCTGGGAATACATCTGGAGAAAACCACGCTTAGAGAAGATACCCGCAGCTCAATCTTCACAGCAGTTTTGGTGGGAATGTATACTTGGGCAGGCATTATGGAAAACGGTATGGAATGTTCTCAAAAAACTAGAAATAGAACCATCGTACGATCCTGTGATCCCGCCGCTGGGGCACATACCTGGAGAAAACCATAATGAGAAAAGCCATGGGCAGCCCAGGGTTCATCGCAGCACTATTCACAATAGCAAAGACATGGAAGCCACCTCAATGTCCATCAGCAGAGGAACAGAGAAAGAAGACGCGGAGCCAAGAATCGCCAGCACACCGGCGTTGAGGAGGTTAAAGCCAGATCTGCCCGCGGACCGTAGCAACACCCCGAGCATCGCGGCCTTTACCTTGAACACCCACCAGCCCAGGAGCTTCTTGATGAGCCGGGTGCCCCAGAAGACGTGTCTGTAGAGGTCGGTGTCCACCACGCCGGGGTCGGCCACGTTGGCCGTCACGGGGAGGCCCCGGGCGGTCAGCAGCGCCTGCAGGTGGTAGGTGAACAACACCAGGGCCAGCTTGCTCTGGGCGTAGGCTGCGTGCGCCGAGTAGTTGGTACTGCAGGAGCAAAGAGGAGAGACCGTGAGACCCGGGCGTCTGATGTGGACGCTGCCCTCGCCTGGCTGCGGATGACAGCGCCAGGCACAGGTTGAGGGCATCTAGGGATGTGCCCGAGGTCAAGAGTGCTGTGCTGAGTCGCTCAGTCGTGTCCAACTCTTTGCAACCCCGTGGGCTGCAGCCTGCCAGGCTCCTCTGCCCATGGGAATTCTTCAGGCAAGAAGACTGGAGTGGGTTGCCATTTCCTTCTCCAGTGCACGAAAGTGAAAAGTGAAAGCGAAGTCGCTCAGTCGTGTCCGACTCTTCGCGACCCCATGGACTGCAGCCTACCAGGCTCCTCCGTCCATGGGATTTTCCAGGCAAGAGTACTGGAGTGGCATGTTTTACCTAATATGGGGTCAGGGAGCTGGCCGGTTTAGATGCAGAGGCTTGTGGCAACAGTTGCTATGGGGCTTGGTCAGCTCCAGAGATGTTTATCCTGAGATCCTAGAGCAGGGCTCCCCACCTGTGACCTTGGTATAGGGCTCCACACGTTTTTTTTTTCTCCTTTGAATGTTCAAGGCTTGGGAAAGATGCTATGACAGGCGTACTTCTCTAGTGCAGAATGACCACCTCCATCCACTCCTTTTTTGGCTTCCTACCATCAGGGACTATTTTAAGGGACTGGACGCGGGCACCACTTAATGAAAACCACGAGGCTTTTTCTGGCAGTCCAGTGGCGAAGACGCCTTCACCTTCCAGTGCAAGAGCTGTGGGCTTGATCCCCTGGTCAGGGAGCTAAAATCCCACATGCCCTGCGGCCAAAATACCAAAGCATAAAACAGAAGCAATATGGTATTAATAGGAAATTCAATAGAGACTTTAAAAACAGTCCCCATCAAAAAAAAAATGCTTTAAATAAATAAATACCTAATGGTGGTCACTTACTTCTATTATTTCCCAGAAAGTAGCGTCCCTGGAATGTAGAAAAAAATTCACTGCAGAGAAAACATCACTCCAGGCAAAGTAATTGTGGTGTCTTAGCAGCTAGTATTTTTATGCATAGACACATAGCCTGGGTAAAATGAAGAGCTTGTTAAAATCTCTCCTGGGGACTTTGCTGGCAGTCCAGTGGCTAAGAATCCACCTGTCCATGCACGGGCTGTGTGTTCGACCCCTGGTCAGGGGGCTAACATCCCACATGCCTCACGGCCAAAAAACCAACCCATAAGAGAGACGACAGTGTAAAGCAATTATATTCCAATAAAATCCTTAAAAACAAATAGCAATGACCAGTTTTGAGTCTTTCATCCTTTTTTTTTTGTCATCAACAATAAATCTACAAATGAAAAAACCCAAGTGATTTGTGTTTAAAAAGAAAAACTAGCACTTGACATTGTGAAAGGTAGGTTAAAATATGACAATTCAACTATCCACAAAAAAAGAACAGAAGTGATATTGTAATGCCTTCAATAAAGACTTCAGAGGTGGCCCACATGGAAAAAAACAGTCTGAAAAAAAGAAAACCAAGGCAAGTCTTTGTGGCAAAATACTTGATGTCTGATTCATTGGGGATCGGTCATTTTCTGCATGTCCGTGGTTCTTTTTCTGTTATTTTATGGATATGAATGCAACCCCACTTGTGTTTCTTCTCCTGGTTCAATGCGCCCTTGAGTCTATGTTATTTTACATTTTCAACCCCAGTGGTGACTCTAACATTTGGAGAAAATCCATCCACGGAATTCACTGCTGTGGGAATTGAACGCAGTCAAAGATTAAAAGAAAGAAATTCGTCCTGACACGAGAAGCAAAAAAAATAGCACTCGCCGGAATTCAATGCCTCTTACGCACAAAGGCTCTTACTTAACAGGAATTGAAAATGGCAATAAATGAACTAAATGGACTCAATGATTCAGAAGAGGAAAATCAGGAAATGTGACCAAGGAAAAGCACAGAAGAGGGGAAAAAAATGACAAAAGGAAAAGGGAAATATTTAAATGTAGAAAACAGGACAAGCAATGATGAGACTTGAGAAATGAAGCCACATAAGCTGCATTGCCCAGTGAGGCTTTCTGAGAACAAAACAAAACTAAACCACCTCACGCTGTTTTTTAAATTGCACACGTGGGCTCTCGGCTGTCAAAATGTGACAACCACGTCGACACCCTCGGGGAATCCGGCCCACCTCCTGCCGTTTCCCTGGGCAGCAACTTTCTTCCTTGTCAGCAGGTCCCCGTGGTGTCGCCGGCAGCCAGCCACTTGTCACAAGAGGCCACGTGCAAACTCTGAGGTTCCGCCAGGGCCCCCTGCAATTTAAGCTGGAGAATAAACCCCAAGTCCTTTGTCTTAGCGATGAGTAAGGGCAGGTCGGCCAAGGGTGACGCAGGACGAGCTTCCGCAGAGCGTTTGCCAAAGGAATTACAAACACGTCTTTTGTTGGAGGGAGGAACGGAGACGATATTACGGCACAGTTCCAAGCACAAATTCTCTCCCCCGAATCCACGGCAACCCCCCAATTATAGTCAAGATGCTTGTTTCCAGCACGTTGTTCCTCTCTCTTCCCAGCAGGGGAGGAGAAAGCTCCAGGAATGAGGGGGTTATTAAGTAGGGGGAGATAAACGCTCAACGACCATTTCAACAACACACACATCCGTTTGCTCCTGAGTTAACAGGGCTGTTTGGGAGGGAAGAGCAGTCGAGAATTTAGAAAGAAGACGAGACCCTGGAAATGTGCAGATTCCTTAAAGGAAAACTGACATGTGACAGAATTACGGCTTACCTCTGTGGTGAGTAGTATGGAGGTTCTTTAAAAAACTAAAAAGAAAACTAGCCTGTGACTAGCAACCCCACTCCTGAGCACATATCCTGAGAAAAAGCACACTTCAAAAAGGCACATGCATACCAATGTTCACTGCAGCACTATTTGCAGTCGCCAGGACCTGGAAGCAACCTAGATGTCCATCAACAGATGAACGGATAAAGAAGATGTGGTATGCACATACACGGAATATTACTACGCCATAAAAAAGGAAGGAAATGGGGTCATTTGTAATGATGTGGATGGAGCCAGAGAATCTGTCGTACAGACTGAAGTGAGTCAGGAAAGAGAAAGACAATTATCATATATTAACGGATGTATAGGGAATCTGGAAAAGTGGTACCGAGGAACCTATTTGCAGGGCAGGAATACAGACACTGATGTACAGAACAGACATGCAGACATGGGGCCTGGGGGTGGGAGCAGAGGGTGGGACGAACCAAGAGAGTAGCGCTGAGATATATACACCACCGTGCATAAAATAGCTCGTGGGAAGCTGCTATATAGTGTGGGCAGCTCAGTTCGATGCTCCGTGATGACCTAGTGGGGTGGGACGAAGGGTGGAAAGGAAGCTCAAGAGGGAAGGGATATATGCATTCATATAGCTGATTCACCTCACTGTGCAGCAGAAGCTAACACAACATTGTAAAGCAATTACACTCCAATCTAAAAATAAACATGCTAAAGATTTTTGAAAAGAAGAATTACGCTTCTCTACAATAGTATGGAGAAGAGACAATGGAAAAAGTCAATACTTTTCTCTAAAGGAGTTTAAAAAAAAGAGAGAAGGAAACAAGAGTACAAGTAATTTCGGGAGTGGTTCCCTGGTGGTGTGAAAGGTAAACATCCACAGTGGAAATGGAACAGAATCAGAGCTGACACACAAGAGAACCGGATTCCGGCGTCACCTTCAGCAATAAAGTTTCTAAGTAAAGCCCCGAGAGACAACAGACGCCCTTGGTATTGAAAACAGCGAAGAGATGATTACAATGTTAACAGACAGAAGGCAGCTGAAAGGGAAAGTCAACCTACAAACCAAAGCACAGGTAGAAGATATTCATAAAATGTCTACATGACTTGATTCAAATCATGAGACTTTTAGTAAGTGCCCTTCGTAATACACGGTGTCAAAAAGTAGAACTGAAATCATAAGCGCACCTTTGTTTTCAATAAACACTGACTTATTGATATAACTACCTCATAAATAATTTGAAGGTCAATCTAAAACAGAAGTAGAGATATTACTGTGGTGGCCTTTTTGTTGGAAAGGAAAAAAAAATGTTTCCTCCATACTTTTATGTTCTGGAACGAGGGCATGCAAATTAAACCAACAACTGTCAGATTAACAAGAAACACACGAATTTCACTTCTAATTTCACAGGTGTAGGGGATTTCATAGAAAAGAAAAGAAATGCCAAAGACTTGGGAAGTCCTCATTTCTCAGAAGTTTCTGGTTTTAGTTAGATAAGGGAAGTTCCAGAAAGGCATCTTTCTGCATTTGTCGCTTCTCAAAGGCCTTCAGCTCAAAATAATCTGTATATCAAAGTGGCACCTTATGACCTGGCATGTTCAGATCCCTGTCACTTTCTCTATCTTAAAGGCAAGAGAAGAAACGGTGAAGAAATGATATTTTAAACACAATATATACAAATCTGTAGTGCTGAATCAAAGACTCGATAATTCTCTAAACGGTTGGTTCTTGATTAACAGCCTAGGAAAGCATTCCTTAGAGATGGAAAGTGTTATCCTAAACTGCAGCAGCGTGGTTTTCTTTGGTTGAAAAGAGGACACTGGGCTTTGACACCTGCATTTCATGTAAACAGTAGGTGGTGTTTACAAGGCTGAGTATTATATTTGGTCTGGGTCTGGTACTGAACTGAGAGCCAATCTAAGCCCACCGCAGTAAGGACCCTGAGACACCTGAGTCCAAGTGCCAAGTGGACATAGTGAGGAAGGGCATCCGTTGCTAGCAAGAAGCCAGGAATGGAGTAGATCATACATTTGCACTAAAAAAAAAAATGAATTTTTCAAGTCCTCATCAGAGAAAAAAGTAGGTACTGTCTGAAGGGCTTCCCTGGTGGCTCAGTGGTAAAGAATCTGCCTGTGATGCAGGAGGTATGGATTCGATCCCTGGGTCGGGAAGATCCCCCAGAGGAGGAAATGGCAACCCACTCCAGTCTTCTTGCCTGGAGAATCCCATGGACAGAGGAGCCTGGCGGGCTGCGGTCCTTGGGGTCACAGACAGTCCGACACGACTGAAGTGACTAAACAGCAACACAAAATAAGCTGCAGAAATGGCACCAGAGGACTTGCTGGTGATCCAGTCGTTAAGACTGAACCTTCCAGTGTAAGGGATGTGAGTTTGATCCCTGGTCAGGGAACTAATATCTCTGTGTGTCGCAGGGTGTGTCCAAAAAGTGAAAAAATAAAATAAGGAATGAGGATATAATTTACAGCATGAGGAGTATAGCCAGTATTTGACAATAAATACGATACAATCTTTAAATTTTTATAGTATATATTAATATGGAAATGGCAACCCACTACAGTACTCTTGCCTGGAGAATCCCACGGACGGAGGAGCCTGGGGGCCTACAAAGAGTCATGGGGTCACAGAGAGTCGGACACGACTGAGCAACTAACACACAGGCAAATAATATGAATACGGTAATATACGTGACTATGCAATTATAATTATGTTGATACATACAATTATACATGCAATTATACATGCAATTATAATTATGTTGATACATACAATTATATAAATATTAATACAATTATTTAAGTTAAATAAGTTTAACTGTTCAAGTTTAAAACTTGTGTATTTAATATATTTAACAATTATGTTTAGTATAATATATATAATATATGCAATATATGCAATATTACATTTACATATTATGTAAATGTAAATCTATTAATATTAGATATATATTAGCTATATACTTATATAAATATTGTTGAATATATACACTGACATATGTAATATATAATGATATAATACTGATTGGGTTGCCATTTCCTCCACCAGAGGATCTTCCCAACCCAGGGATCGAACCCAGGTCTCTCATATTGTAGGCAGATTCTTTACCATCTGAGCCATGAGGGAAGCTCCATATATTAAATGTATAACATACATTATCATATATAATAACATATGTGTATGTAGAAGCCTTTCCCTGCTCCAGAGGATCTTCCCAAACCCAGGAAGCGAACCAGGGTCTCCTGCATTGCAGGCGGACGCTTCACCAACTGAGCTATCAGGGAGCCCCTAATAAACCATCACGGAAAAGAATAAAAAAGAAAAGAATGGATATACGTGTATAGTGGAGTCACTTTGCTCTAAGGAGGACATTACAACACTGTACATCAACTATGCTTCAGGAGACTAAATTTCAACTATGTTTCACAGCTTCCTCATGTGTTGAAGAATATAATAGGATTTGCCTCAAAGCATAAAGCGACTTAGCAGCAGCAGCAGCAGCAGCAGCAAAGCATAAATATAAATAGACCGATATGCAGAAAGTGCTTAACTGTGTGACCGCAAAACAGCAAATGGTTCCTAATACAGGCAGATCTCATTTTGCTGCACGTCAGCGATATTGCATTTTTTTTGCACACTGAAGGTGTGGGTCAGCTCTGTGTTGAGGAAATCTTCTGGCAGCGTGCTTAAAACAGAGTCTGTTCCCTTCATGTCCGTGTGTCATATTTCTGTCATTCTCGCCATATCCTTTTTTTTAATTTGAAATTTGACAGAATTTTTATTTCGCAGTGCCCTAATCCTGATAGAAGTGAAGGGCCAGTTGAAAGGGGTGCCCTGAAGTTCTGACATGACACTTAGAGCTGTAAGTTGCCAGGTTACAAACAAGGTGAACACAAGATGCAAACGAACAAGTAATATAAAAAGTTTAGGTCGCTAGGAGAGTCATATTATTATTTCTCCAGGGACATATTTCCAGCTGCATCTAAATTAAAATCCTGCTTTCTCACAGTGTTTTAAACCTTTTCATCACGATCATATTTGTTACGTGGAGCTGTGATGAGTGACCTTTGATGTGACTACTGCAAAAAGGTGGTGACTTTCATGCCGAGTGAAGTCAGAAAGAGAAAAACAAACATCATTTATTAACACGTGTGAAAATAGAAAAATAGGATGTTTTCAGCTGCTCAGTCGTGTCTGACTCTTTGCGACCCCATGGACTGCAGCCCGCCAGGCTCCCCCGTCCATGGGATTCTCCAGGCAAGGATACTGGAGTGGGTTGCCATTCCCTTCTCCAGGGAGGGAAATGGTATAGACGCTCTTATCTGCAAAACAGAAATAGACACAGAGACATACAGGACAAACATACGGATATCAAGGAGGAAGGAGGGGGTGGGCTGAACTGAGTGACAGTGATTGATACATACGCCTGATTGATACTATGTAGAAAATAGACAACTAATAAGAACTACTTACAGCACAAGAAGTCTTACAAAAAGATTACAAGTCACTGAGATGACATGGTTGGATGGCATCACCGACTCAATGGACATGAGTTTGAGCTAGCTCCGGGAGCTGGTGATGGACAGGGAGGCCTGACGTGCTGCAGTCCACAGGGTCGCAAAGAGTCGGACACGACTGGGCGCCTGAACTGAACTGAACATTCGAGGCTCAGAGGACGGTTAGCCTTCTTCAGCAATAAAGGATTTGTTTTTAATGAAGGTCTGTACCCTGTTATTTTAGACACAATGCTATTTATTGCCCACGTAAGAAATTACAGGCTAGAGTAAGCATCACTTTCAGATGCAGTAGAAAGAAAAACCAATTTGGGCGGCTCGCTTTAACGCGATATGTCCTTTATCACTGTGGTCTGGACCCAAACCCCGCAGCCTCTCCCAGGTCTGCCTCTGTGCCCGGGGCAGTTTTTTTGCCACGAGAGAGGCTGAGGTGCAGACCAGGAGGCGGGAAGCGGCGTCACCTGGACAAGCACGCTGTGTCGCCTGGACGTCCCCGACTCACCTGCTCTGGAGGTCGTCCAGGTTCAGCTCCCCCACGCGGTGCGTGGCCGAGGACACGGTCACCACCCTGGCGCTGCGGCCGGGCGCGCCCGACTCCCGCAGGGTGTCCAGGAGGAGGTTGGTCAGCAGGAAGTGCCCCAGATGGTTGACGCCAAAGTGCTCCTCAAAGCCGTCCTCCGTGGTCCTCTGAGGCACCATCATCACGCCGGCTGGGGACAAAGGGGGCGCTCAGGACAGTCAGGGACGAGCAGATGATGGGGGGTGAGGGGGGATGGAAGAGACGAGATTTGTTTTCTTATTTCTATTTGAATTGGAGGCTGACTACTTTACAATATTGGGGTGGCTTTGCCATACATTCACGTGAATCGGCCACGGGTGTACATGTGTTCTATGCCGTCCCCTGGACGACGGAGAAGCCACCGAGCTCCAGGCAGTGACTCTGGTCCTAGCTCCCAGCACGCCTTCCCGTCTCAGTGTCCGGCTCTGTCCACGGCAAATAGATAGGGGGAAAGTGGAACCAGTGACAGACTTTATTTCCTTGGGCTCCAAGATCACCGAGGACGCTGACTGCAGCCACGAAACTAAAAGACGCTTGCTCCTTGGAAGGAAAGCTATGACCAACCTAGACAGCGTTTTGAAAAGCAGAGACATCAGTTTGTCAACAAAGGTCCGTCTAGTCAAAGCTCTGGATTTCCAGTGGTCATGCATGGATGTGAGAGTCGGACCATAAAGGAGGATGAGTGCCAAAGAATGGATGCTTTTGAACTGTGGTGTTGGAGAAGACCCTTGAGAGTCCCTTGGATGGCAAGGGGATCCAACCAGTCCATCCTAAAGGAGATCGGTCCTGGATGTTCATTGGAAGGACTGATGCTGAAGCTGAAGCTCCAATACTTTGGCCACTTGATGCGAAGAGCTGACTCATTGGAAAAGACCCTGATGCTGGGAAGGATTGAGGGCAGGAGGAGAAGGGGACGACAGAGGATGAGATGGTTGGATGGCATCACTGACTCGATGGACATGAGTTTGAGCCAGCTCCGGGAGATGGTGAAGGACAGGGAGGCCTGGCGTGCTGCGGTTCATGGGGTCGCAAACAGTCGGACACGACTGAGTGACTGAACGACAGCTACGAAGTGCACAATTAATGTAATTGCACTTGAATCTTCCCGAAACCACCACCACCCCCCTCTACCTTCGGTCTGTGGAAAATTGTCTTCCATGAAATTTGTCCCTGGTGTCAAACAGGTTGGGGACCACTCATATAGTACCTAAAATTCGATGGACAAAATATTGGGTTTCCAAAGAGATTCTTTAGGTTTCCTGTAAGATCTTCCAGAAAATCTCAAAAGAATGTTTTGGCCAACCAAACTGATTGGGAGTTTGGGACTGACACGTACACGCAGCTATATTTAAAATAAAATGTGCTTTAAACTTTGCACGCTTGCTCAGTCTTCTCCGACTATTTCACGGCGGCCCTCCAGGCTCCTCTGTCCATGGGATTCTCCAGGCAAGGATACTGGAGTGGGTTGCCATTCCCTTCTCCAGGGGAATCTTTTCAACCAAGGGATCAAATCTGCATCTCCTGCATTGGCAGGCAGAGTCTTTACCATCTGAAAGTGAAAACTGAAAGTGAAATTCGCTCAGTCGTGTCTGACTCTTTGCAACCCCATGGACTATACAGTCCAGGGGATTCTCCAGGCCAGAATACTTTCCTGTCTCCAGAGGACCTTCCCACCCCAGGGATCGAACCCAGGTCTCCCAGATTGCAGGTGGATTCTTTACCAGCTAAGCCACAAGGGAAGCCCTAGAAGCCCCTTAAAATAAAATGCCTTTTAAATTTAAAAAAAAAAAAAAAAGTCGAGGGGCTTGGCAAAGTTCACACAAGTAAATTACAGACTTAGAACTGACGTCCATGATTTTAAGTCTACATCCACTGATCGTCTTTCTTCCCAAGACCTCTATGTAAACAAAACAGGTTTCCTCAACTAGAGACATTTTCTGCACCATATCAGGTCTCTAAACGTGTGTGGCTCTGAGATGAGAAACTTTGCTACAATTTTCACATATCAACTGAGTTTGCTGTTATTATATGACGTTAAGCTCAAAGGTCTTTTAAAATGTTGTCTCATATTAAACAGTGGTCAACAAAAAGTAACATATATACAATGCAATATCTAATGCATGCATTCTCTGTCATGTCCAACTCTTTGCAACCCAATGGACTATAGCCCCGCCAGGCTCCTCTGTCCATAGGATTCTCCAGGCAAGAAGACTGGAGTAGGTTGCCATGCCCTCCTCCAGGGGATCTTCCCGACCAAGGGATTGAACCAAAGTCTCCTGCATCAAAAGCAGATTCATGACCCAGTGAGCCACCTGGGGAGCCCACCGTGGAATATTACTCAGCCATAAAAAGGAATGAAATTGCATCAGATGCAGTGATGTGGACGGACCTAGAGTCTGTCATACAAAGCAAAGTAAGTCATGAAAACAAGTATCATATGTTAATGCATATATGCAGAATCCAGAAAAATGGTACAGAGGAAGCTAGTTTCAGGGCAGTGATAGAGACATAAATGTAGGGAACACTCTGGGGGCTGGTGGGGGAAGGAGAGGGTGGGATGGATGGAAGAGAGAAGGACTGACATACAGACACGACCGTGTGTGAAACAGACAGCTAGTGGGAAGCTCTGTACAGCCCAGGGAGCTCAGCTCGGGGCTCTGTGATGACCCAGAGGGGCCGGATGGGGGTGGGAGGGAGGGAGGGAGGCTCCAGGGAAGGGGATACATGTATACGTATAGCTCATCTGGGCTTCCCTGGTGGCTCCGCTGGTAAAGAATCTGCCTGCAATGCAGGAGACCTGGGTTCGCTGCCTGGTTTGGAAAGATGCCCCTGGAGAAGGGAAAGGCTACCCACTCCAGTATGCTTGCCTGGAGAGTCCCCATGGACAGAGGAGCCTGGTGGGCTGCAGTTCCCAGGGTCACAAAGAGTCAGACAAGACCGAGCGACTAAACCCAGCACACAGCTGGTTCACTTGGTTGTACGGCAGAAACAAACACGACATTGTAAAATCAATTACAGCCCAACAAAAAAGCTTTTAAGAATACACCAAACTCGCAGTGGATATCTGCTTTACGTATGATGAAAAGTAAGGTGTATTATAACAACGTTTCTGAAGAGTGTGGCGGAGATGCCCTTCAGAAGCTGTCCGGAAGAATCCAGGCAGAGGTGGTCAAGAGGCATTTTGGAGACAATGTGGACAGTTCCCTGGAGATAAGTTCCCTTGATATCAAAGGTGGACGGGATGAAGCCACATTCAATAAGCTGTGTGTGTGCCCACAGCAGGGGGGGTTACTCAGCATTTGACAGACTCGTACATTCTGGAGGCACGCAGCTCACGGGAGGCTGGTCGTGGAAGGACCCAGGGCTCCAGGCAGAGGGACAGCCAGCCTGCTCACTGTCTGGACAGGCGTTCCCTCGGGAGACAGAGTCGGCATCGCATCTCCTGAGTCGCGGTGGCCTCCCGAACTCCGCTGTCATGAGTGGAAGCTGGTAGTGGTGACAAGGTTGTAGAGCGTCCGAGGGCATGCTCAGAAGAGACCCCAGTTTTCAGAATTCTGTCTCTCCGGGCACAGCTAGCCTCCCGAGAGAAGGCTGGCACTCCTAAGACCTCTGTTTTGCTGTGGAGACCACATGTGGGGATATCGTCAAATAGCCCAGCAGAGGCCAGGAGCCAGGCAGGACTAACTTCATGCCTGGAGAAGGCTCTTGAGAGTCTCTTGGACTGCAAGGAGATCAAACCTGTCCATCCTAAAGGAAATCAACCCTGAATATTCACTGGAAGGACTGATGCTGAAGCTGAAGCTCCAATATTTTGGCCGCTTAATGGGAAGAACTGACTCACTGGAAAGACCCTGATGCTGAGAAAGATTGAAGTTGGGAGGAGAAGGGGACGACAGAGGATGAGATGGTTGGATGGCATCACCGACTCGATGGACATGAGTTTGAGCGAGCTCCGGGAGTTGGTGATGGACAGGGAAGCCTGGCGTGCTGCGGTCCATGGGGTCGCACAGTCAGACAAGACTGAGCGATTGAACAACAAGAACAGCTTCATACCACAGGAGAAAGCCACTCCGGACGTGAGAACCTTGTTGAACGTTCAGATAACAGCGGCTCCAGGTGCCACCCCACGGGAGGACCAGAGGGACGGTGCTCCAACGTGCAGGCAAAGGATGTGGTTATTTCCATATGTCTGTATGCTTGCTTGCTCAGGCAAGTCCGGTTCTCTGTGACCCCACAGACTGTTGCCCACCACGTTCTTCTGTCCATGGGATGCTGCAGCCAAGAATACTGGAGCAGGTTGCTACCAGCATTAATTCCAACAGGCAAGACACAGAAATGACCTAAGTGTCCACTGACAGTGAATGGATATGGAAGATGTGGTGTATATATCTATAGTGGAATATTACTCAGCCATGAAAAAGAATGAAATCATGCCATTTACAACAACACGGACGGACCCAGAGATGATCATACTAAGTTAAGTAAGCCATACACAAAAACACGAATACCGTGTAGTATCACTTACATGTTAAATCTAAAATCTCTGTCTCTAACCAAGCAATTCCACTCCTGGGCATATATCCAGAGAAAATCATTTGAAAAGACAGGTGCACCCCAATGTTCAGCGCAGACAAGACATGGAAGCAACCTAAGTGTCTATCGACTTTTACAGATGAACGGATAAAGAAGATGTGGACATACATACAGTGGAATATTGAGTGAGTGAGTGAAAGTCGCTCAGTCATGTCTGACTCTCTGCAACTCCATGGACTATGCAGTGCATGGAATTCTCCAGGCAAGAAGACTGGAGTAGGTAGCCTTTCCCTTCTCCAGGGGATCTTCCCAACACAGGGATCGAACCCAGGTCTCCCGCATGGCAGGCGGATTCTTTACCAGCTGAGCCGCCAGGAAAGCCCGTGGAATATTACTCAGTCAAACGGAATATCACTCAGTCATAAAAAAGGGATGAAATAATGCCACTTTCTGTAACACAGATGGACTTGGAGGGTATTATGCTACGAGAAATAAGTCAGAGAGAGATAAAATACTGCATCATATCGCTTGTATGTGGAATCTTAAAAATACCACAAACCAGTGAATATAACCAAAAAGCAATAGATTCAGACGTACAAGGAACAAACTAATGGTGACCAGTGGAACAGAAGGAAGGGGTGCGGTCAAGATGGGGGGAGAGGGTTAAGAGGTACAGACCACTATGAATTAGAATAAAATTCCCTCATAGCTCAGTTGGTAAAGAATCCGCCTGCAATGCAGGAGACTCCAGTTCAATTCCTGGGGCAGGAAAATCCGCTGGAGAAGGGCTAGGCTACCCACTCCAGTATTCTTGGGCTTCCCTGGTGGTTTAGCTGGTAAAGAATCCGCCTGCAGTGCAGGAGACCTGGGTTCAATGGCTGGGTTGGGAAGGCCCCCTAGAGAAGGGAAAGGCTACCCACTCCAGGATTCTGGCCTGGAGAATCCCATGGACTGTATGGTCCATGGGGTTGCAAAGAGTCGGACACGACTGAGCGACTTTCACTTCATTTCACATTAGTATAAAATAAAGTACGAGGATATATTATACAGCACAGGGAATATAGCCAATATCTTCCAATAATTATCCATGGAGTATAACTTTACCAATTGTGAATCACTATACTCTACTTCGTGGCTCAGAGGTAAAAGAATCTGCCCGCGATGCAGGAGACCCAGGTTCAATTCTTGGGCCGGGAAGATCTCCTGGAGGAGGAAATGGCAACCCACTCCAGTATTCTTGCCTGGAGAATCCCCTGGACAGAGGAGCCTGGTGGGCTACAGTCCACGGGGTCGCAGAGAGTCAGACTCGACAGAGCGACCAACGCTTTCACTTCCATACTGTACACCTATATCATATAATATTTTACACCCACTGTACTTCATTAAAGATAAATATTAACAAGAAAGCAGGTATTTATGAACACGTGTACTGTATGGTGCTTAGTCACTCAGTCTTGTCTGACTCTCTGCGACCCCACAGATTGCAGCCCGCCAGGCTCCTGCGTCCATGGGATGCTCCAGGCAAGAATACTGGAGTGGGTTGCCATGCCCTCCTGCAGGGGATCTTCCCGACCCAGGGATCAAACCTGCATCTCCTGCTTGGCGGGCGGATTCTTGACCACGGACCCACCAGGGACGGCCTTTCCTCTATCAGCATCCACTGTAAAACACGCCATCTCGTGGAGCAGGGGCGCTGGAAGGGCACGCGGGGGTCGGCAGGAATTGCGGGTTGAATCTGAAGGTGCCTCCAGGGCTTCAGCCTGCGGAGCTGAGGAGCAGGTTATAAAAAAGCTGGTGCTGGCTCTCACATCCTCAGGATGCTTTGGGGGGACTTCCATCGTGGTCCAGCGGTTACCAGTCCACACTTGCAATGCAAGGGGTCTGAGTTCAATCCCTGGTCACGGAGCTGAGTGGTGCAGCCAAAAAAAGAAAAATGGCCTTTGATTTCTTGGACACTGGCAGCAGAGAAAACACCCAGGAGAGTGTGGTCAGCCAGACCTCAGTGCAGCTGATGGGCTCTGGAGCTAACACCACTGGACAGACCCACTGGACACATTTGTGTTGTTTTTTTTTTTTTTTGGCTGGGGCACTTGCGTTCAGGTGCACGGTGATCTGAGCTGAAGGACACCCCCCTGCGCCATCTCCTTAAGGCTGGACCTATTCACTCACTCCATTCGGATTATGCGTTTCCCAGCAATCACGGACAAGACAGGTCCCGTGCAGCCCCAGGGGTGTGCCAGCTCGGATGGTCTCCGCACACAAGCTCTGCTGACAGATTCGAGCAGAAACTCACTGACTGCAGTCGACAGCGAGGAGGCTCCGGGCACAGGGGGAGTTCAAGGTGACCTGGGAAATCTTCAAGGGTCATCTGAGCAAGCCCTGGGCAAGAGCATCGCGGGCGGAAATGTATTCTTACAGCAGTGGCCCGGGTATCGCTGTTGTGCCTACAGCCGAACCCGGCACCGTGCTCCGGACGCGCAGACCATCCACTGGGTATTCACACTGGGTATTCATCCACTGCGGAAGCCAGGTGCGGACGGCAGCGCCCTGGATGCTGGACTCAAAACTCCCGGGGTTCCCCCCTCACAACTAAACCCAGCATTAAGGGAGGTGCTACCTGGCATTCCAGGTGGCTCAACGGTAAGGAAACCACCTGCCAATGCAGGAGACGTAAAAGACGTGGGTTCCATCCCTGGGTCGGGAAGATCCCCTGGAGAGGGAAATGGCAGCCCACTCCAGTATCCTTGCCTGGAGAATCCCATGCACAGAGGAGCCTGGTGGGCTACGGTCCATGGGGTTGCGCAGAGTCGGACACGACTGAACAACTTCACACACACGCACGCACAAACGCTATCAACGGAGAGAAAGCGTGTGATTCGAGTTGGGCCCGGGGGGTGACCGTGACCCCCAGATGCTCATTATGCGAGCAGGACCCAGGCGATGGGGGGCTGAGTGACCCCAGGGTGGGGAGGTCGTGGACACACGGTGGACCAGGGAAAATGTAGACATTCAAAGAGCAAGCGACGGTGTCCAGAATCTACCTTAAGTCAATGGCGAAAACATTTACGGGAGCACCGTGCGGATGGGTCCACAGCTCAGCGTATCCACCGTGTTCCCAATAACATCATCTGCCTGTCACCATGGAGGGCAGACCCACCGCGCCTGCCCCATGCCCCAGGAACAGGGCAGACATGCTTCTCCAACAAGCAGCTAGTCTCAGTTGGAAGTACCCCCCGGGATCTGATGTATGTACAGCCAGGGCACCTGGGGTCCAGGGGATCGGAAACACCCAGGTCTGTGAACAGCGCCTGTGTTGTACAATTTACAAGAGCCGAGACATGGACGCAACCTAAATGTCCATTGACAGAGGAATAGATAAAGGAGATGTGGCATATATATATACAGTGGAATATTACTCAGCTATGAAAAAGAATGACATAATGCCTTTTGCAGCAACACGGACAGACCTAGAGATTATCATACTATGTGACGTAAGTCAGACAGAGAAAGACAAATATCATGTACCAGTTATACATGGAATCTAAAAACATGGTGCAAATGAACCTATTTACAAAACAGAAACAAAGGCACAGATGTTGAGAACAAAATGATGTTTACCAAAGCTGAAAGATCCAACCAGTCCATCCTAAAGGAACTCAGTCCTGAATATTCATTGGAAGGACTGATGCTGAGGCTGCAGCTCCAATACTTTGGCCACCGGATGCAAAGAACTGACTCACTGGAAAAGACTCTGATGCTGCAAAAGATTGAAGGTGGGAGAAGGGGGTGACAGAGGATGAGATGGCTGGATGGCATCACTGACTTCACGGACATGAGTTTGAGCAAACTCCGGGAGTTGGTGATGGACAGGGAGGCCTGGCGTGCTGCAGTCCATGGGGTCGCACAGAGTCGGACACGACTGAGCGACTGAACAACATTTGGGCACTAGCTCCCTAAGAATCGGACCCCCGTCCCCAATTTCCTGACTGCTCTGGACATCAAGGGCCTCCGTGCCCGGAAGGCCAGTTCTAACGGTCTTTGGTCCCTGAGCTGATTTCTGCTATGAGTTCCTGAACAAATGAAGATCTACAGTGAAAACTGGGTTAATGTGTATCTGGCCAGGCAAGCATCTTTGTTCTTTCTCAGGGTTACCACTGAAACATTTATTTGGCAGGGGCGGGATGGGAGGGGGGAACACGTAATTTTTAGTAATCCTTGATGCTGGGAAATTCATCTAGGAGAGTGATGGGAAGCATTCCTACAAGGACAAACCATAAATTCTGAGCGGTGAACACAAAACCTATCCAGGTTCTAGCATGAAGATGGGAAATGAGGTCCATCAAATTTGGATGTGAAAAAAATGATAAATATTGACCAGCTCTGCAGGACACCTACTATTAATCATTCTCGGGATGGATAAAGCCCGGCTTCAATCACGAGTTCCCCCACCGGCGGAGAGAAGCACTCTCGTTCCATTTGTGTGACGCTAACGAATGTACAAATATTCCCTGAGTGAAACGCCGAACATCTGCAAAATCCGGATGGCTCTCTTTTATAATCAATTTTAGGGACTTTCCTGGCAGTCCGGGCTTCCCTGAGAGCTCAGCTGGTAAAGAATCCGCCTGCAGTGTGGGAGACCCGGGTTTGATCCCTGGGTAGGGAAGATCCCCTGGAGAAGGGCTAGGCTACCCACTCCAATATTCTTGGGCTTCCCTGGTGGCTCAGCTGGTAAAGAATCCGCCTGCAATGCAGGAGACCCAGGTTCGACTCCTGGGTTGCGAAGATTCTCCCAGAGAAGGGAAAAGCAACCCACTCCAGTATTCTGGCCTGAAGAATTCCAAGGACTGTATAGTCCGTGGGGGTCGCAAAGAGTCGGACACGACTGAGCAACTTTCACTTCACCGCTTTCACTGACATAATTTACAGCTACAGAATATAACCGCTTTCTTTAGAACATGAAACTTTCCTCTGACAGATACTGCAGAAGCAATATTGTAACAAATTCGATAAAGACTAGAAAAGTGATCTTCAACTAGGTAGCCATGAACCTTGCACATCTTTTCCATGGGATGCAGCTGGGGGTGTTCACCATGAGAGCTGATGCCTGGGGTGATTTAACAGGGGTTGGTCCTACGAACCCAAGACCCCCCGCCTCCTCTTTTTAATGTCACTTCTTTATTTTTCGCTGCAAAGGGTTTTCGTTGCTGCTTGGCTTTCTCTAGCTACAGCGAGCGGGGGCCACTCTCTAGCTGCAGTACTCGGGCTTATCACTGCGGTGGCTTCCGTGTTGCAGGGCGCAGGCTCTAGGGCGTAAGGGCTTCTGTAGTGGTAGCACACGGGCTTAGATGCTCCAGGGCATGTGAAATTTTCCCAGTCCAGGGATCAAACCTGTGTCCTCAGCACTGGCGGGGGTGGGGGTTATTAACCACTGGACCTGCAAGGGAGTCTGAATCCAACTCCTTTGAACCAAATCACCTTGCAAGGAGGCGTTACTATCCCAGAGGAGGGTCCCGGGTACATAGCTTTGGTAAACTCGGCGGACTCTACTGGACACCGTCAGTGTACTGTGGACAGGGTCTTGGTCCAAGAACTGGTGGAGTTTGCAGCTGCTGACTCAGAATATTCCCAGTATCATTCCCTCTAGAGTTGTGGTTTGACCTAAATGTCCATTGACAGAGGAATACATAAATGAGATGTGATACATATATGCAAAGGAATATTACTAAGCCATGAAAAAGGATAAGAGAATGCCATTGGTAGTAACAAGCACGAACCTCCAGGTTGTCATCCTGGGGTGAAGTTAGTCAGACAGAGAAGGACAAATATCATATGATATCACTTATATGCAGAGTCTAAAAAGCAATGATACAATTGACCTTAGTTACAAAACAGAAACAGACTCACAGGCATAGAGGAGAAGGAAATGGCAACCCACTCCTATATTCTGGCCTGGAGAATTCCCTGGACAGAGGAGCCTGGTGGGCTGCAGTCCATGGGGTCACAAAGAGTTGCACATGACTGAGCAACTAACACACACACACACACACACACACACACACACACACACAGGCTTAAGAGGAAAAACTTATGGTTACTGAGGGGAAGGATATGGGAAAAGGACAGTTAGGAAGTTTGGGGTGGACATGCACACACTACTGTACTTAAAAGGGACCAAGGGAACACTTCCAAACTCATTCTACGGGGCCACCACCCTGATACCAAAACCGGACAAAGGCTTCACAAAAAAGAAAATTACAGGCCAGTGTCACTGATGAACCTCGATGCAAAAATCTTCCACAAGACTGTAGTAAACAGAATCCAAGAACACATTAAAAGGATCATACACCATCACCGTGATCCTAGGGGAGAAAGGAAGGAAGAGAGTGGAAGACGGAAGCCTGATGAGCTGCAGTCCATGGGGTCACAAAGAGTCAGAAACGACCGTCCACGGGATTCTCCAGGCAAGAACACTGGAGTGGGTTGCCATTTCCTCCTTCAGGGGATCTTCCCGACCCAGGGATCGAACCCATGTCTCTTGCATTGCAGGAGGATTCTTTACCATCTGAGCCACCAGGGAAGCCCCGAGCACACTTTACATCATTTTAAAGCAACACCCTAAAATTGATTATCCTGATAGGGAAGGCCAAACACATCAGTGGAACAAAGCTTCGGCAATAGCTGAAACTACATTTCCATGATAATCCTGCTTTCCCCAAGGACTGCCAGAGCTCCTGTCTGTGCCTGAATTAACCTCTGGAGTTCACCAGACCTCACCATTATTTTTTCAATGTACTGTTTCAGTTCAGTGCAGTGCAGTCTCTCGGTCGTGTCCGACTCTTTGCGACCGTGTGGACTGTAGCACGCCAGGCCTCCCTGTCCATCACCAACTCCCGGAGTTGACTCAAACTCATGTCCATCGAGTCAGTGATGCCATCCAAACATCTCATCCTCTGTCGTCCCCTTCTCCTCCTGCCCCCAATCCTTCCCAGCATCAGGAGGGTCTTTTCAGATGAGTCAGTTCTTCGCATCAGGTGGCCAAAGTATTGGAGCTTCAGCTTCAGCATCCATCCTTCCAATGAATGCTCAGGACTGATCTCCTTTAGGATGGACAGGTTGGATCTCCTTGTAGTCCAAGGGACTGTCAGGAGTCTTCTCCAACACCACAGCTCAAAAGCATCAATTCTTCGGCGCTCAGCTTTCTTTATGGTCCAACTCTCACATCCATACATGACCACTGGAAAAACCATAGCTTTGACTAGATGTACCTTTGTTGGCAAAAACACTTATTGTTTACTTGGAGGGAAATTAGTTAATGACGTTGAGTTGGTTTCTGCTATACAACACCGTGAATCAGCCATAATTATACGTACATCCCTCCTGAGCCTCCCCCCACCCCACACTATCCCACCCTCTAGATCATCAGCCTCTTATTCAGAGTGAAGAACTGGGGACATATCACTCAGTCACGAAAAGGGATGAAACTGACTCAGCTGTAGTGATGTGGATGAACCTAGAGTCTGTTACACACAGTAAAGGAGGTGGAATATTACTCAGCCATTAAAAAAAATACATTTGAATCGGTTCTACTGAGATGGGTGAAACTGGAGCCCATTATACAGAGTGAAGTAAGCCAGAAAGAAAAACAACAATACAGTATACTAATGCATATATATGGAATTTGAAAGATGGTAACGATAACCCTATATGCGAGACAGAATAAGAGACACAGATGCATAGAACAATTTTATGGACTCTGAGGGAGAAGGTGAGGGTGGGACGTTCTGGGAGAATAGCATTGAGACATGTATATTATCATATGTGAAACAGAACACCATTCCATGTTCGATGCATGAGACAAGGGCTCAGGGCCGGGGCAATGGGATAACCCAGAGGGATGGGATGGGGAGGGAGGTGGGTGGGGGGTCCAGGAAGGGGAACACATGTAAACCCATGGCTGATTCATGTCAATGTATGGCAAAAACTATTACAATATTGTAAAGTAATTAGCCCCCAACTAAAATAAATAAATTTATTTAAAAAAAAAAAAAGGAGGTCTGAAAGAGTAAAACAAACATCATATATTAACGAATATATATGGAATCTAGAAAAACGGTACTGATGAAGCTATCTGCAACGAAGAAACGGAGATGCAGACGCAAAGAACAGATGTGCGTCACTCACCATTATTCACCAGGACGTGGAGGGGGAGTTTCTTCATTTTGAACGTCTGGACGAACTGCCGGATAGACTTCATGGACGCCAGGTCGCAATACAGAAACTCCACTGGAAAAAGACAAAGAATCGAGGTGACCTTTCAACCCACCACACACGCTCCAGTCCATCAGCGTTCACTCGAAGGGACATGTGAAGATACTCTTGAGTACAGACAGAGGGTTAGGGCCAAGTCACCCAGCCCCTGAGAACAAGGGAGGGTGCGTTTTCATTGCTTTCCCTAAAAAATAACAACAAGGGGAGTGTGCGTAAGGGGTGGGTGCTGTCCAGGATCAGTTACTCAGCACGGTGACCATCCTGAGAATTGTGGGTGACCGCTACACCAGATGACACTGCGAAAGTCAGGATGCATTTGAAAAGCGGAAGTATTAGTTGCTCAGTCGTGTCCTGCTCTTCACGACCCCGTGGGCTGAAGCTCACCAGGCTTCCTCTGTCCATGGGGATTCTCCAGGAGACCCCAGTTCGAGCCCTGGGTCGGGAAGATCCCCTGGAGGAGGGCATGGCAACCCACTCCAGTATTCTTGCCTGGAGAATCCCGAGGAGCCTGGTGGGCTGCAGTCCACAGGGTCGCAAAGAAAAGGACACATCTCCTGCATTGCAGGCAGACGCTTTACTGTATGCATTTAGAAATTTAAAAAGATAAAATAAAAATCAATAGTTGTTGTATGTCAGCTGAGGCCAGGGAAAGTTTTTTTTAAAGCAACACCAGGCGCTTACCTTTTGCATGTTTCTTTAATATTTTTTTTAAATGTGGGCCATTTTTTAAAGTCTTTATTGACTTTGTTACAATACTGTTTCTGTTTAATGCTTTGTTTTTTTGGCCAAGAGGCACGTGGACTCTTAGCTCTCCAGCCAGGGGTGAAACCCATACCCCTTGCATTGTGAAGCAGAAGTCCCTGGCACGCTGCTTAAATGCATTGTTTTTTGCGCTTTTGATTCTGTTCTCAATGGCAGCAGGTTGTGGCAGATTGGGGAAGATGGAGCTTTGCCGCAGGGAGTTGGGAATTTCTGCTCTAGAAGTCGGTGCCATCTGCACAGGAATTCCCAACACACTGTTCTCATTTCCCCCTGAAACACTCCCAAGAATGTTAAAAAAAAAAAAAAAAGGAGGAAAACCCACACGATTGCTAATAACTAGAACCAATGGTGAAAAAAAAGGATGCGTGGACCCACACACTCAGCTTCCAGTCATTTCCAACTCTCTGTGACGCCATGGACCGGAGCCCACCAGGCTCCTCCGTCCACGAGATTCTCTAGGCAAGAAGACTGGAGTGGGTTGCCATGCCCTCCTCCAGGGGATCTTCCTGACTCAGGGATCGGACTCGAGGCTCCCGAGTCTCCTGCATCGGCCAGCAGGTTCTTTACCACTAGCGCCACGTGGGAGGCCCCAAAAGGACCATGATTGACAAGCAACAAGGGGACTGATGGTTCGTGTTGAGAGCACTGCCTTTTGAGCGGGTCACCGCATCTTGCTTTCTTTCTACCCACTGGTTTCAATTTTTTCGTTTTTTACAGCCGTGCCGCACAGCTTGCAGGATCTTCGTTCCTCAACCAGGGATCGAACCAGAGCCCTGGCAGTGAAACCACTGGACTGCCCGGAAATTCCTTACGCCCAGTTTCGTCATTAGCACCCGTTTCTACGTCCACTCAGGAGCTGCCCCTGTCTCTCACCTCTCCAACAGCATCACTCGAAGGAGGGAGTGCTGTTCAGTCGCTCAGTCGTGTCCGACTCTCTGCGACCCCGTGGACCGCAGCACGCCAGGCCTCTCTGTCCTTCACTGTCTCCCTAAGTTTGCTCAAACTCATGTCCATCGAGTCGGTGATGCCATCCAACCATCTCATCCTCTGTCGTCCCCTTCTCCTCCCGCCTTCAATCTTTCCCAGCATCAGGGTGTTTCCCAATGAGGAAGATGAGCCCCTAAATCAAGTCCTGCTGCTGGGGAGGGCGGACTGCTCCCCACGGACCAGAATGCTTGAGGAGCTCCACCCTCGAGAAAAGAAGTACACAAGACAGGTTACACATTGTGACCGCTGCCTCCCATCAAGCAGAGGCACCAGGACTGACCCCTGAGAGGACAAGGCACTCACGTGTGTTAGGGGCTCACCTAACATGCAGCTAGGGGTTGCATACCCCAAGCAATGACCACAGTGAGAAGGGCTGAGAGTAACTGACAGAGCGGGGCTCTTACCGGGAGGAGGAGACAACAGGTGACAGTTAAACAGCATTTTTGCCTTTTATTTATTTGGTTGAAAGTGAAGTCGCTCAGTCGTGTCCGACTCTTTGCGACCCCACGGACGGTAGCCCACCAGGCTCCTCTGTCCATGAGATTTTTCCAGGCAAGGATACTGGAGCGGGTTGTTGCCACTCCCTTCTCCAACTATTTATTTGGTTACCGTGGGTCTCACTTGCGGCGTGTAGGATCTTTAAGCTGCAGGCTTGGGGAATCGAGCTCCCCCACCAGGGACTGAACCCGAGCCCCCTGCTTTGGATGCCCAGAGTCTTAACCACTGGACCCCCAGGGAAGTCCCGTAGGTGACATTTTTCACTTGACCTGGGGCGCCATGGACCTACAGCTTCATTCCCACCTGCATGATTATAGAGAAACGAAGGCTTCAATGCTTTGAGAATACTCAGGGCACCCCTAGGGGACACGAGATAGAACATCTGTCACGCAGATGACTGGCACACAAGGTATACCAGTTGTCCGGGTAACCCAAAACCAGAAATCCAGATAACAGGTAGGAGTTGCAGCTTGGAGAAGTTCAGACTGAACGCCAAGGGCCCAGTCCTGATGCAGGAAAGAGGGAGACGGAATGGTGATCCAAAACCAAGACGGTAGCCTCCCGCTGGGAGACCACGTGGGGCACAGGAAAGTGGAGGAAATGTCTGCACGCTCCTGACGCAGTTTTTTAAGGCAGGGATTAAAACTGGAAAGGCTGAGATGTAGCAGGCAAACGAGGAAAGAGCAAGCAGGGCGGGGCCGTGCGAGACAAGGAGGAGGTGCGTCAGGGCTAAAATCTGCATGGGACCGTGTGGATTGTTACCTGTTGGTGCAATGCCCAGGCAACGCGACGGCGTGATACAGACGTAGAGAACGTTTGTGTGGACACCAAGGTGCGGAGTCGAGGCGGGATGCATCTGCGAGATTCGGATGGACACATATACACTACTGATGCTCTGTGTGAAAATACGTAACTAAGGAGAACCTACTGTAGAGCTCAGGGAACTCTCCCCAGTGATCTGTAATGGCCTCCATGGGAAGGAAATCCCCAAAGGGACGATACATGTATCCATATGGCTCACTCACTTTGCTGCACAGCAGAAACTAGCAGAATATCGAGAAGCAACTATATCCCAACAAAGACTAATAGAAAATGTTGAAGCCATGATAGTTACAGCGAAGCAGCGAAATCCTCTGCTGCTATTTCTTCATCGGAGGATTTCTAATGACACAACATCACAGGCTATTTGGCAAAACCCACTAGAAACGCAGGAAGAGGTGGGCATAACCGAAATGGTTCTGGGAGAACGGTGTGTACATCTTGGAGCATCTGAGGAATCAACACACAAAGAAAAAAAAAAAACAAGGACCCAGAGAAGACTGTGGATAATACATCTGACTAGGTTGGGAATGCAAATTAACAAACAGGGACGAGTCTATGATAGGAAGAAGATTTTAAAATGATAGGTGTGTGCTTCTAAGCGAATGAATAATATGCTCCATTTACATGTAAAACAGGAACATCTCAAGGAAATGAGTACTTTAATCGAGAAAAAGACTGTTACAATCTAATCAAGCAAATTAGGACGAATCAGACCAACGAATATGGGATAAATAGAAAAAATTCATGAAGGAAAGACACTCAGAAAAGGCGGGGAGGGTGTCAGATGGTATTTTATCAAACTCTTTCCTACTTTCAAAAAACAGACAACCCCATCTCTAAATTGACTGACCTAGAACACAGAGGTTGGAGGGGAGCCTGAATTGACTCTCTTTATGACATGTGCATTTTTTTCTGATACAAAAAGCTGCCAAGAAATAGAATCAGAGGATTTCGCTGCCGGCCAGTGGTTACGACTTCGCCTTCCAACGCGACGAGTGCAGGCTCAGTCCCTGGTTGGGGAGCCGACATCCCATATGCCTTGTGACCCAAAAAACCGAAAACATAAAACAGAAGGAGTATGGTCACAAATTCAGTACAGGCTTTAAAAAATGGGGGAAAAGGGAGAAAGAAAAGAAGTAACACCAGAATGGGAGAGAGAGTTCACATTAATGACTACAGATGAAGAAAGAAAATCATGAATGAAAAGGCAAATTAAAACGCTTCCAGTGGGATAAACAGAACAGTGAAACGTCAAAGGGCATGTGTCAGTCGCTCAGTCGTGTCCGACTCTTGGCAACCCCACGGACTGTAGCCCGCCAGCCTCCTCTGTGGGATTCTCCAGGGAAGAAGCCTGGAGTGGGTTGCCATGCCCTCCTCCAGGGGATCTTCCTGACCCAGGGATCGAACTCGGGTCTCCTGCATCAGCAGGCAGGTTCTCTACCACTGAGCCACCCGGGAAACCCTCTCTTACAATAACCGGCAGCAATTCTTTGTCCCTTTGGGCCCAACTGAGCCTCAAGCTTATCCTTATCAAGCAAAGACCGGTCCTCAGAATTACACAGACCCCTCACCACAGAGCGATACGGTCAGGACACACCCATGCCTTAAGGTTCCCAGTTCCTCACCACCCACACAGAGCCATCTCAGGAAGGCGTCACCGTAAAGGTCAAGCCCTAGAACCTCAGGTATAAAACCATCACCACCACCACCAAAATGGCAACCCACTCCAGTATCCTTGCCTGGGAAATCCCATGAACAGAGGAGCTGGGGGGCTACAGTCCATGGGGTCGCAGAGAGTCGGACACGGCTGAGTGACCTAGCACACATAGCAGTATTCCACTGTGGGCTCTGCACGTGGCTCAGGGGTAGCGAATCCGCCTGTCAATGCAGGAGATGTGGGTTCGATCGCTGGGTGGGGAAGATCCCCTGGAGGAGGAAATGGCAACCCACTCCAGTTTTCTTGCCTGGAGAATCCCCGTGGGCAGAGGAGCCTGGTGGGCTACCCTACATGGGATCACTAAGAGTGAAACACAACTCATCAACTAAACAACAACCACCACCAAAAATTTAGCCAACAGTGTAGGTAAAAAAACTTTGGTAGAAGTTGCTAACATTTGTGCAATTTTCAGGTTACAGATTATTCAAATGTTTCTGACCCCCACGTGTATTTGGAAGATGAAATTAAAATGAGAACCTTCTCGACTGACCCTGACTGACCCCAAGACACGTAACGGATGTCCCCAAAGCACCTCACAAGTCAAGAGAAAAGAGTGACGCTGGACTGACTCACAAGCCAGTCGGTTAGAAGGCAATCCGAGTCATGCTTGGAAACAGTGGTTTTTAAAGAGCTTTAAAAGCAATTCCTACTCCCAGGAGGTAAATGGTTCTCCTGGGGATCTTATTTACCTCTTCCATCGACAGGGCAGGATGAAAAGAAGCTTCCGCCCAGCCCAGATGATCAGAGCCCCTAATTAGTGTGGGTTTAATGCGTTCCCCACTGTGGACAGATGCAACACCCAGATGAAGTCAGCGCGCCCCACAGTCAACCCCGGCGAGCTTGCATAAGGAATCAGGGAGAAATGCACTTTTAACTGCTATGACGTATCACCTCGCACCTGTCAGAACAGCTATGCTCAAAAAGATAACACAGCGCAAACGCGGGAAGAGGGGTGGAGAGAAGGGAGCCCTCCTACACGGCGGGTGGGAATACACACGGGTGCGGCCGCTACGGACAACAGAATGGAGGTTCCGTAAGAAGCTAAAAATAGAACTACCGGAACGACCCTGGAATCCCAATCCTGGGTGTTCATCCAAAGAAAACAAAAAAGGAAACGTGTGCACCCCAAAGCTCGTTGCAGCACTGTTCACAATAGCCAAGACGTGGAAACGATTCGTCGTCAGATGCATGCATAAAGAAGAGGTGGTACACAAATAACATGGAACACTGTTACGGTTTGCTCACTAAGTTGTGTCCAACTTTCGTGACCCCATGACCTGTAGCCCGCCAGGCTATTCTAGTCATGGGATTCTCCAGGCAAGAATATTGGAGTGGGTTGCCATTTCATACTCCAGGAGATCTTCCTGACCCTGGGATCCAACCTGCATCTCTGGCATGGGCAGGCAGACTCTTTATCACCGAGCCACCTGGGAAGCCAGCGGTGGACTATTACACAGCCATAAAAAAGAATGAAACGGTGCCATTTGCAGCAACGTGGATGCACCCAGAGACGATCATCGTAAGTAAGACAGACAGAGAGAGACAAATACTATATGATATCGCTTCTGTGTCGAATCTGTTTCTTTTTAAATATACAAGTGAACTTATTTTCAAAACAGAAAGAGACTCACAGATAGAGAAGACAGACCGATGGTTACCAAAGGGCAAAGGGAAGGTGGACTAAACTAGGAGTTTGGGATGTACATGTACACACTGATATTGCTGTTCAGTCGCTCAGTTCAGTCCAACTCTTTGCGACCCCAGAACTGCAGCACGCCAGGCCTCCCTGTCCATCACCGACTCCCGGAGTTTGCTCAAACGCATGTCCATTGAGTTGGTGATGCCACCCAACCATCTCATCCTCTCCCCTGCTCCTCCTGCCCTCAATCAGGAATCCCACGGACACACTAATATATATGTATACATATATCGTCCTCTAAAATAAAGATATATTAGATAGTCAACTAGGACTTATTATATAGCCCAGGAAACTGTACTCAACATGCTGTGATAACCGACATGGGAAAAGACTGTAACCAAGTCCTCAAAATAGCTCAATATTTTTAAAAAATTCTCTGGGCATCAAGCAAAGCTGTAGAATTCAGTGCCTCATAAACAGTGTCTATGGTCCACCAACGTTGCGCTTTTAGAAAGTTCTCAGGCGGATCTTCTAAACACTGGAGTTGGGATTGACTCAACCAAAGGTTGTCATGTTTGTGTTTTTTTACATTACTCAAGAACAGGAGGGTTTTTGCTTAGTTTTCTTTCTGGCTACACTCCCCTCTCCGCTAACAGACAGGAAACATCCAAGGTATGTGTTACTCACCGTTCTTTTTTATTTTTATTGGGGCATAGTTGATTTACAATGCTGTTGTTCCGTTCTTTTTTTTTTTTTTTAATATACCTTTATATTTTGGCCCCGCCGCGTGGCTTGCAGAAGTTGAGTTTGCTGCCCAGGGATCAAACCCATGCTCCTGAAAGTGGAAGCACAGATTCTTAACAACTGGACCATCAGGGAAGTCTGTCCATTCTATTTGAAAGAATATTTCTTTTCAAAAAAAACCAGGAATCAAGGAAAGGAGACAGGGAAGAAAGAAGACAGGAGACGGGAGAGGGAAATGTGTCGTTATTGTGTCTCTACTGTGAACAGAAACCCCCCGGGTCTGGATTCTCTGTAATACAGAAGAATTCTTTCCATCTGCTCACACTTTGATGACGGCAGTTGCGGAGGAGGCTGACAGTGTTTTCATCTTCTTTTTGTTTTATCAAATAAGTTAGTGAAAGAGAAATTATTATTTGTGGGTGTTTTTTTTTTTCTTTTGAGATGGTCCTGTGATTTTCCTCTTTTCTTCTGTGGACGTCGTCAAATGAAAATGTCTCCGGCCGTATCAATAAACGAGAAATGTCAAAGCCATCAGCGGCGAGGTCTGGCCTCCAGATGTGCAAGAGGGCTCCCAAAGCTGTGATCCAGAAGATCGCACCTCCCCGGACAGTGACTGCTGAGGGCCGGGAGGATGCAAGAATCAGACATCTCTCTCTCCTTAAGGCGAACAAGGAAATAAGTTTGACCTCAGACAGCTAAGGTGCATATGAAAGGAGTGAATTCAGTGAGCCCAGAGCCTTGCATCCTCCCATACAGAGAATGCTCAATTCCTTCCCTTGATATTTGCACTTTGCTGTTCAGACCTCCTGCTCCCTTTGTTGCAAATTTGTATACAGCCCAACTCCCCCTCTTGCCTCCTTGGAGCAGTTCTCAGAGCTACAGAGATGCTGTCTCCCGGGCTCGGAGTCCTCAACATGCCCACCAAATAAAACACCTCTCTGCTTTCAGGTGCTACTGGACTTTCTTTAATCAACTATCCGATTGGTTTGCGTATGTTGAAGCGTCTCTGTGACTCTGGCACGAATCCAGCGAGGCGGTGGTGTACCATCTTTTTGATGTGCTCTTGAGTCAGTGTGCTGGTATTTGGTTGAGAATTTTTGCATCTATACTCATCAAAAGTATAGGCTTGATGGGAAAAGACTTTGATGCTGGGAAAGATGGAAGGCGGGAGGAGAAGGGGACGACAGAGGATGAGATGGTTGGATGGCATCACCGACTCAATGGACATGCGTTTGAGTAAGCTCCGGGAGTTGGTGATGGACAGGGAGGCCTGGCGTGCTGCAATCCATAGAGTCGCAAAGAGTCGGACACGACTGAGTGACTGAAAAATAACAGCAATGCTCATCAAAAATGTTGACCTGCAATTTTCTCTTCTGGTACTATCTCAAGAATTTTCCTGGGCTCCAAAATCACTGCAGATGGTGACCGAAGGCATGAAATTAAGAGATGCTTGCTCCCTGGAAGGAAAGCTGTGACCAACCTAGACAGCATATCGAAAAGCAGAGACATCACTTTGCCAACAAAAGTCTGTCTCCTAAGAGCTATGGTTTTTCCAGTAGTCATGTATGGATGTGAGAGTTGGACCATAAAGAAAGCTGAGCGCCGAAGAGTTGATGCTTTTGAGCTGTGGTGTTGGAGAAGACTCTTGAGAGTCCCTTGGACTGCGAGGAGATCCAGCCAGTCCATCCTAAAGGAGGTCAGTCCTGAATATTCACTGGAAGGACTGATGCTGAAGCTGAAACTGCAATACTTCTGCCACCTGATTCGAAGAACTGACTCATTGGAAAAGACCCTGATGCTGGGAAAGATTTGAAGGCAGAAGGAGAAGGGGACGACAGAGGATGAGATGGTTGGATGGCATCACCGACTTGATGGACATGAGTTTGAGTAAACTCCGGGAGTTGGTGATGGACAGGGAGGCCTGGCGTGCTGCAGTCCATGGAGTCGCACAGAGTTGGGCAGGACTGAGCGACTGAAAAGCAACAAGACCATTTCTTGACGGAGGTGAACAGGGTTCGTGTCTCCTCAGCCGGGATGTGTCTCGTGGAGGGAAAGAAGGGAACGCCCCTGTTTTCTCCTGCTCCAAACCGCCCCCCCCCCGCCCCCGGCCGCAATCCAGTCCTCAGCGCACGCCTCCCCCCGCCTCCATGAGCAGAGCCTGAAGCTGCCATCACGACCGAGGACTCAGCATCCCCTCAGTAATGACTGTCATCTTCCTGGGGATGTCACAGTGATTTTCTGCACCATTTCTCTCCTGCAGTCGTCAAGAACACATTACGGATTTGGCAGAACCTGTTCATCAAGGCTGTTAAACCTCCCGAAAGAACGAGCAACATCAAGACGGAAAAATGTGCTTTCATTTTCTCTGGATGTCTGCGGTTCTGCCCGACAGCGGACTTTAAAAAATAAAAAAGTGTCCGGCTCTTTGCGACTCCACAGTCCATGGAATTCTCCAGGCCAGAATACTGGAGTGGGGAGGTTTTCCCTTCTCCAGGGACATTTTCCAAACCCAGGGATCGAATCCAGGTCTCACGCATTGCAGGCGGATTCTTTACCAGCTGAGCCACCAGGGAAGCCCTTTAATTAATTATTTTAATCGGAGGATAATTACAATATTCCAGCTGTGGCCTTTTTGTTTTTTTTAGGCAGACAATTGTCTTCCACAAGTCTTTCATTGCCCTCACTGTTTTGGGGTTTATTTTTTTTTTAAGAGACCATTTCCTTCTGCATAACACAACGGAGACATGCCCACAAATGACAGAAAGATCCGGACATAGAGTGGCACATATATTCTGTAGTAAACAAGGTCTCCCGCAGTGGGCCACGCAGAACACAAAACCCTGGGTTGAGACGCGGGTTTTCACGCGATGCTTCTGACTACAGTCCTGTCTTCCAAGCGTGCTGACTAATGGAAGCCCTGCTTTCTTCTCCTCGGAGATTAAGGCGCACATTGGACAACACATCAGTGAGGCTGAGCCCTTTCTCAGCATCGTGTCACAAACACTTGGGGCTTACCAGGTGGCTCAGGTGGAAAAGGATCTGCCTGTCAACTCAGGAGGCCCTGGGGTCCCCTGGGTTCGATCCCTGGGTTTGGGAAGATCCTCCGGAGGTGGAAATGGCAACCCACTCCAGCATTCCTGCCTGGAGAACCCCACGGACAGAGGAGCCTGGTGGGGCTACGGTCCACAGGGACTCAAAGAGTCAGACGCGACTTAGACCCGACTTTGTTGAGTCCAACGATGACAACCAGCACCAACACTTGAAAAACTAAAAGATATTGATTATTCTGTTCGAGTAATGAAGTCTGGGGGCCTTGAAGTGTGTGGGAGCTTAGCTCTCCAACCAGCAGGGATCAAATCCATGCCGTCTGCAGCGGGAGTAAGGAGTCTTAACCACTGGACCTCCAGGGGAGCCCCAGACTTATGAGTATCTGAAAAGTGGAAACAGAGCTGAGATGGCTGGATGGCATCACCGACTCGATGGACAGGAGTCTGAGCAAGCTCCAGGAGTTGGTGATGGACAGGGAGGCCTGGCATGCTGTGGTCCATGGGGTCGCAAAGAGTCAGACACGACTGAGCAGCTGAACTGAATTGAAAAGCAAAAGAATATATATATTTCAGGACATTCATTGAAATAACATATATATATTTACATCAAGATATTCAAAGAACTCCATGACCTGCCTAGAGACTCCAGAAGGACTTCAACTTTAGACTCCAGGAGAGCTGAGACCTCCGGCCCAGGGACCTTCTGGCACGTACTCATTAGCCACAAACGGTGGTCCCTCGGAAGTTCACGAGATCCAGGGGAGGTGTGTACGCCGCCCACAGTGGCTGGAGGGGTAAACTGGCATCCTTGCCTGAGGGGACTGAGCACCTAGGGTCGCACCAGCTCAACATAACAGCAACGAAGACCTCCCTGGGGGTCCAGTGGCTAAGACTCCACACGCTCAGTGCAAGGGGCCTGGGTTCGATCCCTGGTCGGAGAACTAGATCGCAACGGAGAGTTGGCATGCTGAAACTAAAGATCCCCCGCGCTGCAGTGAAGACCCAGCCCAGCCAAATAAGTAAATTTTTTTTTTTTTTTAAAAAAGAAGCATAAAGAAAGACAGCAGAGAAAGACACCACAGATGTCGACAAAGTTGGCCAAGCAAATGGGCAGATTCCTTCTGCTCTGACCCGCACCATCACCCCGACGGGAGTGGGGGGAGGTACCCTTCTTCGGTTCCCCCACCCACCGAGGGCAGGTCCAGTCCTACTAACACTCTTGTTTCTCCCCCCTCAGTTCCTTCGTCCTACGGAGTTATGCGTGCGTGTATATATTCTTCTGCGGTCGTCAGGTACTCCTGCCTGCTCTGAGCTGGCGTTCCGCAAGCACTGGTGTGTCTGAAGGCGCACCCCTGATGCATCCGTGGAGAGAGAGGTAGTCCACGTGCATCTCCTCCTGTGCCACCTTGTTCCTCCCTCGGGCAGATGTCTTCTGCTGGGAGAAAACTCCCACCAGGATCTCTCGGATTTCTGCGTTTCTTGCCCGTGAGGCACTGACCAGCCTTTGCTTTGAAATTTCCATTTCAAGTATTCATCTAGGGAAACACCTTGAAGATGGAGCTACCATCTTACTCCAGACCAACAAAACAAACCAAAAAAGAAAAAAAGAAAAAGCGGCCGCCTTATTCCTTTCTGTTCTCAGATGCAACCAATATCACGCAGTACCCTGGAAAAAAAATGTTCTCTTGAGACTTCCCTGGCGGTCCAGCGGTTAGGACCGGACCTTCCAATGCAGGGAGTAGGAGGTTCTATCCCTAGGCACGGAGTTAAGATCCCACCTGCTCATGGCCAAAATAATCAAGACATAAAACGGAAGCAATATTGAAACAAATTCAGTAACAACTTTAAAAGATCCACATCAAAAAAAATATTCTTTAACCACATCAAAAAAAAAATCTTGAAAAAAAAAAAGTGTTCTCTCATTTAGGAAAAAAAAAGTCTTACTTTTTAGAAATTAATTTGCAATACACCCTTCTTTTATAAAAGTCTTCTCTGGTGGCTCAGATGGTAAAGAATCTGCCCTGCAATGCAGGAGAGGCAGGTTCGATCCCTGAGTCGGGAAGATCCCCTGGAGGAGGGCATGGCAACCCACTCCAGTGTTCTTGCCTGGAGAATCCCATGGACAGAGGAGCCTGGTGGGCTACAGTCCATGGGGTCGAAAACAGCTGGACGCGACTGAGCAACTAACACCTTCACTTTCTTTCACTTTCTTTTAAGGATCCGCCCATTTTTTTAAGGACACAGTGAAAATGTTCTCACCGGTCATAATACTTGGTTCCACTCACTCAGATGTTTCATGAGTCTTCCCTTTCTGCCTCCGGTCTGTCTGAATTTCCTTCATCCTGCCATTTTTGAGATATTCACACAGTAGCGATCAGAAGCAAGAAAATGCTTTGGATACAAATGCTGTCGTGAATATCGTATCCATCTGCTGGGGTGGCCGAAACGCAAGACTGAAATCAGGATGGATTTCAGCAACAGATGTTTATGTCTGCCCCAGTCCTGGAGGCTGGAGTCTCAGGTCCCGGTGCGGGCAGGGCTGGCTCCTCCCGGGACCTCTCTGCTGGGCATGTGGACGGCCATCTCCTGTGTGTGTATCTGTGTCCTGACCCCGTCTTCTTATATAAGGACCTATGGGGTCAGGACCCACCTTAGTGACCTCATCTTACCTTCATCCCCTCTTCAAAGACTCTCATCTGCTAATAACAGTCTCCTTCTGAGGTCCTCAGGGGTTCAGAGCTTCAACATGTGGATTTTGGGGAGATAGCCCAAGATGCCTGTGGGTGGTGAGACCCAGGTCACATCCACTGAAGATGTCCCACACTTGCGTCCCGTCAGTCGGAAGGTTCGGCGTGGTCCTCTCTGGGACAGTGACCCATACTTTGAGGATGTTTGGCAAGTTGGCCATCTTAGAACAAGGTGATGCTATCTGGACCACACAGCCCACCAAAGATGGCTAGCATCTTTTTTTTTCCTTAATTTTATTTTTACTTATTTGGCTGCAAGAGGTCTTAGTTGTGGCGTGTAGGATCTTTAGTTGGGGCATGTGGGACCTAGTCTCCTGACCAGCCCACCCCACCCCACCCCATCCCATATCCATCCCCACCCCACCCCACCCACACTGGGAGCCTCAGCTCCTGAACTACCAGGGAAGTCCCTTGGGTACCAACTTGACGGACAGACTGGGCCACTCTTCACCCACACAAAGTAATTTGCAAATTCAGGAAGGATGCAGAGAGCTGGAATTGAGTAATTTCCTGTCTCCAGGTGAGACAGGAACTAGGGAAATAATTTCCCTTTAGGGCAGAAGGGCTTCCCAGATGGCTCAGGGGTGAAAAAAAAAAATGCCTGCCAATGCAGGAGATGTGAGTTTGATCCCTGAGTCGGGAAGATCCCCTGGAGAAGGAAATGGCAACAAACTTCAGTATTCTTGCCTGGAAAATTCCATGGATACAGGATCCAGGCAGGCTACAGTCCATGGGGTCGGAAAGAGTCAGACAAGACTGAGTGATGAACACCCACACACATCTCCCAAAGAATCTCCTGATAGCATCCTATTGAGGGCCAGAGCTTCTACAGATGAACCTGGAAGGGAAGGAATACACATTTCTCCTTTTAGGGCTGGCGTGAGCTATAATTCCCCAGTGTGACCCAAACTCAGCAGTGTCTACAGCTTAGAAAAGGGTCCAGAAACTAAGTCTCGATGCTAAATGTGAATTGTCATCACTTATCCCTACAGTCAAGGCTATGGTTTTTCCAGTGGTCACGTATGGACGTGAGAGCTGGACTATAAACAAAGCTGAGCGCCGAAGAATTGATGCTTTTGAACTGTGGTGTTGGAGAAGACTCTTGAGAGTCCCTTGGACTGCAAGGAGATGCAACCAGTCCATCCTAAACAAGATGGAAAGATTGGAGGCAGGAGGAGAAGGAGACGACAGAGGTTGAGATGGTTGGATGGCATCACCGACTCAATGGACACGAGTTTGGGTAAGCTCCGGGAGTTGGTGATGGACAGGGAGGCCTGGCGTGCTGCGGTCCATGGGGTCGCAAAGAGTCGGAGACGACTGACCGACTCTCAACAACGACAAGTGAAGCTCTCTGCTGACCAGCAGGGCACTGCCAGACTCCCGTCGCTTCCAGGAGGACAGACCTCGCCCCCCACCCTCCCAGGCTGCAGCCGCACCTCGAACACAAGGCTGGGAGCAAGCCAGGTCTCCAGGCTGTTCCGGCGAGTTCAGTGGACACGACCCTGAAGCCACGCATGTTGTGTTTAAACGACGGGTCCCGGCCGCAGGGTTAAGTAACCGCATATGTGCCGAACCCAACGCAGAGCTGACCATCCACTGGCCGCCTTTTCTCCCCCGGGGCTCGGGGCTCTCCTGCAACCCGGCCGTGCACCCACGGGTCCCTGACGCCTCCTTCCACTCATCCTATTTTTCCTTAGAGCCCGCCTCTGCACCTGCCTGCAATCTCAACCTAACAATGATCCATGCAGGGCCTCTCGGGGGCTGCCTCTGACGGTGTAAGGAAATGTTGCCACATCCATCCACCCTGTCAATGCTCAGGTGCGTGCTTGGAAAAAACAAACAAACAAAAAAAAATCGAACGTCGGAATAAATATCACCTCCTGTCTCCTGCAGTCACGACCCCAGGAAATCATGTTTGAAAGGGCTTCAGGGCGAAGAGATCCTATCAAGATGGATTGTTCAGGGAATTTCCTGGTGGTTCCAGCGGCTAAGACTCTGAGCTCCCAATGCAGGGGACCCAAGTTCTATCCCTGGTCAAGGAACTACATCCCACATACTATAGCAAAACATCTCCCACGCCTCGGGTAAAGAAACTCGTAGAAACTTTGTCACCCGGCGCACCCAAATAATTAAATAAGTATTTGTATGTTTTTTTCCATTCCATTTACTGAAGAAAAATGATAGCATACGTCTACAAAAAAGACTAGCGCAAAAAAATGTTCGCAACGGCTTAAAAAGCCAAAGTGAAAGTACAAGCGTTAGTCACTCAGTCATGTCTGCCCCTCTGTGACCCCATGGACTGCAGCCCACCAGGCTCCTCTGTCCATGGGATTCTCCAGGCAAGAGTACTGGAGTGGGTTGCCATGCCCTCCTCCAGGGGCTCTTCCCAACCCAGGGATCGAACCCCCGTCTCCTGCATTGGCAAGTGGGTTCTTTACCCGCTGAGCCACCAGGGAAGCTGCTGCTGGGTATTTATGCGGCCCCACATCTAGGGCAGGAATTGTCCAAGGCACTGCAGTCCAGGTACCACGTGGGGGGGGTCACTCAGAGGCACCTCGGGCAACCTCGGATACCGCAGGACAATGAGCTACTCGGAGGACCACAGGCTCTCGGTGAAGGCACTGAGGAACCCGGAAGAAGATTCACTGCAGGACCATGGAGGGACCACAGCTCCCATGACGCCTGGGGGTCGCTCATCCCAAGCGCCAGGCTGGTTTCCACCCAGCTCCCCCAGTCAGCAGCACTAAGGCGGACCTGAGACTCAAAGACGAACCCATGGCCAACAAGACAGCAGTGGGGACAGTGAGGCTTGTGGAGTCCAGCTCAGACCGCCGGCTGGGGATTAAGGATGGAGGTGCCCCCCTGGACTTGCCAGGGTCACCATCTGTTACCAGGATGGACAGGGAGTACACAGACATACCCCACTACCTTTGGAAAAGCATTGGGTTGGCCGAAAAGTTCGTTTGGGGTTTTCCGTAACATGTAACTGAAGTAACTTGTTGGCAGACCCAATATTTCGAGCTTTCCTGGTGGCTACGTGGTAAAGAATCCACCTATCCATGCAAGAGACACATATTCAATCCCTGGGTCGGGAAGATCCCCTGGAGAAGGACATGGCAAGCCACTTCAGTACTCTTACTGGCTTCTCTGGTGGCCCAGAGTGTAAAGAATCTGGTTCCAAAGCAGGAGACATGGGTTCGATTCCTGGGTCAGGAAGATCTCCTGGAGAAGGAAATGGCAACCCACTCCATTTATTGCCAAGAATATCCCAGTATTCTTTCCTGGGGAATCCCACAGAGAGAGGAGCCTGGTGAGCCACAGTCCACTGGGTCGCAAAGGGTTGGACACGACGTGGTGAATAAACAATACTCCCCCTGGCCTGCTTTGAGTGTCCTGGCTACTGTTTGTATCATTGCAAAGAAACCTGTCAAGCAGCAATCACTTTATACCATCGTCCTTTTGTTATATAAACAGAGTGCAGTGACACCAATTCTTCGTAGTTAACCGTTTTAGTGACATTAACATGAGCTTCAAATTCTCGACCCCAAGGAAGCTTCTTTTAGTTTTTGTGTGTGTGTTCTTAGGATGCCATTCTTATAACGCACTAAGCAAATGCTTCAGAGTCACCTCATAAAAAGTGTCCTTGGTCACATGAATAGATAAAGAAGATGTGGTAACACATACGCGATGGAATACTACACAGCCATGAAAAAGGATGAACACATGCCATTTGCAGCAACACGGACAGACCTAGAGATATTATGCTACATGAAGTAAATGTGACACAGAAAGACAAATATCATATCATAATTTATATCTGGAATTTATATATAGATATCACGTGATAATTTATACGTGGATATTTAAATACGGGATCTAAACCATAACACAAATGAACCTATCTATGAAACAGAAAGAGACTCACGGTCACACACAACAGACTTGTGGTTGCCAAAAAGGAGGTGGCGGGCGGAGGAGGGATGGATTGGGAGTTTGGGGTTATCAGAGGCAAACTATTATATACAGGGTAGGTAAACACAAGAAAACTACTGCACAGGGAACAATATTCGATAATCTGAGATAAATCATAAGAGAAAAGAATGTGAAAATCAGTGTATATATATAGCTGTGTGTGTGCATGACTGAATCGCTTTGCTGTACACCACAAATTAACACAGCACTGTAAATCAACCATACTCCAATTAAGCAAATAAAAATAATTTGTTGAAATGTCCTTAGTGACCTATGGGCCACACCACAACCAGATCACGGTTTGCCATCATGGAGAGAACGCACTCTCCCAATCAAAACAGACGCAAAAGGCAGAGCAAACCCAAGGGCCAGAGGCAGCGTCCACCCAACCAGCGAAGAGGGCGCCACTTTGATTCCTGAAGTGTTGATCGGGAGGTCACCCAGAAAGGAGACAAGGAAAGCTTGGATGTCACCTAGAGGAAGGAGGAAGGGACATAGTCCGGGATGTTCTAAATGTCTCCAGGGTGGCGGTGGCGGGGGACTTCCCTGGCAGTCCAGGGGTCAGGACTTTGCTTTCCAAAGCAAGGGGTTGCAGGTTCGATCCCTGGTCACGGAGTTAAGATCCTACATGCCTTGCGGCCAAAAAAAAAAAAACCAAAACATAAAACAGTAACAGGGACTTGCCTGGTGGCCCAGTGGATAAAAATCCGCCTGCCAATGCAGGGGACAAGGGTTCCATCCCTGGTCCGGGAAGATCCCACATGCCGCAGAGCAACTAAACCCAAGAACCAGAACTCCTGAGCCCAAAGGACCTCAAGCTGATGACAGAGGAGACAACGGGCGCAGCAGATGGGAGGAGACGCTTGAGAGACGGCCTGAAGTGGGATGCAGTCCACGCCTCTACCCTAGGTTGGCTGGACCCCTTTGTCTCAGAAAGACTTGGTTTTCTCATCTGTGAGATGGAGCTTAGGGTCACACCTACCGTCGGGGTGTTGTATGGATAAGCCATGCCACGTTCTCAGCATCACGTCCAACGTATGCTAAATACCTAGTGAACACTTCATTCACACGACAAAGGTCTGTCTACTCAAAGCTATGCTTCTTGCAGGAGTCATGCAAGGATGTGAGAGTTGGACCACAAAGAAGGCTGAGCAAAGAAGAATTGATGCTTTCGAAGTGTGCTGTTGGAGAAGATTCTTGAGAGTCCCTTGGACTGCAAGGAGATCCAACCAGTGCATCCTAAAGGAAATCAACCCTGAATAAATTCATTGGAAGGGCTGATGCTGAAGCTCCAATACTTTAGCCACCTGATGCAAAGAGGCAACTGACTGGAAAAGACCCTGATGCTGGGAAAGATTGAAGGTGGGAGGAGAAGGGGACGACAGAGGATGAGATGGGTGGATGGCATCACCGACTCGATGGACATGAGTTTGAGCAAGCTCCGGGAGATGGTGATAGACAGGGAAGCCTGGCGTGCTGCAGTCCATGGGGTCCCCAAGAGTCGGACACGACTGAGCGACTGGACAACAAGTCCACTCACACTGCAAGTCCTCTTTTCATTACACAGGAGGACGACAGACTCCTAAGAGAGGTGAGAAAGGCGCTGCAGAAGGACAGAGAGGAAAAGAACTGATGGATGGATTGAACAGCTAACTCGAGGCCCCAGGGAGTGAGTAGGTCATGAGAAACCCAGCACGCGAAGGAAAAACTGCTCTGGAGAAATGTGTCAGGAAGGGCAGAGACAGGCCAGAATGTGTGCAGTGCTATTTTCCTAGCACTTTTAAAATTAGGTTTCTAACTGGCCAAATCAGACCTTGGCTAGGCAATAGCCTGGGCAGATAACCCGCCCTGTGCCAGCCAGGATTCCGGGTAAACAGACCCCGCCAGACACTTGGAGCTTCGCACGTGAGCAGAGAAGAGATGGCTGCAGTGTGAACACAAAACACAACTCTGTCGGCCTCCAGCTTCTCCGTTGTGGGACATGACTCCCTGGAAACAGCCCACCCCAGTCCAGCCGCAAATCATCACACTCTCAGTTTCATACGGTGGCAAAAATACCTCGATTCTTTTCCTTCGAATTCTAGCAAGATCATTCTATAGGGGCTTCCCTGGTGGTTCAGACCGTAAAGAATCCGCCTGCAATGCAGGAGACCTGGGTTCGATCCCTGGGTTGGGAAGATCGCCTGCAGGAGGGCATGGCAACCCACTCCAGTATTCTTGCCTGGAGAATCCCATGGACAGAGGAGCCTGGTGGGCTATGGTCCCTGGGGTCGCAAACAGTCAGACACGACTGAAGCTATTTACCAGGCACACTTGTAGGGTTTTCTATTAACTCATATTGCCACAGACCTCTTACTATCTGGAAGGGTGCCATCCATCATTTTAAAGGCAAGTGTTTCCAACAATATCTAGTGACCTCATAACTCTTCTGAGTTCAGTATTAATAGAGTCACTTAAATTGAACTGCATGAGATTAATAGGCTGGGGCTTCCTGCATAGCTCAGTCAGGAAAGAAGCCACCTGCAATGCTGGAGACTGCCTGCAGAGGAAGAGACCAGAGTTTGATCCCTGGGTCAGGAAGATCCCCTGGAGGAGGGCATGGCAACCCATTCCAGTATTCTTGCCTGGAGAATCCCCTGGACAGAGAAGCCTGGCGGGCTACAGTCCACAGGGTCGCAAAGAGTCAGACATGACTGAGCAACTAAAAATCTAAACCACAGATAAATAGGCTATTGGGTACTTAGGGTCCCACTGCAAACCATGCCCACCAAAACACACACCTCTCAACATGAAGACCTCACAGCCCCTTCTATGCAAACCCACAAAAGGAAAGTGTAGCCTCGCACTTAAAGGAAGCCTTCATTATGCACACACAAACTCACGCACAAGCAGTATCATTCGGTTCCGAGAGACGAGGATGTTTTTAATTGTAGGTAATTTGATAAAATTATCTTCAATTCACTGCATGCATAAGATGCGTGCATGCTAAGTCGCTTCAGTCATGTCTGAGTCTTCGAGACCCCAGGGACTGTAGCCCGCCAGGCTCCTCTGTCCATGGGATTCTCCAGGCAAGAACACTGGAGTGGGTTGCCATGCCCTCCTCCAGGGGATCTTCCCGACCCAGGGACGGAACAGGGATTGAACCCACGGCTCTTAAGTCTCCTGCGTTGGAAGGTGGGTACTTTACCACTAGTGCCACCTGGGAAGCCACATTAAGAGCCACACAAAATCTACATTATTTTTAGGAACACAATTTTTAAAAAATCCTGGGGGGCGGTATTCTTTATGAGAGGAGTTTTATTCTATTTATTTATTTTGGCTGGTGGGCATATGGAATCTTATTTTCCTGACCGGGAATGGAACCCATTCCATCTGCCTTGGAACCACAGAGTCTTAACCGCTGGACCACCAGGGAAATCTTCCTTTTAATATTTTTTTAATTTTTTTTTTTTTTTTTTGGCAAATCAAAGAGGAGAGCTAGATTTCCCAGGCAGCACACTGGTTTCCCAGGCAAAGGAGATGCCCTGTTTTAAGAGAACTTGAAACAGACTGTGAGATGCTGAAGCATTGGGGTCTAGCGTCCTTGTGCCTTATGGATGGGTCTTCAGTTGGAGATAGTGAGATTCAATGAGCTGGAAGGAAAAGCCTGAGCATCACTTGGAAGTCGCAGCGTGACTCCCCTGCATGAATGTCTAATGAAGGTCTGGAGCACGGCTGATGTTTTTCACTCATGAATGTTTAACGCGTATGTGATGCTTCCCTAGGCTCAGGGAAACTCCCTCCTCCTTCAGAAGCAGGCAGGTGATGGCCACGCAAGATTTTCTAGGCATGAAGCTCCAGCTTTCAACACGGACCGGGAGGGGTTTGTGCAGTGATGCTGACCATCCGCGGTGGCTTTCCAGGTCCTCGACAGACCCCAATAGCAAGAGGATGATAATAAGCCACGGTCTAGGGACTCCCCTGGTGGTCCAGAGGCTAAGACTCCAAGCTCCCAATGGAGGGGGTGTGGGTTCGATCCCTGGTCAGAAAACTGGATCCCAAACACCGCAACTAACAGGTTGCATGGTGCAACAAAGATTCAAGATGCTCTGTGCTACAATTAGGACCCGTGAAGCCACATTAATTATTTTTTAAAGTAAGCAACTGTTCACGTAGAGGAGACCAAGTGTCCTGTTGAGCTAGGCCAGGACGAACCTGCAGCCGTCCTAAAGTAGCCATCACGACTTCTCCGTGGGCGCGTGGGTGGCACGGTGACACAGACCACAGCGGACCCTCAAACGGTCTGGGTTTTGCTGCAACACCCACAGCCCCGGCTGTGTTGAGTGGCTCAGTGGTGTCCGACTCTTCGTGACCCCAAGGACTGTAGCTTGCCGGGGGGATTCTCCAGGTAAGGACAGTGCAGTAGGTCACCACGCCCCTCTCCAGGGGATCTTCCCAACCCGGACATCAAACCCGGACATCAAACCCGGATCTCCTGCCTTGCAGGCAGATTCTTTACCATCTGAGCCACCAGGGAAGCCCTGTCTACAACAATGTATTTATTCAGCTACTTATGTTCTTACCAGGGTTAGGAAGATCCCCCGAAGAAGGAAAAGACAACCCACTCTGGTACTCTTGCCTGGGGAATCCCATGGACAGAGGAGCCTGATGGGCTACAGTCCACGGGGTCGCAGAGAGTCGGACACGACTGAGCAACTAACTCACATACTCATACGGTGACTATAAGACAGTGACAGTGAAAGTCGCTCAGTCGTGCCCAACTCTTTGCAACCCTGTGCACTGTAGCCCACCAGGCTCCTCTGTCCATGGAATTCTCCAGGCAAGACTACTGGAGTGGGTTGCCATTTCCTTCTCCAGGACATCTTCCTGACCCAGGGATTGAACCCGTGTCTCCTGCAATGGCAGGCAGATTCGTTACCAAATGAGCCACCACGGAAGCCCCATTAGTTAAGTATACTTCAACAAATGGTTTAAAAAAACAAGATCACGGGTATCCCCAAAGAAATGAACTGCAGAATAGAAGAATGGAAAAATAGGGAAAGATTCGGTGTAACAGAAAAAGTCCTGTGATACAGACTCAAATATGCAATAAAAAGAGCTATTACAGACTGTAAACATTATTTTTAAAGGCCCATACGTCTAGCAAGCACATCCTGGTAAAACGATTGTACATTAAAACGAGACTGAGTTTTCCAAGCATCCACGGAGCAGACAGCAGGCATCTCACGAAGGGAAAATCAAATACGGTCAAGACAGCTCTTTCTCACTGTTAGGCTTCACTGAACAGAGAAGAATCATCGACAAGCTTCTTGAATCACAAGCGTTTCCACAAATACTTGAAGACCCAGGTGGCGGATCTTTCAGGCAAGAGAGCGAGAGATAGCGTCAAATAACTTCAGGAATCAGGAAATAAAAACGGGTCAGTGTCTGCTTCCCAGAAAATGTAATGAGACAGTTGGCTAAAACTCCCTGGGCCTCCCAGGCCAACCAAAAAACTCAGCCTCAGCAGAGGATTAAGAGGAATCAATTACTGTGTATAAAATAAATAAGCTTTAAAGACTCTGCCTGCAATGCTGGAGAGCTGGGTTCGATCCCTAGGTGAGGAAGATCCCCTGGAGGAGGGCATGGCAACCCACTCCAGTATTCTTGCCTGGAGAATCCCATGGACAGAGGAGCCTGGTGGGCTACAGTCCATGGTAGCAAAGAGTCAGGCAGGACTAGGCACTCAACCCTACTCCATCTCTTTATTTCCATCTTACAACGTGTTTGTTGAAGAAACAGCGCCTTTTTCCCTCATATAACTCTGCAGTCTGAGGTATACTCGTGACACCCTTCAACTCTCCCATGGTCTTTCGAATCGTGCTGGAGAAGACTCTTGAGAGTCCCTTGGACTGCAAGGAGATCAAACCAGTCAATCCTAAAAGAAATCAGTCCTGAATATTCACTGGAAGGATGGATGCTGAAGCTCCAATCCTCTGGCCACCTGATGCGAAAAGCAGACTCACTGGAAAAGACCCTGATGCTGGGAAAGATTGGAGGCAGGAGGAGAAGGGGACGACAGAGGATGAGATGGTTGGATGGCATCACCGACTCAATAGACCTGAGTTTGAGCCAGCTCCGGGAGTTGGTGATGGACAGGGAGGCCTGGCGTGCTGCGGTCCATGGGTTCGCACAGAGTCGGACATGACTTAGCAGCTTACCAGACAGCGCAGAGCCGTTATACTCCAATTAAAAATAAATTTTAAACAAGAAATATCTACAGTCAGGAATACCAGGCTACATGGCTTGTCTATGAGAAGGATGGAGCTGAAATCTGGGGATGGTTGTAGTGATTACAATGACAAGACCAGTCATTAAAACCCCTTCCCACTGAGTTCCACATGCTAGAAGAAAATCTATCTTCAGTTGGTGCAAGCACATGACTTAGAGGAGACCGTTTCCGTACACATTTTAAGAGAAGTTTTCAGAAGACCGCCAGTGACATTAACAGAGGTGATTATGACAGCTGAAGATACGTATGCGATGCAGAATCCGCTAGTGTTGACAAAGGTCTTACAAAGACCCTAACCTGTGATTTAGCAAGGACTTTAAAAAACGTTTCCATTTTTACTGAATTCTCAATGAGGGAGAAAACCTGCCCAAATCTCATCAGGGATTTGGAGATATCAGTCGCTGCTGCTAAGTCACTTCAGTCGTGTCCGACTCTGTGCGACCCCATAGACGGCAGCCCACCAGGCTCCGCCATCCCTGGGATTCTCCAGACAAGAACACTGGAGTGGGTTGCCATTTCCTTCTCCAGTGCATGAATGGGAAAAGTGAAAGTGAAGTCGCTCAGTCGTGTCCGACTCTTAGCGATCCCATGGACTGCAGCCTACCAGGCTCCTCCGTCCATGGGATTTTCCAGGCAAGAGTACTGGAGTGGGGTGCCATTGCCTTCTCCATCAGTCGCTGAATCCTGTCCAATTCTTTGCGACCCTGTGGACTGTAGCCCACCAGGCTCCTCTGTCCGTGGGATTCTCCAGGCAAGAACACTGGAGTGGGTTGCCATGCCCTCCTCCAGGGGATCTTCCCGACCCAGGGATGGAACCCAGGTCTCCTGCACTGGCAGGTGGATTCTTTACCATCTGAGCCCCACAGGGTAAGCCCAAAGGAGGAGGTAGCCTTGGGGATACACCCCACGCTCCATCCTGTCTTCTTGGTAGCATCCCGGGCTCACTCCTGAGCAGGTCGGAGCTCGGTCCCAGAACCACAAAGGCGAGCTGGGATTCCCACTTTCCAGTGACGGGACGACGAGAACCATTTTCATCAAACACGCCAGCTCTAATTCGGATGCTGGACGTGGTTCGCCGGCGGCAAAGCACTTAATTTTCTTCCCTTCAAAACTTAATTACAGGGTGGGACGGCATCTCTGTGAATCCAGGGCATCTCGCTCATCCTTCAATTAGTGCCTAATTTCCTTCCCTGGGAGACATCTCGGATTCACAACACGGGCTCCAGTTCGCCACGCTTCCTGGGACCCCATATCCCGGAGGGTGGGGTTACAGGAGTGCAGACAGTGGGGGTCATTCCAGCATATTCTGTTTTTCTTAATTTGTTTTTTATTGAAGGATAATTGCTTTAAAGAATTTTGCTGTTTTCTGTCAAACCTCAACATGAATCAGCCATAGGTATACAGATGTCCCCTCCCTTTTGAACCTCCCTCCCATCTCCCTTCCAACCCCTCTAGGTTGACACAGAGCCCCTGTTTGAGTTTCTTAGCCTCCCACCCCTCTACGCTGATACAGAGCCCCTGTTTGAGTTTCTTAGCCATACAGCAAATTCCCGTTAGCTATCTATTTTACACATGGTAATGGAAGTTTCCATGTTACTCTCTCCATGTAGCTCACCCTCTCCTCTCCTCTCCCCATGTCCATGAGTCTAATCTCTATGCCTGTTTCTCCACTGTTGCCCTGTAAATATATCCTTCAGGACCATTTTTCTAGATTCCATATAGATGTGTCAGAATACGGTATTTATCTCTCTCTTTCTGACTCACTTCCCTCTGTAGAATAGGTTCTAGGTTCATCCGCCTCATTAGAACTGACTCAAATGCATTCCTTTTCATGGCCGAGTAATATTCCATTGTGTATATGTACCAAAACTTCTTTACCCACTCACCCATTCACCATTACCCTTCTTCACCCATTCAACCTAGATGTAAGATGGACATCTAGGTTGTGTCCATGTTCTAGCTATTGTAAATAGTGCTGCAATGAACAACGGGACACATGTGTCTCTTTCAATTTTGCTTTCCTCAGGGTCTATGCCTAGGAGTGGGATTGCTGGGTCATACGGCGGTTTTGTTCCTAGTGTTTTAAGGAATCTCCATACTCTCTTCCACAGTGGCTGGATCAATTTACATTCCCACCAATAGTGCAAGAGCGTTCCCTTTTTCTACACACCCCTGGCATATTCTTGATGCCCTTTGGGAAAGAGCTTCAGAATAAACGCTGTGGCGGTTTGCTTGCACCAGCACAAATTTCCTAAATCCATCCCCGTAGTCAAAGGAGGAAAGGTTAGGGGTAGACAGAGGAAGGGCGTGTGGAAGGAGGGACTTCGAAAACACACAAGAGGGAACATATGCTTCGGAAGAATGGATGCTTTTGAACTGTGGTGTTGGAGACGACTCTTGAGAGTCCGTGGGACTGCAAGGAGATCCAACCAGTCCATCCTAAAGGAAATCAGTCCTGGAAATTCATTGGAAGGACTGATGCTGAAGCTGAAACTCCAATCCTTTGGCCATCTGATGTGAAATGCAAGCGTGGGCTGTCCAGACTTCTGGCCTCCTGTCTCCTTGCCAGGAAGTCACAGAAGAAGGACTCAGGCCACAGAAGACAAATGACATGGATGATGCTGCCAGCCAACCTCCCCCACCGCGAACGTCTCTCCCTCAACACGGCTCACTGAACACATGTGCCGCTCACGACCTTCTGGAAGCTTCTCCACCACCAGCGGCCATGACTCACCATGGTGAACGCCCAGCACTCCCCATGCCATCTGTCTCCACAATCTGCCTCCCTGCTATGCGCACCCTAACCGCTCATCCCTCAACCAGGTTCTGATTCACCCTTCATCCTGGACTATTTCATCATCTGTACTGCCTGTCGGCTCACAGTCTGGACAGTGGCCATGCATGTCCCCAGCTTGGTAGGAACCCAGCTCTGTTCTCTGCCCAAGGAGCATACTGGGCACCTACGGACCTGGGGTCATCTTTCAGTGTCATGCATGTCTCTTTCGCCTTTTCATACTGTTCTCAGGCTTCTCAAGGCAAGAAAACTGGAGTGGTTTGCCATTGCCTTCTCCAGTGGACGACGCTTTGTCAGAACCCTCCACCATGACCCGTCCGTCTTGGGTGGCCCCACACAGCATGGCTCATGGTTTCGTTGAGGTAGCGAAGGCTGTGGTCCATGCGATCAGATTGATTAATTTTCTGTGATCATGGTGTTCATTCTGTCTGCCCTCGGAGGGATAAGGATAAGAGGATTATGGAAGCTTCCCGACGACGTATTAAAAAGCAGAGATATCACTTTGCAAACAAAGATCCATCTAGCCAAAGCTATGGTTTTTCCAGCGATCATGTATGGATGTGCGAGTTGGACAACAGAGAAAGCTGAGCACCAAAGAATTGATTCTTTTGAACTGTGGTGTTGGAGAAGACTCCTGACAGTCCCTTAGACTGCAAGGAGATCCCACCAGTCCATCCTAAAGGAGATCAGTCCTGGGTGTTCAGTGGAAGGACTGATGCTGAAGCTGAAACTCCAATACTTTGGCCACCTGATGCAAAGAACCTACTCATTGGAAAAGACCCTGATGCTGGGAAAGATTGAAGGCAGGAGGAGAAGGGGAGGACAGAGGATGAGATGGTTGGATGGCATCACCGACTCAATGGGCATGAGCTTGAGAAAGCTCCAGAGTTGATGATGGACAGGGAAGCCTGGTGTGCTGCAGTCCACGGGGTTGCAAAGAGTCGGACACGACTGAGCGACTGAACTGAACTGAGGTCTGTTCTCGACGTCATGACAACAGCAGTGTCTGTGTTTTATGAAACAGCGCTCACCCACGGTGCGTCCTGTTTAGGGTGGAGCCGGGGCGTCTGGTGGGGACACTGTGGGTGTCTGTGCCCACTGCAGCCCCACCACTGACTACCTGGGGATGTCCTGGGCATCTCAATATCTTCATTTCCTCACCTATGAACTACAGATCACAGACGCGCCTGCCACAAAGAATATCTGTGGAGTGAAATGGCTCCTGTTTTGAGATACTAGCAATAGAGCCTGGGAGGTAAGAAGCTCTCAGCACTTATTAGCTTGTCTTTGTGTGATAAACTGGTACATAATGCAAAATTCACCATTATAAAATTATTTCTTTAAACTGGAAACCACTCAAATGTCTATCAACAGATGGATGGGTGGGTGGGTGGATGGATGGATGGATGGATGGATGGATGGATGGATGGGTGGATGCGTGGATGGATGGATGGGTGGATGCGTGGATGGATGGATGCATGGGTGGGTGGGTAGATTGATGGATGGATGGGTGAGTGGATGGATGATGGATGGATGTGTGGATGGATGCATGCAAGCACAGGTGGGTGGCTGGATAGATGGATGACGGATCATGGATAAACATAGCATCCATCCACTCAGTGGAATATTATGCAGCTGTGAAAAGGAGTGAAGTTCTGACACAGGCTACAACATGGATGGACCCTGAACACACCATGGTCAGTGAGAGAAGCAGACAGAGGAGGACACACAGTGTGTGCTTCCATTGACTGGAAACGTCCAGAACAGGCAAATCCATGGAGACAGGAAGCAGATTCAAGGCTGCTAAACGTAATGAGCATCTAGATTAATGGAGAGGGACTGCTGATGGGCATGGAAGTTTCCTTCTAGTGCCCATGAACATACTCTGAAATTAAGCAGTGGTGATGGTTAGCCAACTGTGTGAACGTACTGAAGATGACTAAATTGTATGCTTTAAGGGCTGATTTTTATGGTATAGGATTATATCCCGATAAAGCTGCATCAAAAATTGCCATTTTAAAAATTGTTACATTTTTAATACTTTGGTGACATTTCGCACCATCACAGTTCTGTACAACCCACACTTCAACATAGTTTCACAGCATTTTTGTCATCTCCAAATGAAACCACCAGTCCTACAGGTATTGCCCTGTATTCCTTCCTCTCCCCCCATTCTTACTAATCGATGATCTGTCTCCATGGAGCTGCCTGATCTGGACATTTCCTGTCAACGGAATCAACGTGTGTCCTTCTGTGTCTGCTTCCCTCTCTGAGCACCGTGTGTTCAAGGTCCATCCACACTGCAGGTGGTGTCAGACCTTCATTCCTTTTCATTCCACTCCATTCTCCTTCTCAATTCATCCACCCACCCACCCATCCATCCACCTATCCATCCATCCATCCACCTATCCATCCATCCATCCATCCATCCACCTATCCATCCATCCATCCATCCATCCATCCATCCACCTATCCATCCATCCATCCATCCATCCACCTATCCATCCATCCACTCATCCATCCATCCATCCATCCATCCATCCATCCATCCATGCACCCATCCACTCATCCATCCACGCATCCATCCACACATCCATCCATCCATCCACCCATCCATCCATCCATCCACCCATCCATCCATCCACCCACTCATCTATCCATCCACCCACCCATCCACCATCCACTCATCCATCCACCTATCCATTCATCCATTCATGCATCCATCCATCCATACACATATCCATCCACCCACTCATCCATCTATCCATCCATCCACCCATGCACCATCTGGCATCATCCATCCACCATCCACTCATTCATCCATACATCTAATTCATCGTCCATCCATCCATCCATCATCTATCCATCCACCCATCTATCAACAATCCACTCATCTATCCATCCATCTATTCATCATCCATCCATCTATCCACCCACCCATCCATCCATCCATCATCCATCCATCCGCCCATCTATCCACCATCCACTCATCCATCCATCCACCCATCCATCTATCCATCATCCATCCATCCATCCACCCATCCATCTATCCATCATCCATCCACACATACATACATCCACCCATCCATCCACCCACTCATCTATCTATCCATCCACCAACCACTCATCCACCCACCTATCCATTCATCCATCCATCCATCCATCCATCCATACACATATCCATCCATCTGTCCATCCATCTATCCATCATCCATCCATCTAGCTAGCCATCCACTCATTCATCTATCATCCACCCATCCATCATCCATCCATCTATCTATTCATCATCCATCCGTCTATCCACCCATCTATCCACCATCCATCCACCCATCCACCATCCACTCATCCATCCATCCATCCACCCATCCATCCATCCACCTAACCATCCATCCATCCATCCATCCACCTAATCCACCTATCCATCCATCCATCCATCCATCCACCTATCCATCCATCCATCCACCTATCCATCCACCTATCCATCCATCCATCCACTCATCCATCCATCCATCCATCCACCCATCCATCCATCCACCTATCCATCCATCCACTCATCCATCCATCCATCCACTCATCCATCCATCCACCTACTCATCCATCCATCCACCCACCCACCCATCCATCCATCCATCCACCCATCCATCCATCCAACTATCCACCCATCCATCCATCCACCTATCCACTCACCCATCCATCCACCCATCCATCCATCCATCCATCCACCCATCCATCCATCCATCCACCCACCCATCCACCCACCCATCCACCCACCCATCCATCCACCTATCTACCCATCCATCCACCTATCCATCCATCCATCTATCCATCCATCCATCCACTCATCCATCCATCCATCCACTCATCCATCCATCCACCGACCCACCTATCCATCCATCCACCTATCCACCCACCCATCCATCCACCTATCCATCCATCCATCTATCCACCTATCCATCCATCCACCTATCCATCCATCCATCCATCCAACCACCTATCCATCCATCCATCCATCCATCCACTCATCCATCCATCCATCCACCCACCCATCCATCCATCCACCCATCCACCCATCTATCCATCCATCCACCCACCCACCCATCCATCCATCCATCCATCATCCATCCATCCACCCATCTATCCACCATCCACTCATCCATCCATCCACCCATCGATCTATCCATCATCCATCCATCCATCCATCTATCCATCATCCATCCATCCATCCACCCATCCACCCATCTATCCATCTATCCATCCATCCACCCACCCACCCATCCATCCATCCATCTGCCCATCTATCCACCATCCACTCATCCATCCATCCACCCATCGATCTATCCATCATCCACCCATCCATCCACCCATCCATCCATCATCCATCCATCCATCCATCCACCCACCCACCCATCCATCCATCCATCCACTCTCCACTCATCCATCCATCCACCCATCGACCTATCCATCATCCATCCATCCATCCACCCATCCATCCACTCTCATCTATCTATCCATCCACCATCCACTCATCCATCCACCTATCCATTCATCCATTCATCCATCCATCCATCCATACACATATCCATCCATCCGTCCATCCATCTATCCATAATCCATCCATCTAGCTAGCCATCCACTCATTCATCCATCATCCATCCATCTATCTATTCATCATCCATCCATCTATCCACCCACCCACGCATCCACCCACCCACCCATCCATCCATCCATCCACCCATCATCCATCCATCTGTCCATCCATCCACCTATCCACCATCCACTCATCCATCCATCCATCTATCCACCCATCCATTCATCCACCCATCCATCCACCCATCCATCCACCCATTCATCCATCTATCCATCCATCCACCCATCCATCCATCCATCCATCCACCCATGCACCATCTGGCATCATCCATCCACCATCCACTCATTCATCCATACATCTAATTCATCGTCCATCCATCCATCCATCATCTATCCATCCACCCATCTATCAACAATCCACTCATCTATCCATCCATCTATTCATCATCCATCCATCTATCCACCCACCCATCCATCCATCATCCATCCATCCGCCCATCTATCCACCATCCACTCATCCATCCATCCACCCATCCATCCACGCATCCATCTATCCATCATCCATCCATACATACATACATCCACCCATCCATCCACCCACTCATCTATCTATCCATCCACCATCCACTCATCCACCCACCTATCCATTCATCCATCCATCCATCCATCCATGCATACACATATCCATCCATCTGTCCATCCATCTAGCTAGCCATCCACTCATTCATCTATCATCCACCCATCCATCATCCATCCATCTATCTATTCATCACCCATCCATCTATCCACCCACCCACCCATCCATCCATCCATCATCCATCCATCCGTCCATCTACCCATCTATCCACCATCCATCCACCCATCCACCCATCTATCCACCATCCACTCATCCATCCATCCATCCATCCACCTATCCATCCATCCATCCACCTATCCATCCATCCACTCATCCATCCATCCACCCACTCATCCATCCATCCACCCACCCACCCATCCATCCATCCATCCACCTATCCATCCATCCATCCATCCATCCACTCATCCACCTATCCATCCATCCACCTATCCACCCACCCATCCATCCACCTATCCATCCACCCATCCATCCACCCATCCACCCATCCATCCACCCACCTATCCACCCACCCATCCACCCACCTATCCACCCACCCATCCATCCAGCTATCTACCCATCCATCCACCTATCCATCCATCCATCTATCCATCCATCCATCCACTCATCCATCCATCCATCCACTCATCCATCCACCCACCGACCCACCTATCCATCCATCCACCTATCCACCCACCCATCCATCCACCTACCCATCCATCCATCCATCCACCTATCTATCCATCCACCTATCCATCCATCCATCCATCCATCCACCTATCCATCCATCCATCCATCCACCTATCCATCCATCCACCTATCCATCCATCCATCCATCCATCCACCCACCCATCCATCCATCCACCCATCCACCCATCTATCCATCCATCCACCCACCCACCCATCCATCCATCCATCATCCATCCATCTGCCCATCTATCCACCATCCACTCATCCATCCATCCACCCATCGATCTATCCATCATCCATCCATCCATCCACCCATCCATCCACTCACTCATCTATCTATCCATCCACCATCCACTCATCCATCCACCTATCCATTCATCCATTCATCCATCCATCCATACATACACATATCCATCCATCCGTCCATCCATCTATCCATAATCCATCCATCTAGCTAGCCATCCACTCATTCATCCATCATCCATCCATCTATCTATTCATCATCCATCCATCTATCCACGCACCCACCCATCCATCCATCCATCCACCCATCATCCATCCATCTGTCCATCCACCCATCTATCCACCATCCACTCATCCATCCATCCATCCATCCATCCATTCATCATTCATCCATCTATCCACCCATCCATCCATCCATCCATCTATCCACCATCCACTCATCCATCCATCCATCCATCTATCCATCATCCATCCATCCACCTATCCATCCACCCACCCACCCATCCATCCATTCACTCATCCATCCATGTACCCACCCATCCATTCATCCACCCATCCATCCATCCATCCATCCATCCACCCATGCACCATCTGGCATCATCCATCCACCATCCACTCATTCATCCATACATCTAATTCATCATCTGTCCATCCATCCATCCACCTATCCATCCACCCACCCACCCATCCATCCATTCACTCATCCATCCATGTACCCACCCACTCACCTCCCCCAGTCCCTGGCAACCGCGAACCCACTTCCTGTCTCTGTGGATTTGCTTGTTCTGGACGTTTCCTATCAATGGCATCACACACCGTGTGTCCTTCTGTGTCTGCTTCTCTCTCTGAGCATCACGTGTTCAAGGTCCATCCACATCGTAGCCTGTGTCGGAGCTTCACTCCTTTTCATTCCACTGTGTGGACCACATTCTGTGTATTCATCCATCCCAGGAGGGATGCTTGAATTGCTTCCATCTTTAGGCGATTCTGAGCAGCACTGCTATGAACATTCAGGCACGAGTTTCCCTGTGGACACCTGTTTTCAGTTCTCTCGTGTAAATACCAAGAGATGCTCAAATGCTAACATATGCTCAGCTCTTATGTTGATGTGTTAAGTCACTTGTTTAACTTGTAGAAGAACCAGCTTCTGCAATCGCTTTGACAATTTCATTTAACTTGGGGACTCCTGAAACCCCTCTTCCTCTCCATTTACACTCAACTCCATGTGCACACACAATGTTCAGTCCCTTCGCTGGGATTTCACGGAACTCAAATAGCACACCCTCGATGCTCAGACACCAATGTGTCCAGGACGCCATGGCGCAACGCCTCCTCATACCAAACCCCAACCTCTGTCCTTACAGCAAAACCCAGAGATTATGCAGACACCTGGGGAAACTTTGCTAGGCAGGAAAGTTAGTTTTCCACTTTTTTCCCCAAACACCCCTTGTCGTGGCTCAGACGGTAAAGAATCCCCCTGCAATGGAGGAGACCTGGGTTCGATTCCTGGGTCAGGAAGACCCCCTGGTGGAGGGCATGGCCACCCACTGCAGTATTCTTGCCTGGAGAATCCCACGGACAGAGGAGCCCGGTGGGCAACAGTCCACGGGGTCGCAAAGAGTCGGACACGACTGAGTGACTTTCACTTTCGCCTTTCACTCTCAAACAGTGTGGGGCTCTTCTCTGGGAAGCTGCCAACCCCAACTGTGTTCCTCTTTCAAGGTTAAGTACATTTCTGCGGTGAAGATGTTATAGAGGAGAGACGCTCCCCAGAGCAAGCTTATCACAGCACAAACGCTGAAAGAAATAAGAGGGGAGACAGATTCGACCCCGGCAATGTCATTTACATAAACATGAGGAGGAAGCGGATCCCATTTTCTATTGCCTCCTGCTGCTGCTTAGTCGCTCAGTCGTGTCCGACTCTCTGCGACCCCATGGACCGTAGCCCGCCAGGCTCCTCTCTCTGTGGCATGGTCCAGGCGAGAATACTGGAGTGGGTTGCCATCCCTCCTCCAGGGGATCTTCCCGACCCAGGGATCGAACCCGGGTCTCCTGCACTGCAAGCGGATTCTTTCCCATCTGAGCCACCAGGGAAGCCCTCCTGGTCTCAGTTTTTTTTGGCGAGAACACTGAGAATGTGAGCAAATAAAATCCTAAATTTCACGATGCAGCCGATTTGACACACATTGTCCTGTCTGGTGGGGTACCTTGTCTGTGGACACTCGTGCCTGAGGGACATTTGTGCCCTGGGGGGCACACAGCTGGCAGGGCATGGCAGCGCAGCAGACCTCCGTCCCCAGCCCCCAGGGACGCCTGCTTCCGCTCCTGTCTACAGACGGCGCGCCCTCCTCTGGCGGCCCGCCTGCTCCTTGCTCACTGCGGCTCCGGGAGCTGCACCCAGGGCTGGGGATGGATTCTGCGGGGAGAGGCTCTGCGTGGAAAGGTCTCCCTCACCACCGTCCACATCACCCGCAGTGGCACCTCTCGGGAAAGCACCTCCTCTATTTCCAACGAGAAAGGACATGAGAAAAGTCCATGAGGGTCTCGGGTTCAAAGTCACCTGACAACCCTGCCAAGAGGTGATTGAGTCTATGTCCATTTTTAGTTTCGAAGTCAAGTTTAGAGGGCCGAGTTAACCCAGTCGGAGGTTCTCAGAGCTTCACCAACGCTGCTGTCTGGGAAGCCCCTCCCTCCCTTCCTTCCTGACTCCCATCCATCCTTCTTCCTTCCGACCACTAAACCCCACGCCTCTCAGTCCCCGGACCACAGCCACAGCTCTTTTATTTGACATCCAACCTTTCTTTTCACTCTCCTTACCCCTGTTTTCTGCACGCTAGCGTCTCAGTCATGTCCGACTCTCTGCGACCCCATGGACTGTAGCCCAACCAGGCTCCTCTGTCCATGGGGATTGTCCAGGCGAGAATACTGGAGTGGGTCGCCATGCCCTCCTCCAGGGGGTCTTCCTGACCCAGGGATGGAACCCACGTCTCCTACATTCCAGGCAGATTCTTTTACCACTGCACCACCCGGGAAGCCATCCCATGTTATGTGAACAGTCAAATCTCAATTCCTATCAATGGTCCAGAACCACAGCCTGCCTGCTTCATCGGTCTTCCTTCCTCCATGCCTTCTACTTACTGGACACACTTCCCCAGTTTACCTTTTGATCTCCACCCTCCGGACCTGTCAGTAGCACCAAGGTTGACAAACCCTTTGTCTCAAGCACTCAGGATCTCAGTTGGACCAGCCATGCAAACCAGGAGAGTTATGTTTGCGTGCTTACAAACATCTCCCATGATAACTCATGCGCCCTGTATAAGTATGGGCAAAGGGGCTTTTGGTGGGCACCTCAAGCTGCAAAGGCACACGGCTCACCCACCACCAAGGATCTTTAGCTGTTGTTCAGTCTCCAAGCTGTGTCTGACTCTTTGCACGCGACCCCATGGGCTGCAGCACACCAGGCTTCCCTGTCCTTCAGGACCTCTCAGATTTGATGCAAACTCATGCCCACTGGGACTTTCCTGGTGGCTCAGATGATAAAGGATCCACCTGCAATGCAGGAGACCGCAGGAGACCAGGGTTTGATCCCTGGGCCGGGAAGATCCCCTGGAGGAGGGCATGGCCACCCACTGCAGTATTCTTGCCTGGAGAATCCCACGGACAGAGGAGCCTGGAGGGCTACAGTCCATGGGGTCGCAAAGAGTTAGACATGACTGAGCGACAAAAATGTCCATTGAGTCGGTGATGCCATCCAGCCATCTCATCCTCTGTCTTCCCCTTCTCCTCCCGCCTTCAATCTTTCCCAGCATCAGGCTCTTTTCCAATGAGTCAGCTCTTCGCATCAGGTGGCCAAAGGACTGATCTCAAACAATAAGTCTCCTTGTTGTTTTAAAAATAAAAATCAAAATCAGAGCGATCTTGCTAACACCAGGCAGCTTCATCTGAATCCCTTTCTTACTTTGCTCTTGTCTGAAAGGGAGGTGCAGCCTATGTCTGTCGGCCACCCATGTGACCTTGTCAACCCTCCCGAGCACCATGATGGATTGCAATGCCGCAAATTCCACAAGCGTCAGCAACATCCTAAGATACGCCCGGGGCAACCTGGGAGCTCTGCAGTGAACAAGCGGCAGGTGATGATACCGCAAAGTCTCCGTCAGCTTGCACTTGCATCTTCAGATCGAGACACACCATCATTCTCCATCAGCTCAGCCCTTGGTAACTCAGAATCCGCAGACCCCGCATCATTCCTTGGACCCCTGGACTGCTTCCCTGCATGCATTTCGAAGTCTGCCCACTTCAAATCCCAGAGAACACCCGATGGGTTTTCTGGACCCAGGTCCTCATCAGAGACATTTCACGATGGGGGCCACTCTCAGACTTGACTCTGAAGAGTCAGGTCGACATTTTCTCCCACCGTATCCAAGTCCAGAGCGTGATCTGCAAGAGCTCCAGCAAACGAGGACCCCAGAGGTGGGCTGACTGAGCCAAAGCTGGAAAGCAGACAGCCACCCTGGGACCTCTGACTAGCTGGTGGCACTTCCAACAAGGTGATGCGTATACAGGAGACACCCAAGCTCTCCTAGCCAACCTCTGCCTACTTTTAAACTCACTCAAGATTAGCATGTGGACTTCACCAACTGATGCGCTTTCCAAAAGCACTCGGGGCTACCCTGGGGGCTCAGACGGTAAAGAATCTGCCTGCAATGCAGGAGACGTGGGTTCGATCCCTGGGTGGGGAAGATCCCCTGTTGAAGGGCATGACCACCCGCTCCAGTATTCTTGCCTGGAGAATCCCACGGACAGAGGAACCTGGCAGGCTACAGTCCGTGCGTTGCAAAGAGTCGGACATGATGACTGAGTAACTAACGCACATGACATTTCTGCAAATGTCTTAACGTTTTTGCCAAAGTCTGGCTCACGAGGAAGACAGCCCAATCCTCCTATCGATGTCTGCAATGCATCTGTTGCCATACGGTGTTTCTGTCGAAGAAAATGCAAGCTCACAGAGACGTGTTGCTGGAAAACCGAGGGTTGTTTTGATAGCTTTCCTAGACAACTGTGGATTATCTTTGGTAGTATCCCCCCCCCAAAACCAACAGGGGGTCTTTGCATGATGGCAAACTGCAGCGTGGCAACGGAGCCATCAACGTGCTCCGTCGCTCAGTCGTGTCCGACTCTTGGCAACCCCGTGGACTGTAGCCCACCAGGCTCCTCTGTCCATGGGGATTCCCCAGGCAAGAACACTGGAGTGGGCTGCCATGCCCTTCTCCAGGGGACCTTCCTGATGGAGGGATTGAACCCGCATCTCCTGAATTGGCAGGTGAAATTTTTACCGCTAGCGCCAGCTGGGAAGCCCTCAGTAGAATTTCATTATTCTGTCAATCTTGGATTGACTGGTACAGGGAAGTGTGTGGAGTGAATCACCTGCCCATGGAAACAGCATTGGACCCCACACGAGACCAGGCAGGGTCACTACCCCACGTCCCATGAGGATGTCCTTCCTTCAGCCTGAGAGCTGGTCCCCATAACAGACCCGAGACAGGCAACCTTCCACCCTCCTCCACCCTTCGGAGAATCCCGAGGGCCACAAGCTGTTAGGACAGACCGCGGATTTATACAAACTGGGTGCAAACGGACAAATCCCAGCAGGCGTGATCCTGAACCCAGAGTGATTTAAGAAACCGTGAGATCCCGGGAGCATTCTAGAGGGTCAGGTCCGAGGTGGGAAGCAGGTGGACCCTGGTTGCCCCAACAGCCAAGCCTGAGAGGAAGGCTCCCGTGACAGCCCTCCTGTCCCCCAGCGTCCACCCTGGACCGGGATCTCTTCACCCACCGCCGTCCTCAGCATAACAGACCACCTGACCATCCCCTCGGAATCTCCAGGACGTCTCGCATGCCTGCCGTCACCGACCGTAGACCAGAAGAGCATGACTCCCTAAACACAGGGAAGCGACTTCGCTGGTGGTCCACTGGTTAAGACTCCAGGCTCCCAAAGCAGGGGGCCCTGGGTTCGATGCCCGGTCAGGGAACTATACCCCACATGCTGCAGCAAAGAGTCCATGCAGGGGGCTTCCCTGGTAGTCCGGTGGGTAAGAATCCCGCCTCGAAAGGCAGGAGACACAGGGTCTCCATCCACGGTCCGGGCAGATCACACGTGCCACGGAGCAACTAAGCAGGTGAGGCACAGACTGCTGAAGCCTGTGAGCCCTGGAGCCCGCGCTCTGCAACGCGACAAGCCACTGCGATGAGAAGCCGGGCCCCGCGACGGAGAGCGGCCCGCATCGGCTAGCGAAAGCGCGCGGGCGGCCGTGAGCACCCAACGCAGCCGCCGGTAAGCGAACACAACCAAGAGGTGTTCCTGGGCCACGACGAAGGACCTCGCACGCCGCCTCCAAGACCCAGCACGGCCAGACAGATAAATACGTAAATGAAAACATTAAAATACTAAAAAAAAAAATAAAAATAAAACACAAGTAGTTACGATAATGCCCTAAAACTACATTTCTGCGTGCCATAAGGCAATTATAATTATTCTCAACATAGGAGGGGAATGTGGAGTCTCTTTCTTTTTTAATTATTTATTTTAATTGGAGGCTAATGACTTTACAATATTGTGGGTTTTGCCATATACATTGACATGGATCAGCCACGGCTGTACATGTGTCCCCCATCCTGAACCCCCCTCCCGCCTCCCTCCCCATCCCATCCCTCAGGGTCATCCCAGTGCACCAGCCCCGAGCACCCTGTCTCATGCATCGAACCTGGACTGGCGATCCGTTTCACATATGATCATATACATGTTTCAATGCTATTCTCTCAGATCATCCCACCCTCGCCTTCTCCCACAGAGTCCAAAAGTCTGTTCTTTACATTTGTGTCTCTTTCGCTGTCTCGCATATGGCGTCATTGTTACCATCTTTCTAAATTCCATATATATGCGTTAATACACTGGTGTCAACATAGGAGGGGAGTGTGGAGTTTCATCACGTAATCCCACGGGTCTTTGCCAACATCCTGGGTCATTTTCATGTCTGATTTTTCCCCCCATCATTTGTTGTGGCTGTCCACCCACTCAGTCGCGTCTGACTCTTTATGACCCCATGGACCACAGCACGCCAGGCTTCTCTGTCCATCACCAACTCCCGGAGTCCACTCAAACTCATGTCCATTGAGTCGGTGACGCCATCCAACCATCTCATCCTCTGTCGTCCCCGTCTCCTCCCGCCCTCAATCTTTCCCAGCATCAGGGTCTTTTCCAATGAGTCAGCTCTTTGCATCAGGTGGCCAAAGTATTGCAGTTCCAGCGTAAGCATCAGTCCTTCCAGTGAATATTCAGGGTTGATTTTCTAGGAGGGTTTTTTTTTTTCCGTGTAATAACAGATTCACCGAGAGCGATACATACAGTAGCAGAATGGTTTCTGAAATGTTCCATTTCTCACGCACACACCACACACAAAGCATCTGAACTTTATTTGGCAAAATGTGGATATTTGATAAAACTGCATGTCAGGTACACAGCCTTTCTTTTTACGGTTCTCTGTATCTTTTGTATGCCTGGGGGCTGAGCTGCTTCAGCCGCCTCCAACTCCTGGCGACCCCATCTTTTGTATGCATGAAATATTTTATAATAGAATTACTTTAAAGGCACATTGAAATTCAAATCGCTGCTACAAAATGAACAGGCTAATTTGTGCGGATCAAATGCTTGACGGGAATTTACAGGCAGAGCTCGTTTTATTGGGCTTTGAAGATGCTGCGCTTTTTTTTTTGACAAATTGAAGGTTTGGGGCAACTTTGCATCGAGCAAGACCTCTATCCACGCTGTGTTTTCAACAGCATTTGCTTGCTTCCTGTCTCTGGGTCCCATTTTGGTCCAGCTCGAAATATCTGAAAATTTTTCATTATGATTCTATTTGTGACGGTGTCTGTGACCTCTGAGGTCACGACTATGACTCGCTGAAGGCTCAAAGATGGTGAGCCATTTTTCAGCAGCAAAGTATTTTTAATGAATGAATGAATGTTGGTTGTTGTGATATGATGGCACGATACACTTGCTAAGTTGCTTCCATCATGTCCCACCAGGCTCCTCTGTCCCTGGGATTCTCCAGGCAAGAATACTGGAGTGGGCTGCCATGCCCTCCTCCAGGGGATCTTCCCAACCCAGGGATCGAACCCAGGTCTCCTGCACTGCAGGCAGATTCTTTACCACTGACCCATGGGGGAGGCTTCATTATACACTCAGTGGACCGCAGTCTACCGCAAACATAACTCTTACACGCACTGGGAAGTCAAAACATCTGTGTGATTCCATTTACAGGGCAGGACGGGGAGGCCTGGTGTGCTGCAGTCCACGGGGTCGCAAAGAGTCGGACATGACCGAGCGCCTGAACAACAATTTATTGCGATATTTCCTTCCTTGTGGAGGTCTGGAAACCGAGCCCATAGCATTATTACCAAGGTCTGCCTTCACTCTTTAAGGATAATCCGAGAAGTCAGACGGAGAAAGACAAATATATCACTTACATGTGGAAGCTGAAACATGAGGCAAAAGAATTTATCTACGAAAACAGAAGGTGACTCAGAGACGCAGGAGACAGGCGGCCGGCTGCCGAGTGGGAGAAATGCAGGACTGGGACTGGGAGGCAGTCAATGTGAGGATACTTTGATCCATCTTCCTTTTTTTTTTTTTTCAGTTACTCATGAAATGAAAATGCAACTATTATATATAGGACGGATAAACAAGGTCCTCCTGTTTTGCACGGGGAACTCTATTCACTACCCTGTGATACACCATTATGGAAAAGAATACAAAGAGAATATGAATATATATAACTGAATCACGTGGCTGTACAGCAGAAATGAACACAACACTGTAAATCAACTCTACTTCCATAAAAGAAAGTTTTCAAAAAAAAAAGAATAATTTGACACGCATGTTGCCTCTGAGTAAACTAAAATGCCATGAAAGCTTTCTGCTTTTCACTGGGCCTAAATGCCTTCTGTTGAGGCAAAACCCACTGTCCGCTTTGAGAGACTCCACCAACCTCCTGACTGGGAAATATTTCACTTTCCAATGAGTTTATGAGAATCTGAGTCAGCAGTTCCTAAATTCTCCAGCGTTCCAGCTGGAGACGGTGGTTAAACTTGTTTAGAACCAGAAAAATGAATCTCGTCTGAGGGTGAAAGATGCCTCCGTGAGAATTGCAAGCAGAGGGTGGTGGGTTTGAGCCAAAAGATTATACAGAAGAGACAAAGAAAGATAAAAAAAAAAAAACAGGAAACGAGGAAATGAACTGCCCTTTAGAAGAATTTCATTTTAATATGGTTTCATTTCACTATGGTTTCATTTCACTTTTATAAAGATTTCCACTTTCAGTTTTTATTAAACAATTTTAACAAAAAGTTCATTTTTATAAAACTTCAATTTACTAAAAAAAAAAAAAAAAAAAGGCAATAAATCAAGGTCTGTCTGTAAATTCACGGAAACATCTGTTGTGGTTCAGTCACTCAGTCGTGTCTGACTCTGCGACCCCATGGACCGCAGCACGCCAGGCCTCCCTGTCCATCACCAACTCCCGGGGTCCACCCAAACTCACGTCCACTGAGTCACTGATGCCATCCAACCATCTCATCCTCTGTCGTCCCCTTCTCCTCCTGCCCTCAATCTTTCCCAGAACCAGGGTCTTTCCCAATGAGTCAGCTCTTTGCATCAGGGGACCAAAGGATTGGAGCTTAGACCTTATAAGAGTCGGGGCCATAATCCATGGTCGTCTTTAAAGTTTGCTTAAGGTTTTGTCCTAGCCAGCATGGGCGGCTATAACAGATCACCCTATTTAAAAAACTCGTTTGTTTTCCTCAGGCCTGGAGGCTGGGCGTCGGAGCTCCCGGTGAGGATAGATTCCTTTGAGGCACGGTTCGCTCCTGGAAAACTAAAGGCAAATACCCGCATCCCTCTGTGTGTTCCAGAAACAGCTGTGTTTCAAAGAACTTCTATCCATCTAGCCCTGCATCACTTACGCCCCGCATCCCTCAGTCGAGATTCAGGGTGCTGGGGCTTAGCTGCTGAGTCACGCCCATCTCTTTGCAGTCGCAGCCCCGCCAGGCTCCTCTGTCCGTGGGATTCTCCACGCAAGAATACTGGAGTGGGTCGCCATGCCCTCCTCCAGGGGATCTTCCCGACCCAGGGATGGAACCCGGGTCTCCCGCACTGCAGGCAGATTCTTTACCATCTGAGCCACCAGGGAAGCCTAAGCCACTCTGTAAATGGACACAGAGACACACACACACACACACACACGCAGACCTTTCACTGCCCGCTCTCAGGCTCCCAACGGCTGAGCTGAAGCATGCGCACACACCCTGACCTAGCTGGACAAACACGCCTGCGGTCTGGACTGGCTGGCCGTTCGTCCAGCTCCTGTCCTGTCCCCCTCGCCGCCAGGCCGCTGGACGGCTGACTTGGCATCAGAAGGCAGAACAACCCATTTGGAAACCAGCTGCTCACCAGGGGAGACGCCGGCAGCTCTCACATCCCAACGACAACACCGACCTCCCGAGCTCCTGCTGCACGGCTGGGCCCGGGGACCCTAGGACGACAGCCATCTTTCCTCCTCTTTCAGCAGGCGCTTCCCACCGTCCTCTGATCATTACCGTCTTCAGCGTGTGGTTCCCAAAGGGGAAAGGGCTGGGCGGGACACGCTGGAAGTCTGAGGCTGACCTACGAGAGATCTTTTTCCGTCAACCTATAGTTGATTTAGCGGCGTTGCTAGCTGCAGGAGTCCAGCAAAGCGGTTCATTCGTACATATATATACACATATTCTTTATTCCAGATCCTTTTCCATCATAGGTTATTAAAGATAAAGTGAAAGTGTCAGTCATGTTTGACTCTAGGCGACCCCCTGGACTGTAGCCCGGGATTCTCCGGGCAGGAATACTGGAGTGGGCTGCCATGCCCTCCTCCAGGGGGTCTTCCCGACCCAGGGATCGAACCCGGGTCTCCCACATTTCAGGCGGATTGTTGACCGTCTGAGTCACCAGGGCAGCCCATGCGGTCTGGGCACGTTATATTTCTAAAATGCATTTCTGTGCTTCCAGTTTGAGAGACTGCATGAGGGGAGGAAAAAAAATAAATGAAAGCTATTTCTCCTGCAGGGAGCCTGCCATTTCCCATCACCACGATCTGCTTCTCTCCATCTATTTGCATTTGTCTGGAAAACCCCAGGAACGTCCCTACTTTCTTTTCCAACCCCCCCCCTCCGCAGGGACCGGCCTCAGCTATTGTGAGATCTTTGTCTGTTTGATTTTCGGTTTGTTATTTCATCTCGGTCCGGGAAGCGCCCCGCTCCGTGGCTTTTCAAAGAATCCACAGGGTTCCCTGGACATAGAATCGGCCTCGCTGCAGTTTTGGTTTTTTGTTGTTTTTCTTTTACCAAGTTGCCCGGGGCTGCCATTGTTGTCACAGTGTTTTCACCAAAACACAAATAAAAAGGGTAATTTCCCCAGGATCTCGTTTTTTTTTTCTTGTAGAAGCAAGAGTACTGGCTCCTTCTACGCAGGTGCCTCTAAACCAGGTGGGAAGATGGAATTAGGTGACTCATGCTAACGCCGAGATTCTCTGGAGCTGCGGGGCTGAGGGCAGCGTGTATTGGAGGCTTTGTAAGTTGTAGTGTGTGTGTGTGTGTGTGTGTGTGTGCGTGCTGTTGACTTTATCCAGTTGGAGGCTTTATAAGTTATAGAGTGTGTGTGTCTGTGTGTGCGTGTCTGTTATTGACATTAACCAAAGCGCAAAAGGGAATTGTCAGAAGGAAGAATGTAGCTGTGTGTGTGTGTGTGTCTGCTTTTGACGTTAATCAACTGGAGGTTTTATAAGTCGCTGGGGGTGTGTGTGTGTGTGTGTGAGTGCTCTTGACATTAACCAAAGCACAAAAGGGAATTGTCAGTGTGTGTGTGTGTGTGTATATCTGCTCTTCACATTAACCAAGGCACAAAAGGGAATTGTCAGTGTGTGTGTGTGTGTATATCTGCTCTTCACATTAACCAAGGCACAAAAGGGAATTGTCAGTGTGTGTGTGTGTGTATATCTGCTCTTCACATTAACCAAGGCACAAAAGGGAACTGGCAGAAGGAAGAATGTTGTGTGTGTGTGTGTGTGTGCACGGTCCTAACATTAACCAAAGCACTAAAGGCAGTTGTCTGTGTATGTGTGGTCTTGACATTAAGCAAAGCACGAAAGGGAACTGTCAATGTGTGTGTGTGTGTTTCTCTGCTCTTCACATTAACCAAGGCACAAAAGAGAACCGTCAGAAGGAAGGACTCCAGCCCAGCGCCACCTGTAAGGCGGGTGTCTGCCATCTAAACAAGCTGCTGTGATGACTGTAAACACGGTGGCCACGGAGAAAGGCTCGCGCCGCACACCTGCCGATGACAGCTGCCTAATGTCACCCTGGTTCTCTGCTGGCTCTGTCGATAAAGAATCTGCCTGCGATGCAAGGAGACCTGGGTTCGATCCCCGGGTTGGGAAGATTCCCTGGAGGAGGGCATGGCAACCCACTCCAGTATCCTTGCTTGGAGAATCCCACCGACAGAGAAGCCTCGTGGGCTACAGCCCATGCTGTTGCAAAGAGTCGGACACGACTGACACTTTCCCTTTATCTTTAACAACCTACAATGGAAAAGAATATGTCTACATAAATGTATAGATGAATCACTTTGCTGTACGCCTGTTAAATCAACTATAGGTTAATAGAAAAAAATCTCTCATGTCAACCTCAAACGTCCAATGTATCCCTCCCCATCCCTTTCCCCCTTGTTAACCATAGGTTTGTTTTCTATGTCTGTGAGTGAGTTTCTGTTTTGTACATAAGTTCACATGGATCACCTTTTTAAGATGCTGCAAAAAAAGCAATATAAACGCTACTAATACTGTATGGAAAGGACATCACCAGGCGCTTCCCGGGTTGCCTCCTGGTTAAGACTCCACGTTCCCAATGCAGGTGAGGGGGGTCGATCCTTGGTTGGGGAACTAAGATCCCACATGCCTTGCAGCCAAAAAAACCCCCCAAAACACTATGGAGAACCAGCAAGGACCTGCTGGACAGCACAGGGAACTCTGCTCAATACTCTGTAATGACCTTATGGTTCCCAGGGGGAAGGATGGGGGAAGGGATAGTCAGGGAGTCTGGGATGGACATGGACACACTGCTGTGTTTAACATGGAGAACCAGCAAGGACCTGCTGGACAGCGCAGGGAACTCTGCTCAATACTCTGTAATGACCTGATGGTTCCCAGGGGGAAGGATGGGGGAAGGGATAGTCAGGGAGTTTGGGATGGATGTGGACACACTGCTCTACTGAACATGGAGAACCAGCAAGGACATGCTGGACAGCACAGGGAACTCTGCTCAATACTCTGTAATAACCTTATGGTTCCCAGGGGGAAGGGTGGGGGAAGGGATAGTCAGGGAGTCTGGGATGGACATGGACACACTGCTGTACTTAACATGGAGAACCAGCAAGGACCTGCTGGACAGCACAGGGAACTCTGCTCAATACTCCGTAATAAGCAAAATGGGAAAAGAATTTGAAAAAGAACAGATCTATGTATATGTATAACTGAGTCACTTTGCCGTACACCTGGAACTATCACTACATCGTTAATCGATGCTACTCCAATACACAGTAAAAATTTTTTAAATAAATCAATACTTGGAAAACAATTACAACAGTACCTGACACCTTGTAAAGACTTAATAATTGGAAGCTGCTGATGTGAATTTTCTTTTTTGCAGAATTAGAAATGGGGGAAATTTCAGGAACTAGCCAGAGCTTATTTCAACAATTTTAAGCAATTATTCAGACACGTGTTTCGGATTTTTCATTCATTATTCAGTTACTCAGTAAAGGTCTTACAGAGTCTCTAGTCACTGGAACTATTCCGATTACTTCAGGCGAGTTGTCATATCATCAACTTAATCCCATCAACATAGGATAACTACAGTGCTATTGCTTTACCTAGTTGAACTTCTTTAACTGTATCTTGTAAGTCTTTATCACATAAACTGAGTCTTTTCCACCCCATGGACTGCAGGACACCAGGCCTCCCTGTCCATCACCAACTCCCAGAGCTCGCTCAAACTCCTGTCCCTTGAGTCGGTGATGCCATCCAACCATCTCATCCTCTGTCGTCCCCTTCTCCTCCCGCCTTCAATCTTTCCCAGCATCAGGGTCTCTTCCAGTGAGTCAGTTCTTCCCATCAGGTGGCCAAAGTGCTGGAGTTTCAGCTTCAGCATCAGTCCTTCCCACAAATATTCAAGGTTGACATCCTTGAGGATGGACTGGTTGGATCTCCTTGCATCCAAGGGACTCTCAAGAGTCTCCAGCATCACAGTTTGAAAGCATCAAACATTTAGAAAGGGAAAAAAAAGAATCTGAGCCTGCCAGAATGACCCTGGAATGGTGCCGATCTCCTTGAAAGATGGTCATAAAGAGATCGACGGGATGACGCAGGACTACGTGAAACTGCACCTCGGAGAACGCTTTTCTGGAGTAGGAATTTATTTCCAAGCATAAAGTGACCCACACAGGAACTGGTGCTGGGGTTGGGGTGGGGGTGGGGGCTCCGCTAGCCTGTGCTATTTCTTACAACAAGCTTTGACCTTCCCCATTGGGCTGTCAAAGGCATCCTCTGATACCACCCCCATCGGTGAGCAGAGAAATACAAAGCAGAATCTTGCAAGAGAGAAAAGCCCTCCTGGGCTGAATAAAAAGGATGCTGGCCACCGCCACCCCACGTGCGTGCTTAGTTGCTAAGTCATGTCCGAACCTCTGCGACCCCATGGACGGTAGCCCGCCAGGCTCCTCTGTCCATGGGATGCTCCAGGCAAGAACACTCGAGTGGGTTGCCATTTCCTCCTCCAGGGGAATCTTCCCGACCCAGGGATTGAACCTGTGTCTCCTGCCTCTCTTGCACTGGCAGGGGGATTCTTCACCACTGAGCCCCCTGGGAAGTGCTACCACCTCCACGCACTTCCTTAAGTCAACTTCAGAGAAACTGCCATTGCAAAGCTTATGAATCCGGAGGAACATTTGCAGAATAAAAGCAGTCAGACCAACTATGAGGGTAATTGAGAAACCACAGCGTGCTCCCATCCCAGCAAGACAGGCTGGAACCCACGACCGAGAAGTCTGTCTTTTCTCTTGGTTTTGAAATCACTGGCAGCCGTCCCTTTGAACCCAGCGGCCCCCAACCTTCCTGGTCTCGTGGGAGACAGTTTTTCCACGGAGCAGGCGTTAAGAGAGATGGTTTCGCGATGACTCAAGCACATGACGCCTCTCACAGGCTTCGTTTCCATGATTATTATCTCGACTAAAAAAGGACGCACCATGTGAGGGTTGTGACCTAGGTTTTATTTGGGGGTAAAACAAGGACCGCAGCCCAGGAGACAACACCTCAGAGAGCTCTGAGAGACTGCTCCAGAGAGGCGGGGGGCAAGGTCAGGATATAAGATTTCGGTGAAGGAGGCATTCGTGAAAACCTTACAAAAGGTAAGTGAGTAGCTGGTGTCACCGTGAAGGGATTTAGTGCCTTTCCGGATGCGACTGTAACGGCAGAAAGCAAAGCGGAACGAGACAGCCTCTCGATGAAGGTGAAAGAGGAGACTGAAAAAGCTGGTTTCAGATTCGACATTCAAAAAACAAAGATCATGGCATCTGGTCCCACCACGTCATGGCAGATAGATGGAGAAACAGTGGAAACAGTGACAGACTTCATTTTCTTGAGCTCCAAAATCACTGTGGGGCTGGGGGCACTGCAACCATGAAATTAAATGCTTGCTCCTTGGAAGGAAAGCTATGACAAACGGAGACAGCATATTAAAAAGCAGAGACATCACTGTGCCAACGAAGGTCCGTCCAGTCAAAGCTGTGGTTCTTCCGGTAGTCATGGACCACCAAGAAGGCTGAGCACCGAACAATAGATGCTTTCGAAATGTGGTTTCTGGAGAAGACTCTTGAGAGTCCCTTGGACTGCAAGGAGATCCAATCAGTCCATCCTAAAGGAGATCAGTCTTGAATATTCATTGCAAGGACTGATGCTGAAACTCCAGTACTCTGGCCACCAGGTGTGAACAGCTGAGTCATTGGAAAACACCCTGATGCTGGGAAAGATTGAGGGCGGGAGGAGAAGGGGGTGACAGAGGATGAGATGGTTGGATGGCATCACCGACTCGATGGACCTCAGTTTGAGCACGCTTTTGGAGTTGGTGATGGACAGGGAAGCCCAGCGTGCTGCAGTCCAGATACGGCTGAGCAACTGCACAGCAACAGCAAATATATGAAACAGATAACCAACAAGGTCCTCCCGTATAGCACACGAAAGTATATTCAACGTCCTGAAATAACCTGCAATGTAAAAGAATCTGAAAAAGAATATATGCATACATACAACTGACTCCCTTTGCTGTACACGCAAAACTAACACAACACTGTAAACCAACTATCCTTCAAGAAAAGAAATAAGATGAGATACAATAAACTCAGGTGAAACAGAAGAGAATGAGGCTGTCGCAGCGAAACCACAGAGGACCGTGGCAGGCATGAGTGATCAGACCTCCCAGCACATTCGTCCTGAAATCACCTTTCCAGGTTTCGTGCGGAGGCGGCTGTAATCTACTGGGGTAAGTGAGACGCTAGAGGGGAATTTGGACAGATTAACCGTTCCTGTTTTGGAGAATCATCAAGATACACAGAGGCCATGCAGCTGAAAGGACGCGGGATGGATGTAGGCGGATTTCTGTGTCCAGGGAACACAGGTGAAAACCCAGCTTTCCAAACCACCGATCACCTAGGAAGCAAGACGGGCTGCAGGTAAGGGTACTCACCCCTCAGCTTTCCCAGGGGCTCAGTGGTGAACAACCCGCCTGCCAATGCAGGAGACGCAAGTTTGATCGCTGGGCTGGGAAGATCCCCTGGAGTAGAAAATGGCAACCCACTCCAGTATTCTGGCCTGGAGAATCCCACGGAGAGAGGGGCCTGGCGGGCTGCAGTCCATGGGGTTGAAAGACTGTCAGACAGGACTGAGCAACGACACAACCATAATCAACAAGTCCGTCTCCGTCTTAACCACGTCAGCTTCAATGTCTGTTCAAGAAAGCTCATCCAAACCAGCATGCTCTCTCTTCAGCCTCTCTGTACAAACTTGGCAAAGCGAAAAACGCCCAAAGTACTCATAAAGCAACCCAGTGACCATCCACAGATGAATGGATAAATAAGATATGGTACATATGTACAACGGGATATTACTCAGCCCCGAAAAAGAACCACATAATGCCATTTGCCGCAACATAGACGGACCTGGATACTATCAAACAGAGTGAAGTCAGTCAGAGAAACTATCATATGATATTGCTCATATGCAGGTTCTTAAAATATGAGAGAAATGAACTTATCTACAAAAAAAAAAAAAAGAAACACAGTCACAGACTTAGAAAAGAAAGTCAAGATTACCAAAGGGGAAAATCGGGAGGGATCAATCAGGAGGTTTGGTTTAAAATACAGAAAGTACGATACATAAAACAGATAATCAACAAGGGCCTACTGTGTAGCAAAGGCAACTCGACTCAATATTCTGTAATAGAATTAACACGGAAAAAAAATATTCTGTAACACCCTAAATGGGAAAAGAATTTGAAAAAGAATAGATACATATGTATAACTGAATCGCTCTGCTATATACCTGAAAATAACACAATATTGTAAATCAGCTATGAAAGTGAAAGTCACTCAGTCACGTCCAGCTCTTTGCAACACCACGGACTATCCAGTCTATGGAATTCTTCAGGTCAGAATACTGGAGTGGGAAGCCTTTCCCTTCTCCAGGGGAACTTTCCCAACCAAGGGATCGAACCCAGGTCTCCCACATTGCAGGCAGATTCTTTACCAGCTGAGCCACCAGGGAAGCCCAAGAATACTGGAGTGGATGAGATGGCTGGATGGCATCACCGACTCGATGGACATGAGTCTGAGCAAACTCCGGGAGTTGGTGATGGACAGGGAGGCCTGGCATGCTGCAGTCCATGGGGTCGCCAAGAGTCGGACACAACTGAGCAACTGCACTGAACTATAGCTGATTCATGCTGCTGTATGGCAGAAACCAAGACAGTACTGTAAAGCAATTATCCTCCAATAAACACGTTTTAAATAAATGAAAGAAAAGCCACAGGAATAGCAGGCAAAGAATGGATGTCAAGGATGTGGGGAGTAACAGATGAAAGCAAAAACCGCATCAGTCTCTCTTCCCCCACGGCACTCCATGTTCTGTAGGTGTGAGGGCTGAGTCACAGAGCATCTCTGCGGTACCCAAGACAAGCCCCAGTTCCGGGGGGCCCCACAGCCGGAGGGAGGCAGGCCAGATGTCCAGGGTGACAGGACCTCTGTCAGTTCCAGCCCGACGGGTGCACGGCTCAGTTAAGAGTCTGCCTGTGGTGAACTTGGAGCTGGTGGCAGGCTGATGACACCTGCCCAGCTCCGTGAACGAGCCAGTCTTTTTATTTTCAATGTTTAACTTTGTACTGGGGTATAGCCTGGGAAGGGAGGCCTGGCGTGCTGCAGTCCATGGGGTCGCAAAGAGTCGGATGCGACTCAGTGACTGAGCTGACTGAACTGAACAGCCGATCAACAATGATGTGATGGTTTCAGGTGGACAGCAGGGGGACTCAGCCATCCATACACCATATACGTGTGCCCATTCTCCCCCAAACTCCCCTCCCATCCAGGCTGCCACACGACATTGAGCAGAGTTCCCTGTGCTGTCCAGCAGGTCCTTGCTGGTTCTCCATGTTCAATACAGCAGTGTGTCCGTGTCCATCCCAAACTCCCTAACCATCCCTTCCCCCATCCTTCCCCCTGGGAACCATAAGGTTATTACAGAGTATTGAGCAGAGTTCCCTGTGCTGTCCAGCAGGTCCTTGCTGGTTCTCCATGTTAAGTACAGCAGTGTGTCCGTGTCCATCCCAGACTCCCTGACTATCCCTTCCCCATCGTTCCCCCTGGTGACCATAAGGTTATTACAGAGTATTGAGCAGAGTTCCCTGTGCTGTCCAGCAGGTCCTTGCTGGTTCTCCATGGTAAACACAGCAGTGTGTCCAGGTCCATCCCAAACTCCCTGACTATCCCTTCCCCCATCCTTCCCCCTGGGAACCATCAGGTTATTACAGAGTATTGAGCAGAGTCTCCTGTGCTGTCCAGCAGGTCCCTGTTGGTTCTCCATGTTACATACAGCAGTGAGTCCATGTCCATCCCAGACTCCCTGACTATCCCTTCCCCCATCCTTCCCCCTGGGAACCATAAGGTTATTACAGAGTATTGAGCAGAGTTCCCTGTGCTGTCCAGCAGGTCCTTGCTGGTTCTCCATGTTATATACAGCAATGTGTCTATGTCCATGCCAAACTCCCTGACTATCCCTTCCCCCATCCTTCCCCCTGGGAACCATAAGGTTATCACAGAGTATTGAGCAGAGCTCCCTGTGCTGTCCAGCAGGTCCTTGCTGGTTCTCCATGGTAAATATATAACCAAGTTTCTGTATGGCCACAGCATCATCGCCTTCAAAGGTGAAACGTGGCCCAGAGGATGTAGAAAAAGGTTGTCCGTGGACCCTCCCACGCTCAGCAGTCCAAATTAAAATATTCAAGGGGCTTCCCTGGTGGCTCAGCAGTTACAAATCCAGCTGCCAATGCAGGAGACACGTGTCCAATGCCCGACCCGGGAATATCTCACAGGAAGCGGGGCAATTAAGGCCGTGTGCTACAGCAACTGAGTCTGTGTTCTTTGGCCTGGGACCCACAACTCCTGACGCCCTCAACAAGGCAGTGAGAAGCCGTGGGCCACGGCTAGAGAGGAGCCGTGCTCGCCCACAGCTAGGGAGCGGCCCATGTAGCACTGAAGACCCAGCACAGCAGAGAGGAAAATAAATACACAATAAAAAATATGTATATATATTGCTGCACTCGCCCTCAGCAACGGTCCACACTCTCTGCCGAGCACTTCTCTCTGCATCTGAATAAATCCACTTCTTACTGATCACTTTGTCTCTCCCTGAATTCCTTCTCTGATGAGACATCAAGAACCTGACCTGCGTCAGCTCCTGAAAGCAGGTAACCGCGGGTTTGGGCTGGGTTTGAGTCCCAGCCACGTGGGTTCGAGTCCCAGTCTGTGGTAAACGGTTTCCCTTTGATGTCTCTCAGGCAAAAAAGGAAACTTAAGTTTCCTTAATGTAGGTCTCTTCAGTAACATAGTATTGAGAGTGAAAAAGTTGCCTTAAAACTCAACATTCAGAAAACTAAGATCATGGCATCTGGCCCCATCACTTCATGGCAAACAGATGGGGAAACAGTGGCTGACTTTATTTTGGGAGGCTCCAAAATCACTGCAGATGGTGACTGCAGCCATGAAATTAAAAGACTCTTGCTCCTTGGAAGGAAAGTTATGACCAACCTAGACAGCATATTAAAAAGCAGAGACATTACTTTGCCAACAAAGGTCCGTCTAGTCAAGGCTATGGTTTTTCCAGTGGTCATGTAAGGATGTGAGAGTTGGACGGTGAAGAAAGCTAAGCTCCGAAGCATGGATGCTTTTGAACCGTGGTGTTGGAGAAGACTCTTGAGAGTCCCTTGGACTGCAAGGAGATCCAACCAGTCCATCCTAAAGGAGATCAGTCCTGGGTGTTCACTGGAAGGACTGATGCTGAAGCTGAAACTCCAGTCCTTTGGCCACCTGATGCAAAGAGCTGACTCATTTGAAAAGACCCTGATGCTGGGAAAGATTGAAGGCGGGAGGAGAAGGGGACGACAGAGGATGAGATGGCTGGATGGCATCAGCGACTCGACGGACATGGGTTTGAGTGGACCCCGGGAGCTGGTGATGGACAGGGAGGCCTGGTGTGCTGCGGTTCATGGGGTCGCATAGAGTTGGACACAACGGAGTTACTGAACAGATAGCGTGTAAGGCATTGTCTAAGATGTCAGACGTAACAAATAAATTTGAAAAGTGCCTGTTTTCCTGGAGCTCACAATCTAGTGGCAGAAGAAAAGAATATGTTAAAAAACAAACACACATATAACAACTGGCAACAAGTCCTAAAAGCTGGAAAATGAAGCTGGATAGGCGGAGAGACTAAAGGGAGAGAAAGATGTTTTTTGCAGAACGGTCAGAGAGGGCCTGCCTGAGAGGTGGGACCTGCGCAGAACCCCCGTAAAGGAGGCGAAAGCACCAGCCATGTGAGTGTCAGGGTAAAGAGCATTGCACGCAGTCAGGACAAAACCCCAAGACTCAAGCACAACTGGCTCTCCTCAGCAAGGAAGTCAGCGTGTCTGCAGTGTGGGCCATAAGATCTGAGAGGTAACCAGGGGCCGGGTTATGTAAGACCTTGGAGGTCACGGGAAGGAGTTAGACTTTTATTCTGAGTGGGCTTCAAACCCACTGGGAGGTTTTTTAAAAAAAAAATTCAGCAACACAACCTCTAAGCCCTGGAGAACCATTTTCAAGTCCCTTCAGCCACGGCCTCTGCCTGGATGAGCACGGCCGCTGAACGCAGGCAGGCGTCGGGTCTGCGGGCTGGAGGGTGGGGGTCAGCCACGGAGGGACGGTAGGAAGGACATCGTCGGATGGGAGCGGCTTCCTGAGACTCCTGGGACAGGGGGACAGCAGAGAAGAGTCTCCAATGACAAGGGAGACAATTCAAGAGAGCAAGACGTCTCCTTGCAAAGCTGACCTCACGATTTCTCCCGGGAATGCGTCAGTCGTTAGCTTTGCCCAGACCACGGCAGTAATACCCTGAATCGAACCATCACTGCAGAGACGCACGCATTAGGATGCATGTGAGCAAAGTCGCTCAGTCATCGTCCGACTCTTTGTGACCCCGTGGACGGCAGCCCTCCAGGCTCCTCTGCGCGTGGGGTCTTCCAGGCGAGAAGACCGAAGTGGGTTTATATTCCCTCTGCCAGGCAATCTTCCCAACCCAGGGAACGAACCCATGTCTCCTGCATTGGCAGCCGATTCTTTGCCGCCAAGCCTCCTAAGAAGATGGCTTTCCCTGGTGGCTCAGTCGGTAAAGCGTCTGCCTGCAACGTGGGAGACCCGGGTTCGATTCCTGGGTGGGGAAGATCCCCTGAAGAAGGAAACGGCAACCCACTCCAGTATTCTTGCCTGCAGAATCCCACGGACAGAGGAGCCTGGTGGTCTACAGTCCATGGGGTCGCAAAGAGTTGGACGTGACTAAACAACTTCACTTTCTTTTCTCCTAAGAAGCCCACATGTACTAGAAACGTGGCTCAGTGACGCGGACAAAGTTTCTTTCCCTATCGAACACTTTTCACGTGGCTGGGAAGGGACGCCAGACAGGAGGTATTTTCTTATCAGAATTCACGTCGTTCAGATTTGGACAATATAGGACTCAGAAAAGAATAAAAAAAAGAAGAGCGATCATTCCTCCCTGAATTTGTCTCTGCAACCTTCAGATTGTTCTTTATGGAACAGAATAAAGAAGAAATTGATTTTTTTTTTTTTTTCTGCCTTACATTTCCTGGGAGGAAATGTCCTGTCTCAGTACCCATGTATCCATGGGAAAAAGTTATCGGGCGCAATTGATTTCATCAAGAAAGGGCTTTCAAGAGAAGCTTTTTATATCCTGCAAATTCCAGCCTTAAGAAGGATGGAGGGGTAAGGTTACAACTGCAGCTCTAAAATAAGGAAATTGAGAAGTAGCGGAGGACTTTCTTCTTTTATCTTGTCCTGAAAGGCTTATTTTAATCGATACAAAGCGTATATCCAACCACCACGGTTGACTGGAAATCATGTCTGATAAATGCTTTATGCAAAAGCAAGGCTGAAACACAACGAAGGTGATAGATCAAATTTCTTACCAGCGAGCTCCTCATCCAGGGACTAAGGTTTCAATGAAAGGAAGGATGAACATGAATTAATTCATTTCTGGGGGTATCAGAGGAAAAGCTAGTTCTTGCAGTTGAACAACAGTTGCAAAATCTCAGCTCAGGAGAGAAGACTCGAAAATTAAGGAAATAACGTGTGCAAGGTCAGACAGACAGCTCAAATTAGCTCCTGCTGATATTGCTTCTGACAATTAAATTAAGTATGTCACCATCACAGGACACAGTGAATCCACAGAATTAATGAGTCTCTCCCGTAACGCAGTGGAAAAAGCAAAATTGTGGAGGATAGACACAAATGAGATAGTACCAGCAGCTAGCTTGGCATCCCCGGGGGAGCCCGTTAATGTCTCCGAGCATCACCTCCAGAATTGTGTGATTTTATGTGATAACAAGTGCAGTGGACAAGAGAGCCGTAATGATCACCATTTACGTCAGCATCACCATGTCATCATTACCAGTATCGCCACCATCACCACCAGTAGCCACAGCACCATCATCGCCATCGCTGACATTCTGTCATCACCAGCATCCCCATTAGCATCTCAGCATTGTCACCACCACCATCAACAGCATCACCATCAGCATCACAGCATCATCACCATCACCACCTTCATCACCATCACCACCATCACCATTATCATCGTCATTCTATGACCACCACCATCATCATCAACTCCATTAGCAGCAACATCAACACCATGACCACCTTCATCACCATCACCATTATCATCATCATTCTATGACCACCACCATCATCGTCAACTCCATCAGCAGCAGCATCACCACCATCACCACCTTCATCACTATCACCACCATGACCACTATCACTGTCATCAGCACCATCACTGTGCTCATCATCCACAACCCCACCATCGGCATTTTCACAGTCTACATCACCTCCATCATCATCACCACCATCATCATCACCATCACCTCGATTATTATCGACACTACCACAACCCTCATTTTCACCACCTACCTCATCTGCCTTCACCTCCCTCACCACCACCATCACTGGCACCGTCAATATCATCACTACTGCCATCCGTTCCGATCCCGCAAAGTACACGACGCTCTCCACCACCGTGTCCTTCTGGCCAGCACTTCGGATGCGTCCACAACGTGCCGGGGACCATGTGGAGGACTAAGAAGTTGGTCCTTCTTAGTCCAACACAGGTAAACCACAGTAGGCTGTGCTTCAGACACAGGTAAACCACAGAACGATGTGTGAAGCGGAGGGAGGAAGGAGAAGACATCTGAGCTCAGGACAGCTCCTTTGGGGTCTGCTGTGGGTGTTGAGAAGTCTAGGGTGAGTAGGTCAGGAGAAGGGGGAGAGACACCCCACCCCCCACCACCACCAACCATGCACAAGTCTAGAGTTGGGAGGAGGAGAGGACTCCACCCACAGGGGTTTAGGCACATAAAGCAATAGCGTGGGCAGTCCAGAAAGTGGGAGCCCCCAGGACGATGGGTTACAGACCACAGAGTAAACAGGCAGAGTAGTGTCCGACTCTGTGGGACCCCGTGGACTGTAGCCCCGCCAGGCTCCTCTGTCCATGGGATTCTCCAGGCAAGAATACTGGAGTGGGTTTGCCATCTCCTGCTCCAGGGGATCTTCCCAACCCAGGGGTGGAAGCTGCGTCTCCTGCACTGGCAGGTGAGTTCTTTACCAACTGCACTGCCTGGGAATCCTCCGCACTACTATATACAAAATCAACAACAATGACCTACTGCAAGCACAGGGAAAATATACTCAATAGTCTCTAAGAACCAACGCAGGAAAAGAAGCTGAAAGGAAATACATGTATATGTATAACTGAATCGCTGCACTGTATACCTGAAACTAACAAGATATACTTTAATTTTTAAAATTAAAAAAAAAAAATGATCTGAGGAAAGGTGCGATGTTGGCCAGGAAGGCCCGCTTGATGGTGAAAAGTGTTGAACGGTGACAAGGGACGCCTACCTGCTTTCAAAAACAAAGGACAGAGGACTTCCCTTGTGGTCCAGGGGCTAAGACTCTGACCTCCCGTCCCTGCTCAAGGAAACTAGGTCCCACATTCTGCAGGTGAAGATCCTGAGTGCCTCGATTAAGACCCAGAGCAGCCAAATAAATATTAAAACACACACACACACACACACACACACACATCCAGTGGCAGAATTTTCCATCCCAAATGGGACTCTGTCCCCATGAAACACTGACTTCCCACGCCCTCCTGCAATCCCTGGAACCCACCACCCTATTTCTATCTCTATAAATCTGCCTCTTATATCCAGTGTGTACATCCTCAGTCACGTCCAAGTCTTTGCAACCCTGTGGACTGCAGCCCGCCAGGCTCCTCTGTCCATGGGATTCTCCAGGCAAGAATCCTGGAGTGGGCTGCCATGTCCTCCTCCAGGGCATCTGCCCATCCAGGGATCGAACCCACGTCTCTTTTACCACCTGAGCTGCCGCGCTCCTCTAGGCACGTCCTAGAAGTGGAAATCCTGCAGAACTTGTCCTCTGCGTCTGGCTTATTTCACTCATCATCATGACCTCGAGGTTCACCCACGTAGAAGCAGCAAGTGTCAGAATTCCCTTCCTCGCGATGGCTGATTCCCCTGTACGCATGGACCCACATTTTGTTTACTGTCTCATCCACGGATGATGTTTTTGGAAGGGGCCACCCCCCCATGTAACCCATAACAGCATCTCTCCGAATTTAGTAGTGTTAGTCTCTCAGCTCTAGGCGACCCCACGGACTGTAGCCCGCCAGGCTCCTCTGTCCGTGGGATTCTCCAGGTAAGAATACTGGAGTGGGCTGCCATTTCCAATCTGGAACTTAGGATCCACTCAAATGCATCAGCCTACCGCCCACACCCAGAATTTGCTGAGTGCCAAAAAATTGATGCTTCTGAACTATGGTGCTGGAGAAGACTCTTGAGAGTCCCTTGGACAGACATGAGCTCAAACCTGTCCATCCTAAAGGAAATCAACCCCGAATATTCATTGCAAGGACTGACGCTGAAGCTCAAGCTCCAATCCTTTGGCCACTTCATGCGAAGAGCCAACTCAGTGGAAAAGCCCTTGATGCTGGGAAAGATTGAAGGCGGGAGGAGAAGGGAGCGACAGAAGGTGAGATGGTTGGATGGCATCACCGACTCGATGGACATGGGTTTCAGTAAACTCCGGGAGATGGTGATGGACAGGGAGGCCTGGCGTGTTGCAGTCCATGTGGTCACAAAGAGCTGGACACGATTAGCGACTGAACAACCCCTAAAGGAATCTTAACACAATCTCGAGTTCCATTTTACGAGCAGGTGATTGCAGAATTTGTTCCAAACAGGAGACGTCATTCCGTAGGGAAGGTTGCCAAGGACAAGTCCACCCCAGAAAACCCACGACGGGCATCATTCAGACATGGCTTGCCATCCCAGGCTGCCACGTGGACTCCTTTGGAAGGTCTCCAACGTGGATGCCTCAAAAGACATGTCAATGAAGCACTCGAAACGAGAACCCTCCGAGGACACGTCAGGGCAGGCGTCTGGCAGGCACGCGCCCACGCCAAGGACGAGGATGAGGCAGATGGCCAAGGCAGCGATGCACCAAGCCCTAAAAAGCCCACGCCCTGCCCGTCCCGTCCACGCCCCGGCTTATCTGCAGGCACGGGGCGGAGGAGTGGATGCCAACATGAGCCTGGAACAAGGGAAGAGCTGAAGCACCTCCCGAGTGTAAGCCGGCGAGTCCTAGAAGGCGGACTCCAGGCGAGGAGGGCAGTTCAGGACACGCACAATGGGCGGCCCATCGCCCAGACCGGGAGACCGCTCCACCTGGAGCTCCAAGACGGAGGTGCGGCAACGCCCGCCTCTGAGCACATGGCATCCTTGCCGGACCCCTTCCGGCCAGCCGGCTTCACCCATCGGGCGAACCGTCACCCAGAAGAACAGCTCCATGTGGATTCTCCAAGGCCAGAATACTGGAGTGGGCTGCCATTTCCCTTCTCCAGGGGATCTTCCCGACCCAGGGATCAAACCTGCGTCTCCTGCATGGCAGGCGGGTTATCATTAGCACCACCTGGAAAGCCTTCACACCACTATATGCAGACCAGATACACAGCAAGGATCTACTACACAGCACAGGGAATTCTACTCAACATTCTCTAAGAACCAACGTGGGGAAAGAACCTGAAACGAAATACATGTATGTGTATAACTGAGTCGCTGGGTTGTATCGCTAAAACTAACATGATATACTTTATTTAGTTCTAAAACATTTTTAAGAAAGAATATGTGGAAAGGCGTGAAATTGACCGGGAAGACCCTCTTGATGGTGAAAAGTATAGAACAGTGACGCAAAGCAAGGGACGCCTGCCTCCCTTAAAAAGCAAAGGACAAGGGACTTCCCTGGTGGTACAGGGGCTAACAGTCCGATCTCCCCAAGCTGGGGACCTGGGTTCCATCCCTGGTCAGGGAACTCGAATCCTACACGCTGCAAGGAAAGCTCCCGCACGCTTCAGCGGGGGTCCAAGATTCCGTGTACCCCGGTAAGGTCCGGCAGGGACAAACAGTACATATTAAAACACAGAACAAAGCACAGAAACCACATTTCCCGGGATTCGTGACCAGGGAATTCCACCGTGGCTTGTGTGAGTCAGCAGTGAAATGTGCACAATGAAAGCCGACCTTCCTGCGGTCCTTTGAAGGCTACGTCACTCACCTGTTTCCGTCTGAGTCCCTCTGGATACTATCAAACCATTTCGCTGTTTGTTTGCTAGCGCTAGGGGTTTTATTGGTATTTTAGGGGTGGCTCTTTTTTTTTTTCTTGGTAAATTAGCACGACTATTTGCTCCAAATAAGAGAGCTTTTATCCGCCCGTAATTACTCAAAACCAGTATCTATTTCCAGTTGGGTTCATTTGAACATTGTAAAGTCATTTTCCTGTTTGTTTTGTGGAGCTGGCTTTTTTTCATTGGTATTGTGGGTGGCGCAGGGTTTTTTTTTTTTTTTGGTAAATTAGCATGACTATTTGGTCCAAATAAGAGAGGGTTCATTAGCATGCAATTACTGAAGACCAATATCCATTTAGGCTTCCCTCATAGCTCAGAGGGTAAAGAATCTGCCTGCAATGCAGGAGACCCTGGTTCGATCCCTGGGTTGGGAAGATCCCCTGGAGAAGGAATAAGCCACCCACTCCGGTATTCTTGGGCTTCCCTGGTGGGTCAGCTGGTAAAGAATCTGCCTGCAATGCAGGAGACCTGGGTTCGGTCCCTGGGTCAGGAAAATCCCCTGGAGAAGGGAAAGGCTACCTACTCCAGTATTCTAGCCTGGAGAATTCCGTGGACTCTATAGTCCACGGGGTCGCAGAGTCGGACACAACTGAGCGACTTTCACTTTCAATATCTATTTCCACTTGGACTTGTTTGACGCTTGTTGGTGGCATTTTGCTGCTTGTTAATGTTTCGTTGGGCTTTTATTGGTATTTTGGGGTGGCGTGGGTTTGTTTTTCTTCTTTTTTTTTTGGTAAACTGTTGTTGTTCAGCCACTAAGTGGCTTCCTTCCTCCATCAGGGATGACTTAGTGCCAAATGGACCCAGAGTTTCCGCTGGACCCCAGAACAATTATAAGCAGAACAAAGCACAGTTCAGTTCAGTTCAGTAGCTCCGTCGTGTCTGACTCTTGCAACCCCATGGACCGCAGCACGCCAGGCCTCCCTGTCCATCACCATCTCCCGGAGTTTGCTCAAACCCATGTCCATCGAGTCGGTGATGCCATCCAACCATCTCATCCTCTGCCGCCCCCTTCTCCTCCCGCCTTCAATCTCTCCCAGCATCAGGATCTTTTCGAATGCGGGGGACACAGGTTCTATCCCTCATCCGGGACGATCCCACGTGCTGTGGGAGACAGCTACGCCCGTGAACCACAACCTCTAGACCCTGTGCTCCAAAACAAGAGAACCCACCGCAGTGAGAATCCAGAACACGGCAACCAGAGAGGAGCCCTCGTCTGCCGCAACGACAGAAAAAGCCGGAGCAGCAGCGAAGACCCAGCACAGCCAAAAACAATGAATAAATAAATAACATTATTAAAAAAAACACACAAGAAGCAGAAGGAGGTGGATGCACCCGCCGGTAGGTAGGTACATCCGAAGATTCCTGAGTGGACACTGGCCTCGGAGGACCCTGGGAGTGGACAAGGCATGAGAACACGGCCCGAGTTCACAACCAACACCCTCCCTCACGGGTACCAAGCTTGCTGCCACCTTGCAGCGGCCAAGGAGGCCCAAAGGCCCTCAAAGAGAAGCTCCAGAGCAGAGACACGGCCCCCCTCCCCAAAGCCGCTTCCATCAGCCCCACGGGGAACCCGGACTCAGAGCAAAGCAGAAGCGCCATCCGTCCGGGGGCGATCAGTCAGGTACCTTGGTCGTTGAGCGTGTCCTCTTTTATCCTCCTCACGACCTCCTGGGCTTTGCTGTCGCTATTTCCAGCTGGAAGGGAAAGAGAGACACAGGACTCAGAGGAAGAGAACCGCTCCACGCGCAACAACGTTTCCTCGAGACGGTGAACAGCGAAGCCTGCCAAGTGTCTGCTTTCATTTCTGCTGCTGGGACTTGGCCAACGGCTCAGGGCAACCGTGGCTGATTCAATGTATCCGTTGAAGATACGCTTTCTTCAGCGTGGACTGGCCAAAAGCATGCTTGTCTGGGGGGGCTTCCCCGGTGGCAAAGAATCTGCCTGCAACGCAGGAGCTAAGATGCCCTGGAGAAGGAAATGGCAACCCACCCCAGGATCCTTGCCTGGAGAATCCAATGGACAGAGGAGCCTGGTGTGCTACAGTCCACGGGGTCGCAGAGAGTCGGACACGACTGAAGTGATTGAGCACACACACATACACACACACACACACACGCACACGCACACACACACACGCACGTATGCATTTCTGGGACATCTTACTTTTCGGTGATTCCACACACACGTGTCAGCTTACAGCATGAGAATCACAGTGAGGCCAAGAAGACGATGGGCCTGAAAGTGTCGACGGAAATGTCCCACTGGACACAGAACTTTCAAAGCCCTTCTGGTCCCGTGAACCCCCCCACTCACGGGTGGAGCTGTGAAAAGCATCATGAGGGAATGCGTGCAGTCCAGTGGTTAAGACTCCACACGTTTGCAGCCTGGGTTCAATCCCTGCCTGGGGGGGAGTCTAAGATCCCGCAAGCCACTGCTCGGCCAAACAGAAAAACAAACAAAACACAACAAAAGAAAGGGTTAGCCGCTCAGTCGTGTCCGACTCTCTGCGACCCCGTGGACTGCAGCCCACCAGGCTTCTCTGTCCGTGGGATTCTCCAGGCAAGAACACTGGAGTGGGTGGCCATGTCCTCCTCCAGGGGATCTTCCTGACCCAGGGACTGAACTGGGGTCTCCTGCATTGCAGGCAGATTCTTTACCATCTGGGCCTTCAGGGAAGCCCCCTCTAGGGCACGGGTCCCCATCATTTTGACCCCAGGGAGCAGTTTTGTGGAGAAGAGAAGGGGATGGTTTCGGGCTGATTCAAGCACATCACCTTTCTGGTGTACTCCATCTCATTATTATTCCATCGACTCCACCTCAGACCATCAGGCATTGGATCTCGGAGGCTGGGGACCCCTGCTCTAGGGTCCAAGCGCTTTCAGGGCTCCATGAAAACATCCTGCCTCTCTCAGCTGTTTCTGCACGCTGTTTGCATAGATGTGGGCTCCTTCCTGGTGTCTGATGGCATTCCCCACCACCTTGCTCTATATTACATGTTCTATGTTACTGACAAGCGCCCGGAATGAATCCAGGCTATGCCCTTTGCAAAACAAGAGGTGTTTACAGCAAAGAGTTCCACAGAAACTTAAGACAGAAGCAGTGACTGTTCTCGTCCGGTTGCTCGGTCGTGTCCGACTCTCTGCGACCCCGTGGACTGCAGCACGCCAGGCTTCCCTGTCCTTCACCATCTCCCGGAGCTTCTGCAAATTCACATCCCTTGGGTCAGTGATGCCATCCGACCATCTCATCCTCTGTCACCCCCTTCTCTTCCTGCCCTCAATCTTTCCCAGCATCAGGGTGGTGAGCCCCGTGAAAACAGAAACGCTTTTAGCTCCAGCTGGACGCAGAGAAGCGAAAAGTGGTGAAGGACATCTTTGAGGGAGGTGAATGAAAAGGGATTTAGAAACCGCCACCGCCACCCTGGAGAAGTTCAAAGCCACGGACATCAAGAAGACGCAGCTGCAAAAGTCATTTGCGCCTCAGGTGCCTTAAAGAAATAATTGCTATGTGGTTATGACTGGTTTGCTCAGAGATTCTTCCTGCGAGTGGGGGCCAAGGGGACAACGGGAAAGAAGGCGTGTCTTCCATCTCTAAACGCTGGACGCACCAAAGACCACCGTCTCCGAGAAAGAGAAGTCAGGGCTGAGTGGGGACACGGGCATGTATGAGCTTGCTTCTGAAATCAGTGCGTTTTTAAAATGTGTTCGTTCTAAATGAAACAAAGATGCGTCTTTTTAACGATCAAAAGGACAACACTCCGAGAAGACAGACATCATAAACCATTAGACGCCTTAACGGCAAAGCAACGATGAGACAGAAAGCAAAAATCAGAAGGAATAGAAGGGAAAAGGAAAAAAATAAATAATCACAGCGAGACATATTATTAAAATGCCATCTGCGGCCAGGCTGCCTGGCAGGGTCAGGCCACGTTGGCATCGAGGGCTGGCATAGCTGAGGCTCCAGTGAAGGGAGAAAGAAGCCCCAGTTCCTGAGAAAGATAGAGGGCACCTGAGAAAGCTGAGGGGGTGGAGGGTGGGCAGTGGCATCACAGGGCAAACTGGACACAGGGAAAAGGGCGTCCCCGCCCCGCCCCGGCCACAGAGCGCCCACTCCACGGTCAGGCAGCCACAGCAAGCACCATACGCTACTGCCTATATGTGCAATCTTAAAAAGACAGGTGATACAAAGGAACTTATTTACAAAAGAGACACGGACTGAAGGACATAGAAAACAAACTTACGGTTACCAATAAGGGAAAGGGCTGGGGAGAGATAAACTAGGAGCTTGGAATGGGCATATACAAACTGCGATATACAAAACATAACCAGCAAGGACCTGCTGTCCAGCACAGGGAACTCTGCTCAATACTCTGTAACAACCTTATGGTCCCCAGGGGGAAGGATGGGGGAAGGGATCGTCAGGGAGTCTGGGATGGACGTGGACACACTGCTGTATTGAACATGGAGAACCAGCAAGGACCTGCTGGACAGCACAGGGAACTCTGCTCAATACTCTGTAATAACCTTATGGTCACCAAGGGGAAGGGATAGTCAGGGAGTCTGGGATGGACGTGGACACACTGCTGTATTGAACATGGAGAACCAGCAAGGACCTGCTGGACAGCACGGGGAACTCTGCTCAATACTCTGTAATAACCTTATGGTCACCAAGGGGAAGGGATAGTCAGGGAGTCTGGGATGGACGTGGACACACTGCTGTATTGAACATGGAGAACCAGCAAGGACCTGCTGGACAGCACAGGGAACTCTGCTCAATGTCTTGTGGCAGGTTGGATGGGAGGGGAGTTTGGGGGAGAATGGATACATGTACATGTGTGGTTGAGTCTTCGCTGTCCACCTGAGACTATCACAGCATTGTTAATCCACTGTACCCCAATAAAAAATACTTTTGGTGTTAAAAAAAAAAGTTTAAAGAAAAAACATTGAAACACAATACAAATAAACTTATTTGCAAAACAGAAATAGACTCAGACATAGAGAACAAACTTATGGTTACAGGGGAAAGGTTAGGAGGAATAAATTAGGAGTTTGTGACGAACATACAGGCACGACCATATTTAAAATAGATACGCAGCAAGGACCTACTGCATAGCATGGGGAACTAAATGCAGTATCTTGTAATAACATAAACTGGGAAAAGAATTTGATGAAAGAGTATACAAATGCACAAATACAACTCTATGCCTCCGCTGTACACCTGAATGCAAGACAACATTGTGTATCAACTACGTGAGTGTTCTAAGTCGCTTCAGCCGTGTCCAACTCTTTGTGACCCCGTGGCCTGTAGCCCGCCAGGCTCCCCTGTCCATGGGATTCTCCAGGCAAGAATACTGGAGTGGGCCAGAATACTGCCCTTCTCCAGGGGATCTTCCCGACCCAGGGATCAAACGTGGGTCTCCTGCATTGCAGGCGGATTCTCTGCCGTCTGAGCCACCAGGGAAGACCATGCTTGACCGTAGACTGTTGCTAATGTCGCGTCAACATCTACTGGGGACCTACTAGCATCTCCGGAAACACTCCACTAAAGGAGGCAGGGCACAGACACGGCGGGCCTGCCTCGCCCTCCACCCCTGTTCGGTGGCGGTTAAGTTTTATACAAGCCACAAAGCAAGGGTTCAAGGGCACCACGTCACGGGGGAAGGGCAAACTCCCACGCTGAGATTCGCTCCGTGAAGGATGAACCCTGCTCACCAGATTGTAAAGGTCTGCAGGAAGGAACAAAAGTACCACTTGTTAGGAAAAAACCAAGATATTGAACCCAAATCAAGGCAAATGAATGATGGACCTGAAGCTGAACCTGGTTCATCACCTGCTGGAAAAAAAAAAAAGTTTTATTGGCACACAAGCCCTGCTCATTCCTCATCAATCCTGAAGGAAATCAGTCCTGAATACTCATTGAAAGGACTGATGCTGAAGCTGAAACGCCAATACTTTCACGACCTGATGCAAAGAGCTGACTCTTTGGAAAGACCCCAATCCTGGGAAAGGTTGTAGGCAGGAGGAGAAGGGGACGACAGAGGATGAGATGGTTGGATGGCATCACCGACTCAATGGACGTGAGTTTGAGCCAGCTCCGGGAGATGGTGAAGGACAGGGAAGCTTGGTTTGCTGCAGTCCATGGGGTCGCAAAGAGTCGGACATGACTGAGCCACTGAACAAGAACAGCTGCAAGCAATACCTAAGAGGTAAAACCAGACCTATAGTACAATTTTTATCAAAACGGACACCATAAAAGGGATTGATTAAATGCAGAGGATGTCCGGAGAAATGTGATCAATGTTACGTTTTGTCTTTTTTTTCTTTCTTCAAAGCTCATCTACCCTGTATCTTTTTTCCAGCTGATTTAAACAGCTGCAATATTCACAAATGTAAACCGAGTTGACCTGAAGGGTCTTCACTTTGCTAGCAGAAGAAAGTCCCTTCATTTCCAAAGCTGATTTAGGGACCAAAATAAGCCATCAGAAAGCTTCAAAAAGAAGAAGGGGAAACCTGAGAGTGTCTTCACTGTGCGGCTACAGAAGATGTTTGACACCGGCTAGGAGCTGATTCCGTGACATCCCAAAGGCACATATGGAAGTCCTGACCCCCAGGACCTGAGAATGAGGCTGTATTAGGAGGTGAGAGTCTTTGAAGAGGGGGTGAAGCTGAAACAAGGTCAGCAGGCTGAGTCCTGATCCCAGAGGGCTGCGGTCCACATACGCAGAGGTCAGGACACAGAGACACCCAGAGGGACGACCATGTGAGGACTCGGGGAGGAGACGGCCATCCGCATGCCCAGGAGAGAGGCCTGGGGAGGAACCAGCCCTGCCCACACCTGGGTCTCAGACTCCAGCCTCCAGGACTGCGGGAGGGTAAATGTACGCTGCTTACTCTATCCAGTCTGTGCCGTAATTTGTTATGACAGGTCCGGGAGGCTAACCCACACTTACTGTCATTGATTGCAGTGAGTCACACAGGTAAAAAAAAAAAAAAACCAAAACACATGATCCAGATTAAAGGAGAAGCTAGACTTCTACCCAAAAAAAAAGAGTGTCACCATTTCCTGTCTGTTTCAGGTTTTCAGGGTTGACCGTTAAGGCCTTCTGTACCTGCTGGCTCTGATCTTTAGTTGCTAAGTCGTGTCTGACCCTTTGCGACCCCCTGGACCGTAGCCCGCCAGGGTCCTCTGTCCACGGGATCCTCCAGGCAAGAATACTGGAATGGGTTGCCATGCCCTCCTCCAGGCCATCTTCCCAACCCAGGGATCGAACCCAGGTCTCTTGCATCTCCTACACTGGCAGGCGGATGCTCTACCACTGGGCCGCCTGGGAAACCCCCCCAGGTCTGTAACCACACCGATATCTCCATAACACAGAGGCAAACGATGCCGTATCTCCCAGTCACTCTCACATACAAGGTACTGCACAGAGGAATCATCACCTATGATAACGTGCATGCCCAGCTTCGCCAGGTACTTTGCGGTTGAGTATCCGATGCCATCGGTCCCTCCGGTCACTATGGCAACACGTTCGGGTTGCGGAGAGAAGACTGCAGAAGAAAGAAAGAAAGAAAAAGAAAACAAGTAAGGTTTAGAAGCAGAGCACACGTCGGTCCGAATGAAGTCACACGAGAGGGCGCGATGCCAGCGGGAGCTGTGGTTCGATACCTGTGGTTTTGTTCCTGTGAGTTATTTACAGGCTCAGGATGGGAGAGGGTAACACAGGACCTTCGCCCTGACTGATGACTGCCTGGGCTTCCCGGGAGGGGCGTAGGGGTAAAGAAGCCATCTACGCGGTTCTATCCCGGTCTCCAGAGCCCCTGGAGGAGGAAATGGCAACCCACTCCAGTGTTCTTGCCTGGAGAATCCCATAGACAGAGGAGCCTGCCGGGCTACAGTCCCTGGGGTCGCAAGGAGTCGGACACAACTGAGCAACTGAGCAGGCAGGTATTGAGACAGCCTGGTGTGCACACGTCACAAAGCCTTGCTCACCCCCACAGACATCTCTATGCAAGAGTGAACGCTGCCAACATGCCGTGCAGAAAGGCTGAGATGAGGAACACGGCCGAGGGCCCTGGGTTGAGCGTCCTGGATTGATCCCCCCGGACCAGGCCGTCTGTGTTGCAACGTGGAGGTCTTACACCTGTACACACTTTCTTCCTCCGGGGCACTTGGGAAGGCGAGTGCCGTGAACGTATTGAACATCGTTTTCTACAATGTTTGGAGACGGCATGAACAACACAGGGTATCTCGCAAAAACCGTGAACGTTACGACTGCTCTAACCGTTGACCTTTGCACGAACCAACGTGGATCCAAACACGTGAGAACACAGGTTGATGTTTCGACCTAAAGCTTGCTGTTTCTGACTCACGGGCAGAGAGGACACACATAGGGTTGTCTAGGCGGGGAGACGGGGTGGGGGAGGGAAGGGTTGCTCGCCTGGGGTTAGCGGATACAATCTGTTATATATAGCATGGTTAAACAGCAAGGTCCTGCTATATAGAGCAGGGAACAGTATTCAATACCCTGTGATAAACCATCACGGTAAAGGATACGTAACAAGATGTGTGTGTATGTGGGCATATGGATATATATATATATATATAGGGGCTTCCCAGGTGGCTCAGTGGTAAAGAAACCGTCTGCCAACACGGGAGACCCCGGTTCGATCTCTGGGTGGGGAAGATCCCCTGGAGGAGGGCATGGTAACCCTCTCCAGGATTCTTGTCTGGAGAACCCCGTGGGCAGAGGAGCCTGGCGGGCTGCAGTCTAGGGGGTCGCAGAGAGTCGGACATGACTGAGCAACTGACCACAGCCTGGACCATCCCCGAGAGGAGGCGGGACACCACGCCAGGCAGGGTTACACGGGCAAGAAGCGGGGTTCGTCTGGAGGCACAGGGAGTGGGGAAAACTAGACAAGAGCCTTGATGGGGATTTGTGCAGGAAGGCGGAGGTGAGGGCGGGCGTGCAGGCCTGGGATGGGCCGCGGTGAAGGATTCCAGCAGGTCCTGGGTGCAAGGGCGGTCCTGGTTGTCTGCTACCCGCCCTGGGAGGGGGGTGGGTGCAGGTGGATGGAGGCCCAGGGTCTAGGAGCCCCTGCCAGGAAGGGGTAGGGCTGACCCCCCTGGACGGACGGGTCACTTTGCATATGAGCCGCAAGCTGCGAGGTGAGTTAGTTGCTACGTGTAGGAACTGGCTGGTCCTAGGAGATTTACTATAGGATCCACGCCGGTCAGTTCAGTTCAGTCGCTCAGTCGTGTCTGACTCTTTACAACCCCATGGACTGTAGCCCACCAGCCTCCTCTGCCCATGGGATTCTCTAGGCAAGAATACAGGAGTCGGTTGCCATTTCCTCCTCCAGGGGATCGTCCCAACCCAGGGATCAAACCCGTGTCTCCTGCACTGCAGGCAGATTCTTTACCACTGATCCACCAGAGAAGCCATAATAAATACTGTTAGGACATCTAAATAGAGGCTTTGAAAACATGAAATTAGATCCATAACTCCTAAGACACATCTAAATAAACTCCAAGAGGAAAAAAGCTAAAAACTGAAACTATTCAAAGAATGCACAAATTTACCTGTAACCTCAGACCAGAAAACTCTTTGCTAATTCTAAGGAAAACACCAATTTCACTCTAAAAAAAAAAAATTGTATATTGTTGAAAAAAAAAAAAAAACCACCAAGAGATTTCCCTGGTGGTCCAGTGCTTAAAAATCTGTGCTTCCATTCCAGGGAATGAAGGTTCAATCCTTGGTCAGGGAACTAAGATTCCATATGCCTGGCAACGTGGCCCCCAAAAATTATTTAAAATAAATTTTTACAAAAACACCATAAGCAAAGTCAGACAGAAATGATGAACTGGGACAAAGTCTGCAACTCCCATCGCATTCAAAGAACTATTTTCCTAAAATGCAAAGGGTTCTGAAAAGCCAAGAAACAAAAGGCTCTCTAGAGAAGGACAAAAACATCTGTTGACATAAAAACATATTTAAAAACTTCCCTGACTGTCCATTCATTAAGACTTCGCCATCCAGTACAGGGGCTGTGGGTTGGATCCCTGGTCAGAGAGCTAAGATCCGCGTGCCTTAGGGTCAAGACCCCAAAACTTAAAACAGAAACAATACTTCAACAAATTCAACAAAGATTTAAAAAAAAAAACTTGTGACCCCCATGGACGATAGCCACCAGGCTCCTCTGTCCATGGGATTTCCCAGGCAAGAATACTGGAGTGGGTTGCCTCCTCCAGGGGATCTTCCTGACCCAGGGATCAAACCCAAGTCTCTTACATCTCCGGCACTGCAGGCATATTCTTTAATGCTTGAGCCATCGGGGAAGCCCCAGAAACAATACTGTAACAAAAATCAGTTCAGTCGCTCAGTCGTGTCCGACTCTTTGTGACCCCATGAACCGCAGCACGCCAGGCCTCTCTGTCCATCACCAACTCCCGGAGTCTACCCAAACCCATGTCCATCGAGTCGGTGATGCCATCCAACCATCTCATCCTCTGTCATCCGCTTCTCCTCCCGCCCCAAATCCTACCCAGCATTAGGGTCTTTTCCAATGAGTCAACCCTTCGCATGAGGTGCCCAAAGTATTGGAGTTTCAGCTTCAACATCAGACATTCCAATGAACACCCAGGATTGGCCTCTTTTAGGATGGATTGATTGGATCTCCTTGCAGTCCAAGGGACTCTCAAGAGTCTTCTCCAACACCACAGTTCAAAAGCATCAATTCTTCGGCGCTCAGCTTTCTTCACCGTCCAACTCTCACATCCATACCTGACCACTGGAAAAACCATAGCCTTGACTAGACGGACTTTTGTTGGCAAAGTAATGTCTCTGCTTTTAAATATGCTATCTAGGTTGGCCATAACCTTCCTTCCAAGGAGTAAGCGTGTTTTAATTTCATGGCTGCAATCACCATCAGCAGTGATTTTGGAGCCCAAAAAAATTAAGTCTGACACTGTTTTCACTGTTTCCCCATCTATTTCCCATGAAGTGATGGGACCAGATGCCATGATCTTAGTTTTCCGAATGTTGAGGTTTAAGCCAACCTTTTCACTCTCCTCTTTCACAAACAAAATTAGCAAGCATTTAAAAAAAAAAAAACTTAAGACAGAAACAATATTATAACAAATACGATGAAGTGAAAGTCGCTCAGTCGTGTCCGACTCTCTGTGACCCCATGGACTATACATACAGTCCACGGAATTCTCCAGGCCAGAATCCTGGAGTGGGTAGCCTTTCCCTTCTCCAGTGGATCTTCCCAACCCAGGGATTGAACCCAGGTCTCCCGCATTGCGGGCGGATTCTTTACCAGCTGAGCCACCAGGGAAGCTGAAGAATCCTGGAGTGGGTAGCCTGTCCCTTCTCTAGGGGATCTTCCCGACTCAGGAATCGAACTGGGGTCTCCTGCATTGCAGGTGGATTCTTTACCAACTGAGCTACCAGGGAAGCCCAAAACAAATACAGTAAAGGCTTTAAAACAATAAAAATACAATTTAAAAAAATTAAATGCTTAAAAAAAAAAAAAAGCAATACTGAACTGGCCCTTCAAAACACGGGTCCAAGTTTACACCCAGTAAGGGACGTGTTAATAGCTAATAAAAACTGCAAGATACCATCCAACCCAGCACATTGGTGAGAGTTCAAAGACTTCAACATCACATTCTCTGGTGTGGCCACGGGGACCCCACCCTGACCTACAAAGTGGATGGGAGTGCAAAACGGCTCAGTCCCCGTCGGAGAAAATTGTGTCATATCTGCCCCAATTAGGTGTGACTCTTTCATTTGATCTCGCAAAGTCACTTCTAGGAATCAGCTGCGAAGAGGCCAGGTCAGGTGCCAACTTACAGCCAAGACTCTTTGCAACAGCGCTATGTCTGCATGCAGTAAAAATGTATTGGCCACCTGCCGCTGTAGTTGTCCGGTCTCTAAGTCATGTCTGACTCTGTGACCCCACGGACCGTCGTGAAGTTACAAAGAATAAACCCTACGCGTTCTTGCAAGAGGTTTGTATTTTTAAACCCCCAATTTCAGGTCTTCGCCCCATTGAGAGTTAATGTAAGGGTCTATTCATAATAGTGGAGTATGGTGGTGTTGTGTTTAGTTGCTCAGTCGTGACTGATTCTATGTGAACCCATGGACTATAGCCCGCCAGGCTCCTCGGGGGTAAAGGACCCGCCCGGCCAAGGCAGGAGACGCAGGTTCCATCCCTGATCCAGGACAATCTCACACGCCAGGGGGGCAACACCTGGGCTCCAGGGTCCAGGACCCGCAACTCCTGAAGCCCGTGCGTCCGACAGCTCCTGTTCCACAACATGGGAAGTCACCGCAATGATAACCCCACACAGTCCAACTAGAGACCAGCCCCTGCCCTCTGCAATGAAAGAAAGCCCACGTGTAGCAACCAAGACCCAGCACAGTTCAATTCAGTTCAGTCGCTCAGTTGTGTCCGACCCTTTGCGACCCCATGGACTGCAGCACACCAGGCCTCCCTGTCCATCACCAACTCCCAGAGTCCACCCAAACCCATGTCCAATGAGTCAGTGATGCCATCTTACCACCTCATCCTCTGTCACCCCCTTCTCCTCCTGCCTTCAATCTTTCCCAGCATCAGGGTCTTTTCCAACGAGTCAGCTCTTCGCATCAGGTGGCCAAAGGATTGGGGTTTCAGCTTCAGCATCAGTCCTTCCAATGAACACCCAGGACTGATTTCCTTTAGGATGGACTGGTTGGATCTCATTGCAGTCCAAGGGACTCTTAAGAGTCTTCTCCAACACCACAGTTCAAAAGCATCAATTCTTCGGCGCTCAGCTTTCTTTGCATTCCAACTCTCACATCCATACATGACCACTGGAAAAACCATGGCCTTGACTAGATGGACCTTTGTTGACAAAGTCATGTCTCTGCTTTTTAATATGCTGTCTAGGTTGGTCACAACTTTCCTTCAAAGGAGTAAGCATCTTTTAATTTCATGGCTGCAGTCACCATCAGCAGTGATTTTGGAGCCCAAGAAAATAAAGTCTGACACTGTTTCCACTGTTTCCCCATCTATTTGCCATGAAGTGATGGGACCGGATGCCATGATCTTAGTTTTCTGAATGTTGAGCTTTAAGCCAACTTTTTCACTCTCCTCTCTCACTTTCATCAAGAGGCTCTTTAGTTCTTCACTTTCTGCCATAAGGGTGGTGTCATCTGCATAAGACCCAGCACAGCCAAAAGCAAATCAATCAATAAAAAGTAATTTAAAAAAGAAAAAAAAAAAAGGCAGCTCAGGTCTTGGCAAATGAACCGTTGGCTAAGGCACAGCGTTTGCAGGGCGAGCCGCGCGGTCCCTTGCGGGCTATGTTTAGACACTCCGCAGTCATCTTTCTAAGTGTCTAACTCGGAGGGCTGACCTCACGGCTCGGGGATGGCCGGCAGCTTGGGAAAACAGCAGCATGACAGGGCTCCGTACGCCGAGCTCGCGACACGTGAGAGCCGCCCCTAATGTCACAGGGAAGAACAAATCTGACTCTGTCTTTTGCTGTTGTTCAGTCGCTCGGTCGTGTCTGACTCTTTGTGACCCCATGGACTGCAGCACGCCAGGTTTCCCTGTCCATCACCAACTCCCAGAGCTTGCTCAAAATCACCGGTATTCGAACTGTTTCTTTTACTTTAACCTTTGCACCCTTTTGCTTTGACTAGGAATGGTGCCCGTAGCCTGAAATAGACAGGACAGTTCATTTCTGGGTTCTGATCTTTAAGGGCGTAACCCTTTTCTACTCACAGAGCATTTAAAAAGTTGCAGAAGAGAGAATAACCTTTGTTTGGTTGGAGACTTATAGTAACATTATAGACAGGATAGTTCATTCTTAGGCTCTGACCTTTAAGGGTATAACATTCATAGAGAGATAAAAAGTTGCAGAGTAGAAAATAACGTTTGTCTTCTTGGAGGTGCATAGGAACACCATAAACACATTCTCAGTCTCAGATCTTTAGGAGTATAACCCTTTTCCATTCACAGAGAGATTTAAAAAGTTGCAGAACAGAGAATAACCTTTGTCTGGTTGGAGGTTTAGAGTAACATTATAAATAGACAGGAGAGTCCATTCTCCAGGCTCTGACCTTTAAGGGGACAACACTCTTCCATTCACAGAGAGGTCAGAGGTTGCAGAACAGAGAAAAACACTTGTGTTGTTGGAGGTTAAGGTGAGCGTCGTAGTGGCCGTGGATTCCTGAACCAAGAAGTTTGCAATCACTAACCTCACCCCCTTCCTCACCCGGCCCTTAAAAAGGCTTTGCTGAGACATTCAGGAGGTTCAGGATTTGAGGGCACCAGACACCTGACTCCTTGCATGACCCTGCAGTAAAGCTTCCTCTGCTCCAAACTCCAACGTTTCAGCTTGTCCGTCTTCACGGTGCATTGGGCAGACAGACTCGCAACCGGTAGCAAAAGAGGAAGGTGTGTGTGTGACAATTCACTCACAAAAGCAGTAAAAGACATGGTAACGTTGGTTGTTTCTTCGCAAATGATGAGGAAAAACAGCCAGGAAAGCAAGGACGGCTTTTCATAAGCAAGACGCAGACACTATGCAGGCAATAATCGATCTCTCGGACCACGAAAAGATTGCTTCATCCCACGGAACCAAAACTGCCTCGAAATACAGCAAAAGGAAAAACAGAAAGCGTGCCACGTAGGAAGACGGTCACACTCTTTGTCTGTGAAGAGTTCTTGTAAAATAATTCGAAAACATTTAACAACTCTCCCGAAAAGAGAAAAAAGAAGGAAATGAACAAAAAATTCACTGCGACCGATTAAGACACAGATGTAGACAAGGATGTTGGAACTGGCTCAGTCGTGTCTGACTCTCTGTGATCCTGTGGACTGGAGCCCACCAGGCTCCTCTGTCCATGGGATTCTCCAGGCAAGGATCCTGGAGTGGGTTGCCATGCCCTTTTCCAGGGGATGTTTCCAACCCAGGGATTGAACCCAGGGCTCCTGCATTGCAGGGCGGTTGTTTCCCACTGAGAACCATGGTGGGGAATTTTCAAACCCACACGCACACATAAATCGCCAGGATCACACAGACAGACACAGGAGCGAACACGTTAGGACAGGAGATGGGGATGAAAGCATTGCATTGCATCAGTCCGCCTCTCGGTTTCAGATATGGTACTTGGAACAATCATGATACAAGAGGGCTGTTCTTGCAGAAAAGCAGGAACACTGGTGCTCCATTTAATTCTTTATAAGTGTACCTGAATCGATAACTATCTCAATGTAGCAGCTTTTATTTACATGCGTATTTTGGCCGCTACGCCCAGCCTGCAGTTCCCCAACCAGGGGTCGAACCCAGGGTCCCGGCAGTGAGAGCACCAAGTCCTAACCGTTGCTCCGCCCACCAGGGAACTCCCAGGAACTTTTTGTAAAAAGTCTAAACTCATGCCTTCACTGAAAAAAAGAAAACAAGAAGAATATAGCCTTCTTAAAGTATAAAGCAAGGAGATCCAACCAGTCCATCCTAAAAGAAATGGAAATCAGTCCTGAATGTTCATTGGAAGGACGGATGCTGAATCTGAAACTCCAATCCTTTGGCCACCTGATGCGAAGAACTGGCTCACTTGAAAAGACCCTGATGCTGGGAAAGATTGAAGGCAGGAGGAGAAGGGGATGACAGAGGATGAGATGGTTGGATGGCATCACCGACTCGATGGACATGAGTTTGAGCAAACTCAGGGAGTTGGTGATGAATAGGGAAGTCTGGTGTGCTGCAGTCCATGGGGTCACAAAGAGTCGGACATGACTGAACTGAACTGAAAGTATAAAGTGAAATGTGGCTTCCCTGGTGGCTCAGTGGTAAAGAATCCGCCTTGCAATGCAGGAGACACGGATTCAGTCCCTGGTCTAGGAAGATCCCACATATCAGGGAGTAACTAAGCCCAGTGAGCCATGACTCCTGAGCCTGAGATCTAGAGCCTGGGGGCCAAAACTCCTGAAGCTTGCGTGCCCTGGGGCCCAGGCTCTGCAACAAGAGAAGCCCCCACAGTGAGAAGCCCGCACACTGCAAGTAGTAGCCCCTGCTCGCCACAACTAGAGAAAATAAATACACAAATGAAATTTAAAACAGAAAAAAGCCTCAAATCAAAGAACTCTGCCATCTTGGCCCCTGTCCAGCTATGTTGAAATAACCCGAGCTTTGTGGCTACTTTTAGAATTGGGGGCTGACTCCGTGCCTGGTCCCTTTTTTTTATCAGATACTGGCGGCTGGACACCCAGCCGAGGCACCTCGCTGTCACGAGACAGAAGTAGGCGCCAGGTACAGGGGTTTTGAAAGCCCAGGGCAGTGGCAACACCACCTCCCCTCTGTTATCTGCGAGGTTCCTGGACTTTGATTTATGTCCCGCATTTCCTATCTTCTGCAGACACGTGTAAGCCGCTGTGAATTCTTCGTGAGAGCGCGTGGGTCGTCTATTCACTGCTTCAGCCCTTAAATCTTTGCTCCTGAGCTCTCCTGGGAAACAACAGAAGTCTGCTAAGAGAGCATCAGGAAAACATAAATCCAAGCCACAGCGAGTTACTGGTTCACAACCGGGAGGATGGCTGCTTCGTCAAGAAAGGGAGGAAGGACAGGGGAAGACGGAAGGGCAGAGAGAGAAAGAAGAAGGAGGAAAAAGGAAAGAAAAAACGGAGAAAGAGGTCAAGAAAGAAAGGGAGAAAAAAAAAAAAAAAAAAAGAAAGGGAGAGAGGAGGAAAGAAGGGAAAGGAGAGACAAAGAAAGAAAGGAAGAGAGTATAAAGTTAGTGGGGAGGTAGAGAAGTCAGAACCCTCCTGCAACGTTGACGCAGATGTAAGCTGGAGTGGCCACTTGGACAGAGTCTGACGGCGCTTCAAGAGGTTAGACATGGAGATACAACAGCCCAGCTGTGCCACACCTAGGTTCCATCTATCCCGGAGAAATGAAAACACGCATCCACTCAAATACGCATGACGAAGCTTGATTCAGAGGAGCTTGATTCACAATAGCCAGAAATGTGAGAATAGCCCAAGTGTGGATGGACTGATGGATGGATGGATGGATGATGGATGGATGGATGAGTGGATGCATGGATGGATGATGGATGGATGGGTGGATGGATGATGGGTGGATGGATGGGTGAATGGATGGATGGATGGGTGGGTGGGTGTATGATAGATGGATGCATGGGTGGATTGATTGATGGATAGATGGGGGGGTGTGGATGGATGTTGGATGGATGGGTGGGTGGGTGGATGGATGTTGGATGGATGAATGGACAGATGGATGATGGATGATGGATGGATAATGGATGGATGGATGATGGATAGGTCGATGGATGGATGGATGGGTGGATGATGGATGGATGGGTGGATGATGGATGGATGGGTGGATGGATGACGGGTGGATGAGTGGGTGGATGATGGGTGGATGGATGATGGATGAGCAGATGGATGGATATAGATGGTGTATTATGGATGGGTGGGTGGATGGATGGTTAAACAGCATGAGATGGTGGAATATAACGCAGCCATGAAAAGGAGTGAAGCTCTGACACAGGCTACAGTGTAGATGGACCCTGAACACACGATGTTCAGAGAGAGAAATCACATGCGAAAGGCCATATATTTCATGATCCAATTTATACAAAAGACACAAACAGGCAAACGCATGGAGACAGAGGGTACACTGGTGGTCTCCAGGGGCTGGAGAGAGGCAGAAGAGTGAGGAACAACAGGTAATAGCCACAGGAATCTTTTTGTGGCTGTTGTTGTTTAGTTGCCAAGTCGTTTCCGACTCTTGTGCGACCCCATGCACTGTAGCCCCACCAGGTTCCTCCGTCCATGAGATTTTCCGGGCAAGGACACGGGAGTGGATTGCCATTTCCTGCCCCAGGGGATCTTCCAGATCCAGGGATCAAACCCGCATCTCCTGTGTTGCCAAGATTCCTTGCCACTGAGCCACCTGGGAAGGGGGTGATAAAAAGAAGTTCAAAGATGACACAGTAGTGGTGCTTGTCCAGCTCTGCAAATACCCTAAGAACCACTGAATTGCGCCACAGAAAGGATGCATTGTATGGTGAACAGACTCTCGGTTTAAAATGGGGGAAACGCCGTGTTTAATCAGGAATATTGGGGGGTGAGTGGGCACTTGGAAATTCTGGCATTCTTCTCACCAATGAATAATAACCTATACTACCCACGCTTTCCTGGTGCTGTTACCAACACTGTCTACTTTATTATGCAAGTGTGTATGGGGTGTTAGTCACTCAGTCGTGTCCGACTCTTTGCGACCCCATGGACTGTAGCCCACCAGGCTCCTCTGTCTATGGGATTCTCCAGGCAAGAGGACTGGAGTGGGTTGCCATTTCTGTCTCAAGAGTCCTCAAAATTGAGAGAAAATAATGTTCAAGTGACGCGCATCTGCCCTTCTAACGCAACTGGCTGCAGGATTCTGTTTTCCTGAAAACACAGCATCACTAGGTCACTAAGAAAGGCTGTGTCGGTAAACCACGACAATTAAGAAGCTTCCACGTCTCACTAGTGAGAATCTTCTGCCAGATGCACCGTGGGAAGCGGACTTGAAGGATACAGTGTCCACTTCGGACACTGTACCCGCCTGTGACCCTCCTGGTGACCAGGGAACAGGAACACGACGGTCATTTATTCTGGGGGACAGAACGATCTACAGGCATTAAGGTGGGAGAGCAAAGAGGGGCAGAGATGGGACGGCTTAGGACACGGTTAGATCACATCATCTATCCATCAACCCTCAAATGAGGCTGGCAGAAAGGGAAACAACCCCACACAGCTGTCCAGACCTCACACATCTCTACCAAGGACCCAGTTTTGTCCTTTTTCATGGATGAGTAATATTCCGCTGTCTGTGTGTACCACATTTTTATCCGTTCACCTGTTGACGGACGTCTAGGTTGCTTCTGCGTCCCGGCTATTGTAACACAGCCCTGCTGTGAACTTTGGGGCGTGTGTACCTTTCTAAATGACAGTTTTGTCTGGATATGCAGCTAGAGTGGGACTGCTGAATCACATGGTAGGACTGTGTTTAGTTTTCTAAGGAACCTCCACGCTATTGAGGCTGCATCCATTTACATTCCCACCAACGGTGTAGGAGGTTCCCTTTTCTCCACACCCTCTCCAGCATTGATTGTTTGTAGATTTTTTTTGATGATGGCCATTCTGACCGGTGTACCTCACTGTCATTTTGAGGTGAATTTCCGTTCAATGTACAGCAGAAACTAACACGACGTACTGAAGCAAGTATACCCCAATTTAAAAAATAATAACATTCAATTGAATATTCAAAAAACATTTTTTTGAAGTTAGTGCTGTGAGCAGTGGTCTGAGGAATGATAGTGTCAGTTGTTACACATGTCACCTTTTCCAGTGAATTTTGTCACCAGACCCACGTCTCCCCAGACACCCCGAGGACGAGGCTCACTGATCTCCACCCCCATCTTCCAAATGAACAGAGGACAAGAAGAAAACAGTATCGGTGGGAGTGTCTACAGGCAAATTCTGCAACCTCCCTAGTCATAGGCCACGTAACACCAAAGGAGTTTTCACAGGCAGGAACACTCTTCACAATTCTTTTGTAATGAATACATCTCAGGCATATTCTCTAAACCCTAAATAAGCCCAAGTCCTCAGGATATTCCAAGTGAGCAGGAAACTTGCTTTTGGGGGAACACAACCATGAGCTGAAGGACCAGATGGCAGGGTCCCCGGAAAATTGTACCGAACTGTACGATTTAATGGGTGGGTTATTTGTCACTAATCCTAAGCAAAGTCAACACTGAGCATTCATTGGAAGGACTGAAGCTGAAGCTGAAGTGCCAACACTTGGGCCACCGGATGCAAAGAGCTGACTCACTGGAAAAGACCCTGATGCTGGGAAAGATTGGAGGCAGGAGGAGAAGCGGACAACAGAGGACGAGATGGTTGGATGGCATCACCGACTCGATGGAAATAACTTTGAGTAAACTCCGGGAGATGGTGAAGGACAGGGAGGCCTGGCGTGCTGCAGTCCACGGGGTCACAGAGTCGGACGCGGCTGAGCACTCATGCATTCATGGCTGACAGGGACTCAGCTTCTGTAATACCTGCATCTCTAACTGGCTTTCTTTTAGTACAATCTATGCACATAAAGTATGTACTAGTTACAGGTCTCTCCAAAGACACAGATCAACAGGACACAGAGAGACACACACAGAGAGACACAGACATGTCTGGATGTGAGAGCTGGACCATAAGTAAGGCACAGCGCCAAAGAATGGATGCTTTTGAACTGTGGTGTTGAAGAAGTCTCTTGAGAGTCCCTCAGACTGCAAGGAGATACAACCGGTCCATCCTAAAGGAGATCAGTCCTGAATATTCCTTGGAAGGACTGATGCTGAAGCTGAAACTCCAATACTTTGGCCACCTGATGCAAAGAGCTGACTCAGTGGGAAAGACCCTGATGCTGGGAAAGAATGAAGGCAGGAGGAGAAGGGGAGGACAGAGGATGAGATGGTTGGATGGCATCACCGACTCAATGGACATGAGTTTGAACAAAATCCAGGAGATGATGAAGGACTGGAAAGCCTGGCGTGTTGCAGTCCATGGGGTTCCAAAGAGTTGGACACAACCGAGCAACTGAACAACAAGACCAGCAGGCTGGAGACTAAGGAAGAGCTGAAGTTACAGCTCAAGTCCCAAGATCATTGGAAGGCACAATTCCCACTTCTTTAGGGAACCCCAGTCTTTTTTCAAATTGAGGTCGTCAACTGATAAGACAAGGCCCACCCACATTATGGCAGATAATCCAGTTAACTCAAAGTCTACTAATCTCAATTTTTTAATGTGGGGCCATTTTTATAGTGTTTATTGAATTTGTTACAATACTGCTTCTGTTTTGGTTTTTTGGTGTTTTCTTGTAACGAGGCAAACACTGGTTGCTATAACGAAGTTACCC